>NC_091435.1:137144817-137744817 GCF_964237555.1 Oryctolagus cuniculus | reverse complement strand
GTAGCAGAGAATAATTAATTATCCCCAAAGTAAATGTTGCTCTAGTCCTTTCTAACAAATCCTTTATGAAAAATTATTTTTAGGGGTGGGTATTTGGTGCAACAGTTAAGATGCCACTTGAGACACCCAGATCCTATATTGGAGTTCCTGGGTTTGAGTCCTGGCTCCACTTCTTCTTTTTAAAAAAAGATTTATTTTATTTATTTGAAAGAGTTACAGATAGAGGAAGACACAGAGAGAGGTCTTTCACCTGCTGGTTCACTCCCCAAATGGCTGCAACATCTGGAGCCTGGCTGATCTGAAGCCAGGAGCCAGCAGCTTCTTCCTGGTTTCCCACATGGGTGCAGGGGCCCAAGGACTTGGGCCATCTTCTAGTGCTTTTCCAGGCCATTAGCAGGGTGCTCGATCAGAAGTGGAGCAGTCATGACACTAACTGGTGCCCATATGGGATGGTGGTGTTGCAGGCGGAGGCTTAACCTACTACATCACAGCACCAGCCCCCCTGGCTCCACTTCTAAATCAGCTTTCTGATAATGCACACGCTGGGAGGTAGCAGATGATGGCCCAAATACTTGGGTCCCTGTCATTCATGTGGAAGACCTGAATGAGCTCCAGACTCCTGGCTGCATCCTGGCCAGCACTAACTGTGTGGTCATTTGGAGAGTGAACCTGCAGGTGGAAGATCTCTTTCTTTCTTTCAAATAAAAAATTTTAAAAAGGTAAAATATTAAAATTGTATATATTTATATTGTACAATATGATGCTTTAATTTATTTATATTGAAATGGTTAAAACAAGCTGATTAAAATATCCATTACCTCAAAGATCCTGGTTTTTGGTGAGAACATTTAAAATCTGTTTATTTGGCAATTTCTAATTGTATGAGTATAATAAATTTTTGTTAACTACAGTCTCCATATTGTAAAATAAATCTCCTGAGTTTTTTCCTTCTTTCTGAGTGAATTTTGTATTCTTTGATTAATATCTCTCATTCTTTCCCACTCATATCCCAATCCCTTGGTATCCACCATTTGTCCTTTGCTTTAGGAGTTTGAATGTTTCAGATTCTACATACAAGTAAGAGCATGCAGGACTGTGTCTCTGTGTCTGGCTTGATTCACTTTATTTTTCATGGCCACTTACCACCTAATAACTCTTAAAAGCAAGATAAAAAATATTGGGGGCCAGCGAACTTTTCCTGAGTAAATTAACTGTGTTAAAAAATGGGTAATTATAGACATACAAAGTATATAGCAATCAATAATATTTGTGTCTGAACTATATTAGGCATACAAAGAAATGAGATGGTGTAAATCATAGTAAGAAGAATCATTAAATGGAAATTGATCCAGACCTAGGCTAAGATAAGCACATTAAAACAGTTGCTATAACTACCTGAAGAATCTTCAAAAATTCGTGGAAAATGCATATTATGATAAAACTGCATAGATTTCCAAATTTTTGTACCAAAATACTTATCTTTTAATTCAACTTTCCATGTACTTAGCCTTTTTCCCCACTTATTTGTTTATTTAGTTATTTTATTAGAAAGTAGACAGAGAGAGAGAGAGAGAGTGAGCATGAGGAACTGATCTTCCATTTATTGGCTCATTCCCCAAATACCCACAACATCCAGGCCTGTGCCATGAGAAAGCCAGGAGCCTAGGGCTCCATCCAGGTCTCCCAGGTAGGTGTCAGGGACCTGAGAACTTGAGTCATCACCTGCTGCCTCCCAGGATGTGCATTAACAGGAAGTTGGATCAGAAATGGAGGAGCTGGGACTTGAATCAGTACTCTGATATGCCCAAGAGGTGTTTTAACCACTGTGACAAATGCTCACCCTTCCATGAGCCTTTTTGAGGCACCCTCACATTCCATAAATTTAAAAAGCTATATAGAATATCTTAAGAACCAATCAAATACAGGAAAGGAAAGCTACAATGGCTAGGCCTTTAAACTATATGAAATAGGATAAGCAGCAGATAAGATACTGCAGGAAAAAAAAAGATTAGTACACTTGAAGACATAATAGAGATTATCTAAACTGAACCATAGAGAGTGAGAAAAGAATAAAACAGAGAACAGCACAAGTGAGATTTGAGACAGCTTTAAGCAGCCTGATTTGCATGTAAATTGGGTCTCTGAAGGAGAGGGGCTAGAAAAATATTTAAATAAATAATGTCTGAAAACTTTTCAGATTTGTTGAAATTTTAAGTCCACACATCTGAGAAGCTGAGTGAACTCTGTACACTAGAAACCTGAAGAAAATGACACCAAAGGCTTATCATAATTACCTTCTCTAAAAGGAGTGATAGAAGGAAAACTAACAACAGCCAAAGGAGAAAAAAAAAATACTGTAGCAGAAAAAGATAAAAGTTGACAGCCGATGTGTTTATCAGAATCAATGCAGCACAAGTTTGTCTGCTGCATTATAGAGATTTTTGCTGGTTTTGTTTGCTACTCTGCCTTCTTTGAAACTACCCCAGAGAAGATAGTGTGGCACTTCATTTCAGCCTCACAAGGCTGGAACACCAGGCTCCCCTCTCAACTTTTGTTACCATAGATACAGAGGGGGCAACAGGGGTATTTTTCCTGTGATAATTGGTTGGAATATAGCAATGATTGTCTAAAATATTCTGCACAACAGGTTAATCCATTGCTTGCAATGTTGGCATCCCACATTGGAGTGCCAGTTCAAGTCCTGGCTGTTCTGCTTCTGATTCAACTTCCTGCTGGTGTGCCTGGGAAAGCAGTGGATGATGACCCAAGTGCTTAGCCTCCTGCCACCCATGTGGGAGATCAGGGTGGAGTTCCTTGCTCCTGGCTTCTGCCTGGCCCAGCCCTGGTTGTTGTGGCTATTTGGGGAATAAACCAATGTATGGAAAATTCTCTTTCTCCCTCTCTCTCTCTCTCTGTCTCTTGTCTCTCCATGTTTGCTTCTCTGCCTTTCAAATAAATAAATACAGGTCTGAACATTATAAATAAGTAAATGAATAGTTAATAAATTAATAAATAAAATATTCATCTTGCTGTGTTTTCCCTTTCCTGATCCTTTGTCTAAAGAGTAGAATTTGGTTGGGGTGTTTTGTTTTGTTTTTTACCCTGGTCTGCATCCATTGGTGTTTCTGGATCCTGGATTTCTTTAAACTCAAGGTCTTGGTCATATGAGGTGCTATATTTTGAACTTGACTTGGTTTCTCAACTCATGTAAGTATTTAGTTCCCAAAGTTATAAATATTGGGAGGGTGGAGACTTGGTCCAATTATGGAGTTAGGTGATGGGACAAGTGGGAGGCCCTTAGGTCATTGGGAGTATGCCCTTGGAAGATGATTCCTGTGAGAGGGTTGATTACATAAGGCTGAGTGGGAACTAGCCACTCTCTTCATCCTTCTAATCATGTGATCCTTCCACTGCATAACTTCCAACATCCATAGCCCTTGTCAGACACCAGAACAATGGGGCTCCACATTCTTGGATTGTGAACCTTCAAAACTGTGAACCAAAACCAGCCATCTTCCTTAATAAGTCACTTGTCTTAGGTGTTTCATTGTAGTAATGTAAAGTACAAAGCCCATAAAGTAATGAAAAACTCATAGCACATACCAGTTTGCTGTACCCTAGGTCCTGAGTTCCCTAGCCAGTCTGCCTTCTTTCTATCCTTCAGAGTGGTCCAATTTTGTTTTATGTTAAATATCCAGAATATTTCGTTTTCTTTCACTGGAGAAATATGGAAAAATACACTTAATCTGTCTTCCTCAAAGTAAAATTCTGGTAAACTCATTGTTGACAAAATTGCAAAGACAAATCAATGCTGAAAGTATAATCTGCATCCAAAATATGAGCTTGATTCATGACTCACACCATATAATGAAATTAGCTTGGAATGGACCACTGATATAAATGCAAAACCTAAAATCAGTAAAACTCCTGGATGAACACATAAGAGAAAATTTTTGTGGCTCATGTTAGATAAAGAGTTCTTAGATTAAACACAGAAGCACAATTACAAAGAACAAATTGATAAATTGTACTTGATCATATGTGAAAACGTTTGCTCTTCAAAATTCATTGTCGAAAGAAAAGCAAAGCCACAGATTTGGAGAAATTTATTTGCACAGCACATTTTTGATAAAGAACAGCATCCAAAACATATTAGGAAACTCAAAACTTTATAAGAAAACAACACAAAAAGAAGTAAAATATTGGAATGGATAATTCACAAAGACCCACAAATAAAAAATAAGCATATGATTAAATGTTTATTATTATTCATAAGGGAAATAATAAGAATCACAATGAGATTTTATTGTGCCACTCTTAGAGTGGCTAAAATTGAAAAGATCGACCATAGCAAATGTTGGTGAGGAAATAAAACTCTTATACACCTGATGATGACAATGTGAAACTGCATAATCCCTTCAATGAACAGTTTGACAATTTCTTTTAAAGATAAATATGCGTACATTGGATGATTCACTCCTTTTACTTCTAGATATTTGACCAAGAGAAAGGAGAGCTTATGTGTATACAAACACCTGTATACAAATGTTTATGGTAACTTTATTTGTAATAGTCTAAAACTGAAAACAATTCAAATACCCATCAACAACTGAGCTGATAAATAGATTTTTGATATTTCTCTACCATGGAAAACTAGTATGCTATAAAAAAAAAAAGGAGAGTGAAAAATAAACAGAACAGAAAATACTGTTGTGGCTTGAGAATTGTGTCCCCCAAATATATGTTGATCTTCTAACTCCGTTAAGTATGAATGTAACCTTATTTGGAAATAGGGTCTTTGCAGATGTGATGGAATTAAAATGGGATTAGATTTCAGGCTCTAACTTCAAAGACTAGGATCCTTTTTTTTTTTTTTTTTTTTTTTTTTTTTGACAGGCAGAGTGGACAGTGAGAGAGAGACAGAGAGAAAGGTCTTCCTTTTCCATTGGTTCACCCCACAATGGCCGCTGCGGCCGGCGCGCAGCGCTGATCTGAAGCCAGGAACCAGGTGCTTCTTCTGGTCTCCCATGCGGGTGCAGGGCCCAAGCACTTGGGCCATCCTCCACTGCACTCCCTGGCCACAGCAGAGAGCTAGCCTGGAAGAAGAGCAACCGGGACAGAATCCAACCAGGACTAGAACCCTGGGTGCCTGCGCCGCAGGTGGAGGATTAGCCTACTGAGCTGCGGGCCGGCCAAGACTAGGATCCTTATTAGGAGAGAGAGATTTGAAGACACAGAACAAAAAAAGGAGCTGGGTGAAGACAAAGTCAGTAGTTGGATTATGTGGCCACAAGCCAAGGTTGCCGAGGATGGTTGGGCGCCAGCAGAAGCTGGAAGAAGCAAGAAATGATACTTCCCTTGAGCCTTCAGAGACTGACACCTTGACTTTAGACTTTTGTCCTCTAGAACTGTGAGAGAATAAGTGTCTGTTGTTTTCAGTTACTCAATGTGTTGTACTTCGTTACAGAATCCTGGGTAAACTATTATAGATACCTACTGTATGATTCTATTTAGAGAAAGTGAGTGAAAGCAGATCAGTGGTTGCTTGGGAACGGGGTGGAAATCAGAAATGATTACAAAGGGGCATCCAGAAAATTGAGGTTTATGGATGTGTTCACTGTATCTTGAGTGCAATGATGTTTACAGGTATATGCATATATCAAACTGTATATTTCAAATATGTGTGCCTTATTATATATACCAATTATATTGTAATTAAAAAGAAAAAGTTCTCATCACTGTGATTTTCAGGATTACCGCTTTCTTCTCCTGATTTGTTCATCAAAGTTAGTCATCAGAGGCGTAGGAGTTTAGCCTCACGGTTAAGATGCCTGCATCTCATATTGGAATGCCTAGGTTCAATTTCCAGCTCTGGCTCATGACTCCAGCTTCCTGCTAATGCAGATGCAGGGACGTAGTGGTAAGGGCTCAAGTAATTGGGTTCCTGTCACCCCTATGAGAAACCTGGATTGAATTCCCAGCTCCAATTTTGGTGCTAGGTAGGGGGTGGGATGGATTGCAGGCATTTGGAGATTGAACCAATGGATGGAAAATCCTCTCCCTTTCTCAAATAGAATAATTGAAAATTGTAAAGTTAGTCATTAATTTTCATAGGTACTAATTGCTCCTAAAGTGTGAAATGATGGTATGTGAGCTAGATATGGCATGAAGTCCTGTTGGTTGAGTCTACATTGTTTTAAAAATCAGGAGATTTCATATAAATGTTATTATGTTTGGTGCTCTCAAAAAGTGGTAAAATCTACCCATAGTAGTCCTCACTCTTCTGTGGCAACAATGGGCTGGAGCTGAGTAACAGTTGTTGCCTTAGACTGGGCATGCATTTTCTAGTTTTCCCCAGTCCCAGTCTGTTACCTGCCTGGTCCTTGTAGGCATTGAAGTTACATGATTGATCTCTGCTTTAAGTCTATAAGGAGGAAGAAAATGATTTTCATTTACCAGACTGCTCCTGTCATCGCACAGTTTGTATTTCACATTGTTATTCATAGTGACAGTTCTCTTTCTTCTTTTCTTGTCCTTCCCCCGACCCAAATTTCACACAAGTCAGCTTGCATAGTTACACATTGCCTGCAATGACATTGAAATTATCAGTTGTACAAGCTTGATTAAATATTTCTTTTCCTGTAGGGCATTCTTATCTCTATCTCCACCAGTTAGAATGAAGAGAATGACCTAAAGTAACATGAATTCTATAAATAAGAAATTCATATACACATTCAACATAATTCATCTATGATTCAAATTAAGCTCCTAAAATTGTACAGAAAGTGGAATTTATTTTAAGTGTCCTTTCAAAGGAAATAATTGTCTTGGCCCATATGGGAGAATAAGCCCTCAGTGGAATGTATGATTTGGAGTTAATTGTATTGCTTTCCAGTGTCATGCCCTTCACCCTTCCTATGGGAGCACAAGACCCAAAGCTGTGAAGATCATATCCTGGTTTTGCTGGAATAGCCTTTTTTTCTTTTTTGTTTTCTTTTCTTTTTAAATGCATCTGTTTTTATTTATTTGAAATGCAGAGTAGCAGAGAGAGAGAGGAGAGACACAGAGACAGGCAGAGAGATACAGAAAGATTTTCTATCTGCTGGTTAACCCACAAATTGATGCAACAACCAGGTGTGGGCCAGAAGACAACAACTCCATCCTACTCTTCCATGTGAAGAGCAGGCAACCAGGTACTTGGTCCATCTTCCACTGCCTTCCCAGGTTCATTAGCAGGAAGCTGGGTTGGAAATGGAACAGACAGCACCTGAACTGCAGTGTGCTATGGGATGCTGGTGTTACAAGTGGCTGCTTACTCTGTCACAATGCCAGCCCCTCTCCTTTTTATTTATATGCTCACTCTCAAATAGGCACTAAGGATACATAGAATACAAATATGTAATTTCCAGAAAAAATTCTCCTTTTCATTTTCATTTGCCATTGAGACTTTCATTTCTAGGAATTGATAAAGAGTGAAAACTAGTCTTTATTAATATTCTATAAGTTACATACATAGAGTATTTCATTGTATCAAATAAGCACTATATAATTGTTATATAAATTCTTTCTTGAAGCAGTAGAAGATGGCTCAAACCCTTGGGCCCCTGAACCCAGGTGGGAGACCTGGAAGAAGCTCCTGGCTCCTGGCTTCAGATTGGCGCAGCTCCGGCCATTGCGGCCAACTGGGGAGTGAGCCAGAGGATGGAAGACCTCTCTCTCTCTCTCTCTGCCTCTCCTCTCTCTGTGTATCTGTGTAACTCTGACTTTCAAATAAAAAAATAAAATAGATCTTTTAAAAAAATAATTTTTTTCATGAAATATTAACTGCAAATTTATACCTTTTTTTTTTTTTTTTTTTTTTACTTAAGGATTTCTTTAGACCCTCAGGAAATTCCACTCAGCAGAAAAGCCTACAGTAAGTCTTTATGGCCACTGTTGTAGTTGCAAGGGTTTTATTAGAGTTGACATTGACTGAAAATTGTGGTGGCTTTGAAAAGTTAGATCCATGTAAAAACCTACACATGGATGTTTATAGCATTTTTATTCACAATTGGAAGGAACCAAGATGCTTTTCAGGAGATGAAGAGATAAAGGGTATGTCCAGACAAAGTAATATTTTTTAGCATTAAGCCCTTGTCTTTACTGTTGAGAAACAGTTGTTTTTTCATATATTTGTTGTACTCTTAGTGAAGTTAATTGTATGTGTATAAAGTTAATTGAAAATAGATCTTAGTAAAAAATAAGAATGGGACTAGGAGAGGGAGGAGGAAGAAGGGTGGGAGTGTGGGTGGGAGGGCAGGTATGGTGGGAAGAATCATGTTTCTAAAGTTGTATTTATGAAATGCATGAAGTTTGTATTCCTTAAATAAAAGGTCTCTGGGGAAAATAAAAATAAAATAAAAAGCTAAATAGAAAAAAATAAATAAGTTATTAAGCCATGAAAAGACATGGAGAAAACATATATGTTATTACTAAGTGAGATAAAATTGTCTGGAAAGGCTAAATACTATTTGATTCTAACTTGATGACATTCTATAAAAACAAAAACAAACAAACATAAAAACAAAAACTATATTCCCTATCAAAAGATTAGTGGTTGTTAAGGGTTCAGGAGGAGAGAGGGATAAACAGGTGGAACCCAGAGGATTTTTAGGGTAGTGAAGTGGTCTGTATGATACTATAACAGTGGGTACATGTCATTTTACATGTGCCCAGACCTAGAGAATATGCAGCATCAAGAGTGAACCCTAAAGGAAACTGTGGACTTAGGATACTAATGATGTCATTATAGGTTCATTGACTATAACCAACATGACACTGGTGTTTTGGGAAATTGATAGTGAGGAAGGCTGTGCATGTTGTTGGGAACAGAGGGTCTCTGCAAACTTTCTGTACTTTCTGCTCAGTTTTACTGTAAATCTAAAAATAAAGTTTATTATTAGAATAATGCTGGCAGATGTTTGTAATGAAGAAACCATTTGCTGTGAGGAAAAGAACATTTTTTAGGGGAATAAGATAGACACTACTTGAATGTTGACTCCATTAATTATTAGTCTGCTAACTTTGTGAAATTTAACTTCTTTTGGTCTTAGTTTTCTCATGAATAAATGGATGCATAATATTCATGGTTTTGGTGGGATTGATATGAAGAATAACTGGGATAACTTCCAACAGACTCTATGAATGGTGTTATTTGTAACACACTATGGGTTTGGAGCGAGGGAATTGCTCCTTTTTTTTTGTTTTTAAGATTTATTTATTTATTTGAGAGAGTTACAGACGGTGAGAGGGAGAGATAGAGAGAAAGGTCTTCCGTCCGTTGGTTCACTCCCCAGGTGGCCACAACGGCCGGCCGGAGCTGCGCCGATCCAAAGCCAGGAGCCAGGTGCTTCTTCCCAGTCTTCCATGTGGGTGCAGGAGCCCACGCAAGCACTTGGGCCATCCTCCACTGCCCTCCTGGACCACAGCAGAAGAGAAGCAACTGGGACTAGAACCCGGCACCCATATGGGATGCTGGTGCCGCAGGGGGAGGATTAACCAAGTGAGCCATGGCGCCGGCCCCGGAATTGTTCCTTTATAGCAGAGCAAGGAGACATTGCCCATCTCTGGGAGACTCCCTTTTCAGAAGCAGTGTATAGGGGACAGAAAAGGCCAGTCTCAACTATATTATGTTTTAAAAGTTTACCCATTACTCTAGCATTGAAAATGTGAGATCTCATTATGTAAACTAATGCTATTAAAAAAAAACCAAACAAACAAAAAAACAAACCACACATACCCCTGTCCTCGAAAAGGTATTCAAATGACCCACAGAAAGCCTTATTTCTAGATGAATTTTCCCTTCTCATATTAGGAAAATAATATTTCCAAAAACCAAAGAAAGAAAAACACAATTTTTTTTTACTGGGGATAAGTAGTCTCAGTATGTTGGGTCGTGGTCGCTAACCTTATTGAGAAATTAAACTTGCCAGTTGATGTGTAAATGGGGAATACTGACATGGGAAAGTATTTTGAGAAATGCAAAAAGAAAAAAGTTAAGGCAATTAGGGTAGTGGTTGACCATAAGATATATCAGATGGCTTCTTTTCAATTTTCTTCTTGACCCACATTCAAAATCCCCATTTAAAATAAAAATACTGTCAAGTGGCAGGGCTGGTTGGTTTGCCACAGTACTCTTTCTTTCCTTTTCTCTTCCTAATAGTCCTCCCCTCCCCTGTCACCTCCTTTCTCTTTCTCTGTCCCATTTCCTCCCCACCTTTCACCCCTTGGGCTACCGGGAAAGAAGACCTTTTCCTTCTTTCTAGTGATTGGTGCCATTGATTTCAGATAATCCACCTCTCTGCCGCAGAGATTGGTTCAGAAATGCATATGCGATGTGACCCAGTTTGGGCCAATAAGACATGAGAGAAAGTTTGCTAAGGGTTTCTGGGAGGGAAGTGTCCTGGCTCTGAAGAAAGAGCCACTAAAAGGGACATCATCTCTTCATCTGGTCATCATGGACTTGCAAGCAAGAAAAGCTCACAGTCATTTTCCACCATGCAGAGTTAATATAAGGATAAAATCAATACACAGTGGAGGACCCATTGGCAGAAATTACAGAGAAATGATTCTCAAGTTACTGACTGGTTCCAAGTCTATTACTCCTTACTCTGGATTTCTAGGTCTGTGAGCCAAGACGGATCCTTATCTGAGCCAGCTGAAATCAGTTTTTTTTGTTTTGTTATTAGCAGCTAAATGCATTCTAGCTAATACCAGCCAGCTAATGAACCATTAAAAATAGTTATTTCTGACATGTTGGCTTTTATTGACATTGTGCACAAAAGTGTTAACAAAGATAGGGTAAGACCTTTAAGATCTTGGCACAGGATAAAAGAAAAATGAAGAATTTGATACTCAGGGAAAAGAGTTCTGAAAAGACAATTGACTTGCCGTCTGAAGCTAACACGAAATGATTAAGCTGTCATACTAATGACCTTTTGATTCAATTTTTTGGACAGTTTTGTGACTTGTTATATGACCTCTTTATATATCTACCTGTGCTAGAGACACAGCAGAAACACCATGAATAACTATCAGAGAGCTGGAATGAACTCAGTGGACTTAATCATATCAGATAGATAATGGGAACTGAATAATGATGACAGTTACAGCAAAACTGATGTCAGGAATTTTTTTAATAAGTAGATTTAATGCAACAGTGAATCCAGATAGACTAGCACTTTAAGACTGGGTTTACCACAGGTATTTTTAAAAGTATGGAATGCATTACAAATTATGGAGATAAAAAGTACGCTATTTTATTGTGCAGAAAGAATCACATGGATATTTTCCAAGGTATGAAAATGACTTGTCTTGATTTTTAAATATAAAAGTAATTTCGAACATGAAGATAGTATAGCACACATTCCTAATTATGCTGAATTGACTTTTATGTACTTTAAGTTTTACTTGTATATATTCAGTTAGTGGTAATGGGATTAGAATAATATTGATATGGAATAAATGTAATGAGTCATTGATAAAAATATATATCAAATAAATGAATGAATAAGTATATAAATGAATGAAAATCATTTCATCCCTGTTTCAGTTACTACTTCAGCTGTTAGCCTACATGGGAGTATCTATACAGTTAATTCTATGTAATCTATACAGTGAATTCTAGAAACCACTTTTTAAGTCCTTCACTGTATGCCTCACTTCCTAGTTTATCTATCCAGATGCCTATAGAACAGTTTTATATGCATGCTCCATTATCTGCTCAAACTGGAATATCCAAGATTAAACTCATCTAGATCTTGTCAACCCATCTCTCTTTTCAACTGATGGCCTCTCTGCCTCTACTTCTCTCCGTACCTCTGACTTTCAAATAAATAAAATAAATCTTTAAAAAAACACACAAAATATATTGAGCAAATAAAATTATATGCATTTAAGCAGTGATCATTTTGGATAGTGATACCTAGTGACTTACTATTTTTATAGTACTTTTCAGTGTCTTTCAAGATGTTATAATGAACAAGAACTACTTTTATAAAGAATAAAGATAAATTTAATTTAAAAATATGGGTATTTCTCTTAAGGTCCCTCCCCTTTTTGGCCTCTGGACAGGACTGTAAAGAAACAGCATGCTTTTTATTATGTAAAGTATGTCGGGTCCCTCTTTCTTTGGCCTCACACTTCAGAAAGAGGCCCTTCTGTAGCCTTCTATCCCAAAATGACTGTTAGATTATTTTCTTTTTGTAAAGATTTATTTATTTATTTGAAAGGCAGAGTTACAGAGAGGCAGAGGCAAAGAGAGAGAGGTCGTCTACCTGCTGGTTCACTCCCCAGATGGCCGCTACAGCCAGAGCTGTGCCTGTCCAAAGCCAGGAGCCAGGAGGAGCTGATTCTAGGTCTTCCGTGCAGGTGCAGGGGCCCAAGGACTTGGGCCATCTTCCACTGCCCTCCCAAGTCATAGCAGAGAGCTGGATTGGAGGTAGAGTAGCTGGGACTCAAATTGGCGCCCATACGGGATGCCAGCACTGCAGGCTGCGGCTTTACCAGCCATGCCATGGTGCCATCTCCCCTCTTCCCCCACTTTTTTTAACTTTGGGTTCTGGGGCCAGTGTTGTGGTGCATAGGGTTAAATATTGCCAGCAACAGCGCCGGCATCCCATATGAGCACAGGTTCGAGTCTTGGCTGCACCACTTCCAATTCAGCTCCCTGTGGATGTGCCTGGGAAAGCAGCAGAAGATGGGCCGCCAAAGTACTTAGATCCCTTCTACCTATGCAGGAGACCCAGATGGCATTCCAGGCTCTGGCTTTGTCCTGGATTAGTCCTGGCTGTTGTGGGCATTTGGGGAGTGAACCAGAGGATAGAAGATCTCTCTCCGTCTCTGTCTCTCTCTCTCTCGCTAACTCTACTTTTCAAATAAATAAATAAAAAGTCCTTTTTATAAAATCTTGGATTCTTACATAACTTAGTGTTCTAATTTTTTTAAAGGAAAATTTTTATTAGTTATTTGAAAGAGTAACAGAGAGAGGTAGAGTCAGAGAGAGAGAGGTCTTCCATCTGCTGGCTCATTCCCCAGATGGCCGCAACGGCCGGAGCTGCGCCAATCCGAAGCCAGGAGCTAGGAGCTTCCTCAGGGTCTCCCACGTGGGTGCAGAGGCCCAAGGACTTGGGCCATCCTCCACTGCCTTCCCAAGCCACAGCAGAGAGCCGATTGGAAGAGGAGCACCGGGACTAGAACCAGCGCCCATGTGGGAGGCCAGCACCTCAGGCCAGGGCCTCAACCTGCTGTACCACAAGTGATGGCCCCCAGTATTCTTACTTTTAAGAATATATACAAGGGCTGGCATTGTGGTGTAGTGGACTAAGCCTTTGCCTCAGGCACTGGTATCCCATATGGGCAGTTCTGGTTCCAGCTGTTCTTCCTATCCAGCTGTCTGATATGGCTTGGGAAAATGGTAGAGGATGGTCCCAGCACTTGGGTCCCTGTACCTGCATGGGGGACCTGGAAGATGTTCCTGGCTTCAGATTGGCCCAACTCTGGTTATTGCAGCCGCTTGGGGGTGACCCAGCAGATGGAAGACCTTTTTCTCTGACTTTCCCTCTATAACTCTAATTCTCAAAAAACAATGAATACATACAAATAGTCACTGGTAGAAGAAATCAAAAGCCATATTCACATGGTTATCTAGTGCAAGCTTATTTGTAATAACTAAATAGAAAAATGACAAAATACCCAGCAACAGGAGCTTATTGAGAATGCTATATGATATCCATACAGCAAATGCTGTGCAGTTGTTTAAATTTGTGAGGAATACCTCCATATCCTTCTCTGTGGAAATCTCTGGGATATATTATTATTATTATTATTATTATTATTGACAGGCAGAGTGGACAGTGAGAGAGAGAGAGACAGAGAGAAAGGTCTTCCTTTGCCGTTGGTTCACCCTCCAATGGCCGCCGCAGCCAGTGCGCTGCGGCCGGCGCACCACGCTGATCCGATGGCAGGAGCCAGGTACTTCTCCTGGTCTCCCATGGGGTGCAGGGCCCAAGTACTTGGGCCATCCTCCACTGCACTCCCTGGCCACAGCAGAGAGCTGGCCTGGAAGAGGGGCAACCGGGACAGAATCCAGCGCCCCGACCAGGACTAGAACCCGGTGTGCTGGCGCCGCAGGTGGAGGATTAGCCTACTGAGCCGCGGTGTCGGCCGGGGATATATTATTCAGCTTAAAAAAAGGAAATGCAGATAGTCATGCTTAAGAAAGCATGTTGAAAATAATCTTTTTATTCATTCAGTAATATACTTTAGTTTTCATTAGTATTCACATATTACATTAATTCTACATTAATGACATTCTTATGATATTCTAATTAGGAAGACTTACAAAAAATTCAAAAAATTTATCTTTAATGCTTTTTTCTCATATCACCTCTTCCATAAGTTGAATCTATAGATAAATTCTATCAATTTTACATTCAAAATACATTCCAAATCCAATGATTTCTCACCATTTTCTCAACTACTTTCACATTTAGCTGTCAGTCAACTAGGGTAAAACACATGTATACTTCCTATGCCTACTCTTGGACTATCAAAGTCTATTCTGATCCACATGGTCGTTTTGAGCAACCTCTGAACAATCTTCAGTGGTTACATATCACATTTAAAATAAAATGTAAACCCGTGACCATGGCCTATGAGATGCTGTCCAAATCCTCTTATCCTACCACATTTTTTAAAGATTTATTTATTTATTTGAAAGGCATAGGGAGAGTGAGAGTGAGAGCGAGAGAGCGAGCGAGCGCACTTCCATCCACTGTCTCACTCCCCATATGGCTGCAATGGGGCTTTGCCGGGCAGAAGTCAGGAGCCTGGAACTCCCTCTGGGTATCCCATGTTGGGGCAGGGATGTAAGCATCTGGGCCATTTTCCACTGCTTTCCCAGGCACATTAGCAGGGTGTTGGATAGGAAACAGCAGCAGGGACTCCTGGCACTCTGATATGGATGCCCGTGTCCTTAGCAGCAACTTACCCTGCTGCAACGCCAGCCTGCGCCTGTGTTTATGAACCATAATAGGCTATCAAATCTGCTTCTACAGCCTGGAAGTCTACCCTGCCTGCGAACTTCACTGTTCCTCCAATTCTGAGCAGATTCTCTTTCCTTAGATTTTCTCGAGATTGATTCCACTTCTGATTAAATGCCTCTTCCTCATGCAGACCTTCCCTCATCCCCCTCTATCTTGTTTCTCAATTTCTTTTCTGTTTTAATTTGCTCAGAGTGCCCGCCATCGTCTTAGTGATACCAAATTATGGAATTATATTTGCCCACTACCCAGAAGGTCTGCTTTCAGGGGGTGGACAGGGTCCTTATCTTGTTCACTGCCAATTCCCAGTTTCCTGGCACTGCTACGAACCCAGTCGGTATTTGTTGAGAATGTCAATGCATTTGTTAGAACATGTGCCTGAGAAGAAAAGGTGAATGGTGAAGCTGAGAAGAACTGAAATGAAAGAAAGGGGGTTGTACTTCTGGTACTTCTGAGTAGATTTCTATTGTGAGAGTGAATGCACTTAGTCATCACTGTACTGTCTTCCATCAGCACCAGCAGGATCCACCCGGGAACACCTCTGTCTTGATCCCATGCCATTGCTCCCAAGTTTCCACAGCATTCCCTGTGTGTGTGTGTGTGTGTATGTGTGCGGTGTTTGGGGGCATGTGCATGTGGGCAGACCTTTTCCATCGACCTAGGGGTTAGTGGACCAGTGTTCTTTTACAGCAGCTGCTTCCCTTTCCACGTTAGTGGTTAGCTCCAGTGTTCCGTATGTTAATGCTATTGAGGCTCCACAATAGGAAATGGGCAGAGTGGTATCAGGGCCCAGTTCTGGCTCCAGCATCAGATTCTGAGAGCTGATTAAATGGCCTGTGTGACTTGATGTGACCCATTCTCTGCCTCACTTTTGCGTGCCAGAGAAGGCCCAGTCAGGTGCCATGAGGTGTAAGCTGGTGTGCCTTAACTTCTCAGCAACTTTCATTCCCCTCCTCCCAGGAGCATATTTATGGGGAAATTATGGGAACCAATATATACGACATTGGCACAAGGCATTTGATACAATGAGCACTGCAGATTTTAAGGACACGGTCTTTAGACACAAAATCGGAAAATGAGTGTTTAGTGGTTACCTCGTGCACAAGATCAGAGAGGCAGTGGCCCGTGCTGCGCTGTTGTCTGTGCTGCGTTAGAGGGATTTCCACTTTCTGTGGCTCATACTTGCAGCCCCTTTTCCTTCTTCCACATCCTCTTACACAAGTCTTTACACAAGTACAGTTAGTTATAAGTCCCACTTTTGTTTGGAAGGGTTTTCACAGTGGTATCTGAAAAAACCTACAAAATACTGTGGGCATCTTATATAAAAGGCATTGGACTAAGCCAAGGGAGAAATGTACACAAATTGAAATACTATTAATAATAATTACAGTTTCCATGCACAATAATCCTAAAAATAAGTTTAAACATTGGAATGTAAGTGAGCTCAGAGAAAATGAAGGAAGCCACATATATTGGATAAGAGACCTCAAATACTTTTGACTATGTCATATTTTTAAAAAATTTTTAAGGAAATTCATATGGTATTTTTAATCTCTATTTTAGTGGAGTAGAGGGGGATATCCTTTTAAGTGGTCTGTGAGAGTCACTGAATTAAGGCCCAGATATATGTTACTTTACTGAAAGCCACTGAAAAGGATAAATATAAAAGATTAGCAGTTATTCATTAGGACTTATCAGGCAGGAAGACAATTAAATGCAATATAAATATTATCTTGCATTAATATCAAGAATATAATGGAAATAAATTTTATACCTACATATACATAAAGTACATTTATACTAATTTGATTAAAAGTTTAAAACATAAAGAAAAGTAGAGAGACTGCTATAATGAATACCTATATACTCATTTCCTAGATTTAAAAATTGTTAAAACTTTTGCTGTATTTGCTTCATCTATTTTTCTGAAGTTTTTAAAAAGAAATTGTAGCCGGCGCCGCGGCTCACTAGGCTAATCCTCCGCCTTGCGGCGCCAGCACACCGGGTTCTAGTCCCGGTCAGGGCGCCAGCTCTCTGCTGTGGCCCGGGAGTGCAGTGGAGGATGGCCCAAGTCCTTGGGTCCTGCACCCCATGGGAGACCAGGAGAAACACCTGGCTCCTGCCATCGGATCAGCGCGGTGCGCCGGCCACAGCGCGCCAGCCGTGGCGGCCATTGGAGGGTGAACCAACGGCAAAGGAAGACCTTTCTCTCTGTCTCTCTCTCTCACTGTCCACTCTGCTTGTCAAAAAATAAAAAAAAAAAAAGAAGAAGAAATTGTAGATGTCATATATTATCCCTAAACACTTCAGAATATATCTCTTAAAAAAAGATGAACAATTTTACATATAACTTCAATTCTATTATCACAACTAAAAATACAAAAAGAATTGTCTTGTACTCTTTACTACTGAGCCCATATTTAAATTTCTCTTCCTATTACCGTGCTATCTTCCATAGTTAGCAGTTGAAACCAGGATTCCATTGAGAGGCTGACATTGCATTCAGTGGTGATGTCTTCTCTCAGTTTTAACCTAGAACACCCCTCTCCCCCTTCCTTACCTCCTTCCCTTTTCACCATCTTAATTTGTAGGTAAGACTGAACCAATTGTGTTGTAGAATTACTTGCTTTTGGAATTTGATTCCTGGTGGTGCTGCTATAACTTGATCTTCTGTCCTATTTATCTATAAACTGGAAGTTTAAACTTTGGGAGTGGTCAGGTTCCAGTCGAATCCTTTGGTGTGAATACTGAGTAGGTGGTGGCGCCTGTTTTGCAGTGCATTTCCTCAGGAGCCGCTTGATGTCTGGTTGTCCCTGCACCATCGTGCCAACACTAACCCTGAGTCAAAGCGGCTCAGCAACACCCTTCGACAGTGATGCCTTGGCTCTCCTCCAGAGCTGGATTTTAAGAATGATTGCTTTTTTGAAAATAGACTCCTTTGTATAAGTTCATATTTGAATATACTTCATTTTAGAAATCTCTTACAGTATGTGAAAAGTAACATTGACTTTGAAACATGGCCACCCAAAAATCAACATCCTATAATGAGCAATAGAAACACTGAATTAGACCAAATGCCATTAGCTGGTGATTAATTTTTCCTGAAGCATAAACTGAAAGTTCTTTTAAAACTTTCTTTTGTGTTCCACTGAATACAAATATTGACATGCTTCATTCATGCTGCAGAACTACGCTGGCTTTTGCTGTGTAAGCACCCAGGGGCCCTTGCACTGCCTCTCTTCTGGGGCTCTCAGGGCATGGAACACAAGTGTGCTTTTGTGTGCTTTGCTGTGCCTCTCAAGCCTTGCCTACTGCCAGTCAAAACTGACTGCTCCCGCCGTGCCAGGCGCTTGCCTTGGTTCCTGGGCTTTTGCCAATTTCTAAACCTGGCAATAGGATTTGTGCTGCAAAATTTGTGCTGCTATACTTTGCACTTGCTTTAAACTCTGGGCAAAAATACGACTCTTGAATGTTTCTTTCAGAGGGTACTTAAATATTCCTTTCGAACTTGAGGCTCTGGGCACATAGACCTTTTGATATATTAATTGAAAAGCTATCCTCATTCGTGCAGCTTAAATAAAGATTGAAATCAACGTTTTTAGCCAAAGTTGATTATATGCATTTGCTGTAGTTGTCACTGGGTGTCATTCTCACAATTAATGGGATAAACAGTAGTTTCATTTTAACAACATTTCATAATGGAATCTAGATGTGGCACTTGAGTGTTGTAATATTCTGAGTGACATTATCCTTGGAAGTGGTTATGTACCTAAAATGAGTGGGAGAGTGGATCAATCACTTAGTGTTTATCTTAGTAGATTTAAATCTCAGAATGCTTTGTCCTTGGGTTATTTTTGCATTGGAAAAATATACACTCTTTAAAGATGGATTATTGAAAAAAATACAGGAGTTATAACTACTTAGAAAGGTAGACAAAGAGGAGGTAGAAATAGAAACTGATTTATTTTCCACAGTTATGAGTAATCTGCTTTCCTTTTTAGAACTGCTCTTGACTGCAAAGGATTATATAGTGTATGTTCTCCAAACTGTTATGTAAAGTTTTATTTTTCCATGAGTTCTTAAGCCAGAAGCCAAACAATGTTTTTTTGGGCTTAAATGCATTGCTTGATCTTCCAAAGTCTATTTCATGGTCTGCTAGATACTAATGGAGATGGTTGGTAATGAGATAATATTTATTTATATACAAAGTAAATTTACAACTGAGTGCAAAAAGCATGTAAGCAAGCAACACCAGCTTTAAAAATTCATAGTGAAACCCTAGGAATGGTTCTAGTTTCTCCCTGTATATATTATGCATTGCTCATGCACATGCCTATAAACATATATGTGTTCCTTTTACTCATAAGTACATGTGTACTTGGGGTTTTATGGTGGGTAGTTCTTGCCATTTAATTAAAGCTGCAGAATTCTTACAATCTTAAGAACTATTCATAAGCTTTCTGCTTTCCTTGAAATCGATTGCAAATGTTAAATTTTTTTTGCTTAAAGCAAACCCTATGCACCAGTTAAGTGATTTATCTATGTATCTATCTACCTATCTATCTATCTATCACCATCTAAGAATAGTAAAAGAAACTTATTCAGTATCTTTTGGTGACCTTGATAGCTGGTGCATTAATAACATTTCCTACTGAGGATTTGCAGCAGGCTTCCTGCCCAAAGCTCTGCAGTAAATTATTGCTGCATTGCAGATTACCATTTAATTCTTAAAAAAAAAAAAAAAAACTCCAGAATTCTCAGTTTTTGTTGCTGTTTAGGCTGCAGATGCACAACCACACTCAGCTTGCTACATCTTGAAGGAATCATCTACATAGATGGCACTTAATGTGATTCACAAATAAGTTCTGTGCCAGCAAACATAGTGGTATGATACCTTGATTAGTGGAAACTTTGGGAATTATTCTTCTTTGTGATGAAGTTGGCAGTGTTAGAACAATAGGAAGAAAAGTTCTGTATGTGGTTAGTCTTCTCAAATGTCTCTACACAGCTTCCACTTGTCCTGCATACATAAAGGTAGAAAGGGCTGCTATGATGAAACATACCTCCCTCTTTTGTGCCTTTTCCTCTTTGCTTTCAACTCAAAACAGGCTCTGGGAACTCTTGATTGACCAAATACACTTTGGTGAGCTAGTAACAAAATATCAATCTTGAGTTTGATCAGCAAAACTGTATTATTTACCCTCACTGTTTCATTATGTATTCTTTAATGGATTAAAGAATCAACCTTTGAAAAAACAAAGTTTAAATTTTTTATCCATTAATTTTCATTTTATTTGAAAGCCAGAGAGACAGTGAAACAGATCTTCCATCCACAGGTTCACTCCCCAAATGCAACAGCCTGTTCTGGGCCAGGTCATAGCTTGGAACCTGGAACTCCAACCAGGTATCCCATGTTAGAGGCAGGGATCCAAGTATTTGAACCATTGTCTGCTTCCTCCCAAGATGTGCGTTAGCAGGAAAGTGGATCTGAAGTGGAGGAGCCAGGACTTGAACCAGGCATTCCGAAATGGGATGCAGGCATCCCAAGCAGTTACTTAACCACTGTGCCTAACTCCCACCCCGAAGACAAAGTTTTAATACAAAATTCGGGATTAGCATCTCTCTAAAAATGTAAGAACCACCTGCACTATTCATAACCATCCAGATTCTCGCTTGACCACCCTCTGCTGTAGCTGGATAATGGTCTGTTCCCTGCAGCCAAGGCATGTCCTGTGTAGTTAACTGTCTCCTCTTTGTCCCCTCCTCAACAAGTTTATTCATTTCTATCACCTGCTGGTTTCTGGGAGGCTATGAGCTTTTGATCCTTAAGTGAAATTTTGACCCTTGAATGTGTGTGTTTTTTAAAAAGATTTATTTATTTATTTGAAGGCAGAGTTAGAGGGAGAGAAAGGGGGGGGGGAGGGAGAGAGAGAGGGAGGTAGAGAAAGAGAGAGAGGGAGGGAGGGATAGAAAGAGGGAGCGAGAGAAAGAGAGAGAGAGGGAGAGAGAGAAGGGGAGAGAGGGAGATAGAGAAGAGGAGAGAGAGGGAGAAAGAGAAGGAGGGAGGGAGGGAGGAAGGGAGGGAGGGAGAAAGAGAGAGAGAGAGAGAGAGAGAGAGATCTTCTATTTTCTGATTCATTTCCCAGATGGCTGCAATGGCCAGCACTAGGCCAAACCAAAGCTAGGAGTCATGAATTTCATTCAGGTCTCCCACATTGGTGGCAGGGTTCAAAACGCTTGGGCCATCTTCTACTGCTTTTCCTAGGCCATTAGCAGGGAGTTAGATCAGAAGTGGAGCAGCCAATATGGGATCCAGTGTTGCAGGCAGTGGTTTAACCCTCTATGCCACAACATTGGCCCCAACTCTTGAATGTGTTTAATGAATATTTTACCCTAAATAGCACTTCTATGTTAAAAACTTGAGTCTCATATATTTTCATTTCAGGTATGAATAGAAAGAGTTGATTTCCTCTTAAAAGAGTATCAGACCTTAGGAAGCAAGTTTGTAAGAAACTCAAGTCATTAGCTCTCAAGACCATGAAAGCAGAGTTCCTCCTGTTGAAACGGGAGAAGAGGGATGACGCTTCAGTATCTTTTCCTGCAGAAGACTGTCCCAGCTCACCTTCCATGCTGCTGGATCATGTGGCAACTCCAGGGGCCACTGCAGCTAGATGAAGCCGTGTCTTACTGAAATCCACAGCGCCGTGCTTTCCCACGGTGACCTGCCGAGTCTTCTTCCGTCAACATTTCCCCAAACCTTGCCCACAGGCTAATGCTAGGTCTCTTCTCTGATGCCATTTAGCACGATTTCTATTCATTTCCTTCTGTGCTAACTCTTACAAGGCGTACTTTATGTTTCCCAGTAGATTTGATCTTATTTTCTTTGGTATTTAGTTGCATTTTTATCCCATATGTCGTATTTTTTCCCCTCCTACATGAAGTTGTGAAGCTTTCAACCCAATCTTCTGTGTTTTTTCTGTCTTGCTTATGAAATATCTGATGAATAAGCGTGTCATTGGGACACATTCTCTTCATTAATAGAGATATTACTGCAAGCCTGTGTTAATGTCCCACTGGAAATAAGCCTGCAGGAATGCTCATATTTTCAACAGGTTTTATTTGCTGAATTTCTCCCTAGTGCATTCTTTCAGAGTAAAGTAGGAAAAATGCGTTTCTTAGGCCTGACATTTGGATGTTATTTTAAAACTGGCCATTGTTTTTATTCACAGTTGTATGTATTGCTGCCTAAGGCTGCTTTGTAAAATTGCTTGTACTTGAAACCTGTTGATCATAAAGTTCCCACTTTGGGCATTTCTGTTTGGCCCCTGTTGGCTCTGCTGGCTGAGCGATGGATGTAGACAGAGGCCAGCCTCTGTGCATTCCTTTAGCTCTACTCCAGACAAGATTGTGTGCAATGCTTTCCATTCTACCCCTTCTGGGTTTGTGGTAATGGGATTTTACTAATCTAATATTTGTCAGGTGCATTGGTAGTATAAAAATAATATCCAGAGAGGGAAAATATTTTTTCTCATGTGAGCTTGGAGACCTATCAGAATAAGCTTGTTCAGAGTTGAGCCAGGCCTTCTGAGCCCAGGTGCCTGTAGAGATTCAGGGTTGATGTGGGGACACATGCAGAGGCCACCAGGAAGTGGGCCATTGACAGAAGAGAGAGGAATAGCAGGAATTCTAAGCAAAAATCTTGAAGGAAGTTTAAGGGGATATCCCTTTAGTTAATTCACTTTCCCTTATTTTACTTACTTCTAAATATGTGGGCATTCGTAAGTGTTCCATCCACAGCCATGTTTTTAACAGAAAACTGATCCAGGCAGGGTATTAGGCTCCGGGGTTCTGAGAGACCCAGTTGAGTAACATTTTCAATAGGATTGATTGTGGCCATTTAATAATTACCTTTAAAAACCATATAACACTGATAAAAATGGTTCAGAGTAATATTTGTGTGGCTATATTTCTTTAAACTGCGGATATAGCATTACATTCCTGGTGCACATTCATTATTATTATATCTTATAAAGAAATTAAGTTTTTTTTTTTTTTTTTTTTTATCTTTTATTTAATGAATATAAATTTCCAAAGTACGTCTCATGGGTTACAATGGCTTTCCCCCCCATACCGTCCCTCCCACCCACCACCCTCCCCCCTCCCACTCCCTCTCCCCCTCCATTCACATCAAGATTCATTTTCGATTATCTTAGTATACAGAAGATCAGCTTAGTATACCTTAAGTAAGTAAAGAAATTAAGTTCTAAAATCAGTACTAAGGAAGAATTTCAGGTGAAATTGCCTTTCTAAATTTCATAAATGGTCCATAAAGTAGAGTATATGTAGTTTTGTATTTATACGATTACATGCTAATTCTTATATATACAGGGTTGAAACCCTCTAAACTAGAATAAAGGAAATAATAAAAGGAAATTAACATACACAGATATTATGTTAAGCTGCAGTCTAAGGTTTTACACAAACTCTAAAGTTTCTGTTATTGGATTGGAGATGGTGGAGATTTGGGAACCATTCCTATCTGCCTTCAGGTTTACTCCCTTCTGCCTGAATAGTAACTATAAAAGATAATGTTTTAAAGGATAATGTAGGTACACCCAACTGGAATTGTTTTTGCACTTTTCTGCAGCTATCTCAGGTCTCTTCAGCTTTAACTGCTTCCTGGTTGAAACTGTATCCAGGCTTATCTTTCTGGCTTCCAGCACATTCTTAGTTCTGGCCTCCCATTTCAGCAGCGGCCTGGGTATTCACTTGGTGGTTTTCTGATGGCCCCTCAAGTCCTCACATTGCTCTTCTTATCCTGCCCTTTCCTGTCTCCCTCCTTCAGTTTTGCCTTGCACAACCTCCACACCAAGGAATGGTGACCCAGCCTGCTGAGGCCACACTTGACTTATTTTCAAGAAAGGTGGGAGAGGGGCTTCTTTGGGCCCCATCTTTGTATCTCCTCAGGCACTGGTTGTCAGACTTTTGAGAAACTGCTTAATTGGTGTTCCTGCATCCAAAATCTTCTCACTTGATCCCATCACTTCTGCTGCCAGATACCAGGTAACCTCCTACCCAGTGATTGAACTCCACCCTCTGCTGGTCCCAATATGGCATCCAAGGCCCCATGGATGGATCCTAATCCACCTGTCCAGGCTTTTCTCTCAGTTGAGAATTCTTTCTTTGCACACCATTGGACTCCTTCCTGTTCTTTTTCTTGACTGGAAGAAAACAGCCTTCTGTGCGTTCTTGCTTGGAGTTTGCTTCCCACCTTTGAAGCACCAGCTCAAATGTCACCAACTCCATGAAGGTTCCAAGAGCAGGAATGGTCTCTCCTTCCTTTGCTTTACCACTGTATTTTATTTTTTATTTATTTTTATTTTTATTTTTTTTCTCGACATGCAGAGTGGACAGTGAGAGAGAGAGACAGAGAAAGGTCTTCCTTTGCCGTTGGTTCACCCTCCAATGGCCGCCACGGCTTTCGCGCTGCGGCCGGTGCACCACGCTGATCTGATGGCAGGAGCCAGGTACTTATCCTGGTCTCCCATGGGGTGCAGGGCCCAAGCACTTGGGTCATTCTCCACTGCACTCCCTGGGCACAGCATAGAGCTGGCCTGGAAGAGGGGCAACCGGGACAGAATCCGGTGCCCCGACCGGGACTAGAACCCTGTGTGCCAGCACCGCTAGGCGGAGGATTAGCCTAGTGAGCTGCGGCACCGGCCCCACTGTATTTTATTTTAACATCTCCACAGCATCACATTCTTTATAGTTACCATTGCTTGTGTCCCTTTCTTAATCATTATAAAGCAAGAGATAAATATAATATTATAATCTTGCCATAAATTTAAAAAAATGGAGATGGGCATTTGGTACAATAGTTAAGTTGTTGCTTGGGACATCCAAAACTTATGTTTAAGTCTTGATTCACTTCTGACCCAGCTTCCTTCCAGTGTGCACCCTGGAAGGCAACAGTGATGGCTTAAATACTCAGACCCTGTACTCACATGAGAGACCCATATTAAGTTCCAGGCTCCAGTTTTATGTTTGGTTCAGCTATGGATGTAGGGTATTTGGAGAGTGAACCAGTAAATGGAAGGTCCCACTCTCTTTCTCTCTCTGTCTCTCTGTTTTTCAAATAAGTTTAAAGCAATAATCTCACTATATATTAAATATATAATCTTACAAGACTATATGTGTATACATATGTATGTATATGTATATATATATGTGTGTATATGTATATGTGCATGAGAGAGAGAGAATGATCTGACATATAAGGTTCATCCTAAGGTTCAGTATAGTGCCTTAAGCACAGTAGATACTCAATAAATGTTTGTCAAGTCATAGATCCCTGGAATTGAACCTTGTCAAGAGAATTAGCTTGATACCTGAAATATGTAGTATAAGGAAAAGTGTTTTATTTGGGCAGAAAATTTAGAATTGGGCTTTTGAGAATGTGGTAGTTTAGAGCAAATAACAAAGAAAGTATAAATTTGAAAGCAGTTGGAACAATGCAATGTTCATTGTGAGAACTAGGGAATAAGGAAGAACTGGAGCTAAAAATATTAGTACAGTTATCATGGTGTGATTGGCTCGGTAATTCTCAACATACACATATTTCCATTCAGGGAAATCCACCAGTTTGTGCTATATAATTCAAACAGCATAAATTCAACTCTCTTATCAGGCATAACAGAAATATGGGCAAAATGAAAGAAAAAATAAGATTACAAACTAATAGATGCCCAGTATGTAATAAAAGAAAAACATGAACTAGATAAGTAGAAATGTTTTACAATGTTCTCTTGGGGCAGCCTGTTGAAATCCTTGCTTAGTGTATACTAAGTTGATCTTCTGTATATGAAGGTAATTGAAAATGAAACTCGATGAAGGGCGGGATGGGAGAGGGAGTGGGAGAGGGGAGGGCCGCGGGAGGGAGGGAGGTTGGGGGGGAGCCACAACAATACAAAAGTTGCACTTTGTAAATTCACATTTATTAAATAATAAAAAAAGAAAAAAAGTTCTCTCAGAATTGTACCACCCACATATAGCCACTATTGACATTTTGTCATTTTATTTTAGTTGTATTTCCATACACACATCACACACTCATACACACACATATGTGTACAATAATATCAGGTGCTTGTAGGTAGGTTTTTATTATTTAAAATATTATAAAATATTTCAAAATATACACAAAAGAATAAGAACATTATTAGTAATCCCCAATATCTGGACTCACTTTCATTTCATGGCTGTCACCCATTTCTCCAGTCATGTATTATTTTGAAGCAAATCTGAGACACTAGTATATGTCTCCAAAAATAAAGATTCTTTTCTTTAAAAAAAAAAAACCACAAAGCATTGCCACAGATAAATATAATTAACACTATTTCTGCTTATTATAAAAAATCCAGTGTCCAAACTTCCAAACATCTCAAAAATGTTATTTTTTTTTGTATTCCTTTGAGTTGCTATTTGAATTTACTTAGCTTATCTGATGTAGATCCCCACATTATGATTAACATAACTTCAAGTCTCTTAATCTTCAGCTTTCATAATCTTTCTTTTTGCTTCCTTGTGATTTATTTGTTAAAGAAACCACTCATTTGTTGTGTACTGTCCTACACGGAAAGTTTTTAAACTTAATTTTGACTCAGCACGTCAGAGATTATAGCTACCTCTGACTTAAGAAGAGAGCAATAGAGATTAGAATTTATGTACAGACAAAATTAGTGAGCCATGTACAATGTCTGAAGGAGATCTTTTATGTATTGAAAGGTGTTTGGCATTGAAAACATTCACTTGATCATAAAATTTCCAACACGTATGTATGAATTCTTTCACAAGTTAAATTTTTAAGAAGTGTCTAGTGCTTGCCTGGCATCACCTATACTATTTTCTCAAATTTGGGAAGTAAAACGAAATCCAATGCAATAGCTTAAAGAAATTAATAGCCACAGTTTAAATGTCTTCTTTTGTGATTATGTTCTATTTATACCAAACAAAGCAGTATGAAAACAAGTTTAAAACACTACAAAGAAAATAATTAGTATTTTAACAATTTAATTGCTCTGAAACTCTCAAACATGTTGCACATCATGTTCTTGGGGTGTGTTCGTTTGTTTTAAAGAAATGGTTGTGCTCAAGTTGATTCAAGCAATAGGGATTGCTGTCACGACACTCAGGAGTGTGGAGGAACTGAGCGTGTCCTGTGTCCTCCTGGAAGACCTGGAGCATCCACAGGGTCAGGACTTATTGGGGCACAACACTTGTACCACAGTTGACCTCCAGCACCCTGGAAGATCCCGGGGCAACCCTTGAAGCTGTGCCCCTCAGAGCCGGCCTCCTTATTCCAAAGGGGCTCCAACTGCAGTGACCCATCGAGTGCCATCTCTGATTCGATTGCTTGTGCCTCCACCAGCTGACTTCTCTCCACTCCTTTTCTCTCCTGGTTTGAAGCCCTGTGGCTGTTTCTACTACCTCATGTCTTCTCCATACTCACAGCTTCTTACTGCTTTCATTCTGGGTGTCTGTCTGCTCCTGACTCTGCTATTCACGCCTGTCTTTGTGGACTCTGCATCCTAAGGCCTCTTTTAAGACACTCTGATGCAGTTATCCACATTGTCTTTTTCTTGAAGAGTGTGAATACCAGGTGGGATTTTTTTAGGTTTTACTCTCTAGGTAATTTTTCTCTTTCTGTACTCCCTAGCCTAGTTGGTGGCATCAGGTATCCAAACCATGGACCTGTGGGTCATCCTTCCTCTCATCTCAGCTAACCTGATGGTCACTAATGCACATGGGTTCTCAAGAAGAGCTCCCAAATCTGTGCTTGATTTCCTTGGCTACCCTCTCATTACCATCCACGAAGATGATGACAACATCCCTGTAGCACGTCCTCCCATTTCTAACTTCATCCTTTACACTAAATTCCCCAACAAGAATGGTGTTTATTTTTTCATTTTCATTTATTTCTTTGAGAGGCGGACACACACACACAGAACACAGAGAGCTCCCATTTGCTGGTTCACTCCTCAAATGCCCGCAATGGCAGAGGCTAGGCCAGATTGAAGCTGTGATATGGGAATGCAGCATGTGGGTGGCAGACTCAACTCCTTGAGCTGTCACTGCTGTTTCAGAGGGTCCGCATTAGCATAAAGATGGAGTCATGACCTGGAGCTGGAAGTTCGACACAGGCACTCTGCTTTGGGACATGTGCATCTTCACCAGGGTCTCAATCACGGGGCCAACTGCTCACTCCCAGGATGATCTTTTAAAAGCGTATATTAAAAAACATTCACGGCGCCGTGGCTCACTAGGCTAATCCTCCGCCTTGTGGCGCCGGCAAACCAGGTTCTAGTCCCAGTTGGGGCGCCGGATTCTGTCCCGGTTGCCCCTCTTCCAGGCCAGCTCTCTGCTGTGGCCAGGGAGTGCAGTGGAGCGATGGCCCAAGTGCTTGGGCCCTGCACCCCATGGGAGACCAGGAGAAGCACCTGGCTCCTGCCATCGGATCAGCGTGGTGCGCCGGCCACGGCGGCCATTGGAGGGTGAACCAATGGCAAAAGGAAGACCTTTCTCTCTGTCTCTCTCTCTCACTGTCCACTCTGCCTGTCAAATAATAATAATAATAATAAAAAAATTCGCTTTCTTTTGAAATTTTAAAAATCCTTTTTTCCTGTGGGATAAAATATAAATTCCTTAAAATGCCTGACCAGGCTCCTTGCTCCTCCCCAGCCTCATTTCTCACAGCCTCCTCCCATGGGCGCTTTTCTTTGCCACTGAGAATTATCCTCCATCCCACAAACAATCTCCTTCTGTACATCTATGCCCTTTCCCATGCTGTTCCTCCTGCTTGAAATACTGACACCTTCGGCCCCCTTCTCTACCTTTTACAATTCTACTGCCCTTCAAGGCAAAACTAAAGGTCATCTGCTCAGGCCTGCCCCAGAGTGATGGACGGGGCTGTTCAGCTGCAGTGTTTCCGCTGTCTTCCAAGTGCCCGTGTCACACCTGGAATCATACAGCTCCGTTGTTAGTCACCCCCATCACTCTTCAACCGCTGCCGTGAGACCTCTTTCAGGACATGGCCCTTGACTCTGCTCAGACCCCTGCTGAGCACAAGGACTGGTACATCCATCGTAGGCATTCACTGGCACGCCTGGTTGTAGCATAGCAGGAACTATGAAATTACTCTTTGTGCCTTGCTGTATATAGTGTTTAAAACTCCTTGTTTCTGCGAAGGATATAAGACTGTCTAGGTATCATTTATGAAAAATCACCCTGGCGAAATAGGTGTAAAATGAAATTGCTGCCTGTGGCAACCCTAGCTGAAACAGAAACCCATTGTTACTCAATTTCACTAAACCTCATAACCAGCAGGTGCTACTAGAATGGCTGCTTGGGAAAAAGGATCTCTTTTCATTTTTAAGAGTCAAAAGTTACGGCTTTGTGTTTAAGAAGAGGAAGATGAGGGAGGAAAAAAGATCATAGGAATTTTGTGATCTGAGATGCATTACTCTACTCCCTGCCCATTTTTTCTTTTTTTTCCCGTGTGGAACAGAGAAAGCAGCTCTGGGGGACCCAGATCTGTGGGACATGATTCAGCAGCAAGTCTGAATTGAGGGAACTCACAAAAATTATTCTTTGACCTTAATCCTCATGACCAATTACAGGATACTTCCAGAATTTCAATGCATGGTACCGGCATTGTGGTGTAACAGGTACAGGCCCTGCCTGCAAGGCTGGCAGCCCATACTGATGCTGCTTTGTGTTCCAGCTCCCTGCTAAGGTGCCTGGGCAAGCAGAAGAACATGGCTCAGCTCCTTGGGCCCCTCTTCATGTTGGAGACCCAGATGAAGCTCCTGGCTCTCCTGGCTTTGACCTGGCCTAGCCCTGGCCCTTACAGTAATTTAGGGATGAATCAGTGGGTGGAAGACCTCCCCCCACCCCTTTCCCTCTGTCTCTCTGTAACTCTGCCTTTTAAATAAATAAGTTAATCTTTTTAAAAAATGCTTTAAAATTTTAAAATATCCACATACCCTTCCATTAAAAATGACAGTTTAAGGGGTGGACATTAGGGACAGCACTTGGAATGCTGCTTGAGACACTGGCATCCTAAATCAGAAAGCCTGGGTTTGAGTCCCAGGTCTGCTTCTGATTCCAGCTTCCTGCTAATGTGCACCCTGGTAGACAGCAGGTGATGGTTCAAGTAGTTGAGTCCCTGCTGCTCACATGAGAGATTTGGATTAAGTTTCTAGCTCTTGGCATCAGTATGGCCCAACCTAACACAGCCCTGGCTGTTGTGGGCATTCGAGAAGTGAACTAGCATCTGGGAGATCTCTGTCTGCCTTTATCTCTCTATCTATGTCTCTCCTCCTCCCTCTCTCTGTGCTTTTTTGCCTTTCAAAATAAATATGATAAATGAAAAATAATTTTAATGGCAATTTAGGTTATTGAAATAGCTGTTGCCATCCTTTATATGATTTTGCTGGTATAACTGCTGAAATCTCAAAAGCAAACAGAAAATGCCACTCAATTCACTTTATTTCCTTAGAGATCACTTCATGTGAATTATGGAGCCCTAGAGTTGGGTTTAAATTTTGGTTCTGTGACTCTGCTCCCTTGGACAAGTTATGTGTTCTCTTTATGCTTCAATTTCTTTATCTGTAAAATAGGAATTATAATGATACCCACTTCATAGGGAGTTGTGGATTAAGCAAATAGTTATTTATTAATATAATATAATATAATAAGAAGAATATAATAATATATTATATATAGAATGTAATATAATAAGAATATAATATAATAATATAATAAGAACAGTACCTATAATATAGCAAAATATATGTTTGTAAAATATATAAATATTTCCATAGGAGTGGGTAGCGTATGTGAATGTTGTCTGTCATGGGAAGTTCAATAGCCTTATTTATTAGTTTTTAACATTTTGAAGCATTGGTGTATGTATTTTCTTGTTTGCTCTTTTCCAGAATTCTCCAAGGGAAAGGAATAATAGATAAGGATATTAAAATCTGAATGACTAGCCCAAGGTGATGTAGATAATTAACAGCACTGAAAGAGGTAGCACTAGAGTCTCTTGGCTTTCCAGGGACACCTGCATTTTTAAAAATTACACTACATGATAAGTTTTACAAAGTTTTAATGCTAAAATGACAAAATTAAGCCTCAATTATTTTTAAGTGCATAGAAAGGTGTTTAAAAATCACTTTGTCCACCTGGCTCCTGCCACCGGATCAGCGCGGTGCGCCGGCCGCAGCGTGCCTCCGCGGCGGCCATTGGAGGGTGAACCAACGGCAAAGGAAGACCTTTCTCTCTGTCTCTCTCTCTCACTGTCCACTCTGCCTGTCAAAAAAAAAAAAAAAATCACTTTGTCCAACTTTATTGTGCAAATTGCAAAGCCTGAGTTCTAACTATTAATTTTGATCTAGTTGGTAAGAATATTAATATTCAAAACTGTCGCTCCCCGTCTTCGTGGAGGAACGACACAGGACCCTGCGCTGTTCTTTCGTCTGCTCGGCCCTCCTCGGGTTTGCTGCTGGTTCTTCCCGGGTTGGCTACTGTCCCTTCCACCTCCGTGGAAGGGCGGTTCCCCCTGCCACATTCCCCACTTCCGCGGGGGAGCGGCACACCGCCGGCCGGCTCTCTCGGGGGCTGCACAGGTGTTCCTTCAGATAGATGTTCCTGGTGCATGTTGTCTCTCTCCTCCTTTATAGTCCTCTTCCACCAATCCCAACTCGGCTGCCCACACGCCGAGTACGCTGCTCTCCTCCAATCAGGAGCAGGATCAGCTCCTGGAGGTCATCACTCAAGTTGGCAAGAGGCAGCTGCGTAGAAGCTGTTTCCTCCTCTCCCAGTGCCATATTGTGGGAGAGCAGATGCATAGAATAAGTCTTAATTCCAGTAACTTAGTCTAGTCCGAGTTGCTCCCAGTTGCTCCCCACAAAAACAATATCTTCTGCTGTGGTCAGAATTGTGTAGTGATGATTAGGCTTTTTCAATAAATATCCAGAGCTTCTGGTGATTAAATATCTTTATGTTAGGGGTATGTTAACATGAAAGGAATTTTTATCCAAATTCTTCCAAATGAACCACCACTTATCAGCAAAGTGATAAAGTAGAATCGATTCTTGAATTTGGATGAAACAATCGATTCTTGAATTTGGATGAAACACCTCAACCCTGATCATCAGACATTGAACAACAAGATAGTAGAATTAATTCCTATGCTCTCCTCCATGTATACAGGAAAAGACCTGGGTTTTGGGAAACATGGATTGTGTTATATATTTAAAATTTTCATGCATGAAAAAAAAAGGGAGCATCTGTTGGTCAAAAGTCAGAGGCCTCAATTTTTTTTTAAAATTTCATTTTTTATTTTTTAAAGATTTATTTATTTAACGAAAGGCAGAGTTAGAGAGAGAGAGAGAGAGAGAGAGAGATCTTCCATCCTCTGGTTCACTCCCCAGATGGCTGCAATAGCTGAGGAGGGGCAGGGGCTGGTTGAAGTCAGGAACCATAGGCTTCTTCCAGGTCTCCCACATTGGTGTAGGGACCCAAACATTTGGGTCATCCTCCACTGCTTTCACAGGTATATCACAGGGAGCAGGATCAGAAGTGGAGCAGCCAGGACATAAACTGGTGCCCATAAGGGATGCCGGTGCTGCAGGCCACGGCTCAACCTGCTGTGCTGCAATGCCGGTGAGAATATCAGTTTAAAAGTGATTCAAGTGAGTACTTAGAGAATTGGGAACATTAACAATAAATTATATCATATATTTTTAGAAAGTTAGAATATACATTTGAAACAAGGAGAGACACTGTAAAGTGTTATTGATCTGAAAAGAAATTCAGATGCACATTTAAAAAACGGAGTCATGGCATTACTGTAATTTGGAAGAACAAGGAGCAATACGACACTGTGGAGCTCAGGAAGTTTGTTCCAGAGAGTTAAAAATTAAAGATTTTCAAAAACCAAGTGGCGTTTAAAATTTTAGGACATATACTTTACATTCCTACTGATTTTAGAGGGACTAATTTAATCATTTGGATATAAAAAGTCCACCCATTTATACCTGTAGTTTTTACCTTTTTAAAGCACTATTGTTGTCCCTTGCTAGAAACACTTGAGGACACACAGTGAGTGTGGGTAAGAAGGATCTTCTTAGTAGGCAACTGATAATGAAATAAGGATGGAATGAATCCTGTGGTCACTATTAACTCAGTGAGTGATTTTTGCAGTTCTTGCCACTGTGCTGAGGGTATCTGTCCTGTGGAGTTCCTTGCTGGGGCGTATACACTGGTGTATCGTCTACATGCTCTCTTCAGGGATGTGCTGAAGCCCATTTACATTTATGTCAATTAGTCAAGAGGGTGGTGATCCACAGCCCACTCACTCCATTGTTCCTGTGGCTCAATTCTTCTGATGACTCAGGGAAGTCTGAGTCTCCCACTGAAGTCCAACTCCTTCCCCTGCTCACATCCTGAGAAATGTCAAGGCTGGGAACCTGATGGAATCTGGCATCATTCCATGTTCTTCAGACCACATAGTTCTTAAAAAATACTTTTATTTTAATTGAATTTTGGATATTTTTGTGGCTTTGTCTGATTCCAGGTCATAACTTATAGAGTGTTTATATTGATATTTTCCTAGAATCAGAAAATGCCTTCTAACTGATGCATCTCTATAGATATGTAGATTTATTTCAATAATATTTGATGATGCAGTAAGTGATTCAATCTTGACTTCACACAAAATAGAAATATATTTTTTGCTCTCTCAGATTATTTTACATTAGCTTTTTCTTTTGCAAATATCATTACATATTGATAACTTTTCAGATTTAATGTATAAGGCCAATTTTCTCTTTTTTAAGCTGAAATGATCACAGCTGGCTCACAGGAGCCCCATTTAGATTGGCTTTGGTGTGAATTCAACATGCCTTGTAAGCTTTGATTACTTCTTGCTTTTTGGAAAAACAAGATGATCTTCACTCATTTTGTACCTTCTTGCCCCAAACACAGCATCAGCCATTTGTCTAAGAAAAAAGAAGTAGGCCAGATATAGTGTGCCAAAGTGTGCTGTGGGAAAGATTTTTTTTCCTTGGGACAATCAGTCTACAGAGGTAAAAAAGATGTTTTTATGTTCTTTTGTTTGTTTTATTTTTTCAATGTTCTGTAAAGACATTAGATAATCATGTTTTCTGGGCAGATTTCCCATGGGAAATTTCCAATCCCATTCTATCAGTGGGGTATTCTGACCTTAATTCTTGATTTTAAAATATCATCTTCCTCCTTTTCTACTATGTAATAAATGGTGTACTGTATAGCTTATGGGATTCTAGATCTCTATCACAATCAACATAATTAGTTATTTACTAACAATACCATTTTCCAAGTTTAAAAAACAGCATTGATACAAACAATGACATTACTAGGATAAAGTCCAAATGTATCTGTTATTTTCCTTTGTTTTTAAATTGCATTATTCTGAGGCTTTTCAGTCAAATTACTTTGTCCTAGAAATTATATTGTCTTTGTGTAGCTACATAATTACTTAGTGCTGGCTAATTTGATTCAGTTGTTTCCATTAGGTATCAATTTGAGAGCTTTGGCTTTCTATCAGCTGATAGTCTAAATTCTTATGACAGTGGAATCCTTTACTGCCTGTCTTTTTCTTGTTGTCAACCACTAGAAGAGACAAGTGTTCACTCTACCATGAGGTAAAATAAATGCAAATATCTCAGTGTTTAAAATTCTGAACTTCATCAATAATACCATCATTCCTAATAAAAATATAATTATGACATATATTATACAACACATGAATATTTAGTTTTTAGTAATACAGAATCTGTATATTTTATATATTTTATTCAATATATTTTAAAATGCTAAATCATCTCCTGACCTTTCACATTTTTAGGCTTATTTTACTTCTTCTTCTGAGGTAAAATACTTTTTCATTTCACAATATGAGGGGAATTCAAAAGGTTCATAGAAAATGAATTAAAGGATAGAAATTAAAAAAAAGACAAGTTGTTATTTTTCAGTGTAAGGTCCATCAAGGTCAAAACACTTGTAAGTCATGATACTTGCTATTTAGTCCCTCCCTAAAGAAGGGAGAATCCTGGAAGCGTAACCGTGTCAATAGTCTTTTTTCCATGAGTGAACAAAAATGGGTAGTTCTTTAGAGATTTTTTTAAGAGAAGAAAGTAGAAAGAAACAAGGAGATAAATCAGGACTGTAAGGTGAATGCCTAATGATTTCTCATTTAAATTCATTAAAATTATCCTTTTTTGATGGGAGAAATGAGCAGAAGCATTGTTGTTGTGAAGGACTGCCTTGTGAAGCTCTCCTGGGTGTTTACTCATTAAAGCTTGGGCTGACTTTCTCATAGCATTCTCCTAATAGGCAGATGTTATCACTCTTGGTCCAGAAAGTCAACAAACTTCTCAAAATGGTTGACGTTGGCCAGCACCGCAGCTCACTAGGCTAAACCTCCACTTGCAGCACCGGCACCTTGGGTCCCAGTTGGGGTGGCAGATTCTGTCCTGGTTGCTCCTCCTCCAGTCCAGCTCTCTGCTGCGGCCCAGGAGTGCAGTGGAGGATGGCCCAAATGCTTGGGTCCTGCACCACACAGGAGACCAGGAAGAAGCACCTGGCTCCTGGCTTCAGATTGACACAGCACGCCAGCCGTAGTGGCCATTTGGGGAGTGAACCAATGGAAGGAAGACCTTTCTCTCTGTCTCTCTTTCTCTCTCTCTCTCTCTCTCTCTCTCTCATTGTCTAACTCTGCCTGTCAAAAAAAAAAAAAAAAAAAGTTGCCATGACCTTTTCTCCTGATTAGTTTTGTCCCTCGCAGAGCAGGTTTGATCAGCCTTACTTTTGCAGTCAGAATTGTCTAAGCTGAACTAATTGAAGTGTCTGTAGTGTTGGCTATTTTGTCAGTTGTTAATTACTGGTTCTCTTCAATTAGGACATGAACAAGAGTAATGATGGGGACAGTGTGCCATTGTGGGCTTCCTCTTGAAAACTATCTCAGCCCTTTGTATAACCATCTCTTGAAAACCATCTCAGCCCTTTGTAAGCTGATGCTTTTTTGGGGATGTTGTCCTCCTAAACTTTGATATGTCCTGCTTTCCTGATGTTATTTTATCCTTCTCACACTAGATCCTGTTTGGACATGCTATAACAAGTTGATTTAAGTAATTTCAGTGCAAAAAATAATTGCAACCCATGTATAATTTTTCAAATTATGCATTTCCTATGAATATTTTGAAGACCCTTACTACATTATTGGAATCTTTTAGTTTTATAACAGACCTAATGTATACAGTTTTGGAAACTTGTAGATAAATACTAATAGCTATTACCTTTGGACTTATGAATTCACACTTCTAAAATCTAGCTAAGAATGCTATAAAACATATCAAGAATATGTCAATGTAAAATTCATTTCATTTTAAAAATAATGGGGAAATGTGGGAGACCTTATACTTGAGAAATTCAAGTGAAAACTTTTTTGTGGTTTAATATAATTTTTTAGATGATCTGTGTTCTGGTGGAATGATACTCATGAAGGATGCACAGGTTTACAATTATACATTTCAACTGCAATTCTTTCAAATGAAAGGAAATGGCATGTTTTATGTGTTATTTACCTAAAGTGTTAGCTTTTCAGTTTTAGTGCAGAAATTCAGATTCTTGACTAGAAACAAATATGCTATTCCTGAGAGTCTCATTTTCATATCCTGTAGTAGTTACACCGTAATCATCAAGTACAATGGAAAATTATATTGTTTAAAATAATATAAGCCAATAGAAATTTTTATTATACAATTATTTTATCATCCCTTGAAATTTAATGATATTAAAGTATAAAAATACTCAAGTTGTAAAAACATAGCTTTCATATAAATAAATGTGAATCAAGGATTTATTTAACTAATTAATGAGGGAACCAGTAGGCTGGAAAAACTGGGTCAAAGGAGGATTTAAAAAGAGTGTGGGGCTGACGCTGTGGTGCAGTGGGTTAAAGCTCTGGTCTGAAGTGCCAGCATTCCATATGGGCACCGGTTCTAGTCCTGGCTGCTCCTCTTCCAGTCCAGCTCTCTGCTATGGCCTGGGAAAGCAGTAGAAGATGGCCCAACTCCTTGGGTCCCTGCACCCACATGGGAGACCTGGAAGAAGCTCCTGGCTCTTGGCTTCAGATCGGCACAGCTCCGGCCATTGTGGTCATCTGGGGAGTGAACCAATGGAGGGAAGACCTCTCTCTCTGTCTCTACCTCTCTCTGTAACTCTGTCTTTCAAATAAATAAAATAAATCTTTAAAATAAAATAGAGTGTTGAAGTGAGAGTACTAAATTAGATACAAAACAGGAAAATAAAGTTTGAACCTTTGGGGTAATATTTTTGTACAAGGCAGAAATTCTATCCACCAAATCAAAATCATTTGCAAATCATCAATTTTCTACAAGTTACTAGCTATATAATCTGAACTATAATCAATGGTAAACAGTTGAACAATTTTACCAGACAGTTTTCCATGAAGGACACACAGGCGTTCTTCTGCCTTATTTCCGTGTATACTGTCCCCTTTGTATCTGCAGGTTCCACACCTACTGATTCAGCCAACCAAACAAACAAGAAATAACCATACAACAATAAAAAAAAACCACACAAATAAAAAAGAATGCAATATAATAGCAATTATGTAGTGTTTACTAGGAACTAGAAGTGATTTAGAGATGATTTAAAGTATACGGGAAGATATGCCTGTGAACAGGATATGTGCAAGTACCATGTCATTTTATAAAAGGGCTTTGAACTTGCAAGAATTTTGCTATCAACAGAACTCCTGATATAAATCCCCTCTGGATACCAAAGCATTATATATTGGATTTTTTTCCCTAACAACAGCATTTAGCAAGAAGATAAAAAACAAACAAATAAATCAAACAAAAAACAACTTTCAAACTGACAATGAAGTTTTTAAAATTGAAGTAAGTTGAAACATGAATATTTTATTTATTTTTTTTTTATCTTTTATTTAATGAATATAAATTTCCAAAGTACGTCTCATGGGTTACAATGGCTTCCCCCCCCATACCGTCCCTCCCACCCACAACCCTCCCCTTTCCCACTCCCTCTCCCCTTCCATTCACATCAAGATTCATTTTCGATTATCTTAGTATACAGAAGATCAGCTTAGTATACATTAAGTAAGGATTTCAACAGTTTGTTCCCACACAGAAACATAAAGTGAAAAATAATAGATGATTTTTTTTTAAATGATGATGAAATCAGATCAGACCTATTGTCATGAAACATGAATATTTTAAAGTAAGTTGAAACATGAATATTTTATTAGAAAAGAAGGTAATTAGCTCATCTCTACCTCAGTTTTCTAGAACCAATTCTAGAAATTAAACTGACACAATATCTTCCTATCTTCCTCCTTCTCTCTTCTTTCTATGCTCCAATTCAAACCTATTATCAGTTTCTTGACTTGGGGCTGGTCTTTATCAGAGCAAAAGTGACTTTTCTTTCTAAATAAGATTCTGATAGGAAACAAGTAAGAATTATTTAAAAAAATTTAGCCCCAGACACAAACTTGCCATATTATCCTGTCTTTTTGTTAATCGTAACAAAATCAACCAATTTATTCAATCAAAATATTCTAATATAGATTCAATACATTTTATACTTTTTAACTATATACGTTTAAATATAAAAATTTCATTTGGTATATTCATTTGGAGTGCACTTTTCCAAACTTTTTTTTCATTTTTTAAAAGAATGCATTTATATTCATTTTATTTGAAAGAGTGTGTATGTGAGAGACACAGAGACAGAGAGATGCAGAAAGACAACCAGACAAATGCAGAGAGATCCTTGAATTGACTGGCTCACTCTCCAGATGCCTACAACAGGCAGGATTAGGCCAGGCTGAAGTGAAGAACCTGGGACTCAAGCTGGGTCTCCCACGTGGGCAGCAGGAACCCAAGTACTTTGAACCATCATGTATTTTCTCCCAGGATGAGCAACAGCAGGAAGCTGGAATGGAAGCAGTGTCTGGAGTGTGAACCAGGCACTTCCACATGGCCTACAGGCATCTCAAGCCACAAACCAACTGCTGTGCCAATGTCCTCTTCTTGCCCCTGAAAATCCTTAAGGAATTCTCAACATAATTTATAATATGTTTGTAGTTATCAAAGCAAGTTTTTAATTTTTATTGATTTCAGCAACTAGTCACTGCTTCCTGCTAGACTTACACTCATTCTATCTCACCATCCTTTGCAATTAGGTTTGCTTGAGGACAGAGGTCATTTAGAACTATATCCAATTATTTACAAGTGATAGAATGCAGAGCAGAATTAATTTCTGAAAAACAGACTTTTCTGTGGGTTACTCTTTGTTCTATTTATTGAAAGTGATATGGCTGGGGCCAGTGCTGTGGTGCAGCAGGTTAAAGCCCTGGTCTGAAGTGCCAGCATCCCAAATGGGTGCTGGTTCTAGTCCGGCTGCTCCTCTTCCAGTCCAGCTCTCTGCTATGGCCTGGGATTGTAGTAGAAGATGGCCCAACTCCTTGGGCCCCTGCACCCGCATGGGAGACCTAGAAGAAGCTCCTGGCTCCCGGCTTCAGATTGACACAGTTCCAGCCGTTGCGGTCATCTGGGGAGTGAACCAGTGGAGGGAAGGCCTCTCTCTCTGTCTCTACCTCTCTCTGTACCTCTGTCTTTCAAAGAAATAAAATAAATCTTAAAAAAAAAAAGAAAGTGATATGGCCACCACTTATCATTAGTTGTAGGCTGTGACCCTAGCAGGGTTTAGAGACTTCAATAAGAATATTTTAACTATTTAATTTTATATTGAGGAAATTTCACAAACTTTCCTGCCATCCTTGGCAAGGGAAATCTAGAAGCTTGTCAGGACTCACTGCAGGGATGGTTGTAAGTTTGAGAGCAAAGTATAAAGGTTACTACAGATGGTCCCTCCTTTATCAATGCAGGAGTTTCATAGAGGTGCATGTTCCCCAACAGGCTGGTAGAGGGACCTGGGCCTGAACTCCCTACAGTAAATTCATACTTGGCGCCTGAAGTTTTATATAGATACTTTTTATGATGCTAATCTCTGCATTATCTCCCTGCCTCTGAGCCTCCTTCCCCACCGTACCACATACAATAAGGTTTGCAGACTCTTCTAGGCATCTAAAAAGCCATCAGTTAAGATTTGACTTTCTTTTACAGACTTCATCCCATAGATACTACACTCCTTCTAACCAGGATGGGATCCTTCTATGAGAAAAAAAAATTCTATTTTTTATTTAGAAAAATAATGGCTTGTGGAATCTTTATAGACAAATAGGTGAGAAGGGACAGTGGATAGATGAAAAAGCAAACACAGAAGATTGGCTGAATGTGATTCTATCTAAAATGATGGAAGTCAGTGAACTGGAAACTGTTCAGGGAAGAACGTGTGGAAAGGAAGACATTATGAGATTTTTCTGCATGCTAGATGGTCTATGTCCTGCAGCCCAACTCTTCTTTTTCAGAGTCTGTTCTGTTCCAGATCCTGCCAAGGCTACATCAAAATGTGGTGGGGAAAGACCAAGCGCAGCGTTTGGCCTTGAAATGGGGATTGACCACAGACAGCCAGAATCCAGAGACTATTGCACAAGAATTTTTAACACACTCATTTAAAAACAGTTCAAGTGTTCATTTTGCAAATTTAGGTGATAGCAGTGAACAAGGTCAAATACACTTTTGAAAAGAGATTCAAATAAACTTCAAAAAACAAAGGTCATGACAGCAAACAAACAATTGAAACACAAGGGAGTCAATATTCCTTCAGAAGAAAGAAAGCGTGACATTGAAGGGATTCCCTTAGGAGGTTTATTGAAAGCCAAAACCACCTTAAGGAGCTTTGACCTTTGAGAATACTGGACATATGTAATAAAATTCTGTGGGTTAAGGAGTTCTTCTTTTATTCTCATCATCTACTGGCAGTGAGCCCTTGAGCAACCACTCTGTGTGTTTCCTCCTATGCGACACAAAACTCTGCAATAGTTTCTGTACCTAGGAAGCTTAGAGTAGTGTCTGACATGCAGAAGGAATCAGCAAACTTTAGCTGTTACATTTTAAAGGTTCGCTCTGATGTGGACACCACTGATCTCACCGCCCTAGTGGATCAGTGAAAGCTCTGGTGTGATCAGGTGACAAGGTCACGTAGGGGAGAACCTTTGGAGAGCATGGGACTTGGAGTGTTGGGCTTGCTGGCTTTTTATACCTACTTCCTGCAAGAGTAGTCCTTAGAATAATTTAAGTGCAGGTAAATCATCACTGAACACCACTGAATAATTTTTATAGGTGAAAATTTTCTAAACGTCCTCTAAGGTAATCGACAAGTATAGTGCAGATTTCAACACTGACATTTGAAGTGCTCATTAGACATCTCTGTAGTGTAGATTTCTGTTTGGGTCTTCCAACCACTAACAAGCCACCCTTGGGATATAGATTAAAGTTAATTTATACACACATACTACATTGATTATACTTAAAGAGAATTAGATATAGATGATTTGACCTCTCTATACGTGTGGAATAAAGTTTAGAATGCAAATCAACTCTGATCCTAGCATTACCTGTTAGATTCCTCTGTCACACAAGTCCCTACTGGAATGTTTATAAAATAGGGCTTGCATTTAATATTTTTTTCATTTTTCTCTTTGCCAATACAGCTGCATTGATTTAACTTCAGCATCAGGGTGGTATAGTCATAATAATAAAATATTATTACAGAAGGCAGTTTATGTGATAGGAAATCAATCATGGGAGCTTATGAAGAATCTTAAATCTCATTATATCAGAGTTACGATTTTTCACATTTGTACAGAGAAATCTCTTAAAAGAAATGATTAAGGACAGATTGGAGAAAATTGTGCTGTGATGCATATAGAAATGTTCATTTTTGTAAGAAAGGAGAATTTGAGACCTGAGAATGCAGCTTTGAAAATAGTAGGAGCAGGAATTCACAGACTATGCCTTCCTCATTGAAAATACTTTATGAAAATGAAACATAAATGAATAAAATTTTAAAGAAATTAAACTGAAAATTATAGATGCAAAAACAATCTTAAACCTGAGAATTTTAAAAAATGTTCTATTTTAAAATAGTTATAGATTTATAGGCAAGTTGTAAAGATGATGAGTTCCAATATAGTTCATAGCCAGTGTTCCTTATTATTAGCATCGCATATTATCATGGTGCATTTTAATGATTAATGTGCCAATTTTAATATATTTTATTTAAGATCATACTAGTTTTTCACCTAGTGTCCTTCCTAAGTATCACGATACCACCTTACATTTAGTTGTCACTTTTTCTTAGGGTCCTCTTGGATGTGACAATTGCTCATGACTTTCCTTGTTTGGATGGCTACGAACATTTTCAAGAGTGGGGATGCTGATCACAGGGCTGAGGCAGGGTTTATCAGTTTTTTCACAGTTAAGTTACTCTTTTCACCTCCCTTTTTCCTACTGTACCTGAAGGAGGTAGTCACTACGTACAGCCTAAGATTTGAAGTGAGGCAGCAAACCAGGAGGACGTACACACAGAAGGAAAAGCACACATATACCACTTACTTTACCACCCGTGAATATGTATGAAAATATTTTCATGCCAACAAATATGTTCCACAACATGATGGCAACAGCTGCAATTATTCTACGGGGCTAATATACCATTACCCATCCAGCTGTCCATTGTTGGCCACACAAATATAGACTCATGGAACACTAAAGCCCAAGGACACAGGTGTGTGGTCCTCACCACCAATGTCTTCATGCAGGACCCGGAGAAGGCTATTTGTTATCATCACTCTTTTTTTTTTTTTTTTTTTTTTTTTTTTGTCTCCATTGTGCTATGATCAAAGATGGCCATTTCTTTCCCAATTCTGTTCTCTGCATGTTTATGGGAACAAGTACTAGATAGTAAAGTGATGTTTACTACATTAGAGGATGTGTCATAAACACAGGGCAGATATAGGCTAATCCCCAATATTATCACGAAAATTTCTTGAACTTGGAGATGATCAAATAGTTGGAATCCTGGGTATTATTTCAAGACAGTAGTGGGCTTCTACTGATTATATCATTTACAGCTTGATAAGACAGAGGTTAATGTGTAGGTTTTTGTTAAGTAGAGATGCAAATAACTTCGGCCCGCTGGAAAGGATGACCTCAGTTTCTGACCCTGTTGAGCATTAGCTAGCTCTAAAGGAAACCCAGGAACATTATCCAAATGTTATTTGTTAAATTGACTACCTTTTCAAGTGTTCTTTGGACCAATTTTGACATCTCATAGGTTCTCTCATTAAATAATGAGTTAAATAAAATATTAAACACAAGTTCATTATATATTTGTATGAGAGCTATAATTTGCCATTGTGGAAATTGTATTTTAACAATGGTCTATAATGAAAGCTGTTTATAATTATATTTCAGTGTTATGTTAAGATCATGAAATGTACTTTGCTTATGATGTTTTAGCAGAATATTATTTGCTTTTAATAGAATTTTTGATATAATCTAATAACACAATATTATGGGACAGATACTTGTTTAATAATTACTCATTAAAAACTGTCAACTTGATTGTATACTTAATCAGAATTTTTCATTACCTACATATTTCTGAAAACATGAATTCGATGTAGTTCGAAAATATAATTGGGAGGCTGGCATTGTGGAACAGCGTGTTAAGCTACTGCCTATGACACCTACATCCCATATAAGTGCTGGTTCAAGTCTCAGATGCTTCACTTCTGATCTAGCTCCTTGCTAATGAACCTGGGAAAGCAGCAGACTGTGGTCCAACTACCTGGGCTCCTGCCACCTACGTGGGAGACCTGGATGGAATTCCAGGCTCCTGGCTTTGGGCTGGGCCTGCTCTGACCCTTGTGGCCATTTGGCCGTGAACCAATGAATAGAGGATATCTCTCTTCTCTCTCTCTCTGTAAATCTGACTTTCAAATTAAAAAAAAAAATCTTAGAAAAGAAAATGCAGTTGGAATAAACTCAAATACTGAATTGATTAAGTAAATATTGATAACATATTTGGGCCTAATTTCTATAATTGAGATCTGGTTTTACTCAAGGGTTGGAAAACTATGGCCAATGGTTTAAATCTGGCCTTTACCTGTTATAGTTAATAAAGTTTTATTGATTCACAATGATGTTCATTCTTTTTTTCAAAGATTTATTTTATTTATTTGAAAGACAGAGTTACAGAGAGAGGTAGAGATAGAGAGAGAGGTCTTCCATCTGCTGATTCACTCCCCAGATAGCCATAACAGCCAGAGCTGCACTGATCCGAAGCCAGAGGCTTCCTCCAGGTCTCCCATGTGGGTGCAGGGACCCAAGGACTTGGGCCATCTTCTACTTCTTTCCCAGGCCATCTAGAGGGCTAGATCAGAAGAGGAGCAGCCAGGACTAGAACCGGTGGCCCATATGGAATGCTGGCACTTCAGGCCAGGGCATTAACCTGCTGTATCACAGCGCCAGCACCAGTGATGTTCATTCTTTTGCCTGTTACCCATGGCTGCAATTTTTGCTACAACAGCACACTTGAGTAGTTACAGCAGAAGCTGTATGGTGTGCGAGGCCTAAAATATTTACTCTATGTTTTCTAAGAAAAAAAAAGTTTGCTAATGCTGACTTTGCTTATTTTAAGAATGTGACTTCATATAATTAGCTGATGTTCTACTTTACCAACAGAAGAAACCAAGCAGCAAAATTCCTAGAATAGCAATAACTATATTTCTGTTTTGTAATGGAAATACTTTGAAAATCATAATTCACCTCTAATATTTTATTGATCAACATAAATATTTATTGTATTTGTTGCATAGATATGCTCTAAACTATTTCACCAGACTTATGTAATCAAATTTTCTAAAATATTTACATTATACTGTTGACAACTGGTTCTGAGTCATAAAATATTTTAGTAGTTCAGGCTGGCAAATAATTGTTTGCCTTGAGCATCTAATGAATTTTACTGAGTGAGGAATAAAAGATGCTTCTGGCATTTTCCTCCAAGACCATGATCAAGTGATATAAGGCAATAGATTTTTGGTAATATTTGTAAAGTTTCATCTTGGTAAATGTACTTCAGAACAGAAAAGACTAGATTTTATGCTAGTATAAGAATAGAGGAGATCTGGCCATTGTGGCCACGTGGGGAGTGAACCAGCGGATGGAAGACCTCTCTCTCTCTCTCTCTGCCTCTCCTTCTCTCTCTGTGCAACTCTGACCTTCAAATAAATAAATAAATCTTTTAAAAAAAGAATAGAGGAGAAATGCTAGTTTTCAAACATCAGATTAAAAAGCATCTTTTATTTTCATGAATTGGTAATTTTCAGGAAGGAAAATCTTAGACATTATGTAATTTAAGAGAAAGTAATTTCTGAAAACACCAGGTCTTTAAACTCCAGTTAATACAGACAGTGGTTTGGTCTATTTCCAAACCTATTAAGCCAACCTCTGTCTATAATTCTTTCTTGCATTTAAAAAAAATCATAAGTGGTTTTGTTGGCTCTTGTCCTTTAAGCTATTGGAATGTTCCATTCTCAGTGCTGAGCTGTGTCCTCCTGCACAGATGCTCACCCGAAGGTTTCTTTGGGTCCAAAGGGTTGAGTAGTGTTTATAGATAAAGTAAACAAGAGGATAACAAGGAAAGGATCCTGCTGTATGCATCTTTCTTTCTGTCTGACCGCAACCCTGGACATGACAAAAACATAACATACACACTTACTGAGGATGACGGAGGGCACCTGCAAGCAACTCACGCTCATGAAAGGCTGTTCCTCAACTGTCAGATTATGTCTTCCAGCTGCTGGGCTGTCACCAAGGCTGTCAGCCTTTTGACTCTCCACCAGAGCTGTCTTGCCAGCCTCCAGATCACCAGTAGACTGCTAATCTGTATAAGCTCTCTTCTTCCTTTTGCCATACCTCACAGAGGATGCGGGTGGCAGTCTAAGAGGCCATGCTGGCATTCTAGTTTTAAATCTGGGAGTCAGTGAGCCAGTTGAGTTTGTGTCACTTCCTGCACGTGCTTGCTGTGTGATGCTCCACGGCTAATCCTTTCCGGCCTGTTTCTTCCAAGCCAGAGACTTGCAGTTGGCTGGACTTCATCTTGATCATTCAGTCACACAGGAGATGGGATTTTGTGGGAATTAAAGCAGCAGTTTTAGACTCAGAACTCGCAGGTTAGAGGAGGATGCTACATTGCTCTTCATTGCCCAGTACGCCATCAGAGACTGAGCTCTGGAACTTAAGCCTGATATTTTTAGTCTATTTGTGTTTGCACTCAAGAAGGAAATGGTGAGTTCTAAAAACACAAAATGCTAAGAGAAACACTTTATGTGCCTTTAGTACTTCAGGGGAGCAGGCCCTTGTTCTGAGCCTGTCAATACACTGCTCTGTTAACCCTGAGATGTGGCTTAGTTCAAACTGTCAATGTTGCAAAATTGGACCTTATTTTTGTTTGCCTAATTGGGAGAGAAAGGCAATGCTTTTCTAAGTAATCATTGAAAAAATCATTAGGATAATTAGGATAATCTTTGTTTAAAGAAGCAAATGCAGGAGCTGAAATCAGAATCCTGCAAGTGGGATAAGAAGGCAATTGCAAACAAATGTTCTCCTTTGCTCAGATCTCCACTCTGGCAATTCTCTTACTTTGCATTGCCTAATGATTATATTTCACTTTTTGTTGACTTGACCTGTTCTTTCTGTTTCTGTTGAAGTTTCCTTATGAAAGAGACAGGGTACCTTTATTCAGCGTATACAGCATGAAACTCTCAGATGGGTTTCAAAACATTCCCCAGAAACAAACACATCCAAATTCTGGGGTTAGAGGTTCTTCCATGTTGGCACAGGAACAGTCGCTTATGCAATCCTTAAGACAGTTAACTTCAAAATCTCTTCTATTTCTCATCCTAGGGACATGGATGCTTGTGGAGGTCAAAACAATGATCATAAAGAGAATCTTAATGTTATGTTGTAAATGATACTTGAACTTGACAATAACAAAACCTAAATTACACAAGAAGCAGAAATGGAACGACAGGTAATTTTCTAAAGTCAATGATATAGGCCAGCCTTAAATTGAAGGTTATTCAGATAAGCAGAGCTTGGCAGTTTGCAGACACTGTGTCTGAGTTTTGTTCCTGTCGGAGAACTCTCTGAAAGGTGCCAGGTTTAATGGAATTTAGATAAAGACATTCTCATTTCAGCTGAAAGTTGAACATTCCTCTGCGTCTGATTCATTCCTGTAATATTGTCAAGTCTGATAGAATTTCAGAAGCACTTCAACATTTTTAACAGTGTTAGTTCCTGAGTAAGCTGTCACGGCATCTCAACCTGGAGGTTAAGAGAAAATAAGAATCAGAGTCACTGTAGGCAGGTGAGCTTGAGAGGTGCCAAGTCATGGAAATTTCCAGTATAATAACATTCAAGAGCAAAAGTACATCAGCTGACACTCATGAATTAGGTAGCTTCTAAGCACTGGGAATTAAAGAGTCCAGAGACAGCTCCCACCTTTGCTTCAGAATCTTTCTTTCATAACCTTTAGATCAATTAGAGATTTGTAGAATAAATCGTGACTCAAACAGCAGTCGTGAATACCTCATGTGAGGTAGTCGACTCTGTATTGTGCAGTGTTGCAGCCCGCTGAGGGCGGTTCCTTTAGGCATCATATACAGGGTGAATAATGAGTAAGAGACAGAGGCAGCACTTGAGGTAGGCTCGGGCTGGTTACCGCAGTATGTGGAGGGTAGGCGTGGCAACTGTGTGGGTGCTTTGGAGAGAAGGAAGGCATTTAGTTTGGATCTTGGGGTAGTCCAGCACCTGGGCACCTGCTACAGACGTAGGACTCAGACTTGCTGAGTCAGAACGGGCATTGCACAAGATCTGCAAATACCTCACATGTGTGCCCAAGGTGAGAAACACTGGTCTTGCGTGCTGCTTTTGTCAAAGGCTTGTTCAAGCAAATGGGGTTCTGTGTTCTACCGATCTCATTAGATGTTCCGAATACCTTCTCAAACACACAGATCCAGTAGCCCACTGGAGCATCATATTCACTTTCCAGCTGTGTCATTTCTCTGAACAGCTATCTTAGCAGAGAGAAAGGAAATACCTGCTCTATTGCTACGGCTGAGAGTTTCTTTGACTTGCTAAAAAAGAATACATGTTAGAGACCAAATCGTTTCCTACGAGAGAGTTAAATAATGGTTAGGAAGAGGCAGGGATTTGCAATTGTAGGAAATTTAGAAGTGAATGTAACAAAGCTGGTCTCAGTCACCTAAAGCCTGGAAAAGGTTGTTGACTACATTAGGGCACTTTCCATAGTTTTTAGGTTTTTATAGGAGATTTGGAGAACTTTGTATCAGGATTAATACTTAAAAATAGGAGGGGAGGCCAGCGCCGTGGCTCACTAGGCTAATCCTCCACCTAGCAGCTCCGGCACACGGGGTTCTAGTCCTGGTCAGGGCGCCGGATTCTGTCCCGGTTGCCCATCTTCCAGGCCAGCTCTCTGCTGTGGCCCGGGAGTGCAGTGGAGGATGGCCCAAGTGCTTGGGCCCTGCACCCTGTGGGAGACCAGGAGAAGCACCTGGCTCCTGCCATCGGATCAGCGCGGTACGCTGGCCGCAGTGCGCCGGCCGCGGCGGCCATTGGAGGGTGAACCAACGGCAAAGGAAGACCTTTCTCTCTGTCTCTCTCTCTCATTGTCCACTCTGCCTGTCCAAAAAAAAAAAAAAAAAAAAAAAAAAAAAAAAAAAAATAGCAGGGGAAAGCTACTTTTTAGAAGTTCAGTTCCAATACCAAGATACAGGGTTAGAGCCAGCTTTAGTGTATTATGAAAGCAAACTGTGTAAGCAGTTTCTTGGTGGCAGAAATCAGGGGAGAGAAATCAGACCATTCCTGGTACGGCTGACAGCAAAGGGAGACAAGAAGGTAGAACAGATGTTTACCAGAGAATAGCTAAACAAGAGAGAGCTCCCGGTAAGTGTTAGGAAAATGTCCTCATCAGGCAGATACACACCAGAGTCAGGGGAGTTGGTTTTTCTTTTTCTTTTTTTAAATCAGGTGCCTGTTTACTGTTCTCCAGTTGTTCAAGCAAAGACAAGCAGCCACAATACAAGCTGGCTGTGGTGAATGCCATTAGGAAGGACTATGAGAATTTCAAACACTATCAGAAGGCACGAAGGAGTGAGAGTGGACAGGTGGCGCCGGGTAGTGGGAGTGTGTGGGGGCAGAGAGGGTTTTGACCTCGTGGTACTGGGAATATGTAATTTAGATCCTGGCAGTTCACTTGTCTCAGTATTTGGCCTTCTTCTAAGACATACAAGAACTTTCTAGTTTGCTACTCAGTGCTATAAACAATTTGGCTTGTAAGAAACACCAGCTGTCCTATTAAAATTCCTCTTTTGCTTTGATTCCTTGTGATGTCTTGGTTGCCAAGATTGGTGGTAGCTTAGTAATACGATTCTTAAATGTTTGAATGCTTTGCAGAATGTTTAATTTTAACATGATTGATGAAAATAAAAGTTAGCAACTCTCCCTCTGCACTGTACTTAGTTAATTAATTGATTGGGGCTTATTACACCAAGTTGAGTTAGTTGTATGGGAGCCAAGTTGTCCTCTGGCATTTGAGTCTCCCAAACTCGCGTCCTCCATTTGTGTGAAAAACTCGTGAGTTCATGTGTAGTTTCTTCTGCTCCTGTCCACTGCAGTTTTCTTTTGTGAATATTTATTTATTTATTTGAAAGAGAGAGAGAGAGAAAGAGAGAGAGAGAGAGCTCCTATTTGCTGGTTCACTCTCCAATTCCCCCCACCCCCCACCCAGAGTCTCAGGGTGATCCAGCCCAAAGCTAGGAGCCTGGAACTCCATCTGGTGGGTGGCAGGGGTGTAAGTACTTGGGCCATCATCTGCTGCTTTCCCAAACACATTAGCAGGGAACTGGATCAGATGTGGAACAGCTGGGACTCAAACTGGTGCCCATATGGGATGCTGGTGTTGCAGGCCATGGTTTAACCTTCTGTGCCATAGCACTGGGTCCCTCTGCAGCTTTCTTAATCAGCCTCTTTCCCTCATCTGCATTCTCAAAACCCAGCTACCTTGTATTTCTCTTCTGTTAGTTTCAAATTAATTTTTTCTGATTTTGTAAATTTAGGCAGTATGATAACTGTCATTACTAGTGTTTTTCTTCCAAGATGGAATAATTAAGTTTAAATAGCATTGTTTAAGCAGCAAGTATGGTGGGAATTTCAGTACAAGAAGAGAAAAGCCTTTGGCAAGTTACTTCATGCAGAGATTTCTTTTTACTCCAGATGTAGCAGAGATTCATTTTTTTTGAACATTGGTAGCTAATATGTATACATTTGAAAACTATACTTAAACGTTAAAGTTTTAGTCTTTTCAAATATATTATTTGAGACACAGAGAGAGAGAGACAGACAGACAGATAGTTTCCACATGCTGATTCACCCGCCCCCCCAAATGCCTGCAACAGCTGGGGCTGGGCCAGGTAGGAACCAGAAGCCAGAAAATGAATCTGGGCCTCTCATTTGGGTGGCAGGACCCAAGTACTTAAACCATCACTTGCTACCTTCCTGGGCATGCCTTAGAAGGAAACTAGAATTGGGAGTGGAATAGGGACTTAAACCCAAGCACTCCAATGTGGGACACGGGCATCTTAACCACTGGGCCAAAGGCCCTGTCCTTTTGGGCTTCCTTTGATGAATCAGAAGCTCTGATTTTGCTTGGCCCATATTCTCTCTCAGCCACAGTTGGCTGGCACCCAGTGGCAGCTGCCACACTGGGGTAGGTCATAACCCCTTATTGTGAAGTGAAGTTTGATTTTTCTCATATGCTAAATTTCTTGACACTGACAGTCATTTGCATTTGGAAATCCTGGTCAAGTTAGTCTGAGTATGGGCCTTGTCCATATTTAGGGAGCAAATAAAATTAAAGAATGAATTAAATATTCTACTTCATTGATGAAGCTTAAAAATGTAAATATCGGGGGCCAGCACTGTGGTGTAGCCAGTAAAGCTGCCACCTGCAGTGCTGGCATCCCATATGGGCACTGGTTCAAGTCCCGGCAGCTCCACTTCCAATCCAGCTCTCTGCTATGGCCTGGGAAAGCAGTGGAAGATGGCCCAAGTCCTTGGATCCCTGAACCTACATGGGAGACCCAGAGAAAGCTCCTGGTTCCTGACTTTAGCCTGGCCCAGCCATGGTTGTTGCAGCTATCTGGGGACTGAAGGAAGACTTCCAGAAACCTAAAAGAGTTGGCATTTAGCAAAATTAAATTATGTTAAGATGAAAGGCATCTATAAATATTTAATGTCTCTTAAGATGAGAGGCAGAAAGTCACGGATAAGAAAAGAATGATAGTCTTTTAATTTAAAATCTTTTAATTTAAAAAGGTTACCAAGCAAGGTATTCTAACATCATAAACTTAGCTGTGCCAACTTACACTTTTCACAGAAGAGGCGTAACTGTATTTGTGTGTCATTTTTGAAAGGTGACTTTTTGTGATTAGAGTTACTGCAGAGCAGATGAACTTATAACTGAATTGTTTTCAGATCTTTTTTCATTGTGGAGTTTCTTTTGAAGCAAGTACAACAGATGAAAGAGGATAACTTTAGTTTAAGATAGACTGAAGTAGAACCACGGTGCTTCTATTATCAGTAAGGCTAGAGAAAATCCCAGAGCATAGGAATGGATATAAAAATGAAAATACTTATGAATATGCTCAGAAAGATGTTTATCAATCTTCATTTGCAATTATAATTATTTTTAAATGTTTTTTAAAAAAGTTTTTTTATTTATTTCAAAGGTAGAGCTACAGAGACAGAGGGAGAGAGAGACAAAGATCTTCCTTTCATTTGCTGGTTTACTGCCCAAATGGACACAAAGGTCAGGGCAGAGCCAGGAGGAAGCCAGGAGCCTGGAACTCCATCCAGGTCTCCTATATGAGTGGCAGGGGCTCATCAACTTGAACTGTTTTCCGCTGCTTTCCCAGTCTCATTAGGAGGGAACTGAACTGGAAGTGGAGCAACTAGGACTTGATCTGCTCCCATATGAGATGCCTGTGTCCTGGGCGATGGATTACCTGCTGTGTCACAATGTTGGCCCCTGAGGTTATAATTCTTAATTTCAGAAAGAGAAGATTGGGTTGTCACATCTTTAAAGTGGTCTTTGTACCTGCAATAACCTTTGTCTCCAGGTTTTTAATGTTTTTCAAATGAGGCAGGACGTATGTGTATTGAGGGATGTATGTGTATTGAAATCAATATGAGAGTAGGAATCGAGTGAAGATTTCTATTTGCTACAACTGTTTTATTTTACCTTTATTCTTGCAAGTAGATATGGTCTTTTATGACAGATTTCCCATTCCTAGTTTTGGTAACACTGTTATAAGCAGGGGTTTTTGTTTTCTATTTTTATTTTTTTAAGGCATAGTGACTTGCCCTAGGCTAGAAACTCAATGACCCATTGAAAATCTACTCTCTTGCTCTTTTGCTTTTTTGCTGGAAGCTATTATCTGGCTTTCTAAGCCTCCCCCTCAAAGTGTTATTTTTGATAGGCAACGGATTTGAACATTGAGTTTTGAAACCAGGAGCCTAGATCAATTTTTGTTCTTTTTGTTCTGAGGTTGTTTATTAGGTTCATTTATACCACTTTAGAAAGCGAGAGATACAGAACATTCACTTTTGGGAGAGTATTTTTTTTTTTCCACTCAACTAACGGTTTCAGCAGCAGAATCATCTGAGGACACAGAGATGCAGAATCCTGGCTTTAGAAGCAAGGCTTGACCATTCACACTTTAACCCCCAACTCCACTCAAAGGCTCAGAGACCTCGAGGGCTGGCCGTCCCAAGCCTACGATTTGGTTCTTGTAAGAAACTATAGACCGTTTCTTTCGGAATGTTATTTCTTGTGGTTGGCGTTGTGGCATAGCAGGTTAAGATGCTGGTGTTCCATATGGGAGTGCTAGTTTGATTTTTGATCTAACTCCCTGCTAATGGCCTGGGAAAACAGCTGAAGACTATAGAAAAGAAAAAGAAAGAAAGAAATCAGGTGATACAAGACTGAAAGGTGCAACCTGGATGTATTATAGTGAGAGCAGTTTCAGTCATTCGAATTATGGGAATTTATTCCAAAGAAATAATTAGAAAATGTTAGGCAAGAAGAAGCCACAAGATTATTATTAAGGGAAAATTAGTGGAAACAATCTAATTTCTGAAAAACAGATGTTTTTTCTTCATTAGAATGCTATTTTGCCTTTTTAAGTATTTTTTGAAGAAATTTTTCATGAGATGTTGATCTTCAAAAAGCAGGATACAAACATATATAAAGTGATTTCAAATTTTGTAAAAAATAAAACATAGGCTGGTGCGGCGGCACAATAGGCTAATCCTCCGCCTGCAGCACCGGCACCCCAGGTTCTAGTCCAGGTCGGGGCGCCGGATTCTGTCTCGGTTGCTCCTCTTCTAGTCCAGCTCTCTGCTGTGACCCGGGAGCGCAGTGGAGGGTGGCCTAAGTCCTTGGGCCCTGCACCTGCGTGGGAGACCAGGAGAAGCTCCTGGCTCCTGGCTTCGGATCAGCGTGGTGCACTGGCCGCAGCACGCCGGCTGCAGCGGCCATTGAGGGGTGAACCGACGGAAAAGGAAGAACCTTTCTCTCTGTCTCTCTCTTTCTCACTGTCCACTCTGCCTGTCAAAAAAAAAAAAAAAAAAAAAAAAAAAAAAAAGAGAGAGAGAGAAAAAATAAAATATAGAATACTACAGAAAATATATTTTAGAAAATTATATAAAGTTTATCCCTATATAAAGTTATGGATGATTTTTATTTATTTGTACTATGATTATGTATTACTCAAAGAAAGAAGAACCTATTAGTTATATGCATATTTTATTAATGGACTGCCCATTTAACTCTGAGTTCTCTAGGGTTTTTAGTGGTATTAAAAACATTTTTTGCAATTTAAATATGTTTCAAATGATGTGCTTGGTCAGTTAAAGAAAATTGTTTAATCACAAATGTGGAAAAGATGAATCTAAAACTCTACATAAAATAAAGATAGGTAGTGCGGAAGAGAGGACAGAAAATGAATAACCCATGGGACAATCAAGATATAATGGTATCTTTTCATTATCTGAAAAGCAGAGTGACAGAGGGAGAGGGAAAGGCCAGAGAGAGATTTTCTATCTGTTGGTTCACTTCCCAGATGGCTGCAATAGTTGGAGGTAGGCCAGGCAAATGCTTTGTGCCAAGAGCTTCTTCCAGATCCCCCATGTGGGTAGAAGGAGCCTAAGCACTTGGGCCATCCTCCACTGCACTCCGGGGCCACAGCAGAGAGCTGGACTGGAAGAGGAACAACCGAGACAGAATCCGGCGCCCCAACCGGGACTAGAACCCAGGGTGCCGGCGCTGCAGGCGGAGGATTAGCCTAGTGAGCTGTGGCACTGGCCATATCACCTAATTTCTAAGGAGTGTCACACTCACACTTTTCTGTCATAATTCAGCAATCTCAGCAGTGACATCCTTTCTCCTCCTATGCTTTTTCCTGGTCTATGTTATTTACTCCCACATCTTTAAATACAAACTACCTTACTGACCATTTATTAATTACTTTCCAGCCACATTTCTTCTCTGACCCATTTTCTGACATCTTCACTTTGCATGTTTCACAGGCACCCACACCTCATCTCCTTGTTCACTTCCCAGCCTTTGGGGTTTGTGTCCATCAGTGAGTGATGTAACCTTCTCACCGGGTGCTCAGTCAATCAGGGGCTGGCTCAAGCTAGGAACTGTTCTTGATAACAAATACCTCACAGTAAGTTCTGTACCCACATGGACCTGAAATTCCTCTCTTTCTTCCAGTTCATCATCACATGCCTTTATTGTTTTTAGTAGCAAAGACAAAAAAAAAAAAAAAAAAAAAAAAAAAAAAAAAAACCAAACAAACAAAAGAGGGGGTTGTTTGTAATCAGGTTATTGAAGTAAGATCGGAATGCCAGAGTGTCCGGATAGACAGTTTTGCCTTAGACTTTTCTGGGGTTGGGTCACTTACAGTTGGCATTGTTTTGCAATCAGAGAACGTCTCAATGAGGCGAACTGGAATTTTTATCTCTGCCTGGTTAGTTTCAGAAGGCAAATAGTTCAGCTCTCAGCCAGCCATTCAGGAGATAAAGAAAGGAAAGTTGGAGAGGTTGAGAGTCTGTGTCTGGCCTTGTCACAGGTAAACAAGGGAGTCATCTACCAGTCTGATAGCAGTCAAGAGAAAAAGTAGTAGGGAATCACAATGGGGAAAGGTTGCTCTTTGTCCAAAATCATTTCTGGAATGCAAACCGCTGCAGAGACTTTGTCAGTGTTTTCCTGGGAGCAGAGGGCCCATGCACAGCTTGATGCTACCCATGGCCTTGTATTTGGTTTTCCTAAATTGCCTTTTGCTCCCATTTAGTTAATTTTCCAGACAAAGGGGTCATTTAAAATTAGAAACCAGTTGAGTTCTTTCCCTGTTTGCTTTTCGTTTATTGAGAGATGCAAGTCCCTGAACATGTCCTTCCAGAACCTCACTGTTTTTGCCATAATCCTTCTTCTGTTTCTAAACTGTGCCAACCTTTCCCCTTCCCACGCTCCCAGACGCCTGCATCTATAGTTCCTTCACTCTGGGTTCTCCTTCTCACCCCTTCCCCCTGACTTTATCTGGCTAGCTCTTCCCACCTTTTAGTAGTCAGCTTAAATGACATTTTTCTGAACCCATCTCTATTATTTTATAATTAGATTAGAGCCGCTGGTTATTTACTCCCATAGCAACCTACATTTTTTTATTATAATACTTAAAGCACAAGTGATTGTTCAGCTATTTGTCAAACAATTTAATGATTATTTTCCATATGATATGTAAGCCTTTTTCTTAATCTGCTGTATTTAGTATGTCTTACTCCCAGTCTGTAGCAGAGTATCCAACTTTTACTGGTGCCCAGCAAATGTATCTTAAACAGGTGAAACAATTTATATTGCCAAATGACCTTTCAGAAATGTTGCACCACCTTCAATTATTGTGCTAGTCTACCTGCAATCTTCACCAGATTGGTAGGAGAAAGATGGCTTTGTTTTATTTTAATTTACAGTTGCCATTAGGATGAAAATTGACCTTTTGCTTTCCAAGTAAATAAATGAAACATTAAAGAAAGACAGAGTGACACACACAAAGAGAGACATACACACACACACACACACACACACAGATCTTCATCTTCTGGTTCACTCCCCAAATGCCTCCAACAAAGGAGTTGGGTCAGGCTAAAGCCAGGAGTCAGGAACTTCATCTGAATCTTCCAAATGAATGACAAAACCCAAGTACTTGAGCCATCATCTGCTGCCTCCAAGAATATGCACTGGGGAGCTGGTGCTGTGGCATAGTTGATTAAAATCTCTGCCTGTGGCACTGGCATTCCATATGTGCACTGGTTCATGTTCCGGCTGCTCCTCTTCTGATCCAGCTCTCTGCTAACCGCCTGGGAAAGCAGTGGAGAATGATCCAAGTGCTTGGGTCCCAGCACACACATGAGATACCCAGAAGAAGCTCCTGCCTCCTGGCTTTGGATTGGGGAGTAAACCAGCAGGTGGAAGACCTCTCTCTGTCTCTCCCTCTCACTGTCTGTAACTCTGCCTCTCAAATAAATAAATAATTCTTTAAAAAAATTATGCATTCGAGCAAGATGGATTAGAAGCAGAGACAGAATTGATCCCCGGCACTCTAGTATGGGGTGTGGTATCCCAAGCATCAGCTTAACCTGCTCTGCCAGAGCACCCATCCCGGCAAAGTGACCTTTTAAAGGAAAGTTTGTAGTACACTTCGAACCCTTTGTTAACAGGTGACCAAGACTTTCCTTTACCTAACCTGGGTCAGGCTTCTCTGATTCCTCTTTCTTATTTTCCCCAATCTAAGGCACTGTTCTTAGTCCAGTGACTTTGCTTGCTTAGTTTAGTTTTAGCAAGAATCTTTCTAAATCTAGCAAAAATTCCCTTTCCTTAATATCTGAAGGAATTTCTTATCCATCACCCTAGATATCTTGTCACCTTGGACTACCTTCAGCAGTAATCCTGTCAAGTCAGTTTAGCCAGAGCCTTTTTTACTCCTGATGTTTCCTCTTAGTAATTTGCTGTCTATTGACCCCTACCTTGCTCTTTGGTGCTATATCATCCCTTGTCCTTGTGTTCGGAGTTGAACTTGACCTCTCTCTCCTGCCATAAACCTCATTGTAGTAGCACCTCTTCTCTTTGAACAAAGTCTGGCTTGCTGTTCAGTAATGAGCATCAGAAATAATTTTTTATTTATTTATTTATTTATTTATTTATTTATTTATTTTTGACAGGCAGAGTGGACAGTGAGAGAGAGAGACAGAGAGAAAGGTCTTCCTTTGCCGTTGGTTCACCCTCCAATGGCCGCCGCGGCCGGCGCGCTGCGGCCGGCGCACCGCGCTGATCCGATGGCAGGAGCCAGGAACCAGGTGCTTTTCCTGGTCTCCCATGGGGTGCAGGGCCCAAGCACCTGGGCCATCCTCCACTGCACTCCCGGGCCACAGCAGAGGGCTGGCCTGGAAGAGGGGCAACCGGGACAGAATCCGGCGCCCCAACCGGGACTAGAACCCGGTGTGCCGGCGCCGCTAGGCGGAGGATTAGCCTAGTGAGCCGCGGCGCCGGCAGAAATAATTTTTTTCTTTAAACACGTTTTGGATATTTCACTAGTTTGTCATATGCCCTTTTAATTTTTATTTATGATGATGTTCTATGAATAAAGTTTTTATGTTTTATTATTGAATTCAATCAATGACTTGTTTTATGATTTTAATATTTGCTTTTATGCTTAGAGAGTTTTCATTTACCTATGAGATTATGCTCTTAATTTTTTCTGCTTGATTTAAGCTTTATATATATATATATATAAATTATTTTTATCATGTAGATTTTATTTGGTGAATGGCGAGGTAGGACTATAATTTTATCACTTTTGTCATATATGTATATTTAAGAATAAAAGAGTATTTAAAAGAGTATTTTCCTTATTGAAATACTATTAAATACTAAGAACATGAAGTGCTTGGAATTTTTTCCTTAATGAATTAAAGCATATTCAATTTGCTTTTAAGTAATATTCTTCCTTTTATTACCCAACTTGTTCTGTATAGTTGTCTGACTAAGGGTGAAGTATGGGTGTGTGTGAGTGAGAGAGAGGGGAAGAAGAGAGAGAGAGGCTGTGTTCTATCTTGTTCTTTCTGACCTAGGCCCCCAACTATTTTTTTTAAAGATTTTTGTTTATTTATTTGACAGGTAGAGTTACAGACAGTGAGAGAGAGAGACAGAGAAAAAGGTCTTCCTTCTGTTAGTTCACCCCCTAAATGGCTGCAATGGCCAGAGCTGTGCCGATCCGAAGCCAGGAGCCAGGTGCTTCCTCCTGGTCTCCTATTGGGTGCAGGTGCCCAAGCACCTGGGCCATCCTTCACTGCCTTCCTGGGCCACAGCAGAGAGCTGGACTGGAAGAGGAGCAACTGGGACTAGAACCCAATGCCCATATGGGATGCCAGCGCCACAGGCAGAGGATTAACCAAGTGAACCACTGTGAGCCTTTACTGTTGGGATATGGAGCCACCTTTTCCACGTGCTATACATTAATCATTTACTGTAGTGAGAAATAATCATCATCTTTATTTTGAATAATGCTTCATGTTGTTCAAAACACTTTATGCTAATTTATTATTCAAAGTGCAAATAATTTCTTGAAGTTGGTAAGAGGGTTCAGTTTACTTGCATTGGTGAGCACAGCTAGGGGAGTAGGTCTGAGAATGAGAGTTTGTCTTGCTCTCATTCTCAGTCTGACATTGTTATAGTACACGTGAGTAATTAGGAGAGAACCTTGTAAGATGGCCTGCTTTAGTTTTTTGTTGCTCTGTGCTGTGAAATGAGATTACTTACATTTCAAGTTGTGCTCCTTTTGTGTATTGAAGTTTTTTTTAATGTACCAATTTGAGAATGAGAATACTAGTTAAATGCACAGATATGCATAAAAGACTACTCCAGAACAGATTCAATGACTCAATATTCTCCATATTTATTCCCTTCTTAATATTATCCCAGAATCAAATGGCTTTTGATGTATGCTGACAGCCATCCACTCACCAATCTTTGCTCAAAGTCAATGACAGAAAGAGGTTAAACTTAGAGCTTTTGGCTGTGAGCTTCGTATTTCCTGCTGAACATTCTTTTCTAAAAAAATTAGTCTCCTCTAAAGGAAGCAGAATGATTCCATATTTCTAATAATGCTATTATTCCTGGTCTTTAATGTCTTTTGGCTACAGACTTCTTGGATGGTAATCTTCATTTCTCTCTAGCTGGTGCATCTTTTAATCTGGAGTTCTATTTGAATGGCTGTTCTGGGTGTTGCCAAGAGTTATAAAGAATTTTTATTTTATTCCTGACTGGCTTCTGGTTGAGAAATCAAACAGCACAAATGTTGAGTGACTAGCTTGCTGTAGACATAATGAAGCAAGCAAAATGAAATCTCCCGAGGATAAAATTGTAATGGTATTTACTTTTTATCTTCCAGGTACATACATGTGACACATTTGACTTTCTTTCCAGGATAAGCGGATAGGGTTTTCTGAAAAAGACCCCCACTCCCCCAAAAAGTGGGAGTGTAGCAAGAAGAATATGAAACATACATCAGGCACAGACATTGCTGTCCCTAAATTTTCTCTTTCCAGAATTATGTTCTTTTTAAATATTCTTTCCATGTTAATGAGCATATGAACATGATGTATGTGTTAATTCCTGCATTAAAAGGATGTTTTCTCATGGTTTCCGACATAGATTATATGGATGAAATCTCAATCCTACTTTTAATGACACAACTTATAAAAACATTTACATCAAACTGCAGAGAAATGATTCAGATAATCTAGGACATCAAACACTATATATGGCTCTTTCTAGGTTTTTGAAAATTATAACAATTCTTATTTTTATTTTCATTCCCATGGCAACACACTAAAAGAGTCTAGACAACGCTTCTGAGATGAGAAAATAACTTTTTCTTATCTGCCTTCAAAAGGCTTAGCTCTTTCGATTGGTAATTTTAAAAAATAAAAGTCTTACTCATTACCAAAAGATTAGTTCAGAAATTCAGGAAAATATAACTAAAATTTAACAAACTTGAAGAATAACCCATTATTTTATCACTCAGAGATCAACATTCCTGTGTGTTATTGTCTTTTGGTCTTTTCTTTCTGAAAATATAATTAAAACATTTGGGACAACCTTAACTTAATAGTTGTTTTTCTTCCCCTTAGTATTATACGATGTTTTAGTGTGGTAGCCAATATTCCTCTATACTGCAGAAAGTGTACTGAACCAAGGCCAAATCAGTAACATGTAAAATCATAGAACTCTGGAAAACGACTATAGCCAAAACATTCTTTTTAGTATTTGATTTTAGTTGTTCTTTGGATCATTGTATTATAGATGATCAAAAAATGTTTTTCAATCAATGCTGAATTTCAGTGTAAAACATAAAAAATAGACTAAGGGAATAAAGATCAATATTTTCAGTTCATTTTCTCATCAGTTGTTTTGGATCCACTAAGTAGCAGATACCAACTTGGAACTAGATTGCAAAAAATTCATTGGAGGAAACAGTTGTAAGGGGAAAAAGCTAAGGGAATCTTAACAAGCTGTCCAACTGCCCTAGATCTGACCTCCATGAAGGAGAAAGAAAGAACAGAGAATTTGATGGACTGAGCTTCAAACTGCTGTGTGATTCTAACAGTTTCAGCAACAAGCCCTTGAGCCGAAGTCTCCTATCAGAGGGGTCCCTCTTCTAAGTATTCACTCAGATTCCTACTGCATCAGTGGTTCGCTGAGAGCGGCCTGGGAGAAGCAGTGGACACAGGGCACTTGGTGCCTCCAGTCAATGAAGTTCTCTGCAGCAGGAAATCTGAGTGGTGCATTTTCATGGACTCTACACCCAGATGTTCCTTACCATTTTTTTTAAAAAGATATATTTATTTATTGATTTGTAAGGCAGTTACAGAGAGTCAGAAGCGCAGAGAGACAGAGAGGTCTTCCATCCGCCTGTTCATTTCCCAAATGGTCGCAACAGCCAGAGCTGAGCCATTCAGAAGCCAGGAGCCAGGAACAACTTCGGGGTCTCCCGCGTGGGTGCAGGAGCCCAAGAACTACTTCTCTCCCAGGCCATAGCAGAAAGCTGGATGGGAAATGGAGAAGCCGGGTCTCGAACCGACACCCTTATGGGATGCCGGCACCACAGGTGGTAGCTTTACCTACTTCACCACAATGCAGGCCCCTCTTACTGGTTTTTATCAGAAAAGTAAAACTGGTACCGGTGCCTAGCCATTCTCTTAACTTTGAAATCATACAGTCATTAGTGACCTTTGAACTCTTTTTGGCTTTCTAGTAACTAGGCTTCAAATGCATTCCCTGTTGTCCAACCTAGCTGCAGTGTGTCAGGTTACCAGAGTTCTGGGATAGCCCCTCTCAGCCTGTCCTCTCTCTGCCACAACAGTTCATCCCACGCTGCCACAGAATTATTTCTAAAGTTTAATTTACCCTCTTCCTTAAAACCTTCAGGACAAATTCCAAATTCCTCAACCAAAGATGCTAACCCCTTTCCAGCCTCAGCTCTGACCACGCCACATTTGGCACCCTTTCCTGAAACCACACTGAATTTCTCACAAATCCCTCAGTACAGTGTGCTAGTTCATACCTCTAGGCCTTGGACAATGCTCTTCTCTCTGCTAGAGTTACTCTCTCTGGCTGTTGCCTGACCATCCCTACCTGCTCCCTGACCCAAAGATGAAGTATTAGAATTTTTTCACAATTTTCCCATGAAATGTTTAAAGTTATATTCAAACATACTTAACATCTCATAAAATTCACTGAGTCACTAATTTAAAGTGTTGAATTTTACTATAATCATAATAAATTTTATTTATTTATGTGAGAGAGAGAGAGAGAAAAAGAGAGAGAAAGAGAGAGATCCTGATCCTGTTATCTGGTTCACTCTTCAAATGTCCATGATGGCCAGGGGAACAAAGCTGGGAGCCAGTTATTCAAACAAGGTCTCCCACATGGGTGGCAGGAACCCACCTAATTGAGCCATCAGTGATGTATCCCACATTCTGCACTGGCAAGAAGGAGTCATAGAGCAGCTGTGTACAGAACTCAGGCACTCCAACCTGGGACATTATCCTAACTGGCCACTTAACCACTAGGCCAAATACTCACCCTGTAGCCAATTTTAGAATATTTTCATCACTCTAAAAAGAAATCTCACATCCATTAGCACTTATTTCCTCTCTCCCCTCCCCTAACGCCTAGCAACTACTAATGTACTTTCTGTCTCTATGGATTTACCTATTTTAGACATTTAATATAAATAAATAATAGAACATGTGGCTTTTTTGTGATTGCTTATTTCACTTAGCATAATGTTTCCTAGGTCCATCCATGTTGTAGTATGTATCAGCATTTTGTTGTATTGTAAAGTAGTATTCCACTGTATGGAAAGACCACTTTTTATTTCTCTGTCAATTGTTTGACATTTGGGTTGTTTCTACTTTTTTGCATATCATTAACATTTATATGCTTTTTTTTTTTTTGCTGGACAAATGTTTTATTTTCTCTTTGATATATACCTACAGGGGAAATTGCTGTGTTAAATGGTAAGTCCATGTTTAATTTTTTGAGCAACTGTCAGAATATTTGCAAAAGTGTCTGCACCATTATAAATTCCCACCAACAGTAAATGAGTGTCCCAATTTCCCTATATTCTTGCCAATATCTATTGTTATCTGTCTTTTTTATTCTAGACTTTCTAGCAGGTATGAAGTATAATCTCATTATGGTTTTGAGTTGCATTTTTCTGATGGCCTAACATTATTATTTAAAAAATAGAACTTAGGTGCCATCTCCTCTTTTAGCTTCCCAATTCTTTGGTCTGATGCTTTCCCTGTATTTCCATACATGCCACTATTACTGTATCTATTATATTGAGCAGTGACCATATACAATGGTGTGAAATTCTTTAATAGATATTGAGCTCTTTGATGGCAGATTATTTATTTATTTTTGTTTTTATTTACAATTCATTTTTCTAGCTTGATTGAAAATAGACTGATTTCCAACCGTAAGGAGCATGTTGTTTATTTCACCAGTTATGTGTATATATGTGGAACTAACTGTTTTTCTGGCAGGGAGCTTTGTGGTCACAGTGTTGGTTGGGATGGGTGTTAGAAAGGCACACTGGGCGCAGTAGTCCCGCGATGGTGGGGGGTGGCAGCACGGGGGGGGGGTGCTCCTGGAGAACGCTAACCCCCTCATCTACGAGCGCTCAGGGGAGCGGCCGGTGATGGCGCGGGAGGAGGATGAGCAGGTTCCGGATAGCATTGACGCACGCGAGATCTTCGATCTTATTCGCTCCATCAATGATCTGGAGCATCCGCTGACCCTGGAGGAGTTGAACGTAGTAGAGCAAGTCCGGGTTCAGGTCAGCGACCCCGAGAGCACAGTGGCTGTGGCCTTCACCCCCACTGTTCCGCACTGCAGCATGGCCACCCTTATTGGCCTGTCCATCAAGGTCAAGCTTCTGCGGTCCCTTCCCCAGCGTGTCAAGATGGACGCGCACATTACTCCAGGGACCCATGCCTCTGAGCACGCGGTGAACAAGCAACTTGCGGATAAGGAGCGGGTGGCAGCTAGAGAATACACACCTGCTGGAGGTTGTCAATTAGTGCCTATCTGCTCGCTCCTGAACCTGGCTGCTGGCCCCGACTTACCACGTCTGCCCCCAGCTCCGTGCAGAGTGCACAGCCATTTGTTCAATTATTGAGAGTGAGAAACTAATGTTTTGCATTTTGTAATAAACCCTTAATTTATATTCGTTTCCCAAGGGGGGGGGGGGAGAAAGGCACACTGTACAAAGTTAAGATCTCCCACTGAGAGTGGAGTTGGGGATTTGGTGCAGCAGTTAAGCCACTGCTTGGGATGCCCACTTGTTGTGTCAGAGTGCCTAGGGTCCAGTCTCAGCTCCACTTCTGACTCCAGCTTCTTATAATGGGCAGTCTGGGAGGCAGCAAGTGATTGCTTAAGTAGTTGGGTCCCTGCCACCTGTGTGGGAAATCCAGGCTGAGTTACTGGCTCCTGGCTTTGGCTTTGCCCAGCTCCAACTGTTGTGAGCATTTAGGGAGTGAACCAGGGTGTGGGAACATACTCTTTCTTTCCTTTTGTTTCTCTGCTTTCAATTAAATGGAAATAAATAGATATTAAAAAAGAAAAAAAAAAAAAACCTGTGGTCCTGAAGGCTAGGACTAGAGGAAGACCTCTTTCTCTTCTTTTCCTTCTTTCCTTTCTTCTTACCCATTCACCCTCTACTCACCCTCCATTAAAAAATATTTCTTGACCACCTACTTTAGACATTTGAGCTGTTTCTACCTTTTGGTTGTTCTGAATAATACTGGTATGAATCCTGGCATACAAACACCTGTTTAGTTCCCTGCTTTCCATTCTTTTGGGTATATATACCCAGAGGCAGGATTGCTGGATGATATGGAAATCCTATGTTTAATTTTTGAGGGACTGTCATACTTTTCAATAGGAGCTATCTCATTTTACATTCTCACCAACAGTGTATAAGGTTTCTAATTTTTTACATTCTTGTCAATATTTTTTATTTTCTGTGATTATTGGTGGGAGGGGGGAAATTATCATATCAAATGTGAGATAGTATTTAATTATGGTTTTGATTTGTATTTTCCCAGTGATTAGTGATGTTAAGAATTATTTCATGTGCTTATTGACTATATGTCTATCATTTTTGGAGATATCTCTATTCAAGTCCATTTTTAAGTTTTTGTTGTGAGATGCAAATCACTTTTAGTGATTCTTTTTTTTTAAAAAGATTTATGTTATTTATTTGGTTCATTTATTTATTTACTTATTTGACAAGTAGAGTTACAGACAGTGAGAGAGAGAGACAGAGAGAAAGGTCTTCCTTCCATTGGTTCACCCCCCAAATGGCCACTACGGCCAGTGCGCTGCACCGATCCGAAGCCAGGAGCCAGGTGCTTCCTCCTGGTCTCCCATGCGGGTGCAGGGCCCAAGGACCTGGGCCATCCTCCACTGCTCTCCTGGGCCACAGCAGAGAGCTGGACTGGAAGAGGAGCAACCGGGACTAGAACCTGGCACCCATATGGGAAGCCGGCGCCGCAGGCGAAAGATTAACCAAGTGAGCCATGGCGCAGGCCCCATTTATGTTATTTATTTGAAAGGCAGAATTACAGAGAGAGAGAGACAGAGAGATCTTCTATCTGCTGGTTCACTCTCCAAATGGCCACAATGGCCAGGGCTGGGCCAGATTGAAGCCAGAAGCTGGGAGCTTCTTCTGGGTCTCCCATCTGGCTGCTTTCTGAGGCACATTAGCAGGGAGCTGAATTGGAAGTGGAGCAGCTGGGACTTGAACTGGCATCTATATAGAGTATTGACTGCAGGAGGTGGCTTAACCTGCTAAGCCATAATGCTGGCCCCTTTCGTGAGTCTGTAAAGCAATAATTTGCTCTCTCTCTCTTTTTTTTTTTTTTTTTACAACAAAGATGGAGTGCATGTTTGATAAACTTCAAAATTATCATGCTGTTCATGCTACTCATTACGGTGCTCACCAAAAGCTGGAATCTTCCATGGTTAATTGCCTTCACAGTGGGAAGACACGAAAGAGTCCCATGATGGATTATCACCCGATGAATCTTAATTCCTGAGAAGATAGGCAATGTGTCAAAGTTCAAGGGAAAGAGTGAAGGGTGCATTGGATATTTCAGAAAAGATCTCAGGTGTTTCAGGTAGCTATTCCTGTGTAACAAACTTACCCAAAACTTAGTGGTTTCAAACACCAACCGCTTACTCTCCCTCATGATTCTGTGAGTTGGCATAGGAGTTCTTTTACTGGTTTTCCTTAGGCTTACTGAGGGAGCTGCGTTCAGCTGACAGCTGGGCTGAGCTTGAAGGTCCACAATAGCCTTACCTACACCCATATGTCAGGGACTTGATGGGATGTCTGGAATGCTGGGAGCATTCTCTGTCCACATGGTCACGTATCATTCAGTGGTCTAGCCTCAGACTCTTTACATGGTGTGTAGCTTCCAACAGGGTAAGAGTAGATGCTGCAAATTTTCTTAAGATCTAGATTCCAAACTCAAATATTACCATAGTCAAAATTAAGACGCAGGGCTGGCGCAGCTTCTTGAAGGGTTAAGTAGATACCACCTCTTGATGACAGGACACAGACACATTTGTGAAAGACATGGAGATGTGAGGGATTGTTGCTGTCATCTTGGAATATAACCTAATGTCTTCCAAGGGACATGACTTCTGCTTTGAAAACTCAGCAACTCCAGTGACTATCCTGCTGTATTTTTCTCCCTCTGCCACATCTACTGTTGTGGTTCTGTGTCTGCTCATTTCAGTCTATAGGAATAAGACCCTACAAGGCGGAATCTGTTTTAGGAAGGCATGGAACTGTGATAATGGATTAATGGATTTGTAAACTCTGGGGACATTGTGGAACACAAAGTATACCCCATAAATGCCAGTTTTGAACTGGCTGCCTGTAATATAATTTATACATACATTTTTTCATGAAAAAAAAGATAAGTAGATAGCTTCTGATATAATATTGGGAGAGAATTCAAGTTTTTTTTTTTCCCCTTCGGATTTCCCTACAGTTTTTCACCAAGAGGCCTTTTGGCCCACAAAACACAATTATGAGACAGTTGCCTGGCCCAGGTGCAGATTGGTTGCCAAACTATACAAAGCAAATTTATTCATACAGTTTTCTCTCTTACCTTTTCCTTATGAGAGTCAGATTAATGTAGAAAAGTAGAAAGTCCAAGATCTAGCCTTGTCTTCACTACCAAGGTGTGGTATAACCTTGGCCAGGTCCACTAAGGGACCTTATAGTGGTTATACCACTAAGGTATAACCTTGGCCAGGCCCACTAAGCTTCACTGTCCTTATTTATAAATTTGTAATACATCTCTCAGTGCTGTGAAAAAAAAAAAAAAACAAGTAAAATAACCTATGTAATGACTGGTGGTTGCATTACTTACTAGCAAAAGTGTAGCACAAGTATCCAGAGCAGAGAAACCAGACATCACAGTCCTGTTGAGATATTAGTGTACACTGAGCTCTTTTACAGGCCCATTACACCTAAAAGCAATTTCCGGGTGGATTTTCTGTTTGTTCTTGGCCTCTACTCATTGTAATTCATCGCTGTGGTTGCTGCTGCAGTTACTTGACCAGGTCAGATTTTCTTCCACTGGTAAATATATAATGTAAATCACAAAGTAGTGGAAACATGTGATTAAACTTAGAAAATTTTATCTTACCATTTGTCACATGTGCATTGCATATGTACCTAGTTTCTCATTTACACTGCTTAGCTTTTGAGGAAAGAAACTGGTCTCTGATATTATTGGGATCTCCAGTGTCAGCCCCAGCCTCTTATAAAATTTGGCAGTGCTCTAGCCCAATAACTATGCATAAAATGCAGCACATTTGGTCTAAACTCTACATGGTATTTAGGTAGCAGTATCTTATTATGAGTTGACTTGTCTTCCTCCCTGGTATGGACATTGAAGTCCAAACTCCTATGGCCTCAGAAGGGAATCTGATTTGGAGAGAGAATCTTCTGAGTAATCAAGTCAAAATGACATTAATGAAAAAAAAAAAAGCAAAGCAAACAAACAAATTAAAAAAAAAACCCAAAATGGCATTATTTGGGAGTTCTAGTCCTATGAAACTGGTGTCCTCATAAAAAAGAGAAAATTGGGCAGAGAAGATGCGTAAGCCAAGAAAGGAGTCCTGGAATAAATCTCCCTTCATGGTCCTCAGAAGGAGCCAAACCTGACAACTCCCTGATTTTGTATTTCCAGCCTCTGGAGCTATGAGACGATACATTTATGTTGTGCAAGCAGTCCAGACTTTGTTTCTGTACTTGTGCTACACTTTTGTTACACTTTTTGTTACAGCACCCCAATATGACTATCCTTTAACAAGGTTGGGGAAAGTGTACATTATGTTTTAATTTCATTTTCCATAAACTTTTAACATACCCCGAACATGTTTTAGGAAAGTTGATAGAGTTCCACCAAGAAATATTTGCTACATGTAGGGTAAAGTAGTTCATAGTTAGTGAACTCATTGTTGATCATCACAACAATAAATACTCACAAGTGGGTCAAGTTCTGTGTTCTTATTGGATATCTCTTTACACACACTTGATCTTAGCCAAAAGGCCGAGAAGTGATGGACATCTCTTTAATATCCTATTTGGTAAGTGTCTGAAAGAGAAATAGTAAAGATTTTTCTACATGTACAACTTTCTCATCTAAGAGAGAAGCTGGCAGCCCAGGTATGATTGTCATTTCCAATTTGGATTGTATTCTTTCCTCTAAGACTCCTTTACAAGCACATGACAGCTTTTTGGGAAATGGTAGAATAAGGTTTTCATAATTAAGAGCGGACGTTACTTGATGAGTTGGTATCAGTGTGGGTAATCTACATCTATGCGGTCATCTGCATGATAATAAGGTGGTGCAGAAACATTGTGTTCTCACAACTATAACTGCACAAAGGTGTAGTTGAACAGGCTTTGGAAGAGTAAATGGGGCCATTTGGACATTCTAAAAGAAGCTCCGTATTCCAGAAAGCTCTAAGCCACAACGGTGAGGCCACGATTGTGCATTTTGGGTGGATCTTAGTGTCATTTTTGTTTGTTTGAGACTCTACAGAGCTCTCCTTCTTTCCCTTTTTCATTTTTGCAGTGTGTATCTATTAAACACCATGAAAATTTATGCTTCAGCTAGGTAAGGACATGCTGAATGAGATGAGTATATGTGAAATTTCCTGGGGCTAATTTCATTATCAAATTCAGAATCTAATTACTAGTCAACTTACATTTAAAGGAATGAATAGCTGCATTTTTCCCCCACATAATTTATTCACTAGTTTTCAAGGAAAGAAATTTCTAAGAAATTCAAAGCTTGTAGAATCCCAGTGAAAATGACACAAATTCTTCTTACCTGTCCTTGCATAATCACCAAGCTTTAGTTAGGAAAGGCCTATTGTTGTAGCATTTCTGATGAATAAACAAATTAGTAAGTAGAAATATGTGTGTTCGTACATGTTTGTACATGATGTATGCCATGAGGATGGTGGAGAAATTAGCTTGATTGTGATTCTAGAATCTATCCTAATTTTCTTTAAGCAAAATGAGGAGGAAGAACTGAGAAGGCAGTAGTATTAGAATGGAAAAAAAAAATTTCTTAATGAAAAGTCACTACACTGTAGAAATGGGTTAGAATTACTGTATATAATCACCTAGAACACATACTTTCTGTCCTTTTTTTTTTTTTCTTTCTTTTTTTTTTTTAATGAAAAGCCTTTGCTAAGGCCAAGATGGAGGAATTAACCTTTGTCTCCTTCTGTAGATGCATTGGATGAACTAGCTTTGAAAGAGCTGCCTTTGAAAGCCATGACTAATCATGAAATGTGGTAATTAGGTTTTACAGAAAGATGTCATAATTAATGAGATGATTCATATAAAAACACTGTAAGCATGCAAGGAGAAAGCTATTACTGTAGTAGATTTCTTTATGCAACTGGATAACTCATTTTTCTTAGTTTTAAACTTTTTGAATGTTTATAATTAATCAAGGAATTACAGCATTGTTAAATTTGTTTTTAGAGAAAAAGAGCTTGCCTTCCATTTTAAATAATAATAAATACCCACAATGCAAAGCCAAGTTAATCATAGAGAGATTAAACTTGTATAAGCTAGCAGAAGAATCTAGAATAATTTATATTTTATTCCACCATAGCTGAGATGTAAACCAAACTGTAATATCAGCACATTATCCTAGATTAGCATGTTATAGTTAACTATGGCATAAACAGACCTCTGCCACTTGCCAGCAATCTTGTTTTGGGCAAGTAATTTAGCTTTCCCGGGTTTCAATTACTTCAGCTGTAAAAAAGGGATCATGCTGTCCTGTCCACACTCAGTGATGTGTGGAACACATTCGACCTATAGAAGGTTCTCAGATGTTGGCTTTGGGGTCACCTTGCCCTGGATCTCACATCTCTGGTGGAAAGCACTGTAATAGATTCAGGAGAAAAGCAATAGAACTGTTCCTTCGAAGGATGTGACATTTAAGCCAGGAGAAATTTTGTCCAATCTACTTATTGTCCCTGAGCTTGTCCAGAGAATAGCGCTTCTCACGTAGAACATGTGGAATTTCCTTAAGCAAACCATTTCAATAATGGGAAAAAAAATTAAGGATTCTATTTTGGTCCTGCTGAATACACATTAAAGTTTACCCTCTTTGATTTTGCATATATCTCTATGTGACTATTTTCCTTAAAGCAATATTTATAGGGAGGTCAGAAGCTTGCTTTTTGAAACTCCAGACTATTTAAACATTCTTTTTCTTGTGACTGCTTCGGTCTCTGATAAGAGTGCTTATTTCTGAGAAAACAAATAAATCTAATTCAAGAAATAAAGGGCAAATCTGATGGAAGGTTGTCATTTGATGGCAGAATTTTTTATTGATATGGCATAACATTTCAATCATTCACATGAATGATAAAATCTCAAGAGGCAATATTTTGATATAATGTATGTCAATCAGAATGGTTTATATATGATACATACAATTATATAAATAAATGATATTTTTTCTAAAGTAGAATTTTTCAGCTATTCTCTCCTTCCTGACCTCCTTTATTTGTTTTTTCCTGCAATTGCATTTCCACAAATTTAATCGAGTTGCATCCATTCCCTGACCAGTAAGTACCAGACCAGGACAGGGAAATGTATGACCCTGGTTCTTATTGCATTACTCTTTAGCATTAACTGAATTGTCTTTACCCATCCTCAGATTCTACCACTAAGGTAAACTTCAAGGTAACAGAATTTGGAAATTATAGACATAAGGGTTATGTAAGAGGAACTTAGGATGCTATACTTACAAAGCTTACTCTGGATCCAGCAAAATGTCAAGCCAAACTGAGTCCCTACTCACCTCTGAAAATCATTCGCTTTTTTGCTTGGGAGTGTGCAGAGATAGAACAACTTTCAGATTTTTTTCTCAGTATAATACTGAACTAATTCAAATAATTTTTTTGAATATGTTTGTATAAATCTTGGATTATATACATTCAAAGTTGTTTTTGGATTTTTGTGTTTAGAAAAAAAATCATAAGCATTCTTCTATGTACATCAGGGTAGTGTAAGGGTTATTCATAATCACCTGTTCCAATCCCTCCTTATAAGTGATGAGAAGGGGCCTCAGAGGGATGGAGTGATTTGTACGGAGTCATGAAGTTAGCCAGTGACACAGCTGAAATTCAAATCATGAAGTCTGATGCCAGCGCTGGTTGCATCTTACAATGGGGATTCGGGTGTGGTGATAGGAAGGTAGATTCGTTTATGGGAAAACTCCATGTTGTCTGGGGAAAGATCTAAGATCTCAGGTGGCTTTGCGAAAGGTATTATTCTGGAGTTAAGAAAGCACAACAAAAGCTTAGCTTTGATCTTTTCTCTCTGTCATTCATCATTCATTATCAATCTAATACGCCTCAATTAAATGCTTCAGATGTTCTAGTTCTGTGCTAGGTTAAGAGTCAGAGGCAAATAAGATACTATTGAAGGTCTCAAAGGTTATATAATTCAGCACTGGTGTCTAACTACCTTTACTCTCATACTGAGGTGGAGTAAGCGATATTTAAACTTCCAATTGTTTGTTTCCTAAAAAAAAATGATGTTAGCCTTATGAAAGTCTAACACAAAGATCATAGTAGCCCATGAAAATGATTTAGATATCAATATACTTACATTGAGGATAAATATGTGAAATATTTTTACTGGTAAGGATATGTGACCACAAATGTTTGCAGACAGTGTATAGTGTGTGAGAGAGAAAGACCTAATGAATTTGGAGACCTGAATGTGGAAGATATTTCATATGAAATGATTTTGAATATTTTGAAGGATTGTTTTTCAAAATGAGAAGGGGAAAACTCCCATACTAAATCATATATTTTTATTTAAAGGAGAGAATACAGTTTGAAAAAAAAAAAGTGTTGTTTGTTCTGTTGCTTTGTTTTGGAAATTCAATAAATTTTCAGTATTAAAATTTTTTAAAAATTTGTATAAGGGAAACAAATTTCAAGTATTTCATATATACTGATTTAATTGCATAATGATACTTCCTACCCTATCCTTTCTGCCCTCACTCCCATTCAATTCTCTCCTCCTTCCTTTCTTATTTTTTCTTTTATTTTTACAATGACATACTTTCAGTTTATTTTACAATCACATGCATAACCCTCTACCAAATAAAGAATTCAACAAGTAGTAAGTAGAAAAACCACTGTTCTTTAAGAGTAAAGACAAGGGCTGTAAACAACAATGAAATCTGAAAATGTCAATTTTGCTGATATACATTACATGTTTTATGCTGTGTATATTAATTACCACAAACCAGGGAAAACACACAGTATTTGTCTTTTTGGGACTGGCTTATTTCACTAAGCATAATGGTTGCTGTAGGAAGATAAGACATTTTATTTATTTATTTATTTTTTTACAGGCAGAGTGGACAGTGAGAGAGAGAGACAGAGAGAAAGGTCTTCCTTTGCCATTGGTTCACCCTCCAATGGCCGCCGCGGCCGGCGCACTGCGCTGATCCGATGGCAGGAGCCAGGTACTTATCCTGGTCTCCCATGGGGTGCAGGGCCCAAGCACTTGGGCCATCCTCCACTGCACTCCCGGGCCACAGCAGAGAGCTGGCCTGGAAGAGGGGCAACCGGGACAGAATCTGGCACCCCGACCGGGACTAGAACCCCGTGTGCCGGCACTGCTAGGCGGAGGATTAGCCTAGTGAGCCGCGGTGCCAGCCTACATTTTATTTATTATTAAGAATTGTAGAATAGGGGCCAGTGCTGTGGCACAGTGGGTTAACGCCCTGGCCTGAAGTGCCGGCATCCCATAAAGACACTGGTTTGAGACCCATCTGCTCCACTTCCTATCCAGCTCTCTGCTATGGCCTGGGAAAGAAGTAGAAGATGGCCCAAGTCCTTGGGCCCCTGTATCTGTGTGGGAGACCCGGAGGAAGCTCCTGGCTCCTGTCTTTGGATTGGCACAGCTTCCGCCATTGCGGCTAATTGGGGGAGTGAACCAGCGGATGGAAGACCACTCTCTCTGCCTTTCCTTTCTCTGTGTAACTCTGACTTAAAAAAAAAAAATTGTAGAATAGAACTGAATGATGTTGCCCTTCTAAGTGAAGCTTAGGGGAAACAACAAGAATTCAAAATGAGCCATAAGGGGTTCACTTCTTTGCACTATTTTTTGGATCCTGGTAACCCTGATCAAATCCATTAAAGTCATTTAACCTCAGGTGTTTTTTTTTTTTTTAATTGTAAAATGAAGTTATCAGTAAAAATTAGGTGATAATTAAAGTGAAATAAAGTGCCTCAACATGTCCATTCCACATCTAAAAGTCACTAGAAATGGAAAAAAATAATGTTCTTTAAAAACAAGACATCTTAAGAGTTAAATGCACATCCTGATATTGAACAGTGGTTTCTAAGGATTAAAATTCCATATGAATCCTTCAGTTCTCTATGAGTGATTTCCACATTGCCTCAAGGTATTAACTGTGATTTGGCATTAGGATAAAATCTTCATATTTGTTCCATAAAGCAGTATACAAAGAAACTGGCACTATTGCAGTATGATGTAAAATCCTATTATGGATTAAAAATGAGTTGAGAGATTAGTAAAGCAAGGACAAGAAAAAGGCACGTCACAGCATGAAAAGAAATTAATTGTACAACATCCTCGCCTTCTACACTGGGACTTGAAATGTTCATATTTTCAAAGAACTCTCGTGACAGGCAGGGTTGAATGGCATGCTGGTTAATGTACCAGCTAATAAATTATTTAGTCTGGGCAAAGATGAGAAAGGATCTTTAAAGACTCCCAGAACATACTAAATAGATTAGATAATTGTGGAACAAACATAGTTAATTGAGCTCAGTAACAGCAGGTGAAATTCAACATAGGCAAGTGTATAGTGGGGCACACTGAAGAATACAATGTAAATTACTTAGCTGCATTATGCATTCCTAATTGGTTGTAAATCTGCTAAGGGATATGAACTAACAGGTGTCATGGGTCGGTTAAAGCAGCAGTTTGCCTAGTGCATGAAACCTTCCCAAATAAAGTGAAAGAGCATTTTATTTTGTTTTGTGTTTTTACTGAAAGCATTATCTTAATTCTTAAAAAAATATTATGTTTTTATTCAGAATAGTACATAGCAAAGACAGATAGGAAAGTGGCAAGTGGAATTGATTTGGGGAGAGTGGGAAACACAGACAACTAAAATTTACTCAATGTCCAGCTTGTGCTGACACCAGGTTCCCATAGTCAGTTGTGTTATTGTGCCCATTCTCTGTATTCAAGTCTTTAGCTCTATGTCTTTGCATTTTCTTTTTCTTTCTTCCTTCCTTCCTTCCTTCCTTCCTTCCTTCCTTCCTTCCTTCCTTCCTTCTTTCCTTTCCTTTCCTTTCCTTTCCTTTCCTTTCCTTTCCTTTCCTTTCCTTTCCTTTCCTTTCCTTTCCTTTCCTTTCCTTTCCTTTCCTTTCCTTTCCTTTCCTTTCCTTTCCTTTCTTCTTTCTTTCCTTCTTTCTTTCTTTCCTTCCTTCCTTCCTTCCTTCTTTCTTTCTTTCTTTCTTTCGTTCGTTCGTTCGTTCGTTCGTTCGTTCTTTTTAGATTTATTTATTTATTTGAAAGGTAGAGTTACAGACAGAGAGAGGGAAAGACAGAGAGAAAGATCTTCCATCCCTTGGTTCACTTCCCAAAATACCACAACGGCTGGAGCTGGGGAGATTCAAAGCCGTGGGCCTCAAGGTCTCCCGTGTGGGTGCAGGGGCCAAAGCACTTGGGCTATCTCCTGCCACTTTTCCAGGCCATAGCAGAGAGTTGGATTGGAAGTGGAGCAGCCGGGACATGAACTGGCGCCCATATGGGATGCCAATTCCTGAGGTGGAGGCTTAGCTCACATTGCCACAGCGCTGGCCCCAGACTTTGCATTTTCTTCTACTAGAAGTGGGTATATTTCTATGTTCTGTTAATTTGGGGCTTGCTATGAGACTTGCTTTAGGTAAGAAGACAGGTTGCGAGCAGATGCTTGGGAGCTGGGCATGTTCTTTTGTCATTGTCATGAGACCACGCCTCAGCCACTGGACTAAGAAGGATGAGTACTCTTCACAAACCACTGAGATTTTGTAGCTGTGGTGGCTGATTCTATGTGTCAACTTCACTGGCACCGGGTTCCCAGATATTTGAGCAAATGCTCTGGGCTGTGTTCCTGAAGATTTTGTTTGGGTAAGATTAACATTTGAATCAGTAGTCAGTAAAGCACAGTGCCCCTCTTCACCCAGGCCTGGATAGAAGAACAAAGGCTGACTCTGCTGTTGGAGTTTTGAGCTGGGATTTTGGTCTTGTTCTGGCCTTGGACTTCAAGTGAAACCCAGCTGTGTTTGGATCTCAAGCTTACTGACTGTGGGTCTTGTGACTTCTCAGCCTCCAAAGTCTCTGTGTCTAGACCTATACCTGACCCTGAATCTATCTCCATCTCTCTCTACTCAGAACCTTTGGTTCTGTTTCTTTGGAAAACATGATGAATACAGTACTTTTGTTACACAGCAATTTGCTGCTATTTGCAGTAATATTTATATGATGTTGGCTCACTTTATTCTCCCAGTTCTCCCCTAAGGCAGGCTCTCATACCCCTCTTTTACAGTTGAGCAGATTCAGGTTCCAAGCGGTTCCTGACTGGTCTAAGGCCACAGGGTGATTACATGTGGTGTCACTAGGATTTATACCTGAGCCTGTCTAGTTCTAAAGCCTGTGTTGTTTCCAAAATGCTATGCAGGCTGCCTTCCAGACTCAGGGGAGCTTGTAAGAGAGAAAGGAGAGTCAATTTGTGTAATAGTCTGAATCATTCTAAGCTGGTTTCAAACTTGACCTGGCCACCACTTTCTGGACATAGGACCAGGAGACCAAGCATTTCCACTGGGCTGAGACATCACAGACAAGTACACAGTGCCTGAGCTACCACCCTTCCAAATGCTACAGAGGCTAGAGCTCTCCTCTGCCCTTCTCGCTGTCCTTTCTCTTTGTCTCTAACATCACATGGATCACGCAGGTTTTCATCTGTCTCCAGGAGCTCTCAGGGAGTCCTCATTAGAAGAAAGGAATGTTTCAAATCATTTGGAGTAATCCAATCAGCGTTCTTCCAAATGACTGAGAAGGAAAACCACTGACCAATTTCAAAGGAATGCTAGATCTTATGTCTGGCGGACTGCCCACTGTATTCTACTTCAGTCTGATTATAGTTAATGTCAGCATGAAGATGTCTCTTGGTGTAGACACAATCAGTTTATTTACTTGTTTTTATATTGTAATTACATTTGACCTAACAAATTAGGTTGCTTAGTTCTAGATTTAATAAAAGTGTCTGTTTTTCAGCTTGAGACTCTTCCTATATTTGATATAGATTTTTTTGTCAGAGGTTAAGGGACAAGATGCTGCCAACCTGTATTAAATAATAAAATTAAAATTGAAGACTCAGTTCTAATGTTTGACAAGTAGAGTTAATTAAATAGGGCAGTCCTGTATTATTGAAGCTGGATTATAGTAGGAACGTGAGAAGAAATATCTCACGGTTTATAACTAGAATGAGGTAGACTTGGAATAACTGATTTTTGCATTGAACCTCAGTGGACTTTTGTGAAAAGTGATTTTTATCAGTATTAATACTGCTGAAAAAAGATCTCATTCTCAGAGATATTTATGCTGAAAATGTCTTATTGTTATGGGAAAATGGCGGCAGAGAAATTATTGTTACCTCGGTTCTTTGTCTCAAACGGAAGAAGAATTTCCAAGTGGACAGTAGAGATTAAAAAGTATCTAATAGAATGGAGGACCTCCAGCCAGAGTGGCTTGGAGGGGGCTCCCAAGAGAGGAGACCGCAAAGGGAATGGTGGCAGTCAGCTTTAAGTATAATTTTGAAGAAAAAAAAAATCTTGACAATCAGATTGACATTCAGTTACCAGGTGGGGACAAAAACCATCAAAAGATCTTATTTACAATTCTCCATCCTGTCTGGCCTGCTAAGGTGGGAGAGATAACTTGTTTTCACCATAAGCTGTGAGCTCAGAGCTCCCTTGTTATTCTCATGGTAAATTTGGAGAGTCTGAGGGAAGGAGGGCAGGCTGTTCGTTCTTGCTAAAGATAATGTTTTGGGGAAGGAAGCAAATACTTTACACCCCAAATTCCATTGGGATCTGCTATCTATTAACCCATCCAACTCCTCACATGTTTAATACCACTAGTTTTATGATTGTTTTATTTTTCTATTTCCTTTTTTCTTTTCTTTTTATAGCACTCATACGTGGGGCCTGTGATGTGGCATAGTGGGCTAAACCACCACTTGTGATGCAGGCATCCCATGTGGGTGCTGGTTCTGAAGTAGGCAGGCATACAGGTTAAAATCGATTAGGTTTGTGAGCTGGAAGTCCACGCCTTCACCACACCTCTGTGTGACCTCATGCCCCTACCTGGCCACACCTGAGTGCCCATCAGCAAATCAGGTTAATTAACTACTCCCCTTTGGAGGTGGGTTAAAAGCCTGGGACACGATGTGTTCAATCTCTCTCTTCTTCTTTGTCCTGGCCTCTAACTAGCAGGGGGCTGGCTGCAGCCCTGTACCTCCAGGGCACGTGGCCACCCGCCCTAGGCTTCCTGGCCTAGAAGCTCCTCCACGTGGCTGGTTCCTGGTACTCTGTATGAACCCAGATCTACCTCTCTCTCTCTTAGATAAAGCTCTCACTCTTCTGTGCATCTTTCTCACTAAATAAAAGCTTAAAATGTACCATGCTGCCTCGTTTATCTGCGCCGGTATTTAGAATTCTTCTCTAACTATTAGGCAAGAACCCTATTGGGCTTATTAATATTGGGGATTTATTAATAAGTGTATGGTGATATTGTATGGCACCCCAAATTCTGGTAACATATATGGCACCCCAGATGGCGCTCTGGGGGACTTTAAGGGGCCACATTTTTGTATACATTTTAGGGGATCATTTCTGATATCAGTTCCAGTCCCAGCTGCTCCACTTCCGATCCAGTTCCCTGCTAATGCCCCTGGGAAAAAGGGGAAGATGGCCCAAGTATTTGGGCCCCTATACCCATGAGGGAGACCTGGAAGAAGCTCCTGGCCCCTGGCTTCTGCCTGGCCCAGACCTGGCTGTTGCGGCTATTTGGGTTGTAAACAAGTGGATAGAAGATCTCTCTCTGTTTCTCCCTCTCTATAACTCTTCAAATAAATATTTTCTACAAAATTATATGTACTAATCATAAAAAACTGGAAGACTATACAAAATATAAAGAATATAATTTGCCATATATTCACCATATAGACAAAGTAACGGATATTTTGGTTGTTTTTTCCTTTTTACTATGAACATATATTTTTGTATATTGTCTTTCTCTATCTATATAGGTAGATAAATGTAGGTAGGTAGATAAATAAATAGATGGAGATAAATATTCATACATAACAAAATGTATTCAGAACATATTTTTATTACTGCAAACATTTTCAGAACATTTTTCCTATGTCTTTATAAACTTTTTTTTTAAAAAGATTTATTTATTTATTTATTTGAAAGGCAGAGCTACAAAGAGGCAGAGGCAGAGGCAGAGAGAGAGAGAGAAAGAGAGAGAGAGAGAAGTCTTCCATCTGCTTGTTCACTCCCCAGATGATACAACAGACAGAGCTGCACCGATCTGAAGCCAGGAACCAGGAGCTTCTTCCGGGTCTCCCATGTAGATGCAGGGGCCCAAGGACTTGAGCCATCTTCTACTGCTTTCCCAGGCCATCGCAGAGAGCTGGATTGGAGACAGAGCAGCCAGGACTTGAACCGGTGCCCATATGGGATGCCAGCACTGCAGACTGAGGCTTTAAGACAGTGTGCCACAGCACTGGACCCTATAAATACTTTGAGTGCATTCTTTATTATTCTTTGATCTTCCGTATTCTTTTCTTGGAGGTTGACTCAAGCATTTTAGTTTCAAGTTACCAGTGAGTCCTTGCTGGACATTTTGTCCTGGACAATATTTTTCTGCCCTCTTAACCTCCCTCGGCCCCAAACAGTTCTCCCCATTTCCTTCTGGATTATTTCCCTTTTAATATCACAATCTGTCTCTTAATAGAAATGCAATTCTCTGGCAAGTGCAAGTTAACAGTTTTCAAACCTTCTTGCATTGCTTTCTCTCCTTTTCCCTGCTGTTTCCAATCACTCATGCTCTATAGGGTGATTCTGGAAATGCCGTTTCCAATTTCATCTATAGGGTCCCCCAATTTCCAATCCCATAAACACAGGCAATTCTTGCTTTCTTCAATTTTTTCCCCCAGAAAACTTTTATTTAAAGAATACAAGCTTCATGCATTTCATAAATACAACTTTAGGAACATAGTGATTCTTCCCATGGTACCACCCCCCTCCACTCCCATCCTTGTTCCTCCTCCCTCTCCTATCCCCATTCTTATTTTTTTACTAAGATTTATTTTCAATTAACTTTTTTTCTTTTTTTTCTTTTTTTTAACAGGAAGAGTGGACAGTGAGAGAGAGAGAGACAGAGAGAAAGGTCTTCCTTTGCCGTTGGTTCACCCTCCAATGGCCGCCACAGCTGGCGCGCTGTGGCCAGCGCACCGCGCTGATCCGATGGCAGGAGCCAGGTGCTTCTCCTGGTCTCCCATGGGGTGCAGGGCCCAAGCACTTGGGCCATCCTCCACTGCACTCCTGGGCCACAGCAGAGAGCTGGCCTGGAAGAGGGGCAACCGGGACAGGATCCGATGGCCCGACCGGGACTAGAACCTGGTGTGCCGGCGCCGCTAGGCGGAGGATTAGCCTATTGAGCCGCGGCGCCGGCTTATTTTCAATTAACTTTATACACATACCATTAACTCTACAAATAGTATGAACAAAATAGTATGAAAACAAAACTGTTCTTCAGCTGTTGAGACAAGGGTTGTTCAAAGTCATTGCATCTCAAGGTGTCAGCTTCTCTTCTACAGATTACCTGTTTGGTGTTCTATTGGTTATCACACAGGGAGAACATATAGTATTTGGCCTTTTTGGAATGGCTTATTTTAATAAGTATGATGTTTTCTGGTTTCATCGATTTTGCTGCAAACGACAGGGTTTCATGTATAGTATTCCATTGTGTACATACCCCATAGTTTCTTTATCCAGTCTTCAGTTGATGGACATTTGGGTTGATTCTGTTATCTTAGCTATTGTGAAGTGAGCTGCAGAGAGAATGATTTTCTATTTGTTTGTTCACTAAATGCCCGCAACAGCTGGATCTGAGCCAGGTCTACGTGCGTGTGGCAGGGACTCAAGTATTTGAACCATCGCCTGCTGCCTTGCAGGATGCATGTTCACAGAAAACTGAAATTAAAAGCAGAGCTGGGACTCAAACAAACACACTCCAGCATGGGATGCAGGTGTCCCAAGTGGCAGCTTACCCACTAAAACAAACACTCACTTCATCTTTATTTTTAAAGGTATTTTCCTCCTGATTGTTTTCTCCTGCCTTTCAAATATTTCTAAATTTGCAAGTTTGACTTTTAAAGTGGAATGATCCTGATAATCTTGAATTCCCCAACTAGACTCTAGGCTCCTTGAGGGAATGTTCCTGCTTGTTTGAGTTTTACAACTTCTCAGTAGTGCTGGCATGACAGTGAACTTTGCCCACACGGCATAGCAAATTTCGGTAGAATAATTGAATATGTTGGATATACTGCTGCATTTCTCCTCAAACACTATTTTATATCTCATTTGTAAAAATACATAAGTCAACTCAGCTAGCCCTCAGTAAATCTCAAGAGGGATCCCTCAGAGATGAGAAGCAAGGAGCTGATCATACTCCATGTTTCCTCAGAAAGGAAAGGAGTATAATTGTCAGGCAGTGTTGATTGGAATAGCTGTGGTCACCATTTTTGCCAGCCATGATAGGATCCAATAGTTAAAACTGGAATTTGTTTTTCTGAGATACCATCTCATCTCCATCTCATTTGTCCCTAGGAGATTATAATAGAACAACAGAACTTTAAGAAATGCATCCATTAAGCCTTTGAATTTCATTAATTCTTTTAGGGAGGGTAAGTTAGAACTGTTTTGCTTTGCAATGGGTTTCTCAAATGTGCTTTTAAAAATATATACATTTCCATAGTAATGAAATTGGAGAAGACCCCCTAAAATTTACACTGAAATGTGGCCCCTTAAAATTCCCTAGAAATGCTATCCAGGGTGCCACATGTGCTACCGCAATTTGGGGTGCCTTATGATTTCACTACGGGCTTGTTACTAAATCCCCGATATTAATAAGCCCAAGAGGGTTCTTGCCTGATATTTAGAGAAGAATTTAAATACCGGCACAGATAAACGAGGCAGCATGGTACGTTTTAAGCTTTTATTTAGTGAGAAAGATGAATAGGAGAGTGAGAGTGTTATTTAAGAGAGAGAGGTGAATAGGGGTTCATACCGAGCACCAGGAACCAGCCACGTGGATGAGCATCTAGGCCTGTATCTGGGCCAGGAAGCCTAGAGCACAAGGCCTGAAGGCCGTGTGCCCTGGAGGGGCAGGGCTACAGCAAGCCCCCTCCTGACAAGAGGCCAGGGAAGAAGAGCGGGCCGGGCCACACCATGTCCCAGACTTTTAACCCACTTCCAAAGGGGAGTGGTTAATTAACCTGATTGGCTGGTGGGCACCCAGCTGTGGCCAGGTAGGGGCATGAGGCCACACAGGGGTGTGGCAAAGGCATCAGGTAGGGGCATGAGGTCACACAGGGGTGTGGCGAAGGTGTGGTCTTCCAGTTCACAAATTTAATCGATTTTAACCTGTATGCTTGCCTACTTCAGTAATACAAGAAGTTTCTATTATGATTATATTACATTTCAATTTATGTTAAATTCTATATTACAAGTTCCTCTTGGGCAAGAATGTTTCTCCAGTTGCCAGTTCAAATCCTCTGGGAAGCAGAACCTAAGACAGTAGGAGCTGCCTGAGGTTTATTGAGTGTTACACCTGTGAAAGATAAGGGGGAGGAGCTAGCATTGTGGCACAGTGGGTTTACCTGCTACCTGTGATGCCTGCAGCGCTTACGAACTCCTATTGGAGTTCCTGCTGCTCCACTTCTGATTCAGTTCCCTACTAATGCACCTTAGGAAAGCAGTGGAAGATGACTCAAGTGCTTGGGCCCCTGCCATTCATGTGGGAGACCCAGATGGAGTTCCAGGCTCCTGGTTTGGGCTTGACCCATCCTTAGCCATTGTGGCCATTTGGGGAGTGAGACAGGGAATGGACTATCTATAACTCCCTCCCTCTCTTTCTAAATAAATCTTAAAAAAATAAAGATAAGGGGAGCAGGCGAAGGAGTAGACAGTTGAACTTGTATAGCAATGACTCTGACTTGTGAGTGAGAAAGAGCAGGGATTGAGCAGCATCAAACAATCTAGGCTAAACTAGTGACATCTCTGGGGCAAAGGTGATCCAGAGAGGAAGCTTATGCTGTGCCAGAATGGCTGAGCCTTTGCACCCTCGTTGTGCTCCAGCATCCCAGGGAGACAGTGGTGGTAGCTTGGATTCTGTGTTAGATCAATGAAAGGGCGGCAACTGAGAGCTCTCAGCTACCTGCCTGCACTTCGGGCAGCAATTTTCCTCTTGAAAGAGAAGCTGAGCAGCTCCATTCTCTGGCAGAGCTAGCATGATACACAGACCTGCAGTGCCTCTGTCAAGGCATGTGCTAGGGCCCACTTACACGTGAGCACAGCTGTCTATGAATAGGCATCCGCTTTCTTTTTGCTGCTATGACAAATACCACACACTGAGTATTTTACGAGCACTAGAAATTTATTTCTCGTGGTTTTGGAGGCTGAGACATGCAAGTTGAGGGTGCAAGCAGATTCAGTGTCTAATGGAGGGCCTGTCACAGATGATGATTTCTTGCAGTGTCTTCATGTGGCAGAAGAGATGGAGGGGCTGCACAGTTCTCTTAAGCCTCTCCTTTATTACTATTGTGATTTACTGTTATTATTATCATTTTTATAATTTTATGGGGAAGGAGGAAGGGGGAGAGAGAGGAAGAGAGAGCAAACTCCCATCTGCTGATAGGGACCAAACTACTTGAGCCATCACCTGCTGCCTCCCAGGGTGCACATTAGCAGGAATTGGAAGTTGGGGCAGGGACTTGAACCCAGGTATGCTGGGAAAAGATGTGGGTATTTCAGCAGGTGCCTTATTCACTAGGCCAAATGTCTGCTCCTGAAGTCTGTCTTTTAAGGAATACATGCCATTCACAGGATGGAGTTCTCATAACCTCCCAAAGGCCCCATCTCTTAATACCATCACCTTGTGGTTTAAATTTCTTTCTTTCTTTCTTTCTTTCTTTCTTTCTTTCTTTCTTTCTTTCTTTCTTTCTTTCTTTCTTTCTTTCTTTCTTTCTTTCTTTCTTTCTTTCTTTCTTTCTTTCTGACAGAGTGGACAGTGAGAGAGAGAGAGAGAGAGAGAGATAAAGGTCTTCCTTTGCCGTTGGTTCACCCTCCAATGGGCACCAAGGCCAGCGCGCTGCAGCCGGCGCACCATGCTGATCTGAAGGCAGGAGCCAGGTGCTTCTCCTGGTCTCCCATGCTAGTACAGGGCCCAAACACTTGGGCCATCCTCCACTGTACTCCCGGGCCACAGCAGAGAGCTGGCCTGGAAGAGGGGCAACCAGGACAGAATCTGGCGCCCCGAACGGGACTAGAACCCGGTGTGCCGACGCCACTAGGTGGAGGATTAGCCTGTTGAGCCGTGATGCTGGCCCGTGGTTTAAATTTCAACACGAATTCTGGAGAGATGCAAACATGCAGACCATATCAGGTATCGCTCAAAATCAGAAAATTAACGTAAGCAATGACTTTGCATTTTTCTCAATATTTCTATTGAAATATCTTTAAAGTTCACTTGCAAATCATTGAATCTGAATGACTAAATAAGTCTTTTCACTTGAACTATGGCTTTTAGTTAAAGCTTTTGCTAAATTTAAATTTGGTCTGAGATGTACACTCTGATATCTAAAGGCTGGTAATAACAGCTCCAATTTACTGGCATATACTACGTGTGTGCTGTTTGAGGGTGTACACTGATCTCTGACCCTGGATGGTCCATGTTATTATCTAGATTTCATAGAAAAAGTAGCTGAAATTTAATATGGGGAAACCCCTGAAGTCAAGTCACATGTCTAGAAAGTGGCAGAGCTTGTGATGGAACTCACATCTCTTTTACTCCTCAACCTGTGGTTTTTCAATTGGTCAAGATGACTAATGGTCTTTATACAAGTAATTATAGACAGGGGTTAAAACTGAAGGTTAGGGGCAGGCACTGTAGTATAGCAGGTGAAGCTACTGCTTGAGGCACTGGCTCAAGACCTGGCTGCTCCACTTCTAATCCAGCTCTCTGCTTATGGGCTTGAGAAAGCAGAGGAGGAAGACCCAAGTGCTTGGGCCCCTGTACCCACATAGGAGACCTGGAAGAATCTCCTGGCTCCTGCCTTCAGACTGGCCTTGCCTTGGCTGTTGCTAGTCCCAGCTGCTCCTCTTCCAATCCAGCTCTCTGCTATGGCCTGGGAAAGCAGTAGAAGAAGGCCCAAGTACTTGGGCCCCTGCACCCCAGCATGGGAGACCCAGCAGAAGCTCCTGGCTCCTGGCTTTGGCTCCGCACAACTCCGGCTCTTGTGGCCATGTGGGGAATAAACCAGAGTTTGGAAGATCCCTCTCTCTGTTTCTCCCTCTCACTGTTTGTAACTCTACCTCTCAAATAAATAAATAAAATCTTTAAATAAATAAATAAAAACTAAAAAACCCAACCAAAAAAATTCCTTAAGGTCCATTCAGGAAAAGAAGAGGAGAGGGATCAGTTTTACCAATACTTCCTTTACTTTTTCACCATATAATTTCAAATATTCTGAAGTTGAAAATGGCAATCTCTTCAATTCACAGCACACAGAATTTAATGGGAGAAAATTAACAAGGTTTTATTACATGTGCCAATTAGAGTAATGTGTATACAAGTGAGATGAATGAAAATTATAGATTTTTATTAAAGGAACTAGCTGCATTTTTTCTTCTGATCACTTTAGTGCCTTGGGTATTTATCTCTTTAACAATTTGTGTCTGCTGATAGGCCTTTAATATCAGTAGAAGAATTTCCTAAGAATCCACGATATGTAACATTAAACAAAATTTGTACTTATGTTAATAAAGGATACTGTACAGTGTGTGTTAAATGCAAGTTCTTTCCCTAAGTCAAGAAATGACTTTACAGTTTTATGTCTTTTCAGTAATAGAGGCGGTTTAAAAACTACAGATTGACAGTAAATTCTTAATATTTTTTATTTTGCAATATTTAAACCATTACAGACAAGGACAGGGAACAATATAAGTGAATCTGGTACCCACCATATACAGCTCTATAAAATTTTACATTTTGTCCTTCCTGCTTCATATTATTTTTTTTTAAGATTTATTTTATTTATTTGAAAGAGTTACAGAGAGAGGCAGAGACAGAGAGAGAGGTCCTCCATCCGCTGGTTCACTCCCCAGATGGCCACAACAGCCGAAGCTGCGCCAATCTGAAGCCAGGAGCCAGGAGCCTCTTCCAGGTCTCCCATGTGATGCAGGGGCCCAAGGACCTGGGCCACCTTCTACTGCTTTCCCAGGCCACAGAAGAGAGCTGGATCAGAAGAGGAGCAACTGGGACTAGAACCAGCACCCATATGGGATGCCTGCACTTCAGACCAGGTCTTTAACCTGCTGCTCACAGTACTGGTCCCATGCTTCATATTATTTCTTAAAGAAAGTATTACAGATACTGGTGAAGCCCTTTTTTTTTTTAATACTGTCAGATCCCATTGTCCTCCCTCATGTTTTGAGAGGTGTTTCTCATGTTCATTCACATTCTTATGCCACTTACACTCTTGTACACAGACATACACACTCATAATTAATGTATAACATGGCATCACATATTGTCAAAGTTTGTATAATTAAGATCAGATGCACGTTATATTTCTGAGATGTATCTATTTTGGTACATGATTCATAGGACATAATTCATGTCTAGGATTCATTTCAGCTGTTGCATGATACACCATTGAGTGGATATTAAATACCCCTTACGGTTAGATTGCATTCTCCGATGGGTTAGGGGTTGCTTCTAGTTCTCACTGTGACTAGCAATGCCACTTGTTCCTGCTCATATTTTTTGTTCATAGGTAGGAGAATTTCTCTTGGGTTTATACTCATAGGACTAATTGCTGGCTTGAAGTGTGTATGCATTCTTAACTTCACTAAATAATATCAAATTAGTCTTCAAGATGCATTATATTCCACATTCTTGTGTCAAAAAATGGAATCAGGAGTTTTTCTAATATGAGTATAATGGATATTGAGTAGTATAACATTAAATTTTATTGTCCTGACTACTAAAGAGATTAAACATTTTAAACATTTTTATTGGCCACTCAGGTTTCCTCTTCTGTAAATTGCCTTTTGATATCTTTTGTCTACTTTTCTCTTTAGTTGTTTGTCTTTTTCTTATTTAAATATATATACTATGAATTTGTTATTTATTTTGATGCAATGTTTTTCAGTCTATTGCTTATAGTTCCTTTTTGGAAAGAAGAGTTTGGGGAAAAGATGGATTATACATATATATCATATATGTGATATAGATAGATATGGTAGATTATACATAGATAAACAAAGAGACAGATAGGTATTTAGATGAATGCAAGAGGGTTTATTGGGGAAATTAGCTCACATGACTATGAAGGCCAAGTCCATGGCAGGCAGTCAGCTAGCTGGAGACCCTGGGAGGCCAGTAGCATGATCCAGTCCAAATCTGAAAACCTCAGAGCAAGGAGACCCCAGGGTGTAGCTCTCAGTCCAAGGGCAGAGCTCTGGGAAACTAGAAAGCTGCTGATGTAAGTCCTGGAATTCAAAGAATGAAGACCTGAAGTTCTGATATCTAATGGTAGAAAAAGAACAGTGTCCTGTCTCAGTTCTGAGAGAGAGACAGAGAAAGAGAGAGAGAGAGGGCCTTTTACTTGACTTTTGATCTAGTTGGGCCCCCTAGCTGACTGAAAGGTGCTTGCCCATGTTGAGGGTGGATCTTCCACCAACTCACAAACCCGTCTCCTCTGGAAACAGCCTCACAGCCACATGTAGAAATAGCGTTTTACCAGTCCTCCTATTGCAATCCAGTTGACAGTAAAAATTAACCATTCTCTATCTATATGTGTATCATGTATCTATGCATATATTTAGTTGTATCTGTCTATTTGTCTATATTCCTCTGACTTCTGTGCTTTGTATTTTCCCCATTGGCAGATACCAAGCTTCTGTGTGTGTCTGCCTTCTGCTGGGACTCCACTCTATTTCACTTGTCTGTTTTTCTACTTCTGTGTCAGTACCTTTCCTAATTAGCTATTTTTTTTGACATAGTTAGAGAGAGAGAGAGAGAGACAGAAAGGTCTTCCTTCCATTGGTTCACCGCCCCAAATGGCCGCTACGGCTGGTGCACCACGCTGATTCAAGGCCAGGAGCCAGGTGTTTCCTCCTGGTCTCTCATGCAGGTGCAGGGCCCAAGCACTTGGGCCATCCTCCACTGCCCTCCCGGGCCACAGCAGAGAGCTGGACTGGAAGAGGAGCAACCGGGACAGAATCCAGCGCCCCAACCGGGGCTAGAACCCCGGGGTGCCGGCGCCTTAGGCGAAGGATTAGCCTAGTAAGCCTTGGTGCCGGCCCTGATTAGCTATTCTTTGACACGATAGGGTGCTTCATTCTTCTTCAAAATTGATTCTTGACCTCTTGGTCTCCCATGTGAATTTTATGACTATCTTGACAATTTTATTGAAAACTCAACTCAGATTTTCATTGAAATTGCTTTGAATCTATTGAATAATTTGATGAGAATAGTTTATAGGATTGAGTTTTTTATCTATGAATACACTGCATCTCTTATTCAGATTCAGATCTTCTATTATTCTATCTATTATGTTCTTAAATAACATTCAGTTGCTTTCCCCATATTTTCCCATATGTATTTTGGGTTTGCTGCTTTTTAGATTTATTCCTATATATCATTTTATGCAGTATTGTTATAAGTAGCAACTTTTTAAGTAAAAAATTTAATTAGATTTTACTGTTGCATGGATCTCCGTTTATCCTGAGAACTGCTGCCTTTTTTCCCACCCATCTGCTGACTTAATTGCAACAGAGTTGCTTGAAACAAAGAACACATTTCCTGGCTGAACTTGAAGCTGGGGATGGATGGATATTTCACTATGCTCCAGCCAAAGGGTTAATGATATGTAAATTAATTTATTCTATTAGATTTTGAGGGGGGGGAGAGTGCCCTTATTCCTTCACTCCTTATTTGCTGGAGTAAGAATGTGGTAACTGAAACATTAGGCAAGTAGTTTGCAGGTCCTGTTTAAACTAATAGTGTCTATGGGGCAGGCATTTTACATATAGAGTTAAGACCCTGCTTGGGACATCTGTGTTCCCCATCAGAGTGCCTGGGTCCGAGTCTTCACTCTCCTTCTGATTCCACTTTCTTGATAATGTGCACTGTGGGAGGCACCAGGTCATTACCTGCAGTGGTTGGATCCTTTCCACCCATGTGGAAGACCCAGATTGAATTCCTGGGCCAGATTCAGTGCTTAACTTCTATCTTTGGCATGACCCAGCCCAGCTGTTGCATGAATTTGGGGGATAGGACCAAAGGATGGGAGACCTCTCTACTTTTTAAATACATTAAATAAATAAATAAATACAATTTAAATACACTGTATATATTCCTGTGGACACATGGAATGGAGTTTTTCTGAGTTTCTGAGAAGCAGAGAGAGAGAGCAATTTGACAAAAACTAACAGTTCTCTGATTTCCAACGTTTTGCAGTTATTTCATTTTAGCAATAACCTGAACCCTTAAGATAGAGATATTCTCATTCTTCTCATTTATTTTTTAAAAGCATGCTATTAAAATTGATGTGCTGTCTTTTATTTTACATTTTTTAAATTTATTTGACAGATAGAGTTAGAGAGTGAGAGAGAGAGACAGAGAGAAAGGTCTTCCTTCTGTTGGTTCACTCCCCAAATGACCGCCACGGCTGGTGCTGCGCCTATCCGAAGCCAGGAGCCAGGTGCTTCTTCATGGTCTCCCACGCGGGTACAGGGCCTAAGCACTTGAGCCATCCTCCACTGCACTCCTGGGCCACAGCAGAGAACTGGACTGGAAGAGGAGCAACCGGACCTAGAACTGGTGCCTATATGGGATACAGGCACCGCACGTAGAGGATTAACCAAGTGAGCCATGGCGCCGACCTATTTTACTATTTTTAATCCATTTTCATACATGAGATGTATACTTTTTTATTGTGCTGTTATCATCCAGTTGTGATTTCCTGGTTATCTTAACATTTCAAAGTGAGTTACACAGATTTTTCACTTTTTCAGGCCACTGAAACAATTTCTGTAAAATTTATAGATAGAGTCAAAGTTTTGATAAAAACTTTCTATGCAATTTTTGCAAATTTCATGCAAATTATCATTGAAATTGCTTTGAATCTATTGAATAATTTGGTGAGAATAACGTCTGTAACATCGAGTCTTTTTTATCTATAAAATAATCTTTTATTCAGATTCAGATCTAAACTGGGTGTCTTTGTAGGGAAAACATTCACTCATGGATTCACTTATCTAATGATTAATCTCAGCACTGCCTTTTCTAAACTTGCTGACCTCATTAACTTGGGTTGTTCATCTCTAGCTGGAACTTGCAGACGCAGTTCACCTGGTGGATGGACTGCGTGTCTGCAGTGTCTGGCAGGAGATAGGCCCCGATGGATAGGGTCCCTTTCCCTTTCTACTCTGCACCTGTAGTCCACTACACTGAGCAAGTGTAAAAAGATTGTTTACTGAAAGGTGAGTCCAGCTATTTTGGAGTTCCCATTGGATCTCACAGCAAAAAGCTGTTAAAATCCAGGTGCTTTACCACATACTTCAGGGGAGGCTCCTGGTGACACCTGACTTTTCTTTTGACCCAACTGCTTGTCCTCAGATTCTCCAACCCCACCCACAGACACCCCTGTCCTTTTCTCCTCATCTGAAAATATCCCAGCTCAAAGGGAGAGATCTGCACCAGAATAATTTCTCTCTTCTCTCACTTAGTCTTTTTTATTTTTAAAATTTATTTATTTATTTGAAAGAATTACACAGAGAAAGAAGGAGAAGCAGAGAGAGAGAGGTCTTCCATCCGCTGGTTCACTCCCCCAATTGGCTGCAACTGCCAGAGCTGTGCCAATCTGAAGCCAGGAGCCAGGAGCTTCTTCTGGGTCTCCCATGCAGGTGCAGGGGCCCCAGGACTTGGGCCTCTTCTACTGCTTGCCCAGGCCATAGCAGAGAGCTGGATCGAAAGTGGAGCAGCCGGGATGCGAACCTGCGTCCAAGTTGGATGCCGGCACTGCAGGCGGTGGCTCGACCCATTGCGCCACAGCGCCGGCCCCACTTAGTCACTCTTGCTGCATGGAATATAGGAGAGGAGAGGTTTCCATCCTGTGAGTGGCGGATGTGGCCTCACCAATTTAAGTTGCCCTTTTGATAATCCATTTTACTAAGCTGTGAATCATGGACTTTGAAACACTATATCTAACAGAGGAAACCTGTCTTCCAAAAGTAAACTTTAATGTTGGTAAAAGGGGCATTTGTTTTTCATTTTTGATTTTATCTTTCCTGAGCATGTAATCAATATCAAGGTCAGTCCCTCTCTAAGAGACCTGAATCAATATTGTGTGGGTGAGAAGCATCTGGCTCTTTCTTGCTCGTCTCAGAAGGTGACTTGGCTCCGAAAAGCTTCACCAGCTTCCAGTGACAGTGCTCTGCCACCTGGACTGCTTGGTCCTTATTCACTTATTTGGAGCATAAAAGGGCGGGGGGGGGGGGTTGAGATTCTTCTATTGCAGCTTTTTTACCTTTTTTTTTTTTTTTTTGGCATGTGAGTGTCACATCTGTTTTCCAAATTTCTAGAAAGCATGACAAGCAATAATAAGTTGATAACTATTTGCTCTCCCAGGCTCTGTGCCAAGAACTGTATCTGCATTGCTTTATTTTTAAAATGTATTTTATTTATTTGTAAGTGTGTGTGTGTAGGGAGGGGGGTTGGGGGAGAGATCCTCTCATCCATTGGTTCACTCCCCAGATATCCACAACAGCCAAGGGTAGGCCAGGCCAAAACAAGGAACCAAGAAATCAATCAATCTTGTTCTCCCACAGGGGTGGTGGGGATCCAACTATTTGAGCCATCACCTGCTGCCTCCTAGAGCATGCATCACTTTATAAAATGCTTACCACAATCCCACCAGTTACAGTGATTATTTCTTTATATAGATGAAAAAACTGTGGTCTAAATGACTAACAAACTTGTTCAAGGTCAGCAACTATAAGAGTTGAAACTCAATATAAAGTTTAATTCCAAGGACCACATTCTTGGCCACCAAATAACAGCTTCCCTACACAGTAAATAACTTGTCATCCCTTGTGAGAAAGAAATTCCTCTTGTAAAATTAAAATTTGCTAGTTTCCTGGTGAGGGAAAAAACCATCCTCACCAAGCAGCTCCTTTGGTCCTGAGGCTCTCTCTCCTTGGGAGCAATCCTGGATACCACGTGCTGCTTGGGCTTGGAGGAGTCATGTTCCCTCTAGGAAGCGCCACACTTGAGATGGGCTGGCATGAAAAAGAAAAGATTCCAGTCAATACTGAAGGAGAATATGAGAAAAGCAGACCAAGAAAGCATACATGATGTAGAAGCCATTCCACTGGCTTTCTCCCTGGGCTTGAGTCAGACTCTTCTGTTCCACACTCTGCAAGGCATTTTGAGGACCTGGGTGCATATTTTGGTCATTTTGGAGGGGCCTCCCACTAACCTCATTTTTTTTAACCCAAAGAGTGCCTTCTTTCTCCAGCATTGGAAAAACCCTCTGGTGATTACCATAAGAATGTATAGTTCTGTAGGTAAAGGTACTTATCGTGACCCTAAAGGTCAGGTATAACAAACAACACCTTCAAAAACCAAACACATTTGCAGAAATGGTTGGGACGGGGGGGGGGGGGGGGGTGCCACTTCACCACCTGAGGTCAAGTAGTTAGAAGAGGAAGTGTATGGCAGTTAGTTGTTTTTTGCATAGGCAAGTGTCTACAGTGCTGAAGGCAGCACCTGGACAATTGCCACAACCTTGCAGGCTCCAGGGCATCCCGCAGGCCTTGGTGGACTCTACTGGCCCACTTTGTCTGAATCTCTTTCTACTCATTTGCACAGGAACCGGACTTACTTGTGTGGGAAAGAAATAGATACCAAGCTTCTCTCTCTCTGTCTTCCCTTTTCTCTCTCTGTAACTCTACCTTTCAAATAAATAAAATAAATTTTCAAAAAAAAAAAAAAAAAAAAAAGAAAGAAAAGAAATCCATACCAAGCAATAGAAAGCAACGGGAAAGGTGTTTCTATTTAGTGCCTATGCCTAGTTTTTAAAATTTCAGTTATTTATTTATTGTATTCATTTGAGAGGCAGAGACAGAGAGAGACAGAGATTGAGCAAGTGAGCTCCCATCTACTAGTTCACTCCCCAAATGCCTGCAACATCAAGGACTGGGCTAGGCGAAAGCTGGGAGTCCGAAATTCGATCCAGGTCTCCCACGTGGGTGGCAGAGTCAGAATTATTTGAGTCATCATCTGCTGTCTCCCAGGGCAGGCAGTACCAGGGAGCTGCAACTGGGAGTGAAGCAGGAACTGGAACCCAGACACTCCAAAGGGGATGCGGGTGTCCCATGACACCCAAGAGGTGTCCTAACTACCAGGCCAATGCATGCCCCTGCCTGTGCCAAGATTAAGAGAAAACTGCATGCTATACATTATTCCTGATCTTTCTCATTCCTGTTCTTGACATGTCTTCCTGCCCTGACCCCAACTTTCAGAGGAAAGACATTCAGCTACAGAGTGAAAGTTATTTCTCAGGGCAATTGCACCACATAGCTATCTGTTGACCTATTTATTCTAAGTTCAGCATCGGCCTTTTGAAAGTTTCTTGGTGGAGATTTTCATTTAAGGAGGAGATTATGGTAAATTCATTTCATTCCAGCATTTCTCCCAGCAAGGCATTCCTGATGTTGGAACTGTACTTTATTGCTTTTAGGCTGCCAATATTGTCTATTGTTCAAAATCTCATTTTTTTTTTCAGAAGAGGCTGAGGTTCAGAGAGAATGAGTAATTTACAAAATAGGGCCTGCTGTATATCTTCAAAATGTTGCCTTTCTCAATCTTTGTTTCTTTGTACCCTTTAATATCTAGCTTTTGTGGAATTCTGAATGAAACCACATTTCAGTAGACTTTACAGGGGTGAAAAAAGTTAGAAGTCGATCAAGACAGTGTACTTGGTTGGGTGAGAGGGGCAGGGTTTGAGGTCAGGAGCCCAGTTGGTAGAAAATCATCTTTCCCAGGTCTCACATAGTAGTTTTTCCTGTTTCTTGGATCTCAAGAGATTTTTTTTTTTTTTTTTTGACAGGCCATGTTAGACAGTGAAAGGGAAAGAGACAGAGAGAAAGATCTTCCTTTTCTGTTGGTTCACCCCACAAATCGCGCAGCGCCAATCCGAAGCCAGGAGCCAGATGCTTCTTCCTGGTCACCCATGCGGGTGCAGGGCCCAAGCACTTGGGCCATCCTCCACTGCACTCCCGGGCCACAGCAGAGAGCTGGCCTGGAAGAGGAGCAACCGGGACAGAATCTGGCGCCCCAACCAGGACTAGAACCCGGTGTGCCAGTGCTGCAGGCGGAAGATTAGCCAAGTGAGCCATGGCGCCGGCTGCCTAGGATCTCAAGAGATTCTTAAGCTCCAGATTTTTTCTCACAGTTGATTCTTGGTTTGGTACAATGATCCAGGGTACTGAGCATCAGGAAGACCTAAGACCTTCACTCCGAGTGACTACTTCTTCAAGGAATTTGAAAGATAGCTGGACTGGGTTAGACTTCCACTTGCATGTCAGAGTCAACCTACAGTCTGGAACAATCTCCCCAGTCAAGATAATGAGCTATGCATCAGTAAAATTGGAGTTTCTGTTGCAATCCCTTGAGTTTGGGGGTCTTTTGTTATGTGGCATAATTGCAACTACAGCTGACTAATATACCATCCTTCTACCCATTATATTTTCTCATGTGAGGCAAAATAATTTCTCCATTCTGTCTCTGCCTCTTTTTTCTGGGTCATTTCAGACACAAAACAAGGGTCTAACATCTCTTTTTCTCTTTAGGGTTTCTGTGTTGAACCTGAAGCTGGGAAGCAACACAATCTTGTTTAGGATGTAAAATATTGTGAGCCGGAGGACACAGGAAACTGAATGTAATCTCAGATGTCAGGCTGTACAGCTGAAAAGTTTCCCCTGTGCTCTGAGAAGAATTTAATCATTTCATCTACTATTGTTGCATGTTCTTTGGAAAAGCATAAATAATCACTGCTACGTCTCAGGACAGAGGCTGCAATAAATAGACAGGTTAATACAATAGTTCATTGTGGTTCAATAGAGTGCTTCTTTTGTCTCTCCAGAAGGTCAAACACTTCAGACAAGCCAGGATCAATATAACTCAGTCTTTTAAAAAGGAATCTTAAATATACACATACTTTTATCTTTGAATACTTTTTGAAATCAATGTGTGGCATTTTATATTTTTCACTTTAGGATTTCCCTACTAGTAAGGGTACAAAACCTGTGTTAAAGATGACCTGGCCTAATCCATATGTCTCTTCCATTAAATGCTACATGGCCTAGAAACATTGTAATAGAAAAAAAATTAGAAATTTAAAGTAATTTACTTGACAGTCTTGGCCAAGAGATTATGAGGAACAATTCTATTCCAAGCAGTTACTTTCATGGCTGTATTAGATTATGAAAAGAGAAAACCACAAAAAAATGTAGAGTTCCAACGTTCATTACTTCCTACAAAAGCCCCAAATTTTGAGTCATAGTTTCAATTATCCTCTGCTTTTAATGTTCCCATTCTCCTGTTTCCAACCCACGTTCTACTAATTCTTCATTGTCCATCCTAAATTCCATACTCTCCATATTCCTTGACTTATTTTTTTTTTCTGAAAGCATGTAGGTCCTACACCCACAGACAGCTGCATTCTTACGTCAAGGTGTTCTTGAATCCATCTACACAAACATACTGTCTTAGTCCATCTTTTGCTGATCAAGGTGGTTACACTGGTGAGAACCTTCTTGCTATGCTGTACCATGGTGGAAGACGTCATATGGTTATAGCACACAAGAGAGATAGCGATAACGATAGCAATAGTGATAGCGACAGCGAGTTAGAGAGATAGAGAGAGAGAGAATGAATGTCAAACCTATACTTTGGTCAGGAACTCATTGCTGAGATAACTAACCCATCCTCATCATAATGGTATTAATCCATTCATGATCTAATTCCTGCATGAGTCCCACACCTTAACACTATCACAATAGCTATTAAATTTCAATGTGGTTTTTGGAGGGATATTGAAAATGGAGACTACATACAAGGATACTTTTAAAAGTTCATGGGCAATGTAATAAAAAGGCAAGTTTATGTTGGTGTATAAAATTTTTGAAATCCATGCATTCAAGGAGTCTTTATAATGTTCATGGCAAATACATATTATAGGAGTTGGCATTGTGGTATAGCAGGTGAAGCTGCCATCTGTGACACTGGCATCCGCTAATGGATACTGGTTCAAGTATTGGCTACTCAACTTCCTATCCAGTTCTCTGCAAATGTGCCTAGGAAAGCAGCAGAAGATGGCCCTAGTGCTTGGGCCCATGCCACCCATGTGAGAGACCTGGAAGAATATCCTGGCTCCTGGCACCAGTCTTTGTGGCCATTTGGGGAGTATACCAGCAGGTGGATGGTTGATCTCTTTTTCTCTTTTTTTTTTTTTTTTTTTTTTGACAGGCAGAGTGGACAGTGAGAGAGAGAGACAGAGAGATAAAGGTCTTCCTTTGCCGTTGGTTCACCCTCCAATGGCCGCCGTGGCCAGTGCGCTGTGGCCGGCGCACCGTGCTGATCCGATGGCAGGAGCCAGGAGCCAGGTGCTTTTCCTGGTCTCCCATGGGGTACAGGATCCAAGCACCTGGGCCATCCTCCACTGCACTCCCTGGCCACAGCAGAGAGCTGGCCTGGAAGAGGGGCAAACGGGACAGAATCTGGTGCCCCGACCGGGACTAGAACCCGGTGTGCCGGCGCCGCTAGGCGGAGGATTAGCCTAGTGAGCTGCGGCGCCAGCCCTCTTTTTCTCTCTTAGTCTCCATCTTTCCCTCTTTCTATGTAACTCTCTTTCAAATAAATAAATAAGTAAATAAATCTTTAAAAAATACTTATTATAAACTGCTTATGCAAGGAATTCAACATTTTTCACACCAAAAGAAACATCTTTTAATTCCATTTACCATGAGCTTTAAGGTAAATAAATTTCATGTATTTCATATACACAGACTTAGAAACATAGTGATATTTCCTATCTTACCTTCCTCTAGCACATAATTCCACCCTTCCTCCTCCTTCCTTTCTTGTTCTCGCTCTAAATTTTTATAATGACCTACTTTCAGTTTACTTTATACTCCTAAGAGTAACCCTACACTAAGTAAAGAGTTCAACAAATAGTAAGAAGAAAAAAACACTGTTCTTAACAGTAGAGACAAGGGCTTAAACAATCATCAAATCTCAAAATGTCATTACACTTTTGGTACTTTATTGTTACCACAGATCAGGAAAACATGATATTTGTCTTTTGGTGACTGGCTTACTTCATTAAGTTTAGTGTTTTGCAGTTATACCCATTTTGTTGCAAAAGACAGTATTTCTTTTATCTTTCTTTTATTTATTTTGAATGCATTTTTACATAGATACAACTTTAGGAATACAGTGGTTCTTTCCCTCATGTTTGTCCCTTCCCTGCTCCCTTCCCACCTCCCATTCCCTCTCCCATCTCCTTCTTCAATTTATGGATCATTTTTAGTATGACTTTATATATAGAGGACCATCTCTATGCTAATCATAAATTTCGACAATTTGCCCCCACGCCCACACACAATATATAGAGTACAGTTTGGGGAGAGAATTTATAGTCGATTCTCATATTGCAATTCAATAGGGACAGAAGTCCTACCTGGGGAGCAAGTGCACATTGACTACTGTTGTTCCTTTAACAATTAACACTCTTTTTTTTATGACGTCAGTGATCATCCGAGGCTCTTGTAATGAGCTGCCAGGGCTATGGAGGCCTTTTTTAACCATAGACTATGAAAAGACAGTATTTCATTCTTTTTTTATGGCTGGGTAGCATTCCATACTATATATGCACCACAGTTTCTCTATCTAGTCATCATTTTATGGACATGTGGGTTGATTCCATTTCTTAGATTGTGAATTGAGCTACAATAAACATGGGGATACAGATAACCCATTCATATGCTTATTTCATTTCATTTGGGTAAATTCCCAGAAGTGAGATTGCTGGATCATGTGGTTTATCTATTTTCATCTTTCTGAGGTATCTCCATACTATTTTTCACAATGGCTGTACCAGTTTACATTCCCAACAACAATGAATTCGGATAACTTTTCCCCTACATCCATGCCAGATTTTATTGTTTGTTAATTTCTATATGAGAGCCATTCTAACTGGGCTGAGGTGAAATCTCATTGTGGTTTTGATTTGCATTTCCCTGATGGCTAGTGGTCTTGAGCATGCATGTGACTGTTGACATTTGAATTTCCTCCTTTGAAAAATGCTTGTTTAAGTTCTTTTCAGTTTCTTAAACTGGATTATTTATTTGTTGTTGTTGAGTTTCTTGAGCTCTTTATTGTGGGGAGCAACTCGGACTAGACTGTTACTGGAATTAAGACTTATTCTATGCATCTGCTCTCCCACAATATGGCGCTGGGAGAGGAGGAAACAGCTTCTACCCAGCTGCCTCTCACCAACTTGACAAGCTGCAGGAGCTGCTCCTGATTGGAGGAGAGCAGTGTACTCGGCGTGTGGGTAGCAGAGTTGGGATTGGCGGAAGAGGACTATAAAGGAGGAGAGAGACAACATGCACCAGGAACATCTATCTGAAGGAACACCTGTGCAGCCCCCGAGAGAGCCGGCCGGCGGTGTGCCGCTCCCCCGCGGAAGTGGGGAAAGTGGCAGGGGAACCGCCCTTCCACGGAGGTGGAAGGGACAGTAGCCAACCCGGGAAGAACCAGCAGCAAACCCGGGAAGGGCTGAGCAGACAAAAGAACAGCGCAGGGTCCTGTGTCGTTCCTCCGCGAAGAGGGGGAGCGACACTTTATAGATTCAGTTGCATAGTTTTCAAATATTTTCTCTCATTCTGTTGGTTGACTCTCTACTTTGCTGAGTGTTTCCTTTGTAGTGCAGAAGCTTCTCAGCTTGATGTGATTCTATTTGTCTATTTTTGCTTTGGTTGCCTGTGCTTCAGGGGACATTTCCAAGAAGTCTTTGTCTATGACAATGTCTTACAGAGTGTTTCCAATTTTCTCCTCTAGTAATTTGATGGTATCAAGTCATAGATTTAAATTCTTGATCCATTTTGAGTTGATTTTTTTGTATAAGGTGTAAGGTAGGGGTCTTATTTCATACTTCTGTACTCCGGAATAGAATTTTCCTAGCAACATTTGTTGCTTTCTCCTGGGATTTAAAACAAGCTAGAAGAAAGCATTTTGTGTTTTCAACACAAATAATTGATGAATGTTTGAAGAGATAGAGATGTTTACCCTGGTTTGTACATTACTCAGTGTAATACCATTAAAATATGCATCAAACTATCACGTGGAGGGGGAGGGGTTGCTTATTGTGGAGCAATGAGTTAAATGGTTGCTTGCAACCCCCTGTGGGAGCCCTAGTTTTCTTCCTGGCTGCTCCACTTCTGATGCATCTCCCTACTAATGCATCTGGAAAAACAGCAATAGTACTTGGCCCTGCCACCCATGTGGGAGACCTGAATGGCGTTCCAGGCTCCTGGCTTTGGCCTGGCCCAGATTCTGCTGTTGCAGCTCTTTTGGGGGAGTGAATCACTGGCTAGATCTCTTTCTCTTTCTGTCTCTCTCTCTGTCTCTGTCACTCTGCTTTTCAAATAAAAAAGTCACAGAGTACCCCATAACTAGGTACAATGTTTCTGTGGCAGTCTCACTGTTCTTTCTCTTTCAGGCTTATTTCAAATATGCTTTATCACAGAGCTTTTTCTGACTTCTTTGCTAGCCCAATTCACTTCCAACCACATGGACTCCATCTTTCCCTGCTCTCATCAACTAATGTGCTTTGTTAATTATCCAACACGTCAATGAGCTCCTGAAAACAAAGGAATGAATCGCAGTCTTCTTTATTCTTATTTTAAATTGGTTCTCTTTGAACTTACAGCAGATTTCTTAAGTGACATTCAAGTATACATTTATATCTATAGTACTGTTTGGCTCTGTCTTCCACTCTTATCTCTACAAAATCTAATGTTAACTGTGGTGAGACCCAGTGTGTACATTTCCCAGGTTTGTCTAGACTGGCAGGCAAGCTCATATTTGATCCCTTATATTAAAAGGGTGCTGTTTGTTCCCTGGTTTGTGACCCCCAAATCTCTTTAGCATCCTGCTTAATCTTTTAAAAAACAGTGTGTGACAGGAAAGGGAATGGCTTTTCAACAATCTAAATTTAATTAGAAATGCTGGATGCTAACATTCAATTTTTTTTCCTTTTTGTAACAGAAGCTCTGTCCCATTCTTTCCACAACTGGTTCTGTCCTTTCCTCACCCCCCTCTCTCTTGTTGGCCATTTTTCTCTGTCAATGATGAAATCCAGGGGCTGAATTCCCAGAGATTTCATTTCTCAGGGTAGCATGTGGCTTTGGGCAGTGACACAGACATCCAATTAACAGAGAAGTCTAATAAGCTAATGACTGCCTGAGGCGTTTGCTGGGTGTGTGGGGGGTGGGGGGGCTTTGGACACTCTTCTAAAAGCTCTGTCTGCCTGTCACCTGCCTAGACATGGAGAAACTCCTGTACTCACACATTTGACCAAAGAAGAGTAAACACAGGGGTTTCCTTGGAGATGCCTTTTCCCAGAGTTGAATACTTGCTTTTCCCACCCTTGTCCAGAGAGGCAAATTGCCAGGATGTTATACAGGGCTGGCTTCTTGGTTATCTAACAAGAAAAAAAGTTCCCCAGACGGTTCCTGTGGGAAAATATTAGAAATAATATTTTTCAAAAGTCCTGCTTAAAATTTTGTCACCTATATTTTTGTCAACTTCTTTATGGCAGACAAAATATGCATTTTATTTGGAAATCTGAGGCACTTTTTTTCTTTAAGAGAAAAAATGAATTCTTTAAAATTATTTTAAAATTTAGTTGCTGAAAGGCTACCAATTTTTTTAGTTAATTCTTTTCCTGCCCCCAACAACAAATCATCCTGAGTGGCAGGTAGTTTTCTTTGACGTATAAATTTGCTTTGTTTTACTGCCCACCAAGCCTCTGGATGTGAGCTGTAGCCTCATAAAACTTTCCCAGAGTCTGCGAGTTCAGTATGGAATGCTCTGAATGCTGTCTCAGAATAATAAGGCAATTTCTACCTATATTTGTGCCAGATATTTTTCAATCTCTTACTCTATTCTTCAGTGTGTTAGGGCTTACACATGAGAAGAAAATAATACTACATTGTGTGATTTAACAGGGGGTTCACATACTCTATAGGGCTTGTTTACAAAGACATATGAAAAATATCTAGACATAAAAGTGACTAATTGATTAATGACAAAGGGAGTGATTTGTAATGACAAAGGAGATCTACAAGGTTACAATCTCAGAGTAAGAAATCTATCATGAGATACTTCCCAGACCTGATGATTTTCTTGAAATTACACTTCCCAAGCTAAGTAATCCCCAAGACAGTGCTCAAGCCAGAACTTGAAAGCATGAGTAGCACAGAAAACCAAGTAAAGGGGCCATAGAAGAAGAGAAAAATTTAAATGAAACTCCTATTATCTATTAACAACCAATGTGTTACTTATCCACAAAGAAGAAATGGCTTCTGCAAAAGCAATGTGGGAGGAGCATTGTTTAAACACACAGGTGCCCAGTCACTGAATTTGTGTCTGGATGCCTAGGACTTGGCGGGTGGAGAGCTGACCAAGAGCCAAATGATGTGGCTGGTATAGACAGGCTAGGGGCTGTGGAGAGGCAATGGACCACTCATATCGGCGGTGTATATGCTACACTGGGTTTTATTTTTTTGTTGTGCATCAAATCATTCTCTGTATACACTGTGATGCTTTGTCTAATGAGTTGGCCTTTCTTGGGTGGCAGCTTGATGGGAATAGCCTTATGAGATATGTTCCAGCTCTTTTCCTTGATGAGGTCATACCAAGATTTTGTCTGTTGTTTACACATCAGCTTATAACAGAAACTGGTTGTTCTGGAGGCTAAGTAAACAGAAATGAAGCAGAAACACTCCACTTTTTAGGGAACAGATTAAGTATTAGATGTGAACGCTGGGATGCAAATAAACATTGCAAGAACAGTTCAGCTGTGAAAACCTTGATTGGCATGGGTATCTTTATCATTTCCCCAGTTTTGCAGATTTTTTTTTTTTTTGCTATCTGTCCATTTGGGTCACTAAAGCAAAAATAATAGACTCTAATATAAGCCTTCATTTCACTATACAATTTCGTAATTCTTTAGTGGATATTCATTGGAAAATTGTAGGTAATTTAAGACTAAGTTTTATGACAAGAGGAGGAATGAACTTGAATTAGAGGCAACATTGGGTAAATGGCAAAGTATGGACTAGCAATAGCCAAGATGTGGAATCAACCTAAGTGTCCAGTGACAAATGAATGGATAAAAAATGCATGGTATATATACACAGTGAAATATCATTCAGCCATAACGAAGAATGAAATTCTGCCATTTGAAGCAAGATGGATGGAACTGGAGGACATTATGTTCAATAAGTCAGGCACAGAGAGACATATACCACATGTTCTTTCTATATGAATAAGGTAAAAAGTTGGGACTGGCATTGTGGCATAATGATTACATCAGGGTAATTGGCATATCTATCGCTTCACACTCATCCCGTTCATAGTGTTAGGAACATTTTTTGAAATAGTAAAACAATGGTTGTCAACCACGTTTATCCTCTACCTAGAACATCACGAGTTATGCCTCTGGTCCAGCTGCACCTATGTAGCCATTAACCATCTTCTCTCCATCTCTCCTTATTCCCACCCTTTTGAGGCTCTGGTAACCACCATTCTAACAGTCTCTACTTCTGAGATCAACTTTTTAGGTTTTTCATTTGCCTTGTTTTGTTTTTAAAGATTTATTTATTTATTTGAAATTCAGAGTTACAGCAAGAAAGGGACAGACAGAAAAATTTTCCATCTTCCGGTTTACTACTCAGATGGCTGCAATGGCTAGCACTGGGCCAGGCCAAAGCCAGGAGCCAGGGAATTCATCCAGGTCTCCAGCATGGGTGGATATGTACAATTATTATGTGTCAATTAAAACTGATTAAAATGTAAATTTCATTCATTTTAAAAAAACCATGAGCTCAGGACCTTGGCACCCTGGGGATTCAGAACCTGGTTTTGTCTTCAAGATCTTTCTTACCTTAGGCCAGGTAATTAAGCTTATTGACCTTCAGTTTTCTCATTTGTAAAGCTGATGTACTCACACCTACCTCACAAAGTGGTTCTGTGGATGAAATGTGGGGTGACTTCCTGGCATTAACACAGTGCCTTGACCATAAACAACCCTCAGTCAGCATTAGTTTCCTTTCTCTTCCCTCTATCCTACGGCTGTATCAGTGGCCATAGCCCAACAATCTATTTTTCCCCCAGCTTTCCCTGTTGGAAGTTCTTTTAGTTGGTTCCTCTGTCCTTTTTTACACGCATGTATCATTGTGGACTTTGGTTTTTTGAGCATATTCTTACTTTCTGATGTTACAAGATGCTCCTGATTTTACTCTCTGCCCTAGTCCAAGAATCAGCCATTTTTCTAAGAAGGCTTTGATATTTAGAAACCGAAATCTGGGTGCTAAGTATGCTCCTGTATATTATTGCCATTGTTATTTTTAATACACATTACCCTTTATAAAATTACTAAATTTATGGGAAAATTGAAAAGGTAGTTCAGTGAGAACCTACATACTCCACAGCTTCCCTTATTATTAATATATTAGCATGATATATTCTTTATAGTTAATGAATCAATATTGGTACATTACTGACTAAAGCCCATAATTCATTCAGACTTCCTTTTTGCTTAAGATTCTTTTCACGTTCCAGGAATCCATCCAGGATAGCACTTTACACTTTGTCATCGTGTCTTTTTAGGGCCCATGTCTGTTTATACTTTTTCAGGTGATTATTGCTTCTGATAAATGTAATGATTTTGAGAAATACAGGTCAAGCATTTTGTAGAATGCCCCTTTGTAGGAATTTGGTGTATTTCTCACAATTAGTCTGGTGTTATGAGTTTTGGAGAATATCCAGAGGTGAAGTGCCATTCTCATCACATCCTAGCAAGGATCAATACTATCAAAGTGAATGATGACTGTTGATACTGACCTCGATCTTCTATTGAGGTAGGGTTTGTCAGTACTGTACAGTTACCCTCTTTCCTTTCTCCCCACAGTATACTCTTTGGAAGGAAGTCGCTATATGCTGCCCACACTTAAGGTGTGCTCCCCCTCTTTGAGTGTAGAATATGTGTATGAATTATTTGAAATTCATTGTATGCATTCTTAAATCAATTTCTTGCTTTCTGGTGGTTATTTTTCTGTGCTATTAAGGAAGAACCTATTTATACTGTTCAAATTCCAGTTAAGCAAATGAGAATACTTAAAAAAATTATGGAAAATTGAAATTGAAATATATGTCTATTTGGTGTAAACTTTTTAAAATGATTTATTTATTTAGTTGAAAGAGTTACAGAGAAGTAAAGAAAGAGAGAGGTCTTCCATCTACTGGTTCACTTCCCAAATGGCTGCAATGGCTAGAGCTGAGCCAATCCAAGCCAGGAGCCAGGAGCCAGGAGCCAGGAGCTTCTTCCAGGTCTTCCACATGGGTGCAGGGGCCCAAGGAGTTGGGCCATCCTCTGCTGCTTTCCCAGGCACATTATCAGGGAGCTGGAATGGAAGTGGAATAGCTGGGACTTGAACCATATGGGATGCCAGTGATGCAGGGTAGGACTTTAACCCACTGTGCCATCAGCACTGGCCCTGGTGTAATATTTTAACATTCATGCATGTTTTTTTTTCATAGTATACATTTTCCATAAAGTTTTAATAATATTTTCATATATATTCATTGACTCATTAGGTATTCAGAGAAGCCTATGAGCTTTTTTTTTTTAATGATTTTTTTTTTTAAGAAGCAGAGTTACGGACAGAGAGAGGGAGAGAGAGAGAGAGAGAAAGACAGGTCTTCTGTCTGCTGGTTCACTCCCCAAATGGCCACAATGGCTGGAACTGAGCTGATCCAAAGCCAGGAGCTTTTTCTGGGTGTCCCACGTGGATACAGGGGCCCAAAGACTTGGGCCATCCTCCACTGCTTTCCCACGCCATTAAAGCCATTATCAGGGAGCTGGATCGGAAATGGAACAACTGAGACTTGAACCACTGCCATAGGCAGAGGCTTTTTTTTTTTTTTTTTGAGATTTTATTTATTTATTTGAGGGGCAGAGTCACAGACAGAGAGAGGAAGAGACACACAGAGAGAGGTCTTCCATCCACTGGCTCACTCCCCAAATGGCTGCAACCTCCTCTGCTTTCCCAGGCCATAGCAGAGAGCTGGATCAGAAGAGGAGCAGTAGGGACACAAACTGGTGCCCACATGGGATGCCAGTGCCACAGGTGGAGGCTTAGCCTACTACACCCTATCTATGATCTTTTTAACCTAACGTTACTCACTTTTCAGTTATTAAGTCTGTGGAAACGTAGTAAGTCTGGTTCTGTTTTTTTTTTTTTTTTTCTACCTGAACATCTGCTTCTTAAATATCACCACTTCAGCTTTAATGCATCAGAGATATCACTACTAATTAAAAGTTATTTTTAATACATATACTAATTTCTATATGGTGGAATATGACTGAGTTTTCTAATGGTTTGCCAGGAAATTAAACTCTTGTTTTCAAGAATAATTGGCCACTCAACACGAGAGGCAAACTCGAGAAACAGTAAAGAGCACATTTCCCACAATAATTGCTAGGTTGTTTCCTAATAAATGGCAGAGCATTGCATGAAGTCTGAGAATGCATAGAAGCTGAGAGGACTTTAAGGTTAAAAGGAAAACAAAATACTCCCTGGGGTTTTAATCACTAATTACAGGTCTATAAATAGCCATTTCTTGGATTCAGAAGGCGTTTAGTCTCCTGGATATGGCTTAGCGTGGCGTATGTGCTTGCCAGGTTTTTTTCCTTCTTCCCTTTGTGAACCACTTGAAATGACTGGAGAGGTCAGATGTGAAGACAGGTGGTGAAAATGTTCCGGGGGGGAAATACAGAAAGTAATTGTCTGAATTTGCCAGCAGTTCTAGTGAGTGACCTCAAGAAGTTGACCCAGCACTATACCTAGATTGTGCAAGATGGCATAGCATAGGACACTGTTTACAGACCCTCATTTTCTGAGCAACTATTGTGTTTTCATTGAAAAGATTTATACTAGTTTGTTGTAGCACTTTGTCCTTGCCATGTTTAAGATCTCAAATACTTGGTGAGAAATATTCTGAAAACAAAAGCTCAATGCAGATATAAGTATTGCTATTTTTCTCTCTTCTTGATTCAAGATTTATGCACATTTCAAAGTCAGCAAAACTTTAATATATTTGTGATAATAAGCGTAGATTCTTTCAAGAAAAGTGATATTTTAAAATCAAATTTGCATAGCTTGAGTAAAGCCTTGTATGGTTACTTGCCGGTATTTGTGCTCCTTCTATATATCATTGTTCTGTGTAATTTAGGATTGTATCTATTTTGAAGGCACTGCTGACTCTGGGATTATTATCTATTTCCTACTATTTGAAAGAAAATTAACATCCAGATGCTAGTTCTGTCACCTATTTTGATAGAATCTAAATTCATGTAAAACATAATTAGGTTGGTTTCAAGGCACTTCCTGAGGAATCAGAAAAATCTCTTCATCTTATACTTCAAAGGGAGAGGTGCTCGAATGTCTGCGAGTTAGAAGTTCCACTCCAATTAGACAATAATACAGTTCCTTTACTTCATAACGTTCACTTTTCCCTCAAGGTACTCAGTGCTTTCCATATATTATTTCATATTTTTTGAAAGTGGATCAGAACTTAACTTTTGGTTCTTACATTATTTAGTAGGATAGGCGCTGGAGGCACTGCGAGATTTAAGTCAGTGGGTCTGCCATAGACCAAGTGTTTTGAATTTTAATCTGGGACTTATTCTGCCAGAATCTCAGGCTAAGATTCAGAAAACTTTAGAATAGTAGAACAAGGGTAATAATCTTCCAGCAGACTCTGCTTCTTTCTTGATTCCTAACACCTTCTGGACTCTCATATCCACAGAACAAAACAATAACAACCTATTGATCAAGCAAAGTTGAGTTTATTAGACTCTCTCTCTCTCTCTAGACACAGAGAGAGACATCTTCCATTGGTTGGTTCACTCCCCAAATGACCGCATCAGCCAAGGCTGGGCTAGGCTGAAAACAGGAGCCAGGAGCTTCATCCAGGTCTCTCACATGCATGCAGGGGCCCATGTATTTGGGCCATCTTCTGCTGCTTTTCCAAGGCCATTAGCAGGGAGTCAGATGTGAAGCAGTAGGGACTTGAACTGGAACCCATATGGGAGGCCGGCACTGCAGGTGGAGGCTTTACCCATTACGCCAGCCCCTAGACTGTTTGTAGTAAAGGAAAAAATTACCTTCATGGTCTCAGTAGTTTCTCAGAGGGAGAAATCAGGGGCGATATTTACAACAGTTTGGGGCATGGGCTGGATGATTTTATGGTGGGACTGATGAAGCTAGAATGGGTTTCTAATTGGAGTGTTTATGATGGACCTTTGGATAGACAGAAATGTCAAAGCTAGAGTATTGAAGCAAATCTCAGTGAGCAAGCTGTTAGTCCATAGCCTGTCTTGGAAGAGAAAGTAGTTCACTGAGCATTGAGCTAAGTCATTTTATCCTTATTCTTATTACTATTTCACATAGGTCCCAGGTTGTTCAGCACAGGCAAGGACAAAGACTGTGTTGGTTTCAGTTCTTAAGATTGACGCACACACATCCAGACTCTAAGCAAGTGATGTTGGCATCACTCCTGCTATCCCCACTGCTGCTACTGTGCTTCTGTCAGCACCGTCTCCCACCTGGAATGCCTCAGTATCCTTCTTGGCGTTCATTCTCTTTCTTCTGATTTTCCTTTCCCTTTCTTTTCTTTTCCGATTTATTTATTTGAAAGAGAGACAGAGGGAGTGAGGGAGGGGGGAGAGAGAGAGAGAGAGAGAGGGAGAGAGAGAGAGAGAATCTTCCATTCTTCCATACACTGGTTCACTCCCCCAAGTGGCTGCAAGGACTGAGGCTGGGCCAGGCCGAAGGCAGAAGCCAGGAACTTCATCCTGGTCTCCCACATGGGTGCAGGGGTCCAAGGACTTGGGTCATCTTCCACTGCTTTTCTAGGCACATTAGCAAGGAGCTGGATGGGAAGCGGAGCAGCCAGGACATGAAGCAGCACCGGTAGTGCCGACTTTACCTGCTATGCCACAGTGCCGGCCCCCCTTTTCTGTTTTTCTTAAATGCATTCTGCATGTAGTTATCAGCTGATCATTTTCACCTAACCTAAAATCTTCCAAAAGTTTCAGATTATATTCAATGGGCAAGTAGCCTCTGTTGCCTGTTATCAGAGTAGACTTCAGAGTAATTCTACCCACTGCCTCTTGGTCTTGGAGTCGGTTAGGAAAACACAACATAATCGAGCACTGAGTGGAAGGACACCGCTCATATAGGAAGAGCGAGTGCAACATCAGTTTCCATGGTTAGGGGTCAGGCCCCCAAGGCCAGCAGTTTCCTCTTAGCAGCAGACGCAAGGAACCTCTCTATTGCTGCAGCAGAAGGACCTTGCCCTCTCCTCACAGGCTTGGAATAGTGGTGGGATTGGCCAATTGTAAAAACCCTTAAGCAGAACGTAGTAACACTGGAACAGGAGATAAGCCCAGCACAGGCTCTGAGGACTCTTTTTCTCTTAGTGAGAAAATGTTCCAGGATCAAGGCCCTTTCTTATGCTGCCAAGAATAAGTCAAAGGACTTTGAGCACATTGTCTCTCTCACCAATTGCAGAATGAAACCAGAACTTCTTGCACTGACATAGAAAGCTTCTGCATCGTCTGGCTCCTGCTGTCCTCTCTGACTCCCAACTCCGACTGTTTTCCTAGTTAGTCCAGCACCATGTTCTGGCCACAGGGCCCTTTCATCTCTTGCTTCACTCAGATCCATGGACTACCCCCTCACACTTGTCTGGTATGTATCTACACCCAGGCTGGGGATGGTTGTCCCTTCCTATAACTGAGGTCTCACTTCAAAGATTATTTTTGCATTTACAGTAATCCCCTAAGCCCTTATGTGTTACATAATCTACTTCTACCTTCTTCATATGATTGACTATTACATTGAATTCTTTCTTCTTTTGTTTTAAATTTTCATTTGCTTATTTACAACAGTCAAGAGACAGAAAGCTCCCATCTGCTGGTTCAATCTCTATTTGCAGCAGCTGAGGGGCCCAAAGCCAGGAGTTGAGAACTCAATCCAGATCTCCCATGTAGGTGGCAGGAGCACTATCACTTAGGTTTTCACTGTTGCCTCTGACGGTCCAGATTGGCAGGCAGCTGCAGGAGCCAGAGCCAGGACTCAAACAAAAGCACTCAAAAATGGGATGTGGGATCCCAACTGGCATCTTAACTGCTAGACCAAATGCCCACCCCAGCTCCAATTATTTTGTTCACTTACTCACTTGTTTTTACTTCTGCCTTTTTTTTATAGAATGTGAGCAGGAATCTCTGTTGTGTTTAGTGTGCTATCCCAGTGCCTAGAACGTTGTCTTATACTGAGTAAATGCTTGAAAATATTTGTTCCATTTAATTTGTGAAGATTTAGGGGAACACTCTCATATATTGCTTGTGCAAGTGTAAATTAGTGCATGATTGTATGATAGCTATTAATAACAGAAATGTGGGGCCAGTGTTGTGACACAGAGGGTTCCCCACTTGGGTACCCAAATCCTATATCACAGCAACAATTCTGGCTGCATCTCCTCCACTTCTGATCCAGCTTCCTGCTATTATACCTGGAAAAGCAGAAGACGACAGTCAAAGGTCTGGGGTTCCTGCCTCCCATGTGGGAGACAGGATGGAGTTCCTGGTTCCTGGCTTTGGACCTTCCCAGACCTGGCTTGTGTGGCCATTTGAGGAGTGAATCAGTGGATGAAAGATCTCTCTCTCTCTCTTTCTCTCTCTGTCTCTTCCCCTTTCTCTGTCATTCTGTTTTTCAAATAAATAAAATGTTAAAAAGTAACAGAAATGTTCATGATTTTTTTTTTAATATTTTTATTTATTTGATAGGCAGAAGGATGGAGAAACAGAGAGATCTTCAGTCTGCTGGTTCACTCAACAAATTCCCACAACTTCTGAAACAGACTAGGCTGAAGCCAGGAGCTGTGTGTGGCAGGGAGTCAAGGACTTGGGCCATTACCTGCTGGCTGCCAGGGTGTGCATTTTCAGGGAGCTGGAATCAGAAGTGAAGCTGGAACTCAAACCCAGCCCCTCAGATACGGGATGCGGACTATCCCAAGCAGCATCCTAACTGCTGTGCCAACTGCCCGCCCTTGTTCATGCCTTTGGATGCAGAATGTCTGCCTCTAAGTATCAGGATGATATCAGGTATACACATGGATATTTATTGTGCAGAAGAGAGTTAGCATAGCAAGCCGAGGCTTGCTTGCAAGGTTGTCTCTTGCCTGGAGTGTGGGACTTGGCTGGTAAACAGTTCCCTGCACTGATATGAAATTCTAAGCGATAAATCTGTTTTCCTCACTTGATAACTGAATATCTGTTTTCTTTCTGGAGAATTGGAAGTTTGGGTGTTGCAATGCAGGGGGTAGATATGTGGCCAGTCCCCAGTGAAAACCTTGGCACTGAATTGCTGAAGGATTTCCTTGAGCAGAATCATTGCACACATTTCTGTATTATTTTGCTGCTGGAGGATAGACCACAATCACTGTGTCCTCACATGGAAGGAAGAGAAGAGGGGAAGCCCATCATAGATTTCCCCAGACTTTGCTTGCATTTTTTATCCTGGCTGCTCCTATTAGAGATTCCTTTGCTATGATGAACCTCAGCTGTTAGCACAGAATGTTTTGAGACCTGTGTGAGTCTTTCTAACGAATCATGGAACACATGGGTGGTTTTGGGGACCCTCAAAATATTCTTTATGGCTCTGACATTGTGCCACTGTGGGTTAGACTGCCGCCTGTAATGCTGGCATCTCTTATGAGTGCCAGTTTAAGTTCTAGCTGCACCACTTTCAACCCAGCTCCCTTCTAATACTCCTGGGAAAGCACTGGAAGATGGTCCAAGTGCTTGAGTCCCTTGCCACCCACATGGGAGACCTGGATGGAATTACTGGCTCCTGGCTATGGCTTGGCCCAGACCTGGCTGTTGAGGCTGTTTGGGGAGTAAACCAGTGGATGAAAGATCTCTATCTCTCCCTCCATCTCTCTTTGTAACTCTGCCTTTCAAAATAAATAAAATAAATCTTTTTTTAAAAAGATTTATTTATTTGAAAGTCAGTTACACAGAGAGGCAGAGAGAGAGAGAGAGGGAGGTCTTCCATCTGATGGTTCACTCCACAATTGGCTGCAACTGCCAGAGCTGTGCCAATCCAAAGCCAGGAGCTTCTTCCAGATCTCCCACGTGGGTGCAGGGGCCCAAGGACTTGGGTCATCTTCTACTGCTTTTCCAGGCCATAGCAGAGAGCTGGATCGGAAGAGGAGCAGCCAGGACTAGGACCAGCGCCCATATGGAATGCTGGTGCTTCAGGCCAGGGTGTTAACCCGCTGCACCACAGTACCGGCCCCTAAAATAAATCTTTAAAAAATATTCTTTAGAAGTCTTTTTCCAGAAAATTATTAGAACAAGTAAATATCCATGTAGAGTGGACCAGTGAAGGCACACATGGAAAAAGGAATACAGTATTCTTAGGAAAATACTGACCAAATGTCTTAAGGATAAAAACAAAACAAAATAAAACAAAACAAAGCAAAAAACCAGCTGAATTCCAAGTGGTTTATGTATCATGGATGCTACAGTCGGTGCACTTATATATGTTTGTAAGTGCATAGAACATCAACATGTGTGCTCAAGAATCTGAGAGTAGTAGTTACTTCTGAGGAGAGAAACCTGGTGGTTTCTGCAAAATAAGGGAACAAAGGTTTATGATCTACTCTGCACTAATATGTTGGTCAATGTAGCTATTTAAATTTAAATTATTAAACTTAAATACAATTTAAAAATTTAGTTTCTCAGTGTCAATAGCCACATTTAAGGCTTAACAGTCACATATGGATAAAAAAAAACTCCCTAATTAACACAGATAGAGCACATTTTTGTTGTAGAATGATGTTGTGGATACCACTCATCTATCCAATAGACTTATTAAATATTTAATATTTATTTCATGTATGTACATTATTAAAAACCTAATTAAAACAAAATATTATTTGATAATATGAACAAGTGATGAATGTTGACTAAAAAAATCTTTACTCACAGACTATTCTGAACGCATCAGTAAGATCAAATTACCTATTTTTATAGTAGAAGGTAGGCAAGATGAACAGCAACTTAAATTCCTCAGTAGCCTTTTACACAAGTCACTCTTTTGCTTAAGTATTGAAGCCAATTGCAGATCCTGGAAACCCCAGCAAGTGCACAAAGGGCAGTGCCAAGGAGCGTGGAGTGGGAATACTGGCCGCTTCTCTTCACCAACCCAGCAGTTTATGCTACAGGCATTTGGCTGGCTATAACATCCTTGGATGTAGAGTAAAACAAGTCTCTTTGCTTCTTCTCCCTTCATCTTTCCCTCCCTTTGTACATAGCTCATTTAAATTCATGTCCAAGGAGACATTTTAATCAACTTCGTATGCTTGAGTTGGGAGATATCAGCAATGGTATTATTAGTGTTTTTGCAGCTCAGTATTTATTAAGTGCTCACTGGGTAATAAGTGACCTTTATCCTTGAAGTCCATATGGTCTGGTAGGGCAGACAGGAAAAGGGAACAGACTGTGCTGATGTAATAGCATCAGACGATGCCAATGTAAAGGTTTGCTCAAGGTGCAGTCAGTGGGACGTGGGAAAAGTGCCTGACTCTGTTGGGGTCTTAAGCCTGAGGCTGGCCCCTGACCGGTAGGGAAAAGTACAAGCACTCCCCAACAAGGCGAATGGGAGAGGTAAGGTCGACGGGTCATGAACACACCACAGCACCATGAGTTCTGTCGAAGCAGGAACTGCTTTATTGAGGAAGCATACAGGCATATAAGGCTTACAAAAGACATGCGCAGTAGGGGAGCCAATCAGCAAAAAGATCATGCAGGCGTGGGTGGATCACGCACAGGGGCATCTTAAGCAAAGTATAGGGATCATGCACTGTCCACGTGTCTGGAACTAAAGCAGATCTATCCCTGCTGGTGATCTGATCTTACGTAGCTTAACCGCAGCAGCCGCAGACACGCCCCTCGAACATCCACCAGGCGCCATATTGTACTGGAGGTTTTAGGCAATGCCCAACATGACTCGGGTGTGAGGGATGCACAGATGCACGATACACCTCAGGCCAAGGGAATGGGAAGAGTGCCCCAGGTAGAGGGCAGGTGACTTTGGCAAAGACAAGAGCATGTCAAAGAGCATGGCTTGCTGAGAGCCTCACCATTGTTGTTGAGTATTAGAACTCAACACCATAGGTGGAAACCAGGACAAGAAGATAAGAAAAGCAAGCGAGAGTTAAGCACTGGAGGACTGGTGCTGAATAGTAAGTAGGCTGGATTTTATCTGGTAGGCAGCAGAAAATCTGAAAAGACTTTGAGGTAAGGGTATCAGGTTTGTGTAGATGTCTCTGATGCATGCTGATGATGTATTTAAAGAGAAAAAAGCCCACACAAGGCAACCTATGAGGAGGTTGTCGCCACAGTCCTATTTCATTAGTGCCTAGCATTTGCATTTTATCTTCTTTTACTCACTTCTTTCTACTTCTTTGAACTTCCTGAAATCATTTCTGAAATAAACCACCTGAGCCCAAGTTCTGGTTTCTGGATCTACGACTGGGAGAAACATAACATAAGAAGTTAGTAATCAGGAGAGTCAAATATTGCGCAAAAAGCCAGTAACATAAATACTGAAAGTTCCCATTGGCTTCTTTGGTAACAGAGTCATTAGTTATTTTCCTGAAAGCAATTTCCTGGGAAATTAGGGATGTAATCCAGATTACAGAGAAACCAGGAGTGGTATTGAGGTGATGAAGAGGGGAAATGGGTGTAGATTAGGCTTCCAAACTTTTGGCACGTGATATGTGATACCCATAATGGGCATGGAGTCAATGCTATAATTCTTCTAGAACAGAAGATTCTACAATAGATATGTCAGGCAATACTACTCCTCACACCACTGCTTTTCCAATAATCTTGCAGTGGCTTTATATACACCAGCATAGTAGCAGAAGGGATAGAGAGATGGAGAAAAGCAGATTATTGATAGAGTCACTTGAACTCCTGGATCCAGTCAAGCTTGAAGCTACAAGATTTCTCACTGATAGTAGCCAGACTCTTGAGTCAAGTGAGTAAGTTCTCTATTTCACTTGAGTCAGATTGAGTTAGGTGCCTGTAACTTACAAACTATAAGTAGTACAAATCTTTCTTCCTTAAGGCTAACTGGAAACATTTCTGTTTTTACACCACACTTACACACACACACAAATACACACACACACCCCTGCACATGGACACATGTACACATACATGGTATTACCATCAGTAGAGAGAAAGTGAGAAAATGGTGTAAGACAGAAATGAAAGTGGGTAATTAATAATAATAAAAAAAAGGCTCTCGAGAGGATGGTAGCTGATGAATCCAAGAACTTGAGTGAAATGATTTCTCATAATTATTTTTTACAGCATTTTAGTAAGAAAAATTTAAAGCATGAAGCAAAGTTGAAGAACTATGAAGATAAAAATCATGTCTACCACATAAATTCACATTTCACATTTTGTTATTTTTCTTATTTTCGCTTTATCATATATCTCACCCATCCATTGAAGCATCTTATTGTTAATGTATTTCATAATAGGTTGCAGATGTTAATTTCTAAAAGCCTCGATATTCAGATTACTAGCTTGTTTTCCAGATTTGTTTACCATTCCAATATTTAATATATTAAAAAATTACCAATGGCATCTCCATCAGTCTTATGATATATCTTATTGATCTTTTAGAATTCAAGCACTGCTATTGTTCATGTGCTGTCATAACTTTACAGGATGCTTTGTCCATTTTCCCTCATATTTCATAGCATAATCCATCAGAACAATTTCTCTAAAATATAAGCCAAGTTAATTCAGATTGGTTTTAAATGTTACCTTTTAGAGAAATTAGAAATACTCATGCATAAGGCTATGATGTTTGACATATGTCCACCATGGTCTTAAAAATCAATTGCATACCACAGACTCCTGCATTACTACATTGCCAGTAGCCTTGCAAGTGACCATGCGTGAGTTTCAATTAAGATCTTTCCTGATAGAATGTTGACCCTGGAAGGCATTTTCAACCTAGACCTATTAAGAGCTTGGGTTGCATAGCAGAACTTGGTCGAATATTTTTTTGAGAAAATATAGTTTAAGTATTCCATGTAGATAAATATTCTGTACAAGAATTCAAGTTGGTCCTTGTTCTAGACTTTCATTGTAACTAAATACTTTGTTATATTTAAATTCTTCCCCTCTGAATTCAATTTTTGGCCTGGCAGCATAGGCTAAATTGCTGCTGAGTCATCCTAGTTGCTAAGTAATCTATTATTGCCCTCTTTTCATGACCACAGCAGGACTGTTTATGGTGACCTAAAGTGGCTCTGTCAGTGACATCCAGAGGCTTAGGGTACAGGCTGGCAGTGTAGGGCTGAAAATAACTTACATCTGAGTTCATTATTTTTATTCACAATTATGTACATTTTTCATTAAGTCATATGTCTCACGTATCTTAGTGTTCTCTTTTCTATGAGAAGATTGGAAAAAATGTTCTATGGATTGACTTGCAGGTATATCAGAGATGCTCTCTGGATCTGAAAGAGTTGCCTTTCTCGTTTCTTTCTTTCTTTTTAATTAATTTATTTATTTGAAAGTCAGAGTTGCACAGAGAAAGGAGGAGAGAGAGAGAGAAAGAGAGAGAGAGAGGTCTTCCATCCGATGGTTCACTCCCCAGTTGGCCACAACAGCCAGAGCTGCACCGATCCAAAGCCAGAAGCCAGGAGCTTCTTTTGGGTCTCTCACGTGGGTTACAGGGGCCCAAGGACTCACGCCATCTTCTACTGCTTTCCCAGGCCATAGCAGAGAGCTGGATTGGCAGTGGAGCAGCCGAGTCTCAAACCGCCACCCTTTTGCGATGCTGGCACTTCAGGCCAGGGCGTGAACCCACTGCGCCCAGCGCTGGCCCCACCCTTCTCTTTTCTTTGTGGCTTCCTCCACCTATGTTCTGCATCCCAGTTATCTTCTTGTGCTGGGCCATCACATATATCCTTTCCCCTAGAACCTTCTGTGTCACTGTCTTTATTGTTTATTTCTTATCAGCATATAAGCACACACAATAACTGTCATTCAAGAGTGAGAACTGAAATCATATTGTAGTAGCTCAAGGAGAAAACGATATAAAGAAAATGGTAGCAAGTGTGGTTAAATGACAGAAGAAGGAGACATAGAGGCAAGAGAGTTCCCAGATGGAAATATGAAGCTGGAGTAGGACTTTTTTTTTTTAATTTTAAGAAAGGCGAGACCTGTGTGTGCATCATAGCTCTTCAGGAACCTGAATCAGCAGAGGAGCTGCTCATCTTTCATGTGACCAGTGACCCTGTTACCAGGAAAGAAGAAAGCTTGAGCATCTCCCTCTGGCCATTAAGTTCTCTGGTCTGGAAATGACACACGTCATTTGAGTTCATGTCTCATGGATCATGCACAGTTCCCTTCATGGGGATGCCTGGAAGTCCCTGGAAGACGGAGAACTGTACACACTATGCTTACTCCAGCAGTGTGTCCCTATATCATCATTCTCAAGGTAGTTTGACAAGCTTCTTAGCATTTTTCAAGTGTAATCCTTCTTAATGTCATGCCTGATTCCAAGACAGCTGATGTATCTTATACTAACTCTCTGTCTAAAACCAATTCACAAAGACGTGAGGTTGTTGTGTTGTAGCAGTAGCAATTTCCTACCATTGCCTAACTCCTGTAGGGTCACAGCAACACAGTACCCTGAAGTTCAGATTTATTTTTCTGGGACTTATTTTTCTCTTCCTGAGAGTCAAATCATCGCTTGTGCATTACACTCACTTCCTTTACTCCCTGGAAGGCACTAGCACCTGATGGAATGGGAAGTGGTTGTTTCCTGGGTCTATGGATTTACACCCCTATAAAGAGTTTTGCATCATAGAATTCCATAATTGTCTGCTTTACTTTACAAATACCTCTTTAGCTTAGCTCCCCATATTCTGATTCCAAATAGAAGCCATCAAATGCTAGTGGACATAGGAGGTATGGTGTTGGAATTAGATGAGACTTCACTCTAGAAGGTTCACCAGGGGTCAAGGCATCCAGGCCATGTGGCATTCCCATAGTGCACTGTGTCTGTTTTCTTGTTTTTGGATAGTTTGTTCATGAATGTGTAACTGTGTCAGCTGTGACCACTCTTTCATTGTCAGGAATTTTAATGTGACTGTTTTTGTTGTGGTCATGTTACTTATATTTCTGGCAGCCTCTAACATTAAGAGTGGAAACATGGATTTGTAACTGGTAGTTTGATTAACTATTCTTCAAATGTGGGTGGCAATTGACTTACTATAGATGCTTGCCCAATAACATCTTTACCTGATAGTTCCTAGATAAACCATGGCTTTAGATAGCTCTGTGCTCATGTGTGATTACAGGAGCAACGCTAGAAATTGAAAGGGAGAAAAGGGCCGGCGCCGCGGCTCACTAGGCTAATCCTCCGCCTAGCGGCACCGGCACACCGGGTTCTAGTCCCGGTTGGGGCGCCGGATTCTGTCCTGGTTGCCCCTCTTCCAGGCCAGCTCTCTGCTGTGGCCAGGGAGTGCAGTGGAGGATGGCCCAGGTGCTTGGGCCCTGCACCCCATGGGAGACCAGGAAAAGCACCTGGCTCCTGGCTCCTGCCATCGGATCAGCGCGGTGCGCTGGCCGCAGCGCGCCGGCCGCGGCGGCCATTGGAGGGTGAACCAATGGCAAAAGGAAGACCTTTCTCTCTGTCTCTCTCTCTCACTGTCCACTCTGCCTGTAAAAAAAAAAAAAAAAAAAAAAAAAAAAGAAAAGTCAGCTTTTCTAACTTTCTATGCCACATTGGGGATCTTTCTTACAGCACAATAGTCTTTTCAGATCCTCACTTTTATAATCATGGCTGTTTTAAAAATATTTAGTATCTATCCAAGCTATATTCAATTGTTCCACAAGTTCTTTGCTTGCATCGACTAGTCAATTATATATCAACCATGAATATAGGGAGCCAATGATAGGAAAAAATGGCTCCAGGAGGAGGCTGCTATGGGTAAATCTTCACAAGGATTATTTCCAAACAAAACCTTAAAATAAATCTGGAGCATGGAGCAGAGAATAATGGTGACAGCAGTGTGCCTGCTGCCAACCAAAAGTTAAATTCTGTGTCAGGAATGATAATTACCTGTTCTGAAGCAGGAAAAAAAAAACCATCAACTCTGTCCTGATTACTAATTAATCAGGTGCTAAAGGCATTTAAACCAGTGACCCTGTTTCAGAGATGGAAGCTATTAAGTGGATGCTTAAGACTTAAAGGAACACTAGGTCTACCCCTCCCCATATCCCCCTATCCTGCTGAAAAGAGATATTAAAATAATTCCATGTTAAGTTTATTTTGATCTTTTGCCTTATTACTGCAGAATCAGAATTCAACAGAGTGTGGCTATGTGAAGGTGCAGGTTTGAACTGCCTAATGCTGTTCTCAGGAGGGCTCCTACTAGCACATGCGCCCACCTCCACACTGATGAGCAAATCAGCTTTCTTTTAAGGAATGCTTTGTTGTTAGCTAAGTTGCTTAGGATCTGCGTTATGTAATACATGTTTACTGCTAAGTATTTAAAAAATATGGAAATAATAAAGAGAAAAATCAGGCATGATGCTGCTGTGTTATATTTTGGTATCTGTTTTCTATATATTTAATTTTTATTGATGAATCAATTTATTAAATCATGCTATACCTTTTGCATGTCATTTGATTTTTTATAAACTTTTTGTGATATGAAATTTATTTTGTATGACTTATTACTGGTCAATGTTCAATTAAATAAGTGTACAGAAGTGTATTTTCACAATCATTACTAGCAGACATTTAAATTGATTCAAATTCTCCACTCCAGTAACAGAGCACTAAACATCCTTTTACATAAATATTGGTGTACATTTCTAATTCCTTGATATTGAGTTAATAAGTAAAACAATATAAATATTTTTAAGGTTTTGGGCATATTCCTGAATTGCTGCTCAGGACTTTTTGAGATTTAATGATTGTTTACAGCGCTTGTCTCTACTGTTGAGGAACAATGTTTTTTTCTTCATACTATTTGTTGAACTCTTTACTTAGTGTAGGGTTAACCTTATGAATCTAAAGTAAACTGAGAATAGATCTTCATAAAAATTAAGAGTGGGAAATAGGAAGAGGAAGAAGGTTTGGAGTGCGGGTGGTAGTGAAATCGGACTTTGGGGTGCCACACAATATCACCGTGGGCTTATTAATAAATTCCCAATATTAATACGCCTGTGTGGGTTCTTGCCTAATGTTCAGAGAAGAATTATGAATACCAGTATAAATGAATGAGGCAGCATGAAACATATTTAAGCTTTTATTTAGTGAGAGAAATGCATAGGAGAGTAAGGGCTCTTTCTAAGAAAGAGAGGTAAATCTGGATTTATACCTAGTAGCAGGAGCCAGCCACGTGGAGGAGAATCTAGGCCAGAAAGCATGGGGCGGCCAGAAGGCCACGCGCCCTGGAGGCGCAGGGCTGCAGCAAGCCTCGCACTAGGGGCGGGCACATCATGTCCCAGGCTTTTCATCCACTTCCAAAGGGGAGTGGTTAATTAACCTGATTGGCCAGTTGGTGCACAGGTGTAGCCAGGTATGGGCATGAGGTCACTCAGGGGCGTGGTGAAGACTTGGTCTTCCAGCTCACAAACCTGATCAGTTTTATTCTATATGCCTGCTTACAACAGAAGGGAGTGTAGAGTAGGAAGTATCACTATGTCCTTAAATCTGTATATATGAAATACATGAAATTTGTACACCTTAAATAAAATTGACCAAAAAAAGAAACTTATACTAGGTTTTATGAATTTCAGCATTGTATAAGAGGACCTCTTTCTTTAACCCTCATCAGTACCTTTTAAAAAAGTCTATCAGTTGATAAGCAAACATGAACTTTTTTTTTTTTTTTGACAGGCAGAGTGGACAGTGAGAGGGAGAGACAGAGAGAAAGGTCTTCCTTTTTGCTGTTGGTTCACCCTCCAATGCACCGCACTGAACTGAAGGCAGGAGCCAGGTGCTTCTCCTGGTCTCTCATGAGGGTGCAGGGCCCAAGCACATGGGCCATCCTCCACTGCCTTCCCGGGCCACAGCAGAGAGCTGGCCTGGAAGAGGGGCAACCGGGAAAGAATCCGGTGCGCCAGCACTGCTAGGTGGAGGATTAGCCTATTGAGCCGTGGCGCCGGCCACAAACATTAACTTTTAAAATCTCAAATTGCATTTTTCCTTTCTATTAAGATTGAAAATTTATTGGAATTTCTATGAATTCTTTTAAAATTGCCTATTAGTGTTCTGTCTCTGCTTTCTCATTGGACTGCTTAATTTTTTTAAATTAATTAGTAGCGAGTTCTTTATATATCTATGATAGTAATCTTTCATCTTATATAATGAAAGTCTTCATTCAAATCTGTTTTTTCCACTAGAATTCCCTTTGTCTTTTCCTTGTGCCTTGAAAGGGGAGTTGACTTTCAGTTGTAATCTTTCAATATGTAACTGAGAAAAAGGAATTTCATTTTTCCTGGACTCAATTGTCTCATCTGTAAAATGTGTATGGGGGAGAGAGCTGGGAGAAAGATTGCAAATATTGTAGCTCCAAAAATCTATGACTATGTTACTTCCCAATTCTATGCTAATTATTGCATATAGTCAAGCCACCTTTTGGATCTTGTGCATTTGGGCAAGGAATACTATTTTTTATTGAGTTACACTGTTAGAAATTCAGGGTTAATTTTCTTCATGCCTCCAGGCTTTTTTTTTTCTGTTACACTATTATGAACCATTTGCATTTAAAAAGCACCAAAATTTTAATGAGTAAGGCCTGCCATTTTCATGAAATTGCAGCTAATGCGTGATCTCATGGACAGAGATGGACAGCACAATCAGTCACTAAACTTTTCTTTCTGACTCTTGTGGGGAGCAACTCGTACTAGACTAAGTTACTGGAATTAAGACTTATTCTATGCATCTGCTCTCCCACAATATGGCGCTGGGAGAGGAGAAAACAGCTTCTACACAGCTGCCTCCAGTTCAGCCAATAAACTGTAGGACTTGCTCCTGATTGGAGAGCAGCGTACTCGGCGTGTGGGCAGCCGAGTTAGGATTGGCGGTGGAGGACTATAAAGGAGGAGAGAGACGGCATGCACCAGGAACATCTAAGGGGAACATCTATCTGAAGGAACACCTGTGCAGCCCCCGAGAGAGCCGGCCGGCGGTGTGCCGCTCCCCTGCGGAAGTGGGGAAAGTGGCCAGGGGGAACCGCCCTTCCACGGAGGTGGAAGGGTCGGTAGCCAACCCGGGAAGAACCAGCAGCAAACCCGGGGAGGGCCGAGCAGACAAAAGAACAGCGCAGGGTCCTGTGTCGTTCCTCCACGAAGACGGGGAGCGACAACTCTGAACAATGTTTGAGTTTTCTACCTGTGTGTGCAATGCAGGCAGAGCACCTAAAATCCAAACCAATGTACTTGTGCCTGCATTAATTGCAGAGATAAGTATCCCTGGAGCCATCACCAGTGATGTCTGGTTGTTAAAAGATGCTGCAGGTTTTTTTTTTAAAGATTTATTTATTTTATTTGAAAGGCAGAGTTGCAGGCAGAGAGAGAGAGAGAGAGAGAGGTAGAGAGAGGTCTTCCATCTGCTGGTTCACTCCCCAGATGGCTGCAATGGCTGGAGATGTCTATATTTCCAATTGTACTTATTTTGTATTTTAGTGGAGCCACCTGAGAACATCCTAAGCCTCTGCCCTTGTTTCAGAACAGCAGACTTTGCTTCATGGTATTGGCAGTTTTGAATAGGAAGGTCTTGAACTTGTATGTGTCTGACACCCACCTTGACAGATAACCAGAAGCCTCTGCAAGAAGCCAAGCAATTCTCTGTTTTGAGGCTTATTTTTTTTATCATTTAAAATATTTATTAATCATGAATTCTAGAAACTAGCATCTCCTATATAAAATGTAAGCAGATCTTACTCAAGTCTGTTTCTCATGAAGGTGCTGTTTCCTGATTTGTTCATTGTAGTTTTGAAGGACCCATCTGAGAGCCAAATTTCCCGGGAAGCTTTGGTTGTAGTTAGTTGCCTAGAATGAGTATTTTATTTCTAATTAAAATACCATCTCCCCTGCCCCAGTTTCACTGGGGAGCTTTCTGTTTAAGAAATGATTTTTCAGGGCTGGTGCTGTGGCTTAGTAGGATAAGCCTCCGCCTATGGAGTGAGCATCCCATATAGGCACCAGATCATATCCTGGCTGCTCCTCTTCTGATTCAGCTCTTTGCTTGTGGCCTGAGAAAAAAGCAGAAGATGTCCCAAGTGCTGGGGCCCCTGCACTTACATGGGAGGCCAGGAACAAGCTCCTGGCTCCTGGCTTTGGATTGGCCCAGTTTTGGCTGTTGTGGCCATTTGGGGAGTGAACTAGCAGATGGAAGACCTCTCTCTCTCTGTTTCTCGCTCTCTGTAACTCTACCCAAAGATAAATAAATAAATTGAAAGGAAGAAGGGAAGAAGGGAAGAAGGGAAGAAAGGAAGAAAGGAAGAAGGGAAGAAAGGAAGAAAGGAAGAAAGGAAGAAAGGAAGAAAGGAAGAAAGGAAGGAAGGAAGGAAGGAAGGAAGGAAGGAAGGAAGGAAGGAAGGAAGAAAGAAAGAAAGAAAGAAAGAAAGAAAGAAAGAAAGAAAGAAAGAAAGAAAGAGAGAAATTTCTGGGACTGGAGCTGCATCTTAATGAGTTAAGCTGTTGCTTACAATGACAGCATCCCATATGGGCAGTGGTTCAATACCCAGTTGCTCCACTTCAATTCCAGCCTCTTGCTAATGTGTCTGGGAAATCAGTGGAGGACAGCCCAAGTGCTTGGGTCTCTGCCCAATGTGGGAGACCCAAATGGAGCTCCAGGCTCCTGGCTGAGGCCTGGCTCAGTCCTGGCTGTTGCAGCCACTGTGGAGTGAACCAATGGATGGAAGATCTCTCTCTCTCTCTCTCTCTCTCTGTCTGTCTTTGTCTCTGTCTCTATCCCTATCTCTCTGTTTCACCCCCTCTCTCTATAACTCTGCCTTTCAAATAAAATAAATAATTTTTTAAAAAAGAAATTATTTCCTGAAATTAAAAATGCTGCTTTTCTGTTACTTCCCTGAATGCCAGTTCCCAACCTAGAAAAGTTGGATTTACTTCTTTCCTTCCATCACTAAATGCTTGAAAATTGCTTTTGTTGTCTTTTGCATTATAAACTAGTGTAATAAGTATAGTCATTCTGAAAATTTCCTGATTTAGGGCTCTTCCTTTTAAGTTCTCCTCTACTCTGTCCATTGTTGTGGCATAGCCAACAAAGCTGTGGTTTGGCAGAGGAAAATATGACATGAAGTAAGGCAGATGGGAAGAAAGTCAGCCTTGAAAGGCCTGTGGGAAGAGGAAGAGTAGGACTAGTGAAAGACAGGCACTAGGGTCAGCAAGCCCACTCTCCTTTCTCTGGCTTGGCCTGTGCATGGTGATCATGCAACATGAACAGAATGGTGTGGGTAGTTTTCCCTTCATTCATTTTGGGATTCTATGAGAGAACTTCCTCCTAGTCTGGTCTCCTACTAACCTGTAGTGAGTCCCACATGAGAAACTGTATGACGTAGCTTGAGAAGAAGAGCTGAGTTTGTATTTCTGGGATTCCTTTGACTCATGTGTGATCTAAATAGAACCCAGACATTCTCAGACGCTCCTGTGGGAGGTGTGGAAGTAAACTGGCTCTCAGACTAGACACCTTCCTAGTACAACATAACAACAGTTCTAATAAACACTTACATAGTGTTGCTAAGTGCCAGATTCATATTCCAGTATTTGCCTATATTAACTAATCCTCACAGCAGTTCTGAGGTAGACAGTATTATTATTAACCCTCTCTCTGTTTTGTAGAAGAAACCCCATCAAAGAGATATTACATAGCTTTCCCAAGATCACAGATAGTAAGAGCTGATCTGAAAACAAGACAAATTTGGTGTCAGATTCTGGGGTATGGCCATGTTAAGAGTGAAGTGGTCCTACAACCAAGGTCCACAGGAAAAGTTGATTGGGCCAGAACTTAGGATGCTCATAGCACCTGGAGAAGTTAGCTAGAGAGGACTGTGGAACCCAGATTGAGTGAAGAGGCAGAGAAGTTCTTGACTATTCTGTCCAGTAGTAGCTCCTGAAGGTGTGGAAACAGAGAAAGGAATAGAAGTTCTTTTTAGTGAAATAATAACAGAAAATTTCCATAATTTGGAGAAAGAATGGGACATCTAAGTGTAGGAAGTACATAGAACCCTTAATATACATGACCAGAAAATATCTTCACCATAACACATTGTAATCAAAGTCTCCACAGTAAAACATAAAGAAAATATTTTAAAATGTGCATCACAGAAATGCCGGATTACTTTCAGGGAATCTCCAGTTAGACTCACAGGAGACTTTTCATCAGAAACCCTACAGGCTAGTTGAGGATGGCAAGATATATTCTAAGTCTTAAGAGAAAACAAACTGCCAACCCAGAATACTATACTCTACAAAGCTCTCATTTATGAATGAAGGTGAATTAAAGACCTTCCATACCAAACAGAAACTGAAAGAATTTGTCACCTCCCATCCAGCCATGCAGTAGATGCTTAAAGATGTGCTGCACACAGAAACACAGAAATATGGCCATCACTATGGAAGAAGGTAGAGGAAGGAAATCTCCTAGGAAAAGTACAAAGGAAATCCAAAGTAAAAAATAGGAATATTTAGAGAAAAGTTGCAGGGAAAAGTCATTACTAATCAATAGTCACCTTGAATGTAAATTGGCCTTAACTCTCCAGTTAAAAGACACAGACTGGCTGAATGGATTGAAAAATGAAACCCTTATGTTTGCTGCCTATAAGAAATACATCTCACCAACAAAGATGTATGCAGACTGAAAGTGAAAGGATAGAAAAAGATATTCTGTGCTAACAGAAACCAAAAGTGCTGGTGTAGCCATCCTAATAGCAGACAAAATAGACTTCAGCACAAAAACTGTTCAAAGAGACAAAGAAGAACACAGTATAATGATTAATGGGTCAATTAAACAGGAAGATTTAACTATTATAAACTTATATGCACCTAATTTAGGGCACTTGGATGTTTAAAGGAAATGTTAAGGATCTAAAGGGAGACATAGACTCAAATACAATAATAATGGGGGATTTCAATACCCTCCTTTCAGCAATGGACAGTTCAACCAGACAGAAAAGCAGCAAGGAAAGAACAGAGTTAATCGACACTATAGCTCAAATGGACCTAATGGATATCTACAGAACTTTTTAATCCTACAGTTGCAGAACACACATTCTTCTTACCAGTACATGGAACCTTCTCTAGGATTGACCACGTGCTAGACCATAAAACAAGTCTCAGCAAATTTAAAAAAAATGGAAATCATACCATGGATCTTCTTTGGAGACTGAACAACATGCTCTTGAATGAACAGTGGGTCATAGAAGATCAAAAGAGAAATAAAAAAATTTCTGGAAATAAATGGAGATGACAATACAACATATCAAAACTTATGGGATACAGGAATAGCAGTGTTAAGAAGAAAGTTTATAGCAATTGCTGCCTTCATCAAGGAATTGGAAAGGCACCAAATAAGTGAGCTATCAATGCATCTCAAGGATATAGAAAAGCAACAACAAACCAAACCCCAAACTAGTAGGACAAATGAAATAATTAAAATTAGAGAAGAAATAAACAAAATTGAATCCAAAGAAAACAATGCAAACAATCAGCTAAATGAAGAGCTGGTTTTCTGAAAAAATAAATAAAATTGACACACCATTGGCCCAATTAACCAAAAAAAAAGGAAAGAGAAGACCCAAATCAATAAAATTAGAGATTAAAAAGGGAATGTAACAACAGACATCACAGAAATAAAAAGAATCATAACAAATGACTACAAAGTGCTGTATGCCAACAAACTGGGAGACCTAGAAGAAACAGATAGATTCCTGTATACATACAACCTGCTGAATTGAGCCATGAGGACATAAACAGATCAATAACCAAGATGGAAATTGAATCAGTAATAAAGGCCCTCCCAACAAAGAAAAGCCCAGAACTGGACGGCTTCACTGCTGAATTCTACCAGACATTTAAAGAAGAACTAACTCCAATTCTTCTCAAGTTGTTCAAAACAGTTCAAATGGAGGGAATCCTCTCAAATTCTTTCTATGAAGCCAGCATCACCTTAATTCTTAAACTTGGAAAAGACAGAACAGAGAAAGAGAACTGTAGACCAATTACCCTGATCAACATACATGCAAAAATCCTCAAAAAAATTCTGTCCAATCGAATCCAACAACACATCAGGAAGATCATTCACCCAGACTAAGTGAGATTTATCCCTGGTATGCAAATATGGTTCAACATTCACAAATCAATCAATGTGATGCATCACATTAACAAACTGAAGAACAAAAACCATATGATTATCTCAATAGATGCAGAGAAAGCATTTAATAAAATACAATACCCTTTCATGATGAAAACTCTAAGCAAGTTGGGTATAGAAGGAACATTACTCAACATATTCAAGGCAATTTATAGCAAACCCATGGCCAGCATCCCTTTGAATGGGGAAAAACTGAAAGCATTCCTACTGAGATCCAGAACTAGACAAGGAAGTCAACTCTCACCTTTGCTATTCAATATAATACTGGAAATTTTAGCCAGAGCCATTAGGCAAGAAAAAAAATCAAAGGGATTCAAATTGGGAAAGAGGAAGTCAAATTATCCCTATTTGCAGATAACATGATTCTATATATAGGGAATCCAAAAGACTCCACTAAGAGATTATTGGAACTAATCATAGAGTTTGGTAAAGTAGCAAGATATAAAATCAATACTTTTATATATAGAAAAAGTTGTTATATATATACTTTATATATATAAAAAGATATAAAAATCAACAGCTTTTGTATAATAGACAATGCCACAGCTGAGAAAGAAAGAACTTCTAAGATCAATTCCATTCACAATAGCTACAACAAAAAATCAAATACCTTGGAACAAACTTAACAAAGGATGTCAAAGATCTCTATGATGAGAATTACAAAACATTAAAGAAAGAAATAATGAAAAAGTCTTCCATGTTCAGGGATTGGAAGAATCAATATCATCAAAATGTCCATTCTTCCAAAAGCAATTTACAGATTCAATGTGATATCAATCAAAATACCAAAGACATTCTTCTCAGATCTAGAAAAAATGATGCTAAAATTCATATGGAATCACAGGAGACCTCAAATAGCTAAAGCCATCTTATACAACAAAAACAAAGCCAAGAGGCATCACAATACCAGATTTCAAGACATACTACACATCAGTTATAATCAAAACAGCCTGGTACTGGTACAAAAACAGATGGATAGACCAATAGAACAGAATAGAAACACCAGAGACCAATCCAAGCATCTACAACCAACTTATATTTGACCAAGGAACTAAAACCAATCCCTGGATTAAGGACAGTCTCTTCAACAAATGGTGCTGGGAAAACTGGGTTTCCACATGCAGAAGTATTTAGCAGGACCCCCACCTTACACCTTACATACAAATCCATTCAAAATGAATTAAAGACCTAAATCTTCAACCTGATACTATCAAATTCTCAGATAACATTGGGGAAACCCTACAAAACATTGGCACAGGCAATGATTTCTTGGAAAAGACATCAGAGGCTCAGGCGATCAAAGCTAAAATTAACAAATGAGATTACATCAAATTGAGAAGCTTCTGTACTGCAAATGAAACAGAAAAGTGATGAGGCAACTGACAGAATGGGAGAAATTTTTTGCAAACAATGCAAATGATAAAGGTTAATAACAAGAATCTACAAAGAGATCAAGAAACTCCACAACAACAAAACAAACAACCCACTTAAGAGATGGGCCAAAGACCTCAATAGACATTTTTCAAAAGAGGAAATCCATATGGCCAATAGACACATGAAAAACTGATCAGAATCACTAGCCATCAGGGAAATGCAAATCAAAACCACAGTGAGGTTTCACCTCACCCTAGTTAGAATGGGTTTCACACAGAAATCAACAAACAAGAAATGCTGGCAAGGATGTGGGGGAAAAGGTACCCTAATCCACTGTGGTGGGAATGCAAACTGGTAAAGCCACTATGGAAGTCAGTTTGGAGATACCGCAGAAATCTGAATATAGTTCTACCATATGACCTAGCCATCCCACTCCTGGAGATTACCCAAGGGAAATGAAATCAGCAAATAAAAGAATTATCTGCACTCCCATGTTTATTGCAGCTCAATTTACAGTAGCTAAGACATGGAATCAACGTACATGCCCATCAACAGGAGGTTGGATAAAGAAATTATAGGATATGTACTCTATGGAATACTACACAGAGGTAAAAAATGCAATCTCATCATTTGCAACAAAATGGATGAATCGGGAAAACATCATACTTAGTGAAATAAGCCAGTCCCAAAGAGCCAAATACCATATGTTCTCTCTGATCTTTGATAACTAATAGAGCACCTAAAAGGAAATCTGTAAAAGTGAAATTGACACTTTGAGAAGCAATGACTTGAATAGCCCTTGTCTTGACTGTCAAGCAATAGTTTTGCCTTTTTTTTTTTTTCTTAATGGAGAATGGGTCTGGGAATGGGAGAGGGAGGTGGAGGTTGGGGGGTTGGGGTGTGAGGGTGAGGGTGGGTATGGTGGGAAGAATCACTATATTCCTAAAGTTATACTTATGAAATTTGTACTCATTAAATAAAAGATTTCTTTGGGAAAAAAGAAGAAAAAAAAGTACTGAGAGGGTCTGCTGTTGGGGTACAATGGGTTAAGCCACTTCTCAGACTGCCTGTACTGCATATTGGAGTACCAATTTGAGCCCTGACTGCTCTGCTTCCAGTCCCTCTCCCAGTAATACACTTGGGAAGGAAATGGAAGATGGTCCAAGCACTTGGGCCCCTGCCACCAGCATTGGAGTCCTGAATGGAGTTCCTAGCTTCTGGCTTCAGTTAGGCTCAGCTCTAGCTGTTGCATCCATTGGGGAGTAACCTAGCAAATTGAAGACCTCGCTATTGCCATCTCTCCCTCTCTTTCTCTGTTGCTCTTTCTCTCAAATGAATACATCTTATAAAAAACAAAAAGGAGGTAATAAGAGTTCTTCGTGAACATTTTGATGATCCTTGTATACACAATGCCAACCTAAGGAAGCACTGGAGAAAAATGAAGATGTGACTGGCAGCCTTTATCAAAATGAGATTTTTATTTAAATTAAGGATTCAGTGAAGGTTTTGAATGGGATCATACTATTTAACTTTTTGTGTTTTTTTTTTTTTTCTCTTGCCACTTAGTGAGTGAGGTTTAGAATGGAAGTTGAATCTGTTATAAAGTAAGAGAGTAGCATTTTCCCAGCACATCTGATTGTAGTATGAGTACCCAAAGGACTTGAAAGTAATTTCTTTTTCTGTGAACTAAAGGTAGTGGGATGTCATTTTGTCATCAAGCATAGGGGCAAGAAATAAATCCTCAGTGTGGTACGTTATTATTGTTTTCTACTAACCAGAGTGAAACATGACCCAACCAACAGTATGTAAGTATTTTTGGTTTTATGTTTTATGCGAGAAATTACTACAATCCCCTGACATCCAAATTTTTTAAGATTACAGAGCTGCATTTTTTTCTTTTGTCAAAGAAACCAGAACACAGTCCTTTTAGCCCCACACAATTTATTCTTCTGGCTAATGTTGGAGTCGATTATCTTTCTATTTATGGAAGATAAGGAATAGCATGGCTGTATGGGACAGTTGCTTAATTTAAGAATTGTGGATGTGGGCATTGTCGCGCATAGTTAAGCCCCATCTTGGGACACCAGCATCCCATACTGAAGTGCTGGTTCAAGTCTCACCTACTCTGCTTCTGATTCCATTTCCTGCTAATACATACTGAAAAGCAGCGAGTGATGAATCAAATAGTTAAATTCCTGTCACAAACATGAGATTCCTGGTGGAGTTTCAGGCTCCTGGCTTCTGTGCAGTCGAGCCCTAGATGCTGTGGGCATTAGGTAATGAATTAATGGATAGAAGATCTTTCATTCTTTCTAAGGAAAAAAAAAAGTATATGTGTGTGTGCGTGCATGTGTGTATGTATATATGTAGAGAGAGAGAGAGAGAGAGAGAGAGAAAGAATTGTATGTGTGTATCCTTGACAAAGACTTTCTTGACTATCTGGTATGGAGATGGTTCAGGAAGTGAGTGGACAGTGCAAATCAGATGTTCCAGGCCTTGCCTCAACAGGATGCTGTGAATGCCCTGGCGTGCTTCCCAGGCCGGGAGAGGCCCTCAGTAACATTCTGGAGTTCTTGGGCAGAATCTACAGTAAATACCTGAAGGTATTTTGGGACCTTGACAGGCCTGGGGTTAAAGTGTTTATTATGATAGATGAGTATGGTCTAGAAAATGTATGGGTTGGATCCAGTCTTACGCATCTCCTAGAGATTCCTTTTTGCTTAGGGTGGAATGTCCCAAATGTTAAGCATTTGAGGATTACCTTTGGTATCATACTTGTAGAGTTATTTACTTAAGACTTTTGTTTAGATTGAGTCACTATGTTTACTTCAATACATCTGTTTAAGCAGGCAAATTAGTATGATTATAGTAAATGGTTAAATAAGAAACCTTTACCCCAAATAGGTAATCTTAGTCAATATAAGGATGAAAAGAAGACAAAATGGTGACATAAAATGTCACCAACTGCTGTTGCCTGTAGAAGATAAGCTTTTTGTTTTTTATAATGGAAGATTAGCAAGTGGCTAAGAAGTGTTAAAGGCCTAAGGAGGATCAATTTAGACTTTCTCCTTGGTGACAGTTGGTTTGAAAGAGAGTTGAAGAAGCATGATAAGACTTAATTCATTGTCCACATGCCACCAAAAACCGTCTGCTCTACCTTAAAGTTGCCTTAGTGGATTCTTTTTTTTGATTATGATGAAAATACTGATTTCAGAGAAAATATACATTCTGTCCATTAGAACAGTTGTCCTTGCCTCAGAGCTAGGGGCTTTGGGGGATTGCCAGTACTACCCCAGTAATGAAGGGTTTGGAAACAAGCAAATAGAGGACTTCCCACTGGAATCCAGCCATATAGTATACCCCACTGCCTTCCCTCTATGCAACCACTGAACACTTCACTTCATGACATAGATGTCATGATGAGATGCTCATCTTTATTTATTTATTTTATTTATTTTAACTTTTATCTAATAAATATAAATTTCCAAAGTACAACTTTTGGATTATAGTGGCTTTTCCCCCCATAACCTCCCTCCCACCCACAACCATCCCATCTCCGACTCCCTCTCCCATCCCATTCACATCAAGATTCATTTTCAATTATCTTTATATACAGAAGATTAATTTAGTATATACTAAGTAAAGATTTCAACAGTTTGCACCCACACAGAAACACAAAATATAAAGTACTGTTTGAGTACTAGTTATACTGTTAATTCACATAGTACAACACATTAAGGGCAGAGATTCTACCTGGGGAGTAAGTGCACAGTGACTCCTGTTATTGATTTAACAATTGACACTCTTATTTATGACGTCAATAATCACCAGAGACTCTTGTCATGGAGATGCTCATCTTTATGCACATTGAAAGCAACGGACAATTGGTCTTGAAAAGTGGATAATTACAATCTGTTACTCTAATGTGCAGCATTGATGAAGTTAGGGAGTGTACTAGTTTCCTGTGGCTTCTGTAACAATGACAAGCATAGTGTCTTAAAATAGTAGAAAAGTATTCCCTCAGAGTTCTGGAGAGCCAGATCTGAAATCAACTTTTCTGGGCTAAAATCTGGGTATCTGTATGACCATACTCCTTCCAGAGGCTTTAGGGAAGAACCCACTCTTGCTTCTGGTCTCTGGTGGCTGACTGCATATCTTAGTTTGTGGTTGCATCCCTCTAATCTCTGTCTTCATGATCATTGCCACCTCCTGATCTGTTCATGTATTCTCCCTCTGCCGCCCTGTCTTAATCAGTTGCAGCTGGTGTAGCAAATGACCATTCATTGTATGGTTTAAGTGACAACATTTGTTTCTTATAATTTTGGAGTTGATAAGTTCAAGATCAAAGTTGGAGCAGATCTGATGTCTGATGACAACCATCTTTGTGATTTGTAGATGATTGTCTTCTCAATGTATTTTCAAATGGCAGTGGCAAAATTCTCTTGTGTTTCTTCTTCTATGGGTATGAATTCCTTTAAGGAGGGCTTTACCTTCATGACCTAATTACCTCCCAAAGGCCTACCTCCTAATACACCTATCAGGAGTTAGGTGGCTGGGTTTTAGGGGGATACACACAAGACACCTGTGATTAGATTTTGAACTCAGGTAATCTAGGATGATCTCCTTGCCCTAAATCCTTAGTCACATTTCAAGGATATTTTTAGTAAATAAGGTAATATTTACATATTAGGTATGAAGATGTTGATGTATTTTTGGAGGATCCATATTTTCAGCCCACCACAGGGAAGAAGGGTTACCTTGTGAGAATAAAGAGTCAAGGTTTGTAAAACAGGGTCTATGAGTCAGATACCATAGTTTGTAATATGCATGTTAGCATAGTTAGTCCTGGTGACAATCTCTTGAGATATTGTTGTTCACTTTTCACAGATGAAGAAAGTGTAACAGAGATCTTAAAAATTCATGCAAGATTACAAAACTAAAAAGTGGCAAGTGCTTTAACAACCTCAACTTTCCAGCAGCCAAATCATGTTACATTTTCAACCTCACTAGTCTCGTGTTGTCAGGTGTACACGTTTGGTTTTGCTGAATGCATTAGACTTGTCTGGGGTCTGCTCAAGCACCGTGTTTTGTGCTGAAGTCACCCGTAGCTTAAGATTGCCATGACAGATAGACCAGGTGACGCATGACGCTAGACAATGTCCTGTCTGTGTAGTCTTGATTGTACTGAATCCATGGATAAATGTGGACTTCCTCAAATAAAAGGGGTGAAAAACCACCCTTGTGGATACAGCTCATCAAATAGCTCCTTATTTAATAACCAAGCTGCTTCGGAGTTAGTCAAGTGCTCAGTAGTTTTGCTGAATTAATCAACCACAGTGATAAGTTGTTTATCTTGCCTACAGGAGGCAGGGACATTTGAACTGTTCACCTTCATGCACACTCTTTGTGTGGCTCTATAAATTATTTTTAGTAGATGCTGTATTTGCGACTAAGATGGAGCTTCCTAAGGCTCTTAAACATGAACCTGTTGAACAACTTCACTTTGACAAGAGTTTTGCAAGGGCAGAGAAACATTCAGGCAGGAACAAACTTGCCTCGGATGCCTCATTCAGGGGAAAATATTAGCAGTGATCTCCTGTGTCCTCCTTCAATTGCATTCGCATTAGAAAGCAAATTACGGTGAAGTCTTTTTACCACCATGTGGTTAAATCAGGTTCTTTAACTGTCTGTGTCATGGGCTAAACTTAAAGAGAAAGAGCAGTGAGGAACTAATTCCTAACCAAACGAAGATGGTTAAAAATGTTTAAAATGCCTGTCAGCATCTGGTTTCTGAATCCCAAATAGCATGCTGCTTGACTAGGTGGTAGGGAAGTGGCCCAGCGCACGATGTGGGGGCTTCCTGTTAACACATAAGGTGGAGAAACAGATCTCAGGGGCGGGGGCTCACCTAAGAGCGTTCAGGAGTTTGCTCCAAATTTAAAACTTGTAATAGCCATGTGTTTATTTTTGCAGAACACACAAATAAGCAGGTTTTGGTCATTGTTCACATAGGAAGAGGCAGACTGCACACTTAGGGTTCAGAGCTGTGCCCTTTGAATGCTGTGTGATCCGTTTGTAAGCTGGGGAAAGTGAGGGTGTTGTCTTCCCATGCCCCCTTCCTCCAACCTCCCAAACATCCACTCAGCCAGTTTCCCATGATATTGAACAGCTGCCCCTCTCCAATCCTGAAAGGTTTTGTTGCAGCTCTGTATTTATCTTGGACACTTCACTGGTTTGAGCTTAATATCTTATTGCTTTGGCACTGCAGAATTTATTGCATAAAAGGGCCCACTGCTGGCTCTGTGCTCTGAGTAGTTAAGTCCAGAGTTTCAGAGTCTTCATGAATTAAGGCACCAGATGCATACATAAGATAAACTTGTTGCCCCTCTAGCCCTTGGCATGAGATTTTTTCCTTCTGAACCCACTTCTGCAGCGTTAACAATTTAGATTAAATTAGTGGAGAACACAAGAAGGCAATTTTCATTTGTAAAGGGATTAGTTTTTGTGTGTGTGTGTGTGTGTGTGTGTGTTTTTCTTCTCCTGCTTAGGCTAGAGAAACAATCTAAACACAAAGATAAATTGAAATGGGATTTCATTTTTAAATGGCTTTCACTAATGCAAATAATAATATGAATGGAGAGCTATTTGGATAATGCTGAATAGCATCTGACCATTGCATTCTAATAAGTGTAGGTGATAAATTTAAGGCTTTAATCTGTGATGCTAGTATTTTAAGTGCTTTACAGAAATACACTGACATGGTCCAACGATGCCTTTTAAGACCCTCCTTCTGGGATGACTCACAGAGAAACTGACCCATCAGATCCTAGGGTGGGGTCCTATGGTTGCACAGAAATGAACCAGGAAAGAAATGGTTTTCAGCTTAGGAAAATTTACATTCCTAATGCACCCTAATCTGTAAAATATTTGGCTGAATGCTTTATATTGGGGAAACTCTTATTCATGCTATCAAATATAATCAAATGCATTTCATGGTAATAAACTATTCAAGTTTAATGAATTTTTTCCTTTAAATGTGGAGTTAATGTCCTATTTTAGAATTAGTTTTGTCTAGTGAGTGTTTCGGTGAGTAATCACTCACATATTCTATGCAGTCTTTCACTCACACCAGGGAAATGAAGATAAAATGTCAGTTCCATTTTTCCATTTGCTTAAAAAGTACAATTATTAAAAATAAGCACTATGAAAATTCTAGCATGTTGAGAAGATTCATAGTTCTCTGTAGCTTGGGTGATTTTTGAAGGAAATCATGCAGTCTCTGCTTGCCACCTGCTCCTTTGGTCATAGATTAATAACATCTGACCAAGCATGAAGGCATGCTGGGGCCATCTGCCATTCCACATAGCAGGACGTGTTGCAGTTTTCCCAAGTAGGATTCTGACTACATGGTGCCACTCTCAGTTGATAGTCATCCTATTGAGCTGCGTGACCCAGTTATTTTGATAAAAGGCAGTCCTTTCTCATCTCGGTCAAACCAGAACTACTAAATCAGCTTGGTAGTGGCTAAAGTGCTACACCATCTATATAATTTAAATAATTATACATTTATTTTCGATTTATATAGTAGTAGGATGTCAAATAAGACCTCTACATGTGTCTCTGTGCTTTGATGTGGTCTACATAGTTGAGGAAAACAGCTGCCAAGAACCTCCACATTCTGAGTAAGTGGATTCTCTTTCTTCCACACCAATCCCTCACCTCACATTCTGCTCACCCTAAAACTACCCCCACCTTCATTGCCACAGTCATCATGACTGTCACCACTGTTCTCTCCATAAGATTTCTTTATGCTCTGGCCTTGATTTGCCCAGGAACTGGGACACTTGGATATTGAGAAGTACAAGATGACAGAGGAGGACGCCCCACTGGCCTGGTATCCATCCCATAAAGATTCTTTCAGGCAGATGCGAACCCTTTCCCAGCCTGTCTCCCTCATGCTATGGACAGGCCCCGATGCTGTCATTATTGGCATTCCGAAGGAAACCTACCCAGCTGCTAGAAAACAGAGGCCATGGTGGAAATGACATCAGCCCAAAGACTGAGAGAACTTGTCCTAAAGCTGACTAACTGGGGCAGGCCATTGGACCTCACACGGTTTCAGTTTTGTAAACGTGTGGTTTCAATGATTTTATAAACATGTTATGTAACTTCACACTGGCATCTCTAGGACTAGTGACCAGACTTCACATCTCCCTACCTTCCTTCTCTTCCTTCCTGAAACGACGCCATCATGTGGCAGTACAGTGGAGCAGCCATCTTTTGGCCATGAGACAACCAATAGGAGGATAACAGCCAGCGCAATTCAGACTGTGGGACTGCGCCCTGATGGCATCCCTCCCCTGCACGCCTTTTCCCAACTTCTTCCTGTGTGAAACAATAAACTTTCATTTGTGTATGGTGAAGCCATTCTTTATTGGTTTTCTGCTGCACACAGCTGAATGCACTTCTAATGAATGCAGCCTCAAATTTGTGCTGCTTGTCAGACAGTTCTGAGATCAATAACTGAGCTTAGCAGTCAGTGAGTATTTTGTAACTATCTGCAGTATAAACTGTTTCTGTCAGATACTTGAAGGTTTTTTATTTCTTTTCATGGAGGAATTTTTAGCATCCTTGAAGATAATAGTGCTTTAATGTTCTTTTTATAAATGTCTTATCTTTAGATGACAGATATGACCGCAACATTTGTAACCCACCCTTTTCTTATATAGTAATTGGGAGAAGATATTTAATAAAACAGAATATAAAGTATTAAGTGAGACACTACCCCATTATTGATAAAAGCTATAGTTAATTATGGTGATTTTGTAGAGTAAAAGAAGGGGTTGTTCACTTATGCACTAATAACTATTCTTGTGACTGATTTTTAGATAAACAGACTTTTTTTGTCTTTAATAAAAATACATTTAATGCTGGCAAAATTGAATGAGTGGTAATTTTAAATTTGGAACAAAACTTAAATCTGAATTTATTTCTACAGTGAAATTGATTTAATATGTAAATATTTAATCTTTAAAATTTTTGACTTACATATTGTAGCCTACTATATATTCACATCTTGATAAATATTAGTGGGTTACTAAAATAATTTGAAATATAACACTAATCCTCAAAAAACATAAAAATCTCTTAGAATAAGATTATGGTTTGAAATTTGAAAGTGTTGAAGATATGTTTGGTTGAATGATGTGGTGGAAACATGTTACCTAGGTTACATGAATTTATGATCAAAAATATAAAATGGATCTTTTAAAAGTGTATAATCTACCCTTCTCCAATTTAAATATATCTGAAATCTGTTGCCAATTTGATGGTTCCTGCTTTATAACATCAATCATATTTTTATATCAAAGAGAAAGCATCTTTTCAGTAGAGTTAATATCCCTATTTTATAAAGATATAATGGTTTATTTATAACATGCGAGCTTTATCATAGGTCACTAGAGAAAGAAAGCAGGTTTTCTTTGAAAGAGATAAGAATGACAACAGAAACCTTCATTTGGATTTTTTATGAATATATGAAATTTTTATAAAATAATTTAAATCTCTGTAACAAGAGGTAGAATACAGTACTAAAAAGGATGTGGCCTTTGAAGTCAAACAGCTTGCATTAGAATGCCAGTTCTTCCATGCGTGCCACGTGTGGTAGACACTTACTCAGCTAACCCAATGTCTGTTCCCAGCCTCCTTCTTTCCCCCATGTGACACTGGGAAAATGAGATTCTAATTTGCATTGCTTTCCTCCCATGTGGGCTCTGTGACCCAGTTCTGTCCCATAAGCCAGGAGGGACTGCCTTCAGGACCTTTTAGGGAAATCTCCTTAGAAAGAAAGAACATGTGAAGGCGGTTGTGTTCTTTTTGCCACTGTACCTGCATCACTTTGTGCTGGAGGTGTCAGTGTATAAAATGGTGGTAGACATCTTTGGACCAAGAGCAGGAGGACAAGAAGATGCCAGTAGCTCTGGGGTTATCAGTTTTCCAATTCCTTATTATACAAGGGGGTTCACAAAGTTCATGGAAACTCCAAATATGAATAAAAAAACTTCCATTGCTTACAGAAAAAGAGCATTCCTTCCTGCTGTACAACATTTATTATAATGAGCAAATATTCTATTTCCCCTGAGCTTCAAGTTTCCTTTTATGTGAAATGGGAGTGATGCTACTTAATTCTCAGTTTGTGGCTGTTTTCTAAGGATTCCTTGAATAATGATTTTGGATAGACTAACACATGTTAGAATCTCACTAATAAATAGTTTCTTTTGGTTTTATAAGTGGCGTTACATTGTTTTAAACTATTAAGGAAGACAAAATTTAATAAAGCTCTACTAATTAATCAAAACTGCATTATGCAATTTACTTTATACTTTCTAATTTAATTCTTCCAAGAAATCTACAAGGGAAGTGTGATTTTCCATTTATAAATGAGGAAAATAAGGCTTAGAAATATAGGCTCCTCCAGGGTCACGGTATGAATGTGTCACAGTTGGTGTTTGTGCCTTAAAGATTACCCTCCATGTCTTGGGTGATAGGGGAAATCCAAGCTAGGACCATGGGAAAACACCATGCTGGAGAAGCAACAGATTTCAAACTGAGCTAGAGAGACCCACAGTGAGTGGCAATGAGAAAGGCTGAGAGTTCTGGAATGGGCCTGTGTGTTTCTAAGGATACCAGCGGGAGGTGAAGGGGATGCCTTAGGCAGCAGCTGCAATTGAGTGCAAGAGCAATCGCTGAGAAAAGAGATAAGGGTCAGGATCCAGAAAATCAGAGGATGCTGGTGGCTACTCATATGCCTTCAGGACACAGGGTAGTAACATGAATGTGTGAAAAATGGAAAGGAGGTGGCTGGCAACTGGAGGGAGGGCACGTGCCCCAGCTGAAGCATTGAACAACAAGTTAATACACTGTGCTGACAAAATAAGCCCTGTACGCTGGGATATTTGAATTTCTAGCCGCTAGTTTGTAATCTAGAGAGTAAAGTGGAAAGAGACAGAAATCCACGATGCAAACAACTTTTTACTCCAAGCTATTTTCTTTACAAAGTATTGTTTGGCATGCTCCTCTCAATCATTTCTTCATAGGTTTTTACTAACCAACGACAGGTACTGTGTTATATATTGGGGTTTATGTAACTCTAGAACAGTCCCTGTCCTCACCTACAAAGAACATCTTGTTGGTAAATTCTAATAGCACATTAAAAGCCTTAAAAGACCTTATAGCCGAGTGCATTTGGGTTCAAAGGATAGAGCTACCTGAGGTTGCCCAGAGAATTTATACCAATAAAAAGGGGTTTACTTTTTCCACAGGGTGTGCTGTTTGTGATAGTGGGTGGTCTCTGAGGAGGGGAAGATTAAGGAGAAGAAATTCTGCTTTAGTGAACAGACGAGAGTGATTCTATTTTATATAGCAAAGTTTCTGGTGTAAGTGATGTCTTCCAGGGAGAGGGAACAGTGTATGCAAAAGCTGAGTCACTGCAATAGGGGAGGGCTATCGCTTATCAAGCCATAGAGATTTGAATGAAGGTCAGGAAAAAAAAAAAAAAAAAAAAAGAGGACTTTCCTGATAAGAAGATATGGTGTTTGGCTTCTATCCTGAAATCATTTGGAGGATTTTATTAGGAAAATTCATGAGCCAGTTATTATTTAGGAGGATAACTGAGCTCTCTGTGGAGCGCGGATGTGGAAAGGGCAAGAGAGACCATACAGGGACTTCTTCCATGGAATGGATGAAATACCACGAGGGATTGTAATGGAATATGGGAAGAGGGAGATGGATTGCAGAGGTAGGGAGTTAACAGTGATGAGTTAAGCTTACAGCTCACAAAAGGCAGGGGGAGGGTGGAGACAGTAAGTGTGTGCAAGAGAGAAGGAGAGGGGGTGGGAGGTGGGGAGAGAGAGAGAGAGAGAGAGAAAGAGAAAGAGGATATGAATCACCTGTGAAAGGCTCCTAGTAGTTGTGGACTGGGAATTTTTTGGCATTGCTAACAAATTCCCAAATGATGCTGATTCTGATGCTGCCGGTCTGAGCACCACATTTTGAGAACCACTTGGAAGGTTTAAATCTACTCTTCCATAACCAGTTGGGGCAAGTACTGAGTTAGCAGTGTATCTTGTTAACAAGGTATAAACAAATTGTATAAAGTAAGTGGTCAGATAGGAAGTTCATTATCTCTGAAGTCTCTTATTCTAATATGGATTAAGGTGAAAAGATTTTTAACAGCAGGCTTATTTCCATAAATGACAGTAATTGAGATAGAAGGAGGCAAGGGGAACCTCATTATTTTAGACTTCTAAAATAAGGAATTTGAAGTAATTTGGAGAGTTGATTCAATGCAGTTTCTTTGTAGCAGTCATAATAAGGACTTATAAGCAAACAAATCATAGAAAGGTAGAAATAATTCATACCCTGTCAAAAATACTTATCATAAAGAAATACAGAAAATGTTATTTTCTCAGAAGAGTATTCTAGAGGTAAAGTTTAGCTGGAAGATAATAAATAAGCCAATTATTTCCTGAGGCTTTTTATAGATTTCTACTGTCCTTTAACTCCACTTTGCTGTGGGTTAGTCCAGCCATTGCAAACATAGGAGAGTGTTTGAAGGCAGCCATGGAGAGCAGTGCTTTAAATATGTGGTTCTGGGACCTCCCCTGGAGACGGAATCAGCGTCTCAGGGGACATGGCTCTGAGTCCGTGGCATTAACAGCCTCACCAGGTGATCTGCACACACAGTGAGGATTGAGAACCGCAGACACAGGTGTTTGGTCCTCAGTGGACAAAGGTGCTCTTTTCTGAAAGGAAGAAGCTTGTATCACTCACGTTCACAGTCACCTTGCTTCCTGTCTCTACACCACTGTCTCATGACAATCGATGGGAACAAGTCCACAGACTCTGGTGCATAAGAAATCAACTGTCACCCCTGCCTCCCCTTTCCCCTTTCTCTCCCTTCCTCTTGCACTTTTCCCATAGATATAGATTATAGATATAGATATAGATATAGATCTCCCTCCCTCTCTCCCTCTTCCTCTCTCCCTCTCCTTTCTCTCTCTCTAATTCAACTCAATGTTCATTTTGAGCTCCTATCTTTCTAGAATACAAGGCTTTGCCTTTTTTATGCCATGAGAACCCTCTGGTAGCCTGACAAAGTCAAGGACTCCTTTTCAGAATAATTGTTAAATGTCCAAAATAAAAAATTTAATGTATAAAGGGTAATATGCTGGTTAATATTTTTAATATTTGCTGAAAATTAAAAACCTGTTTCCAATAGTAAAAAAGAAGATCAATTGTGCTGAGTAATGAGTTTGCTTCTTTATGAATGTTTTAAAAGTAAGACCTGGGGGTGGTTATGATAATTGCCATAAATTTGTAGTGATGAGAATAAGTGAAATTTTGAGATATCTGCAATAGCCCTGATACCATCTGAAAGTGTCTGTGGTTTTTATTGGTGAGAGATTCAGGCTTACTACTTGTTCTGCAGCCCCTTTTCACACCTAAAAGAAATGCTAATGTGAGTCAGAAGTTAGAATAAATGAAGTTGCTGTTTCTTTCTGCATCTAAGTTCTGGATATCATCTTAAACCATCCTGCTCTAATGGCTGGAAAGGGCACCTATTGGCTCAAGGTCATCTCTAGACCTTCTGTGGCCTTGTGCCAGTGCTATGAACTTATCTAGTGCCAGTGACTTGATGCTGGAGTGTTCTGGTTGTCCATTGTCATCTTTTTGGGTGGCGTAGGCTGAGATGTCTACAAATCTCAGACGTCACGCAGGCTGCCATCCCACCTGGCTTACCTGTCTTCCAAAGATCTCCTGTTTACAGGTCCGCTGGCTCCCTCTGTGGCTCTCTGGGTTGCTCCTGCTGTTCTTGAGTCATGATGGAGCATGGAGATGCCTGTCAGGAACATGACACAGGCAGTTTTCCTCTGGGGACTTAGTACCTCCCCAGATCTCCCCCGGACAAATTCCCTGTCTCTAGGAAGCCACAAACCTAGTTGAGTGTTCTGTCCATTCTCCCTCCTTCTTTACCCAGGGGCAGGGTGAGGTGCATGGCAAGGCACAGGGCACCCTTCTCAGTGTTCAGAGAACACCTAAACGTTGCTCTGTCTTTGCATAACTGAATTTGAATTGCATTCTGACCTTATGGGAGAGGAAAGACTCTCTCCCTCACCAAATCCCATTCTATACATAGTATCCATGACTCCTTTCTAACACCATTCCCTTGAAATACTTTTCCTCTTTGTGCTCTAGCACTATTCTGTGAGAATTTAATCCTCCTTATATTAGAAAACCAAAGATGAACAGCTTTACTAGTTAGGGTACAGCTAAGCTACTATAGCAAAGAGACCTCAAAGGACTTCAATGAAAGAGAAGTGTGTTTCTTTTCATGTGTGAAAAGGAGTGGCCAGCATGTAGAAGTGACTCTATCCCATGTGACAACTCAGTTTCAGGTTTCCACTGCAGTTTTGCTTCATTTACCCGTTGAAGGACCTGTTCTACATGATCGAAGCTGAATTCATCTCGGTGGGAAGGGGGAGAGAGGGCACGTGGATTTAATTTTCAGCAGCTGGTACAAGAGTTGCTGGTGTTATTTTCTGATGTTATATGTGACTCATATCCTGTTGGTGAGAACTAATCCTGGGCAAAAGAGAGTTTGGGCAATGTAGTCCCTCCTGGGCAGCCAAATCCCCAGCAAAAGGCTTGCAGTTGGGAGGAAGGAGAGCAAGAAAAGATTTTGGAGAAACAACCAGCAGGCTGCCATATTGCCTTGGCAGAATTTCCTCTCCTCTTTTCAGCACTTATTTCTTGGGGATGTTAATCTGAAGATCTGGTTTTCACCACACAGTCACCCTCAAAGCTTGCATGCTATAATTCCATTCTAATTTTCTTGAGCATTGAGGAGATACCTGGGAGAAGCCGTAAGCTGAGTTCACTGCTAAGTTTCAGAAATGTATGGGCTTATGGGAGAATGGGGAATGTCTTGAAAAGAGTCAGCATGCAGAGGGAAGACCGCCCTCGGGGAGAACCCTTCTTAAAGTGAGAAGCCTGCCCAGGCCAGCCAGGACTGAGAGGAAGGGAGTGGTGCAGCTGGTACTGGCTGGTGGTTGTCACTTAACCATGGATAGCACGTTTGGGTCCCTGGGAGGAAGTCTAGTTGTAACTAACATCCAAAACAACCATTTTACCAAACTTTATAATATTTTTGGACCTAAGACACGCTAATTTTCAGGACCATTTCAGTAGTTTTTAATATGAATGGGAGAGCTGATTTATTTCTAATGTGCTCCAGTGACCACACAGTTTGATGCTTGGCAGATGCAGGAGTGCACCTGTGTAGGACTCTAGGAGAAGGGCCCCTCTGGGTGGGAGCAACACAAGGAGGCCTTAGATGCTTGGTGGAGCTGGTAAGCATTATGCATTGAAGAGGTTTGGTCCAGCTGCCTGGGAGGCTACTGCGTGATGATGACCGTGAAAATTCCATGAAGCAAAGCAAGGCTGATTATCAGCAGTGGCTTTAACAATCGTGACTAGCCTGGTGGTTGAACACAGGTGAGAGCCGTTCTGGGGCTCCCTGGCTAAGGCGTTTGCAGTGGGCCACAGTTGTTGAAGTCAACAGCAGCCAGGATCAGGGCAATTTAGGTTCTGTACTATGGATCTGGATTGTTTAGGCTATGGGGCAAAACATTGCCCTTTAGTCTTAATAAGGACTTCTACTTGATAAACTCCATACTTAAGAACCATAATTAGAATATGAAAATTTCATAACTTAAACTTTGCTAATTTAGCTAAATAATACTTTCCCGACTCTTATATTAATACTCAGAAAAAAACTGAGTTAGTAGAGAAGGTCTAACAGTGTAAGGTGAGAGAGGCTGCATTAATAACTCTGAACAATTCTAAAGAACTAACAAATAATCTGCCCTCTTTTGGACACACAATACTTTATATTTTCTCCTTTAGTTTATTACACTTAGTCTTTTGTTATAAAGTCTTTGATCTACAGATTGTTAAAACTAGAAGGTACCTCTCAGATAAATTAGTCACAGAGAGGGAAATACGTAGCCCGAAGAGGTGAAGTAATCTGCCCAGATGACACCATTTCTCATTCCCTCCTTGGTAGACTGTGCCACACTCTGCTAGGCATAGCTCATGGTGTGCTCACTGATGGCACTGTGTGAATCTGCTGAAATGAGCTAAGCTGGTTCTTATTTGTGTGAACTGAATTTTATATTGGAAAATAGAAACAGGACTACAGTATACTTGAATATAAGGGCCTGGTTTTAGGTAAGAGACAAGGAATGGATGTATGTTCTACTGGGTAAAAAGTCAATGATGACCGTACTGACTGGGCATTTATGCATTTCTTACCATGTGCTTTGTGTCATTTCAAATGCTTTAAACTTTTGATTCCTTTAGTCTTCATGGCAGGCCTAAGGGTTAGGCGTCTAATCCTCAAGGTATAGATGAGAAAGTGAGGCACAGAGAGGCAAGTAGCTCATTTCAGATCACACAGTGAGTAACGGCGCAGTGGGGATTCAAAGTCAGTTACCCTGGCTCCATACTGCTTCTCCCAAGGGTGCAGACCATGCAAGGAGCTTGGAGGAAGTTTTCTGCAGCTTAGTCACAATCACAATTACCATATGAGGCGGCAACAAATTGGCGCTACCACACCGACACATCTTCAAGTCTGTGTTGGTGCAGGATCCACTGCAACCCAACGTGACACAACCCTCTAGGGTCTGGGACTCATGTCCTCAGAGAGTCCCGGGGCAGAACCACAGAGATGGAAACTCATGTGGCTTTGCTGACACAGCTTGCCAGCCTCAAGAGGCTTCTGTGGTGGCCAGAATGGTGTGGAAGGAGGTTAAGATTCCTTCCCGGCAACACATTGGGGATTATAGCACTGCATTTTGCAGTGGTTGTAATTCATTCTGGTGAAAGTGATGGAACTGCAAGAGTGAGATCTATGTCCTTGAATAACTTTTTCATCCAGGACTTGAACAAAGTACAAAAGTGTTTAAGTTGTCATTTGGACTTGCCAGGGAATGTAATTGACTGGAACAAGTTACCGTAAAAGGCAAAGTACTCATTTCCAAACTCTTTACTGAAATGATTCCTTTACTTAAATTTCGCATTTTCCCTGTAAGATACAAAACTAGCCAAGGACTCTTGGTTCAAACTGAGCTTGTTTTATCTTAATGACATGTGGGTATCCAACAGCAGAAAGCTGGGGAGATTTCATACTTCGTTTGTAAGCTAAAGCTGCTATTTAGTGGGATAGTGGGAAATAGACTGAGAATGAGTTGTGGTGGTAACAAGCTTAAAACAAATCTAAAAAGTGTTCTTTGCTGTGACTGTCATGATATGCCAAATTTCAGCATTCTTATTTCAGCCTTTATGAATGCCAAATTTACTGAGATTTGGTCAATGCAGAGAAAAGGGTCATTCATTGATGTATAGTAATTTCCGAACCAAAGTCCCATCTTGGGACAGACTGCTTGTCATCTGCCGAGTTGCTTCACTGAGATTCAGTAAAGGGAGCATCTTTTCTCTTATAACATGACAATTCTGTTTTAAAAGGCTGGATAATTATATACAGTCTAAATCATCCCTGAAATATATATTGGAACCAGATCTGATTTTGAGGTGAAAATAGATACCTTGGGACATATTCAACAGTTTGATGACAAAAGCCCACTTCCTGGGATTTATAGCTTTGAGAGGCTTTCATTCAATTTATTAACAAATTAAATGGCAAGGTTTGAGTAGAATAGCGCAGCTCCCAGAAATGCACATTGAATTCCACCCAGGTGCTTGGTACAGTGCTAAATAGTGTGAATGAGAGGCTTCTGACCTCAAGAAGTTTGTAAACTATGCTATCTTAAAAATTATCATTTTTCAATGTTTTAAGGATCATAGACACTGGATTTCTTGGCTGTTTACCACAGCTGGAAGTGGCAAAAACCCAAACTGTGGTTTCACCTGTATTTCACTTTCTTGCAAATCTAGACAAACCTCAATCTTTGACAAGCATGTCATTTCTGCGTGTATGTGGCTCATGGTTGGTACTAATGTCACTACTGTGAAATTGTACTTCTCCATTAACAGACGTTTCTGTGTATCGTGTAAGTTGAGTTTATGATAAGGCCATATAACTGTGCCTCCTGACTCAGTCACTTTGGCCATTTGTAATGAATACCTCCAGGAACAGTTCAGTATTGTTCTAGGTTAAAGAATTAAGGAGAAGATTCAGTACCTGCACCTGGAACCTCATGTCCACCATCATCTACTCTTCTGAAGGACACCATTACTGGTCAGATGTTTGAGTCACAGATACTCCCCCTTATCTGAGTGCGACATTGACAATTATATATCAGGCTGCAGTGTGATATATCAATTCTCTCTGTCCAGATTCAGGGAAAAAAGAGTACAGATTTTCCACGAAGAATGATGACAAAGCAGCTTGTTATTTAAAATAACAAAAATGGAGCTCAGTTACTATAGGTTACTGTAGCAGAAGTTCAATTGTTAGATGTCCTTGATTATTCATAACTGAAAGCCTAGGAGTTCTAGCAAAATGCTGCACAGCTTATCTACAGATAATGAGCTTGCCCAGTGCTAGAGAGGCTTCTGGCAGGACAATATGTCAACTGTCCAGTGAAAATGTGAATTTAAGATGTCCAGTGTCATTTTATCTTTCTGTGTTCATAATTGGATAGCAAGTGCTGAGAATTCATTTAATTATACTCTTCAGTTCATGGCCTACTACCTCATTGTACTATATAATTCTTCATTTTTAATTTAGTTTAATTTAATTTTATCTGTATCTTCCTCAACTCCTGTCCTCTCCTCTAGTTAGGCATTCAGTCTAATACATTTGAGTCCTTCAACAAGTCTGTATGTTTATAAAATGTGTTGCGTTGTTTGCATGTCTCTGCATTTTAAATTTCTATAAGCACTACTGTAAGGATGGCTCTCCATTTTTTAAAAGTCTCAACACCATGTTTTAATGTTGGTATATTTCCATCCTATTCTTGGTTTTTAGCTACTGTCGAGGAATCCATTCAAAGCACCCACACCCCTCTTCTGACCCTTCCCCAACAATAGATCCCTTTAGTTGCCTTCAACTCCCAGATGACACCATGAGGGATATCATAGTCACATCACCTGAGTTAAGACACTGGAAATGCGAGCAGTAACTGTCAGTGCAAAAGCTTCAGGCCCCTCTAGGCTGTTAGTTTTTATTATTTATTTATTTATTTTTGAAGCCACTCAGTGCTTTTAAGGCATTCTCAGAGCTGGAACTACAAAGTGTGCTGGGACATCATCAACAACAAAGCTTGTAGTGCAGTGGTTCTCAACAGGGGTGACGTTGCTCACCTCAGGTTAGGAGACACTTGGTAAAACCTGGAAACATTTTTGATTGTCAGGACTGGGGAGAGTGTAACTAGGTACATTGCTAGACATCCTATACTGCAAGACGGCCACCATCCTCCCTCCCCACCCCTGCCACACTACAAAGAATTATTTCATCTAAATGGTGAGGCTGAGAAACCTTGTTATAGTGGAGGTATTTTTAGCTCTGAAAATGAATCTCCTTTATACAGCTTTAGAGTTTTGATCTAATTTGCTTCTCTTGCTTTTGTTTCCTTGTCATACCATTACCCTGACAATCCTTTCCTCATTTACCCTGCTTTATAATTTGTCTTTCAGCTGCTCTGTCTTACTTATTCAAATGTAGTTACCTATCTTATCCAACTGCATACCTGCAGACGGTCTTACTTATGGGCTGACTTGACTTTCCACACAATTCTTCCTATTCCTTAATGTAAGGAAGCAGTAGTCCTTACGATAAACTAACAACATGACATTTTGATTCATAAATATGTGCAAGAAATGCTGGCTATCAAATAATCTCCATTCACTACCTTTGCCTGATAGGACACAAATTTTAGTCCAGGCGGAATAACTAAAATCTCAAATATTCAGGCCTGCTTTTCAGTTATTTGGGACATCTAAGCAATAATTGTTGGGCGAGGTTTCCAAAATTCTCCTTAAAAAGCAGACCTACAACTGTTGTGCTCATTTTTTGTTTTCCACTTTTTTTTCCTTATTTTTCATGGAATTTCGTCACTGGAGTTCCAAAAGCCATGCTGGATAATGAAGCAGCCATGGAAATCAATGTTAGCAGTAGTGGAGCAGAGAGATAGGGTTGGGTCCATGTGAGTGCAGCTGCTACACATGTCTGGTGGATCTTAAAGATCCAAGGAACCAAAGCAGCAATTGCTTCTCCCTCCCCCTTTGCAGGTTACCTGCTTCACACTACAGCAGTTGGAAACATAAAGAGCTCTCAAGGGAAACTCTCAGTGGTTCTGAGAAATAATGCTCTTTTAAATATGGTGAAAGTGCTCTCATAATTTATCTAAAATGTCAGAAAATTTATGCCAACTCCTCTCTTTCAAACCACAACCTCAAATTCTAAACTGGAGTACTGAGCAGCAATTATCTTAAAATTCTCTAATCATTTGACCATAAGTAACCTTTCCCTAAACAGTCTAATAGCAAAAGATATTCCCTTCAAAGGAAATGTTCCAAACTTTCATTTATATTATTTTTTCCCAAGGCAGTTGAAACTATCTGAAACATACACAAGATGTATAAAATGGAAATAAAATTACCTTACTAAGACTTTAAACTCATATTAAGTTGCTGAAGCCATAGTTCTCCTCCAGGACTGCCCTGAGGCAAAAGGATTGTGTAGGAGATATTTGCACAACCCTCCTGCCCACATTTCTCTTTCAGTGTCCACTTTCAGACTTTCTACCTCGTGTGGCTGCACAGCCATGTCTTACCTTTTGCAGGCTAATTTTCCTTTTGAAACTAATTGCTGCATCACAGCAGCCAGATTGACTCAAGCTGAGACTTGGGTAGATACAAGAAGTGGAGCTGGGTGAACTCTGCCTCTCCTTAATGAATACCAGTATGTATCCATTAATTAACTTACACAGTCAGAAATTTCCAGGGAAAGTAACTCCTGAGTTTTGTTCACAAATTGCTTTTGGACTCATGTAGATATTCCCCAATGGACATGGGGACCAGGGAACCAGATATGAGTAATCACGTGACTATATATGTGTGCGATTATTTGATTCTTGTTTACTTCTCCCACTGGACTTACAGCTGCGATGCATGTTTTTTCTCCTCATTTTATTTCTGCACATAGTGTAGGGCGTGGTAAGTGTAAATCAGTATTTGTGGGGAGAGTGAAATGCTTTTGAAGTTGCTACACACACACACACACAAAGTTGATACAGAGGGAAGAGACCGGGTTTCGGAGATAGAAGGATACTGTGTAAGTGCTGGGCATTCCACACCCCTGAGCGGATGCCTGGTCAGAAGGAGCATTTCAGAATCTGCGCTCAGGTGGGAGCAGACATCTCCCAGAGCACGTCTTTAGTTCCTTTGCAGATCAATGGAGTCTGGCCTGAGCGGAAAAGGGCCAAGAGACAGAGTGACCTGGGTGATTACTGTTAATATAGCTTCTTTGGGTCTGGTGAGTATAGGACACTATAACTCGGTCTACAACTGCTTATTCTGTGAGGTATAAGGAAAAGGAACTGGACCTGCAACCAGAAGCATTAGCTGGCGCAAACTCGATTTTCTTATTTACCAGTTATTCAAATATGACTCCCCTCCTCATGCTCAGCTCTTGGTATGGGATGTAGATAATAATCTGGTGTCCCCAAATGTCCCTGTGTTAAAGGTTTGATGCACAAAATCTCACATTAATGAATTAAGGATGGAACATAATGTAATTATAGTGTCTGAAGGCAGAGACTTGCAAAGTTAAGCTGCTGGATGGGGCCCCATGATTGAAAGATGGTGACTTTATAAGGAGAGATTACATGGAGGATGCGTGTGCTTCTTGTCTCTGCTTTCTAGCTCATCATGCAATCCTCCATCTGCTAAAGTTCCACCATGCACCACCCTCATCATCAGATTCCAGAGCAGTGGGGCCACCCATTCTTGGACCGTGAGCCTCAAAAACTGTGCAACAAGGTAAACCTGCATTTGTAAATAACTCCTCTTATGTATTTGTTATAGTGACAAAAAGCTAATACAACTCCCTTATATATAATATAGTGATTATATATTACCCTACAGGAAGATTTTAAAGAACAAATGAGATAAAGTATGACTATTTGGCATCTAGTGGGCAAAGAACAATGTGTGGGTTGGATAGCAAGACTCATGGAATTTTGGCAGCTCTGCCATCAAGGAGCTGTGTCTACTTTAGCAAATCTACGAATTGCTGACTTACTAGATTTTGCCTTCAGTCTGTTTATGCTACGGACTTCTATGATCTATTAACCTTGCCTACTCAATTTTTTCATTTTTTTAAAAAAGATTTATTTATTTATTTATTTGAAAGACAGAGTTACAGAGAGGCAGAGGCAGAGACAGAGACAGAGACAGAGAGGTCTTCCATCTGCTGGTTCACTCCCCAAATGGCTGCAGTGGCTGGAGCTGGGCTGATCCGAAACCAGGAGCCAGGAGCTTCTTCCGGGTCTCTCATGTGGGTGCAGGGGCCCAAGGGCTTGGGTCATCTTCCACTGCTTTTCCAGGCCACAGCAGAGAGCTGGCTCAGAAGTGGAGCAGCCAGAACTCTAACCAGTGCCGACATGGGATTCCGGCACTGTAGGAGGTGGATTTACCAGCTACGCCACAGCACTGACCCATTCATTTGTTTTATGTCACTAGTATAAGGTACTGGATGTTGAGTGACTACGGCTTCATTGGTCAGGCACCATTTTGATTGAGCCCCCATGATGGTGACAGGAAGGAGGGATTCTACTGGACTCATGCTGCATCAAGCCAGTAAGGCCATTTCCAAAGTGATTTTTTTTCCCTGAGGAACTCTGGCATCATTACTTCTGGAATAAACTTGAGGCCTTGGTTAAGCCATTTACACTATTTTAGCCATTTTTCCTATTTATTTATTTAATTTTTTAAATTTTTTTAACTTTTATTTAGCAAATGTAAATTTCCAAAGTATAGCTTATGGATTACAATGGCTTTCCCCCCCATAAATTCCCTCCCACCCCCAGCCCTCCCATCTCCCACTCCCTCTCCCATTCCATTCACATCAAGATTCATTTTCAATTATCTTTATATACAGAAGATTAATTTAGTATATATTAAGTAAAGCTTTCAAAAGTTTGCACCCACACTGAAACACAAAGTGTAAAATACTGTTTGAGTACTAGTTATAGCATTAATTCACATTGTACAACACATTAAGGACAGAGATCCTACATAAGGAGTAAGTGCACAGTGACTCCTGTTGTTGACTTAACAAATTCACACTATTGTTTATGGCATCAGGAATCTCCCTAGGCTCTTGTCTTGAGTTGCCAAGGCTACAGAAGACTTTTGAGTTCGCCAACTTTGATATTATTTAGACAAGGTCATAGTCAAACTGGAGGTTCACTGCTCCCTTCAGAAACATGTACCTCCTTCTTTGATGGCCCATTCATTCTACTGGGATCTCACTTGCAGAGACCTTTCATTTAGGTCCTCTTTTTTTTTTTTTTTTTTGCCAGAGTGTCTTGGCTTTCTGTGGCTAAAATACTCTCATGGGCTCTTCAGCCAGATCCGAATGCCTTAAGGGCTGATTCTGAGGCCAGAGTGCTGTTTAGGACATCTGTCATTCTATGAGTCTGCTGTGTATCCCACTTCCCATGTTGGATCCTTCTCTCCCTTTTTTATTCTATCAGTTAGTATTAGCAGACATTATTCTTGTTTATGTGATCCCTTTGACTCTTAGACCTACCATTATAATCAATTGTGAACTGAAACTGATCACTTTGACTAGTGAGATGTCATTGGTACATTCCATCTTGATGGGATTGAATTAGAATCCCCTGGCACATTTGGGGCAAATCAGCTTGAGCATGTCCCAAATTGTACATCTCTTCCCTCTCTTATTCCCACTCTTATATTTAACAGAAATCACTTTTCAGTTAAATTTAAACACCTAAGAATAATTGTGTGTTAATTACAGATTTCAACCAATAGTATTAAGTAGAACAAAAAAACTTACTAAAAGGCATAAAGTATTAAGTTGTACATCAACAGTCAGGACAAGGATCCGATCAAGTCACTCTTTCTCATAGTGTCCATTTCATTTCTTTTTTTTTTTATTTTTAACTTTTATTTAATGAATATAAATTTCCAAAGTACAGCTTATGGATTACAATGGCTTCTCCCCCATAACGTCCCTCCCACCCACAACCCTCCCCTTTCCCACTCCCTCTCCCCTTCCATTCACATCAAGTACCTGGCTCCTGCCATCGGATCAGCGCGGTGTGCCGACCGCAGTGTGCCGACTGCAGCGTGCCGGCCACAGTGGCCACTGGAGGGTGAACCAATGGTAAAGGAAGACCTTTCTCTCTGTCTCTCTCTCTCACTGTCCACTCTGCCTGACCAAAAAAAAAAAAAAAAAAAAAAGATTCAGTAACTTCCACTTTGACTATGGCCTTGTCTAAATATGATCAGAGTCGGTGAACTCAGGGGGCTTCCATAGCCTTGGCAGCTCATGACAAGAGCCTAGGGTGATTACTGAGGCCATAAACAAGAGTGTCAATTTGTTAAGTCAACAACAGGAGTCACTGTGCACTTACTCCTTATGTAGGATCTCTGTCCTTAGTGTGCTGTACATTGAGATTTAATGCTATATAACTAGTACTCAAACAGTATTTTTCACTTTATGTTTCTGTGTGGGAGCAAACTGTTGAAATCTTTACATTTTCCCAATTTATAAGATGGAAGGAGTTAGAGTGGAGGAGATGACTTACAAAAGTGTAGTGACTCAGTGTGAAGGGCAGTCTTGAGATAATTGGTTTATCCTGTTAGATACTCCAGCTTAGGCAAGTATTAATGTTATAATACAGTGGGTTATTGGAAATTAATTGACACGTGGTATTATTTTTCTTTGTTATGTGTTCTCTCTAAAGAAACAAAAGGACTTAATTGGGCTTCTTCCCAAGGTCTGAGCTCTCCTTGCCACCAAAGAATAACTAACAGACTTTTATGAAGAAAAAAAAAAAAAAACAAGTTTTGGTCACCAATGATGGCACAAAGGACAGAAGAGAGCACTGGTAGAGGTTTCAGCTCTCCAAAGGGAGCTGCTCTACCCAAGAAGGTGGTTCCTCCACGCTAAGAAGGAAAACAGTAGGTTCCCAGTGCTTCAAGGAGGCCGCGCGGAAGCAGTGCCCTGGGGAATGCCTACCTCTGAGCGCAGGTGGCTGGGTCTCCAGACTCAGTCAGGCTGACCCTCGTGCAGCTTGATGGAGAGGGAGTGAAGTCGCGGGTCTAGCAGGGATTTCCTAAATCTGGTCAGGGAGAATCCTCACCATGCACAAGATGGAGTCATGACTCATGTCCTCTTTGCAGACAAAGTTTCTGGAGTAATACATGTGAAGGTGGGCAGACCATGACAATTCATGATATAGGACTTTTGTTGACCTTGGTCAACAGATGTAGGAATTTATTCAAGTTTATAAGAGTTAGAAAAATGTAACCTGCATTACATATTAAGGGCTGTTGAGAAATTTACACATGGTATAGAGAAGTTCTCCCTTAGTAAGTAATTTACATGTTTAAATGGTGTCTACTCATAAAAATTTTGTTCTGCTGACAGGAAATTTATCTTGAAAACAAAAACATAAAACAAGGGAAATATCAAATCAGCATATTAAAAATTTAGGAACAGACTAAATATCCATTAATGAAGGAAAAAGGTGTGAAAGTTTAAAGCAATGGAATTAAATGCCAATATTTCTGTAACATTAGTGTGTATCTAACTCATGCCAGGATCTTGTAAAAATAGAGGTTCTGATGCTGTAAGTCTAGGATGGGTCCTGGTAGTTACCATTTCTATCAGATTCTCAGGGGATGCTGATGATGCTGAGCCACAGATACCACCTTGAGTAGAGATTCACCACCCAACAGTTAAAATGAGCCAGAAGGGCAGGTGTTTTCTGGCAGTTACAATATTGGCTCTGCCCCCACTTCCAACTAGCAGTGATGGCTCAAGTACTGGAGGACCTGCTACCCATGCAGGAGATCCAGACTGAGTTCCTGGTTTCTGGATTCAATCAGCTTAGATCTGGAAGTTGTGGGCATTTGGGGGAGTGAATCAGTGAATGGAAGATCTCTCTCTCTCTCTGTCTCTTTCAAATACACAAAATAAATTTTGGAAATGAGCCAGAGATATACTTGTCAAGATAAATAAATCTCAAAATCATAACATTGAGATAAACACGTTGTAGAAGGGTATGATGTAATTTACATAAAATTTTAAATAGTGCAAAGCAATGTTGTATTCATTGTTTATTGATACATAACACACACATACACACATCTATATTATATAGTGAAAGTATGGAAACAAGCACAGGAATGATAAACATTAAATTCAGAATAATAGCTCACTTTGGGGAGGATAGCAAGGAAAGAGATTGAGCTCATTACATAGGTTGCTTTGAATGATATGCAATATTTATTTCTTTAGTATGGTGTTGGGTACTAAGGCATTCATAATATTATTCTCTTAAATTTTTGTATGCTGATACTAAAATTTAAGGTTTTTCTTTGCCTGTGAATTAATTAAGTGGCTCAATAGAGATTCTATATAAAAATTTGAAATTTCTCCCTATTATCTTTTGTTCTTTTATTGAACAATAAACACAACTGATTTTACTCTTTGGTGATTTGAAAATGGTTAAAAGACAGTCAAGAGTGTTATATTTGAAAAAATAAAATAAAATTTATTCAACAAGAAATATGACATTTCCTTAAGTATCTTTAATGGAAATTTCCACTTTTTTTTTCATGACAGGTAATTCTAGACATGCTTAATTGCTACCATTTAAAACTTGCCAAAGGATAAATGTTGACATTTTGGTAAAGAAAAACTCATAACACATTGAGAGCATGTTATTTTAGAACAGCTCCTATTTTATCATTAACCACATGTAGCGTTAATATGAGGAAACATTTTTCTGCTAGTTATTCTATTTCTATTTAAAATTAGCTTTAATTTTTATAAAGGAAAGTAAGTAACATTATGGATTTTAGTGAGTAAAAATACATATTATAAACAGAAAAAAATAGGACCTAAAAAAGGCAAAAGACCAAAAGATGAAAATAGAATTTTTACAAAGAGAAAATACAGTTAATATATAAATATATAGAATTATATTCAAGTTCACTAGGTTCAAAAACGTATATAATGAACAGATATGGATGATGATTTTGCCTTTCTAATTAGCAAAAAGCTTTCTTTTTAAATGAACATTTAATTCTGGGGAAGATGTGACAGCGTAAGCACTTTCGTTTGTGATTGGTATTAGAGTAAATTGAAACAGTTTGGAATACTATCTGACAATATGTGCCAAGAATTCTAAATATGTTGATATTGCCTACTGAAGAATCTGTTTTGTGAATTTTATCTGGAGTTCTGAAAAACATGCATAAATATTTTCATCACAATATTACATGTAATAGTGATGTTTTTGAAATAACCGATATTGTTTTGGATGCTACAGGAAGAGGCTGTGAGGCTGGTATTATACATGTAAGAAATTTATTGTGTAAAAGCTGTATGAAAGATGAATAGCTTTGAGATCACAATGTAGGTCTGACACCAGTCAAAGGAGAGCAGGAAGGAAAAGTTGGGAAAGAAGAGCCTCAGATTGCAGTGCAGTTCTGAAAAATCCCAGCTCTGTTTAGGGGAGTCCTTGAGAAAAGGTTGTGCAAGTCCTCTTTAGGTAGAAAGAGCAGCCCAGGGAAGTGTGGCTTGGTGTGAATACCACAAGAGACCTGGGCAGTGCACTCAACGCCAGCCACATAACCTACATGTTTGAAAGGCAAGCTTTCAACGTAAGCTTTGTATCAATCAAAGTAAGCTTGGTGGCATAACAAACGATCTTGATGACATCATCAAACAGAGTTCTAATTTTTGCTCCCACCACAAGCTTTTCGTGTGGTGATTCAACCACGTGGGTTCTTTCCATGTGTGAGGATTCCCAAGTCTTCAGCTCGCTTCTCTGCATTTAGCTGAGAGAAGAAAGAGGGAGCACAGGGAATTGTTTTGGGAGCAAGCTTAGAAGTGACCTATGTCATTCTTATCTACATTGCATTGCCTGAGATGTAGCTAAGACAATAGAAAGGCATCTGGAAATGCAGAAAGCATATGGTAACTGCCAGTATCCTGCCAATTCCATGACACCACCAATCTGGGAATCTTACACAGATATTTACAAGTATCTCTAAAATTAGTGTCTAATTGCATTGTAAGCTATAGGTAAATATCACGTTTGAATCTTTAAATTTACCTAAATAACAAATGTATTATTTACATATAAAATAATATACATAAAGCTATGCTCATGTATATAGATAAAATATAAAATTTTATGTAATTATATTAACACAACTTTAGAAAGTAATGAATCTATGAAGAGCAATAATTCAAGAAAGAAGTGCTTTAAAATATTAGCAGGATTGTCTTACAATGTACCATTGGAAAAATTTTTTGCTCTTTTTAAGTTTGTAGTTGTGATTGCTTTTTTTTTTCTGCCAAAGAAACCATTTATTTAATGAGTACAAATTTCATAAGTACAACTTTAGGAATATAGTTAGTGATCCTTTCCTTCATACTTGCCCTGATTGCTTTTTTTTTTTTTTGGACAGGCAGAGTTAGACAGTTAGAGAGAGACAGAGAGAAAGGTCTTCCTTCTGTTGGTTCACCCCCCCAAATGGCCACTACGGCTGGCACGCTGCGCTGATTCGAAGCCAGGAGCCAGGTGCCTCCTCCTGGTCTCCCACGCGGGTGCAGGGCCCACGCACTTAGGCCATCCTCCACTGCACTCCCGGGCCACAGCAGAGAGCTGGACTGGAAGAGGGCAACCGGGACAGAATCTGGTGCCCGGACCGGGACTAGAACCTGGTGTGCCGGCGCCGCAGGCAGAGGATTAGCCTAGTGAGCCACAGAGCCAGCCGCCCTGATTGCTTTTAAAATAGAAAAGTTGATAAAGATTTCACTGCGAAAAAGTAAGTCATTTTAATGATTTGTCATTTTCAATCTCTTTGCTCTTTATTTCTATACATTACTATTTTATATTTTATAAACAGAATCTATAATGGAACACATGAAGAAATAACTCTAAGCTGTTAATATCAAATGACTGGCATGGGAATGGGAAAGAGTGATCAGGGTTAAAGGAAACAAAAAAATTGTGGCAGAAGAAATAACACGCATATTAAATTAAATTACCATCCAGATATTTAGTATTGAAATTTAGCAGCAATTAAAGTTTAAATTTCAGGATGTTGGACCAGTGTTGTGGTGCAGCAAGTTAAGGTGTGAGCTGTGATGCCAGAATCCCATGAGCACTGGTTCAATTCCCAGCCGCTCCACTGCGATCCAGATCCTTACTAATGTGTCTGCGAAAGCAGCAAAAGATGGCCCAAGTGCTTGGGCCCTGCCACTCACACGGGAGACTGAATGGAGTTTTAGGCTCCTGGCTTTGGCCTGGCCCAACCCTAGCCGTTCCTGTTATTTGGAGAATGAACCAGGGGATGGAAGATTTCTCTCTCTCTGTCTCTCCCTCTGTCACTCTGCCTTTCAAATAAATAAATCTTTAAAAAATAAATTTCAGAATGTAATACTGTTCAGTTTTGAAAACATTTTGACATTTAAAATTTTAAATTAAATGATTGATTTCTGTACAAATAATGCTCAGAACTTCAAGAATTTCTAACACTGGTAACACTGATGGTTTTGAAGATTGGCCTCTGCCTCAAAAAGAAGTCTGTACGCCGCGCCTCTTTCATTCCCCCAGCTGCCTCTACTCCCAGTGCCAAAGGGTGCTGTGCCCACTGCCAATGCCCTGGCTTCCTCCAGAGCCACGCTCTCTCCCTGTAGGTTAGTGCCATTTAACTAAGGGTCAACTTCAATGCCAACCACTACTTCAGCTTTTAAGTCATTCCTGATTAATGAGGATTCATGCCACACACCTAATTTAAAATGGAGCTTTAAAACTGTACTTTAAAATAAGGAGCCAGCACTGTGGCAAAGAGGGTTAAGCCGCTGCCTGTGATGCCATAGGAGCACCGGTTTGAGTCCTGGCTGCTCCACTTCCCGTCCAACTTCGTGCTAGTGCTCCTGGGAAGGCAGTGGATGATGGCCCAAGTACCTGGGCCCCTAGCACCCTAGCATCCTGGTGGGAGACCAGGATGGAGTTCTGAGCTCCAGGCTTCAGCTTGGCATAGCTCTGGCGGTTGCAGGCATTTGGGGATCAGTCAATAGATGGAGGTACCCTCTGTTTCTCTCCTCCTCCCCCCATCACTTTGCCTTTCAAATAAATAAAATAAATCTAAACATACACACACATTTGACACATTTCATAGTAAAAGAATTTTTCTGCTTGAATAGTCTGATATGAAGTGAACAAATTGTAAATTTAGTCCCTTTTTAAACCCAATATGCCATTCCCAAATTAAATTATTCAGACCCCATGGGTCTCTATAATATGGTGATATTTACTTCTGTTCTTTGGCTTCTATCTTTGAATCCAGATGGGACTAAAACCAGCTAACTTTCCTTCTGATTGGTTTAGGGTTGCTGTAGCAGCTGGGGGTGATCTCTGGGGAACTTGGTGTGATTTCTGCCTGTTGAAAGGGAGGCTCACTTATCCTCACCCCTGAATCTCTAAACCTATTTCCCATATGTAAATGCCAGCAGCAAGTTGGCATAGACCTTTAATCATTGCCATTTATTTGATGAAACTTCACCACAACCTTTCTTAGCTGGGCCAATTTTTTATTGATTACTAGACTGGACTCTGACTTGGAATAGGCTTTAACAAAATTGTAGGTGGCCCATTTGCTTAAAATAGCTATGTATAATATACTTTCTCTGAAATATGCTGATCTGATTTCATTGTTATAAAAAGGAAATATTCTAGATTCTAGATGTAGAAATAGCAAAAATGGCTAACATGTTCTCTGGAATGAGCCTTAGTATTTTTAGGCAGTGTGAGTCTTGTCACTCTTGGGTGATAGTTTTAGGGCCCAGGTGATGATGAGCAGCCTAATTAGTTGATTTTATATGTAATCACAATGCATCTGTGAGAAATGGCACATCTACAAGTTACTAACTTTGGACTTTGGGTAGCCACTGCAACTCAACCTATTAACATGCATATGTCCAAACAGGGATGTTAGATGAGTGATTGCTGATGACCGTTGAATATGTTAAACTCTTTGGGAAAGTTTTAGTTTTGGTAACTCCTCATTTTCTTCCCCAACTGCCTGATTCAAAGGCCCAGATGCCTGAGCTGGATGCTTACAGGTGATAGTATAGAAATATTCTAGAATATTCTATTCCTTTAGTTGTTGGATGGAAAGGAAATGATTGTTTCTACTAACACTGGAAACAGAATGTTTCCAGATTCATTCAATACTTGACTTGCTAGATGTTTTTGTTTGTTTCACACACAGAATTGTTACCACAATGGAAATAATAAGGCTGTCTCATTTCTAGGTTATTTTCTTTGATCTGCTACTGACTCTCACTATTTCTTTTTTCTATAATGACTTCAAGCATGGACCATGCACAAGCATAACCAATACATGCTGACTTATTTGGTCTCCCACCAAACAATCTTTTCAACTTGCAGTGCTGACCATAATTTAAAAAGACACATTCCTGAACACCAAAAGCCCAAATTTTGAATTCTTGAAAGATCAAGATGCCTTTAGTTTAAAATCTCCCAAATGCAATATTTTTTTAAAGTTTAATTTTTTTTTAAAGATTTATTTATTTATTTGAAAAGCAGAGTTACATGGGAAGGGGGTGAGAGAGAGAGAGAGAGACAAAGAGATCTTTTATTCACTGATTGAAAGAGAGACAGAGAATCTTCCATCTACAGGTTCACTCCCCAAATAGTCATAACAGCTAGGACTGGGACAGGCCAAATAAAGTCAGGAGCCTGGAACTCTATCTGAGTCTTCCACATGGGTGATAAGTGTCAGGGAATTATGAAGATGAAGAAGCTGTACCCTAAGCTGCCCTGCAAGAGGAAATCGCCAAACCGCAAACCGCATCACCATAGCTACGCCACCTGGGAGGGTGGTGTTTGGGCGGGGCTGACCTTTTAAAACTATATATAAGTGGACCCTCAGACTCTGTAAGCAGAGGTTGCTCAACCTCTCTCCCCGGTTTGTAGTGCCTTGTGCCAGCAGGAGTTTGGCTGAGTAGTCTCTCCCTCTAGATGCGGTAATAAAGAGCTTTAAGGTGTGTACCTGAGTCTTCTCAGTCTCCTTTGTTGAAGGACAAAGGACAGTTGCTAATGATAGGGAAGCCAACAGATAAGGGCTCAAGTAATTGGGCCATCTTGCATTGCCTTCCCAGATGCACTAGCAGGGAGCTGGATAGGAAGCAGCCAGAACTCTAACGGGTGCTCATGTTGCAGGCGGGCATTTAACCTGCTGCATCCTTGCTGGCCCCCCAAAATCGCAGCCTTAGAAGATCAAAATTCCGAATGTTTTAATATAGAAAGCCCAAATCTCCCAAACCACAATTCATGCTGTGGGGGAGGGGGCAGGGAAAAGCTATTTGAGAGGTGTTTTGCAGACCTTTTAGTTCCTGCCTCCTATATTAAATGTCAGCACAGTGTTTTTCAGTACTGTGCTAGGTTTTTCATCTTTGCATAATTCCTATTTCTAATTCTTCTTATATTTATTTCCTGTAAATTTGTTTTCATGAAAGCACATTATCATGTATAAGTATTGTGTCTGTAAATAAAAAAAAAATCAAAAAATCCTCAGTCAATGAAGAGTGTCCTTTTTGTATTTTTGCCTTTGTGAAAGATAAAATTTCTCAATATCTCAGCTTTTTGGTTGACTGCATCTGCAGTGGTAACCCATTGCAAGTTTTGATCGATCTTGTCAAAAGATTTAGGTTGTCTGTCACAGTATTTCAGATGACTGCAGATTTAAAAACATTTTATTTATTTATGACTGTGGTTTTAACGCTAGCTGCACACAATTACCAGCACAGGGATATGCACTTATAAATTTCACTTTTTGACCTAGTTCTTTAGGAATACAGTTCATATGCTCATAACTGTTATGCCTCTGCACCTGCCATGAGTACAACTGAGTGTTTATGCTTGCAAAATGTCTTATTATTACCCATTTTATTGTGTGATGTGGTATAGGACATGTTATGTCATGTTTTAATGTCTGTCAAATAAATATCCTTTTAAACATGTTTGCAGATACCTTTAAAAGCATTTTAAAATCGCTTTACCCAGAATTATATTTTGAGTATTTTTGATCTTTGGGGATTTTAAACCTTAGGGATCTTAGACTGTAGGGTTGTAAAATTTTATCTGAGAGGCAGAAGGAGGGAGAGAGAAAGAGAGAGAGAGAGAGAGAGAGAGAGAGAGAGAGAGAGAATTAGTTCCTGTCTGCTGGTTCACTTCTGTGACAACCGGGAATGAGCTAGACCAAAGCTAGCAGCTTGGAGCACAATCTAGGTCTCCCATGTGTTTGTTGGAGACCCAGTTATTCGAGCCGTTACCTGTTGCCTCCTGAGATCTGCATTAAAAGGAAGCCTGAATGGGGAGCCTGAGCAGGGGATTGAACACCGGCACTCCAATATAAAGTGGGGACATCTTAACTGATAGTTTAACTTTTAAGCTGAATGCCCACTCCTGACAGAAGGCATTTTGATCTTCTGGGATCAAGGCATTCGCAATGGTGTCTTTTGTGACTGCGATTTCGATCTTCATCATTGAATGCTGTTTTACTTAGCAAAATTGAAAACTACACATTTAGTTTCAGCCTTCCTATTTGCAGTTTACCCTTCGTATTCTACATTTTCCCATAAATGCAAGTGATTACTGTTGGGGACGCTGGACCTCCCCAACATCCCTGAGGGAAGTGCTGAATTAACTTATTTTTTTTAAGTTTTATTTATTTGAAAGACAGAGTTACAGAGAGGTAGAGACAGAGAGAGAGGTCTTCCATCCACTGGTTCACTGCCCAGATGGCCACAGCGGCCGGAGCTGCGCCGATCTGAAGCCAGGAGCCAGGAGCCTCCTCCAGGTCTCTCACGTGGGTGCAGGGGCCCAAGGACTTGGGCCATCTTGTCCTGCTATCCCAGGCCACAGCAGAGAGCTGGATCAGAAGGGGAGCAGCCGGGACTAGAACTGGCACCCATATGGGATGCCGGCGCTTCAGGCCAGGGCGTTAATCCGCTGCACCTCAGCACCAGCCCCTGAATTAACTTCTTACACACTTTCCAGGAGTCTGAGTCCAGTCAGCCACAGTGCAGGAGCAAAGACAAACACGCCACTCGCACTCTGCACGGTGAGCTGAGTGCAGGACAGGTTGTGATTTGGGAGCAGTTGCTCCCATGAAGCGCCGTCTCCCGAAGGCCATCATCTTCTTCACCCTGGAATTCCTGTATCAAAAGTCTGCAAGAACAGTTGCAGAGGTCTGAGGACATTAATAAGCAAAATGCAGGCACATTCTTTTAAAGATAAGAAGTACTTTACAGCTGCTCATTATAGTTGGTTAGAATATCTCTACGTTTTTCTCTTTTTTGTTTTAACTTTTTATTATGTGACATTTTATCTATAGAATTACTGTTATTACTGTTGAATAATTAAATATGTTGAAACATCTTGCCGGCGCCACGGCTCACTAGGCTAATCCTCTGCCTTGCGGCGCCGGCACACCAGGTTCTAGTCCCGGTCAGGGCACCGGATTCTGTCCTGGTTGCCCCTCTTCCAGGCCAGCTCTCTGCTGTGGCCAGGGAGTGCAGTGGAGAATGGCCCAAGTGCTTGGGCCCTGCACCCCATGGGAGACGAGGAGAAGCACCTGGCTCCTGCCTTCAGATCAGTGCGCACCGCGCCAGCCGCGGCGGCCATTGGAAGGTGAACCAATGGCAAAAGGAAGACCTTTCTCTCTGTCTCTCTCTCTCACTATCCACTCTGCCTGTCAAAAAAAAAAAAAAAAAAAAAAAAAAAGAAAGAAAGAAAGAAAGAAAAAAGAAACATTGTTAATTTGGAGCAAAACAAATAAGATGGTTTGAATAAAAATGATGACTCCAAATATTTTCTTGTGGGACTTCAATGAAATGAAACTCAACCAAACCAAACAAAGAGATCCAAACCATCTGAATAATAGTCCTGTTCCTGTCAGTGGCCAATAAATATTATTATATTACCATATTGCAAGGAAATGTAATGTGCTTAATGTTTTGGATTCTGAGGTTGCCAGACCTGGATAAAAATTTCAACTTTGTCAATTATTAGCTGTGAAATATTGGGCAGTTATTTAAGCCTTCTAAGTTTCAGTTTTCACATCTATAAAATGGAGTGGTGGGAGGACTACGTATGATAATATGTTTTTAGAAGAGTGCCCCCCCAATAAGTGCTCAATACATACTAGGAGTTATGTCATGGAATATTCCGTCAGCTAATGTGCAGCAGTATCTCATGTATTCAAGTCCATGATCTTTGATCAGCGTCTATACATGGCTGGTGTCTGAACCTAATTAGTTGGTGTCTTTGGTGTACTGGTGGTGAAACATTTGTTAATATTTCCCTTATGTCATTGTATGCTGTGACATCTTTCAAAGCTGGGGGAAAATAGGAGACAAAAATAGCCTGTTCATTCTCTAACTTCTCAAATCACCTAAAATTCCATTCCTATGTTTAAAATACATCTTCCAGTACAAACAAAAGAAAGCAAGAATCAATGAAAAAGAACAAAACATTCCTTTTGAAGACCATTTTATTGATATGTTCTCTAAAGACATATGTAAAATATGAGAAACAAACAATAGTGGCAAAAACAAAAACAAAACCCTACAAATACAGCGCTGATTTCAGGCACTCTTTCCTAGGCAATTAAACCTTGGTTACTTCATACTGGCGTGATTGACTGAGTGCCAGCCTGGTGTCTCCCTTTGTATGTTATTTTTTGATTCATCTTTTATTATTTAGAACAGACTCCCCTATTTTCTTCTCTCCTCCCTTTTGTCCACCTTTTTTCTTTCCCATTCTCCTTGTTTCTTTTGTCTATCTGCAGAGGAGGAGGCATGGCCTTTGTTTGCTTCTACATAACCAGAAATTGGTTCTAGTCTTCTCTTGACTGATAATCTGCTGTGTGGCCCTGGCCTTCCCACATAACTTGTCTGGTCCTCAGTTTTGTATATTCTTTAGTATGGTATGAGTTTAGGTAGTATGGTATGAGTAAGTGGTTACTACTGGGTTATAATAATTATGTCATTTTGGTACAAAGAACAGAAATTCTTCCATTTTCTTACCACAATAATTTGTCATTTGAGGGAAATAGAATGCAATTCAAGACTACAATGGCAATGAAAATAAAGTTAGCAACTGACCTTGGTCCATCAATTCAGGAAATTCTTCTGAGAACCTAGCTGAACTCTGAGGAAGACTCCTTCCTTGTTGTTTTGGTTTGTTTTGTCTTCACTAAATAAACCAGATATTTCAAACCAAATCTAGCATCAACTAGACTCCCTGCTCTTCTGACCCAGTGGACTTGAGGATAATAAATGGAATAGAAAACCAGCAAACATTCAGTAGTTAGGCCCACCTGTCAGTGAGTGAACAGGAGAGATGGAGGAGAGGAGAAAGAAGGCAGCGAGAGTGAGGGAGGGGAGAGATGGAGCATCTACAATACTGTCCCATAGTGACTGTTCAAAAGTAGAGTGGAGGGATTTTCCTGGGACTGATCCCTGCCTGGGCACAGTAATGACACTGGTACAATGTGCAATGTAACTTTTTTTGGGAGGTTCTGGCACACAGTGAGGCCTTCAATATTTATGTTGGTAATTAGTAAATTTTGGTTGCTGCATTATTTTAGTTAAAAAAAATCTTAGGTTGCTTTCTTATGTAATTGCAACTTGAAGTGAATGATTTTTTTTTTAAAGCATGGTTCTGAATTTGAATCCCAGCTCTGCTGCTGACTGGTTATACAATTGGTTATACAACCTCACACCTTTAATTTTTTTAATCACTAAAATAAGAACAACTACTACTATCTTTCCCTGCAGGAAAACATTGAACCTTGCCCAAAGTGGGAGGGATCTGTTCTTTGTCTTAGGCTACTGGAGGTGATCCCTAGGTCCCTGGAATGTCCTGTCTGATTAAAGTGACTTTGTTTACCTGAGGGCTTTAGACCATGCCAGATATCTAACAATGTGATTTATGGTGGTGGCATTGAATCATTTGGTGTTAGCTTGACCTATGAAAGGATTGGAAACTGATGCTAGTTGCATGGATCATTGACTGTAGAAATCCAGTGAAGACGCTGGACACTAGCACTCAGCTGAGCTGCCCTGCTTGGCAATGCTCTGCTTGTATGGTCACACATCATTCCCAGGGGACACAAACCCTGCTCATGACTTCACAGGATCAAGACGTTCAGTGGGAGAAACTCTCCTGTACTCTAGGTGCCTCTTCCCTTGGCTGATTCCTGTCTGTATTCTTGCTATCTAATAAATAGTAGCTGTAAGTATAACAGCTTTCAGGGACTTAAACTGGAGTCAGGGGTGAGGACAGTCTTGTGGACTGTGCTGTTTCTAGCTTATATTATTTTACAGGGTCTGATAGAAGATTAACTCAGAGCATACATCTCTGTTAAAGCATAGCAAACAGTGCTTGACAAAGAATAACCTTAAATAAATCATCTATTGTGGTTATTGTTTTATATCCTCGGTAGTATACCATGTAGAGAGTGAAGGACTGGGAAATCACTCAGCTACCATTGCGAAATGTAGCAAATAAAAGTGCAAAACACAAACTATAAAAAATTGTTTCTGTATTTTTTGTATTAACTCTAAATGTAGCTCAGGCTCAACTTTTTTTTTTTTTTTTTTCAAAATTTGTTTATATTTGTTTGAAAGGTAGAATTACAGAGAGAGAGGGACCCCCCCACACACACACAGAGAGAGAGAGAGAGAGAGAGAGATCCTCTTCATCTGCTGGTTCACTCCCCAGATGGCTGCAACTTTCTGGTCTGGGCCAGGTTGAAGCCAGGAACCAGGAACTCCATCTGGGTCTCCCACATGGGTTGCAGGGGCCCAAGTACTTGGCAATTCTCTTTTGCTTTCCCAAGAGCATTAGCAGGGAGCTGGATAGGAAGCAGAGCAGCCAGGACTCTCAACTGGTGCTCATATGGGATGCTGGTGTTGCAGGCAGTGGCTTAAGCTGCTGTGCCAACAATCCTCAACTTATTTTCTAAATGAAAAAGTAGATATCCACACAGGTTAAGCATGCTGGTACCCATAATTAGAATGTGGTTGACTTGAGATAAAAATGTAAAATTTTAACTCCCAGATACTTAGCTGAAACCAAAAGCATTCAAATATGCTTCAAGGAGAGGAAAAGAATCCCTTAAGAGAAAGACTAATGATGGAGTATGAAATCCAGTGTTGTGTAATGAGGATTTGCAACTCTGTACACCTAGAGCCACTGGATCAGGTAGACTCTAGGAAGTCTCTTGAGTTCTATCTAAGAAGACATCTCTTGACATAGAAAATTTTTTTTTTTTTTTTGGACAGGCAGAGTGGACAGTGAGAGAGAGAGAGAGACAGAGAGAAAGGGATTCCTTTTTCTGTTGGTTCACCCTCCAATGGCCGCTGCAGCCAGCGCACTGCGGCTGCCACATCGCGCTGATCCGAAGGCAGGAGACTGGTGCTTCTCCTGGTCTCCCATGGGGTGCAGGGCCCAAGCACTTGGGCCATCCTCCACTGCACTCCTGGGCTATAGCAGAGAGCTGGCCTGGAAGAGGGGCAACCGGGACAGAATCCAGCACCCCGACCGGGACTGGAACCCGGTGTGCCGGCGCTACAGGCGGAGGATTAGCCTATTGAGCCACAGCGCCGGCCTTGACATAGAAATTTAAATTGTATGTGTTAGGCTAAGCTGCTTGAAATCCATTCTGAGTGTAACTCTACTCAATGCCTGGGTACTATAAGTACTTTTTTTTTTTTGCCTGTTTAAATGAAATTAGTATTTGCTGGTTCTGTCATGTGTACTGGAGTATTACTGGTGATATTCACTTATACTTGGTTAGTTCTTTACAGTTACAAAAACACCAGTACTTCTGGCAAAATAGAGTAGACAGTAGAATCTCTATTTTACAAGTGAGGAAACTGGGGATAAAATAATTTTTAGCATGCCCAGTGTCACTGTCTGTGATGTTGAGCGCAAGGTAAGTAGAGCTGCCAACTGCCAGATGCTATGGAGCAGTTCATAATTTCAGACATACACAGATTAGTTTCAAAATGAATTAGAGACCCATTTCTTTCCCTTAGAGTATCTTTGTGTGGTGGTTCCATTGTTAATACTGAGTGATGTAATGGGAAGGAGTAATATTTCTACACCAGACTGACAAATTCCATTCCTACCTTTACCATGTAGTGGTTGACTTATGGACAATTTAATCTCCATGAGCCTCAAGAATAACTACATATATATATATATCTGTTGTGTGCATAAAAATGAAATGATGTTGGTAAAGCTCCTGACATGTGTAGAAAGAACTGTTTAAATGTTAATGCCCTTTCCATTTAATGGAACTAACAAGAATAAAATGAAATATTGATTAATTTGTCTTGATCATTACATTTGATTTTGGGGGAGAAGATCGTGAAGTCATTCAGGCATCAAATATTTATATCATGTTTTTTTCCTAATGGTTTCCACAGGTTCCTAGTTTTCAAGCAGCATTTAATTTTAAAGTCTATTTTTGTGGTTTAAACATTCATGTTTAGCTGGAAGGATCCTTGGAAAGGCCTTGCCTATGGGTGGTCAAAAAATGTTTTAGAAGAAACTGTTTATTTTGCAGATAATTCAGTAACAATCCTGTTTTGACTTTCCTACACTGGGTAATATCACGTTTTACAAACATAAGAGTGAAACATACTGCTATAAAAAACAAAGGCGCTTTTCATTCGTAACAAACATAACCTTCCCAGATCATGAGGACCAACTGCAGACTTGTCTATACAACCTCACTGACAAATGTCTGTATCACATTTGGCTACAGCAATTGTTTGAATTATCAACATAGAAATATACAAATCCTATTTCACAATGTGCCACAATTTAAATTTGTGCTTGGGAAAGAATTGTGGGATCATTCTGATCTTGTTAAAAGCAAAGACAGTTGATTTGGAGACATGGTTTCGAAAGATTTCAACTTAATTTTGAGCCTGAAAACACTGAAGAGTATACAAGTAAGGGTGGATTCCTCTTCTCGACTTGTGATTTTTATTAAATCTCTTGCCTTATGTACTTAGAAAAGTTCAAAGGAGAAATTTTGCTTCTTGATGATCTTTTTCTCAGAACATTGGCTGCAGATTGAATTCACCTGGGTACTCTTAACTATTCTGATGCCCAAATCTCACTTAGAACAATGAAATCAGAACTTTGGTGAATGGGGAACAGGCATCTGTATTGATTTAAAGTTCCCTGAGTGCTTCCAGTCTAGATCCAACATCCATTTTAGGGGAAAAAAAAAAAAAGACAGTCTTTTTGACAAGAATAGTTGTTTTTGCCAGACTGAGCATTAATGTCACCCCAGGGACTTTGGAGACCCTGTCAATGTTAGGCCCCACCCTAACGTGCTCAGGTTTCACTGGTCTGGGATTTTGCTCTGTTAGTAAACAATTGCCCTGTAATGTGTGTCTACAGCTAAAACCACAGCTTTGATCCTTCAGAGCAAAGGCAGAAAAGTCCTCTTCTTGCCTCTTCTGGATGATGATGATGAGAGAGAGAGAGAGAGAGAGAGAGAGAGAGACACTTTCCAGATGCAGGTGCATTTCATTGACTAATTAACCTTCTACTTCCATGCTGTTTTCTTCTGCACTTTCTCATTCAAACCTCACAGCAATCTTGTGAGGTAGAGATGTTTAATCCCAGCGTTTAGATGTGAACACTGAAGCTGCTCTGAGGTGTGTTCATTTTCAAAGTCAACACACCTATTAACTGGCAGAGTGTCAGTTAAGAGATTTTACGCTACTCATAAGCTAACAGGTTAGCTTCTCCCTGGTTCATGAATCCTGGCAAAAGACACAAGACTTTTGGTCACAGAGGAATTAAGGGGCGTGGCAGGCTGTGTGAGTTTCCTGTTCCTGGTATTTGCCTTCCCCCTGCCACACCCCAGCCCCGAGTTTGGAGACAGACGTATGCTGTGCATACTGTGGGTTTGGATAACAGAGGAGGAACTCCAGGCTTAGTAAATTCCTAAGCTGTGGCTTGTCTCTTTTACCACTTTAAGAAGAGATTAATCTACATGCTTTCCTCCCTCGTGAATGGGATTACTTGATGGCAGGCATGCATTCCCTTTTCCACTTCTGGGAGGAAGCAGCAAGAAGGCCATCACCAGAAACCAGATGCTGACATCTCCATCTTGGACTTTTCAACATTTAGAACAAGAAGAGATAAGTTTCTGACCTTTATAAATTACTCAAATTTTGATATTCTGTGATAGCAACACCAATGGATTAAGACAAAACTCAAATTTAAGCAGCCCTAATCTGCTTAAGGAGTTAATGTAAACTTGTCCAGAGTTAATGTAAACTTTCCCTGAATGAAGACATCATCATTGTTATAATGGGCAGCAGATAAATATGCTCTCTGCTCCAGAAACAGTGGATGATACCTATTGTCCAAGGTTGTTCACTGCACAAATATTTTGGAAAAGATATTCCAGAGTTGTGGGGAGCAACTGGGAGCAACTCGGACTAGACTGTTACTGGAATTAAGACTTATTCTATGCATCTGCTCTCCCACAATATGGCGCTGGGAGAGGAGGAAACAGCTTCTACACAGCTGCCTCCAGTTCAACCAATAAACTGTAGGACCTGCTCCTGATTGGAGGAGAGCAGCATACTCGGCGTGTGGGTAGCAGAGTTGGGATTGGCGGAAGAGGACTATAAAGGAGGAGAGAGACAACATGCACCAGGAACATCTATCTGAAGGAACACCTGTGCAGCCCCCGAGAGAGCCGGCCGGCGGTGTGCCGCTCCCCCGTGGAAGTGGGGAAAGTGGCAGGGGGAACCGCCCTTCCACGGAGGTGGAAGGGACGGTAGCCAACCCGGGAAGAACCAGCAGCAAACCCAGGAAGGGCCGAGCAGACAAAAGAACAGCGCAGGGTTCTGTGTCGTTCCTCCACGAAGAGGGGGAGCGACACAGAGTGAAGGCTGTACGTGCTTCTGCTGCTGAGGTATGCAGAAAGGTAAGAGATCCGTAAATGTTATCTCCCAACATGTGTTCATAATTTAGCCCAGATGATTTGAATTTATTCTTCTGCATTTTTTTTTAAAAGATGTATTTATTTATTTGAAAGACAGAGTTACAGAGAGAAGGTGAGGCCGAGAGGAAGAGAGAGAGGTATTCCATCTGCTGGTTCACTCCCCAAATGACTGCAATGGCCAGAGCTGTGCCCATCCGAAGCCAGGAACCAGGAGCTTCTTCCGGGTCTCCCACATGGGTGCAGGCGCCCAAGGACTTGGACCATCTTCTGCTTTTCCAGGCCACAGCAGAGAGCTGGATTGGAAGTGGAACATCCGGGACTTAAACCAGTGCCCATACGGGATGCTGGCACTGCAGGCGGCAGCTTTACCTGCTAAGCCACAGGGCTGGCCCCTAATCTTCTGCTTTTTAACTACCATCCAGACTCTCCTTGATAGGCTGGAGTAAGTAAATAGAATAGATTGGAGAAAAAGTTCAGAGGTATAGAGTAAGAAATGGTGGGTCAAGAGTTGAAGTTGAGAGAGGAGATAATTAGTTATGCACTTTCCATTTTTCATATAATAGTTAATGATTTTGGATATGAATCAACTTTACCAGGAGCTAACCTCAGTTCTTTTTCTCTTTAGCTTGAGTTTATGTTGGTAACTGAGATTCTTCATGCTCTCTCCTACCTCTGGCACCTTCAAAAGCCAATGAGGAAGGTGTGGAGATTGAATGTTTCCCAGGAAGGAAGGCCTGGGACTTTCTGTCAGCATAGAATCACTTTCTTCCTAGCACCAATACTGGAACTAAGACATTGTTACTATATACAGTATTGAACCATGTACAGATTGTCAGGCCCATAATGGAATTGTTTCTATGTGAAATATCATTGTAGGCAACTAGCCTTTGAATACATTTTTGAAACATAGTTCCATACAAATTGGGAGTATTTCTGTTTAAAAAGGCAAATTTTCATGCCTGAATTTTGGTTGCTGCTTGAATGGAGCATGACTAGTTGCAATATGTCCTCTAATAAATTCTTCAGTGGGAAAATCCAAATAGCACTCAGAGAAAATACTGTACGCCTTCTAATATCAACAGGATAAACTACTCCAATATATAACCTCAGAGTGGGATAATAGAATATAAACTGAAATGTGCACAGATTAACATGACATGAATGATATTGTTTTAAGATATAAAATGTCTGTTCCTTAGTTTCTAAATGAATGTAGAAGTTCAGTGAGTGCTTTGCTGGCTTCCTACCCTTAGGAGAATGGCCAATAATTATCTTAATATCTCCTGAAATGATGTACAAGTAATTGAAATTGATGACAACTTGAGTGGTGCCAAACGGCTTGGCAGAAAGTCAGAGACTTCTCTGAACATGGCCATTTGTGCTGACCTGCTCTGCAACTCGATATGATGTGATTTGACTGATGCAGCATAACATTAGGCATCTAGTACAAAATTGTGAAGGCTTGTTCTCTCCAAGTTATCAACATGAGAAAAATATAGCTCTGAACTATTGAACACAGCTCTTGGTGTTGAAAGGGAATCATTTTCTTCTAGCTATTGCAAGTACAGTGAGGAGTCTGGGATAACTGGCTGATGTAAATGAGCTGGATGTACCCAGAGGATCTTTGGTGTTTTACCATCCAGAGGCAATAAGCTGGCCAAGAAATGACAGAGTTGAAAGCAGAGACAAGGTTTTGCCCAGTGTTATTTTGCTATGGACTGATGGCTTAGAGAATTCTGTCCCTGTGTTTCAAATATTACCCCTTTTTCCCCCAAAAGCATCAATCTCAACTTTTTCCATTCAAAGCTTACATTGACAATGAAAAGATAACCTGCTTATTGTCTTAAAACTATTCCTATGGCATTTTTGGCAACATATTACTTCCCTAAATATGTGAATTTAAGAATCTTTGCTAAGTAGTAAATTGATGTGGTTGTAGGGGTCAGAGACAGGATGGTATCTCTTCCATCCTCTCACCTGAGATATGGTAACATTGACATCTAATGTGTATCACATGGATCAAATTTCTCTGGTTTGCTCTAATATTCCTTTCCTTGCCATGTGATTAATTCTTTTGTAGGAAAAGTGTTTTAGTTTTAGCTGCTTAATAAGATAATGTCAAGGGGCCAGCATTGTGGCATAATGGGTTAAGCTGTTGCCTGCAATGCCGGGATCCCACATGAGCACCGGTTCAAGTCTTGGCTGCTCCACTTCTGATCCAGCTCCCTGCTAGTGTGCCTGGGAAAGCACTAGGAGGATGGTCCAAGTCCTTGGGCCCTTGCCATCCACAGGGGAAACCTAGCTCCTGGCTTTGGCCTGGCACAACCCTGGCCATTGTAGCCATTTGGGGAGTGAACCAATGGATGGAGGATTTATCTCCTTCCCTCCCTCTCTTTCTGTAACTCTGCCTTTTAAATAAATAAAAAATAAATCTTTTAAAAAAAGGATAATGCCAATATTAGGGATAAGTTTTTAATAGAAGCTAATTCTTAATGTATTCAAGAGTTTTACTTAATTATTAAACCAATATTAAATGTGAATTCACTGTTAATCAAGAAGGCTACCTGCTATGAAGAGATGAATTATACATAGTTCCTACCATTAAGGAGTTTATAACACTGCCTGTCAGAAGAACTGTCAGATCTCCTTACTATGTAAATCACTTGGAATTTTTAACTATATATTTGTATTATATAGTTTTTCTATTATATGGCTCACATATAGCATTTTTGAAGAATTATTTTATTTATTTGAAAGACAGAGTTACAGAAAGTGGTAGAGCCAGAGAGAGAGAGGTCTTCCATTCTACAGGTTCACTCCCCAAGTGACTGCAATGGCCAGAGCTAAACTGATTCAAAGCCAGAAGCCTAGAGCTTCTTCTGGGTCTCCCATATGGATGCAGAGGCCCAAGGGGTTGGGCCATCTTACACTGCTTTCCCAGGCCATAGCAGAGAGCTGGATCAGAAAAGGAGCAGCCATGACTTGAACTGGCACCCATATGGGATGCTGGCACTGCAGGCTGGGGCTTTAACCTGCTGCACCACAGCACCGGCCACTGTTATATAATTTTTAAAAATAATTTTGACTATGTATTTTTACCTTTTAGCAGGTATAGCTTTGAGTTTCCTAAAATTGGGGATACGATTAGATTCTGAAACATGTTAGATTAAATATACTCATTTATCTCAGTCCTTCTTGTTACCCTACTAAAATGACACCATAGGAATTTTTTTTTTAACTTTTATTTAATGAATATGAATTTCCAAAGTACGACTTATGGATTACAATGGCTTCCCCCCCATACCGTCCCTCCCACCCACAACCCTCCTCTTTCCCACTCCCTCTCCCCTTCCATTCACATCAAGATTCATTTTCAATTATCTTAATATACAGAAGATCAGCTTAGTATACATTAAGTAAGGATTTCAACAGCTTGCTCCCACACAGAAACATAAAGTGAAAAATAATAGATGATTTTTTTAAATGATGATGAAATCAGATCAGACCTATTGTCATGTTTAATCCCAGTGAGAGTCAAGTTGGGAATTGATAATTTCTTTTTTTTTTTTTTTTTTTTTTTTTTTTTTTTTTACAGAAGATCAGTTTAGTATGCATTAAGTAAAGATTTCAACAGTTTGCACCCCCGTAGAAACACAAAGTGAAATATATTGTTTGAGTACTCGTTATAGCATTAAATCTCAATGTACAGCACATTAAGGACAGAGATCCTACATGAGGAATAAGTGCACAGTGACTCCTGTTGTTGACTTTACCAATTGACACTCCTGTCTGTGGCATCAGTAATCTCCCTATGCTCCAGTCATGAGTTTCCAAGGCTATGGAAGCCCTCTGAGTTCTCCGACTCTTATCTTGTTTAGACAAGGTCATAGTCAAAGTGGAGGTTCTCTCCTCCCTTCAGAGAAAGGTACCTCCTTCTTTGAAGACCTGTTCTTTCCACTGGGATCTCACTCACAGAGATCTTTTTGCCAGAGTGTCTTGGCTTTCCATGCCTGAAATACTCTCATGGGCTTTTCAGCCAGATCGGAATGCCTTTAGGGCTGATTCTGAGGCCAGAGTGCTATTTAGGACATCTGCCATTCTATGAGTCTGCTGAGTATCTCACTTCCCATGTTGGATCACTCTCCCCTTTATTTATTCTATCGGACACCATAGGAATTTTTACAAAAGTTTTAAAACCCCCAAGAAAATGAGTGAGAGAATAACATAGAAGAATATATTGTATTAAAAACAAACATCTTTGAAACACAGAAAAGCTGGTGGATAGGTGGTAATTCACTTATCAGACTACAGAAATCTTACATCTAAATCTTACATCTAGGTATTTCAAAATATTAAGGCCAAAGTGGAAAACTTTTAAGACTACGGTTGAAAAAAAAGTCACACATGAATGAATTAGAACCCATGATGGACTCATAGTAACAGTGGAATCTGGAGCAGAGTTTCGCAAACCATGGCCTGTTTCTGTCAATAAAATCTTTACTAGAACAAAACATACCCATTTGTTTACAAATTATCTGTGGCTAGTTGGAGAGCCAACCAGAATCTAGCCAATTTGTCCTGTAGATGACTGCAAACGTTGAGGAGTTGGTGGTGTCAGGTGCCTCAAGATTCAGGACATGTGAATCTGAACAGACAGCAGGAAGATCAGCTAAACATCTTGGATGTTTCAGTCGGACTCCCAATCCCCCTCACCCCACCACTACCACAGGTACCTTTCTTCAACCTGTGAAGAAGACTGGAAAAAACTTTCTCTGTGACTGCTGAGTCAGACTAGTCCTGATACGAGAGTTTGGAACACAGCTGAGGGCAGCTATGATGAGCCACTCTGAGATCATGGGAAATACATGGCTCATTGTAGATCCTAACACATGCCTCCCCTACTTGGTCTCTAGGATACTCTCCACTGGGTGATTTCTCCCAGCAAGTGGTTGGTAAATTGCTGTTTTGATAAAATGACTAGCTTGAGAGGAAATTCCTACACATGAAATGCCTGGCTTTTAATTGGGTTATGTTAATTGTATAACAATGCTCACCAGTTGTCAAGATCAATCGTGTATATAGAGTCATCATTTTGTGTCTTGTTTTATTTTAAAATTATCTGAGAGAAAATGAGAGAAAGGGAGAGATACCATTCTTTGGTTCATACCCCAAATGCCCTCAACAACTAGTCATGGGCATAGGCTCAAGCTGGGAGTTAATCCAGTTGCACACATGGGTGGCAGGAACCTAATTATTTGAGCTCTCACTGCTTCCTCTCAAGGTCTACACTAGCATCAAGAACTGCAGCTGGGTATTGAACCCAAGGACTCTGATGTGGATATGAGCTCTTAACTGGTGTCTGAGCCAATAAGCCAAACACCTGCCCCTGCCATCTTTTTGAATATGTAAGATTATGAGTAGTCATAAATCACCTTTCAAGGAAACTTCTATAGGAGAGAATAGAGAGTGAGGGAGAGAAAAAGAGAGATGAAAAAGAGACAATGAGGGCAGATGAAGTAGAGGCAATTTAGAGCAGCGGGCAAAAACACAGACATGTAGTTACCCACAGACATTCCCCCACACACCTGTGTTAACATTCTCATAGGGATCAAAGATGTGTAATAACAAGGGACCATAAGAGAAAGACCAGTCAGATAACAAGAAAGAGCTCTAAGAAATTAACCAAAGATAGCAAGTTAAAACAGAAGCATTGGGAGATAAATCATAAAACATATTCCAAAATGTATAATGAGAATAATAAAGACAAATTCAAAATAATAAATCCAGAAGTTCCAGCCAACATAAGTTCTAGAAGTAGAGAACAAAAAAAAGAGATGGGAGGATGGGAGGAAATTATCATAGTCTCTAGTTCGAAAAGCTCACACGTTTCCAGCAAGAAACATCAAGTGCCCAACAAAGTGTACTATCCAGGTATTTTTAAATATTAAGGCTAAAGTGAAAAACTTTTAAAATTCTAAAGTTGAAAAAAAAGTCACACATGAATGAATTGGAAATCATAATGGACTCAATAGTAACACTAGACTCTAGAGCAGAATCTGGCAAATAAAGTTTCTGTTTCTGTCAATAAAGTTTTACTAGAACAAAATCATACCCATTTGATTACAGATTGTCTAGGGCTGCCCACAAGTTACAACAATGGAATCAAATGTCTTAACAAAGATCAGACAATCCATAAAGTCTAAACATTAGACATATGGTTCTTTATAGAAAAAAAAAAAAACCTTCCAAAAACCTTCCAACTCTTAAACTAGAAAACAACTGAATAATTCCTTCAAAATTACAAGCAAATGATTTATAATTAATGTGTTATCAGTCACCTTAAAAGTCAATGATGAATATAGAATAATAGTAACTTCAGGTAGGTAAAAATCTTAAACATTTTACCCCCAAACAACCTATAATAAAAAACATGAAGGAGATTCTCAAAGGAATTGATTAAAGAAAATTTTAGGACAAACTATCTCAAGCAAGCAGTGCAATTGGAAGCAGGTAGCTGGAGGGTTTTCTAGGGATATTCTGGTGAATAAATGATATTGCTAGAATACCTGATTAACATGAGGGATCTTCAGAAAGGTCATGGAAAATGCACATTATCTTTTCATTCCATTTTCTCACAACATTTTGAAGTGCTTCATATCTCGAGGAGAGTAAGAGCAATTGGGATGTCTTATGGTTAGGTACACATAGATTTTAAAGCCAAGACAATGTATGAGGCTCGTATACCCCCAGGCAAGCAAAAGTTTGTACAACAAAGAAAATATAAAGACAGCATACTTCGTGATTTAACTGTGAACTTAAGACCATAAACACTGAATACTGATTTATCAGGAAAGATGATATATTCCTATATGGAAGGTGAGAATAGGGCAAGTGTGTACAGATATGCATGTACTTGCTTGCGTATGGGAAATGCCATATGGGAGCTAACCTTCCTCTTCTAGGTGAGAATTAAATAATAGTTCAATCAAGCTATTTTGAATGTGAATGTAAATGCCCTAAGAAAAGCTAAGTGGGATGAAAGCGGTTGCGTGTTGTGCCTGCGAATTCATGTTATCAGGAGAATTGAAAGTGGGGAGAAATAGGAAACAAGAGAATTTTTTCATTGGAGGTCAAGTATATTCTTTGTTTTAGAAAATGAAACTTTTTTACTCTCATAAAATGGAAATTATATCTGAATAAAGACCCAAAAGTTAGTCATTTAATAATTTGAACCTATTTAAAATTCTTAAATGTCAGCTTTCATACAGAAAATAGACATTCATGGATGCTGGAATTTTCAAGATGAAATGTAATCATTTTTCAGATTAAAATTTTTCTTCACTTTCTTTGCACATAGCAACTTCAGAATGAAAGAACAGATCTGAATCACTGAAAGTCTGAAAATGGTTCACCTTCCTAGAAACAGGTCAAGTATTCGAGGGAAAAGTGGTGAAATTTTAATTCCTTTCTAGCAGTTCCAGCAATCTGGAACAAAGACAGTCCCTGAAAAGAGTTTTAGAATGTAAAACTAACTTTAAGGCAGACGGTTTAATGCCAGAAGAAAATTAATAATGCATAATCATAAAAGATGAGAAGATGTATTAAAAAATAGGTAAAAAATCTTCTCATTAGACTGAAAGATTAACTTGACCTATGATTTGGGAATTTCAGCTCTATTCCTGGAGAGAGTACTTGATGCACAGCAACCGTAATAACCGATGACCTTTCATGCAGGATTAACAATGCACCTCCACTGGGGATCATGCCTGCCAATGCAATGCATATTTTAAAAATGTGCCATCACATATCCTCCCCAAGAGATTTCTATCACAGGTACACTACTGGGACTAGAACCCAAAAGTTCGCTGGTGTTTTTACTAAAATTCTTAAAAACATGATTGAAATATTAGAACAATTGGAAATATAATTCAGTTTAATGTCAATGAAAGACATACACTTATCCATAAGTTTCTGTAAATATGAGGAAAGTGTGAGGAATGTAATTCCAGAGACTTTATATTCCCAAATCTTAAAGAAAATAGTGATTGTGAAGAACAAAATATACTTTGCAAAATAGTGAGCAAAAACAATCAAGATCATACCGTAGAAAAGGCAGTTATTGGGGGATCCAGTTGTTAGGTCTTCTCACATTTTAGATTTTGTCTAACTTAAAGTTATTTTTGTAAAGTAGACGTGGTCCAAGTGCCAACTGCTCTTGAGTTTCTCAGTAAATTGTAGGTGACACTCTGGTCAAATACATCCACTGTATTTACAGCTTCTGCTCCTCTATCGAACTTGCACAGAATCTCTCGTCATGACAAGCTTTACGGGATGATCAGAAATTGCAAGGCTACTTGCTGTTTTGTTTTAAAATTTGTTTTAGGAATGGGCATTTGGCCTAGCGGTTCAGACGCCTGCGTCCTCTGTTGGAGTGCCGGGGTTCAATGCCAGGCTCCTGACTCCAGCTCCTGACTCCTCTTTCCTGCTAATACAGACCCTGCCACTCAGTAGAAGAACTGACTTGAGTTCCTGGCTCCTGGTTCTGGCCTCAGCCTTGTTCTGGTCATTGCAGATGTTTGGGAGCCTGAACCAGTAGATCTCTGTCTCTTTCTCTCTCTGCCTCTTAAATAAAATTTTTTAAAACAATAAAAATATATTTTTATAAAAATTTATTCAAACGAATTCAATTGAAACCAATTTCTAAAGAAGATTTTTGGGGTGATGTAATAAAGGGGATTTGGTTACTGAGCCAAAGAAAGAAGCTCAGCTTATGCCCACCACAACCTCACCACTCCTGTGGCTGCCTGACAGCCCTCTTCCCACACACGACCGGCCTAACCCTGCGTGTTCTACAGGCCACCAATGTCATAGTGCTCCACTTCGCCTGGAAGGAACTAAGGCATGAGGTTTGGAAAACTGGAAGGAGTATAATTAGAAAAGTAGTGATAAGAAGTTCTGTAAGAAAAATGTAGATGAATTGCTCAAACGACGTCCCCAAATGCTTATTTTAGGTCTCTGTTGTAAAGAAAGCATTTACTAAGTTGTTGGGATGGTATGCTGAATTTCAGTCATCTGTTTGCTGCAACCATCCAAATGCTTTTTCAATGAGCTTATAAAGTGGTCCTACTGCAAGGTCTTATTCTGTGCTGGGCTCCAGAGCATGTGCCTCTCGCCAAGGCTGACCCTGCCTAGTACCACTACTGTGCGTCCAGTGTGCCAGCAAACAGCTATTAACCTGGGACTTTCATATGGCTCTGTGTCTCTGTGATCATCCAGCCATCTGGTAGCAGATTGATTGCACAGGAGCTGCTTGCCATTTATACTACCTGGGATGGACACTTGTTCTGAATTTGGACTTGTTTTCTCTTTGCATTATGATTCTGTACACTAATGGCATTTCTTATACTTGGTCATGATACGCCTTATTTCATTGCTTCTGAGCAAGGACTTATGTTTAAGTTAATGAAGTAAAGCAACAGGCTAATGTCAATGGGAATCCCTGAAGTTGTAAAATGGTTAAGTCAACCATTAACGACCCCTCATGGTTCTGTTAGGTACACATAATCTCTAAGATTAGATGTGTTTCTAATGTACGAAAACAAGGATTTAGGAATTGAGGCTGATGATTGTTTTCTGATTCTATGACTTGTATCACTGAAGTTTTAATTTTGTTTCCATTTGGGGAATGTTTCCATCAAGGGATACACCATTGGGTTCATTTTTCCACAAATGTGGACCACTGTTTAGTAACTTTATCTTTGAAATGCAACTGTGAAACATGTGAAAAACAGAATTATGGTATTAATGGAGTTATTAGCCTTTATAAGAAAAGGGTGATTAAAAATTAATTTTTCATCTTTTAAAAAAAGGTTTATTTATTTATATGAAAAGCCAGTGGAGGGAGGAGGAGAGAAAGAGAATCTTCCATCTACTGGACCTGCTAGTTCTCCCGAAATAGCCACAGCAGCCAAACCTGGCCAGACCAAAACAGCCAGGAGCAAGGAGCAATATCCTGGTTTCTCACTTGACTTGCTGAAGCCTAAGCACTTGGGGGCTATTTTCCATTGTCTTCCCAGGAGCATTAGCAGGGAGCTGGATCTGAAGCAGAGCAGCTGAGCCTCCAATCAGTACTCCAATATGAGTTGCCAGTGTTGCCGGGGACAGCTTGGCCAGCTTGACCGTTGTACCAAAGTGCCAGACCCAGGGTGATTTTTTTTTCTAAGTAAACTTTCTTTGTTTTAAATCATGGAGCGTATAGTCTATGAGATTTTGTCTTTTTGTGATATTAGAAGCAATTGATGGTGAACACTTGGATCAATTATGGTTTGAAAAGTGGTGATAGTCTGATTCTATCATTCATTCCTTAGTTACTAGCTAACTGGTAACCCCGTGGTACAGTTACATAGCAAAGGCAGAATAGATGTGTAATTCTTTCTTTTTCCCTGTTTTCAAAATTATGAGTCAATTTCCTAATATTTATTTTTAATATCTAAAAATTATGGATTTATGCACTTATGTTTTAAGCCATCTTATTTTCTTATTAATGCTAAAAATTTCATCTTTTATTAATGTCAATCTCTCCAATATACTCCTGTGTCCTTTTATTTTTAAGATTTATTTATTTATTTATTTGGAAGGCAGAGGCAGAGAGAGAGAGAGAGAAAGATTTTCCATCCTCTGGTTCACTCCCCAAATGGTTGCAATGGCTAGAGCTAGACTGATCTGGAAGCCAGGAACCAAGAGCTTCTTCCAGGTCTCCCACACAAGGTGCAGGGGCCCAAGGACTTGGACCATGTTATATTGCTTTCCCAGGCTATAGCAGAGAACTGGATCGGAAGTGGAGTAGCCAGGTCTCCAACTGATGTCCATATGGGATGCTGACACTGCAGGTAGCGGCTTTACCCACTACACACAGTGCCAGTCTCCTCCTGTGTCCTTTTTATTCAACTCTAGTTGAAATGGAGAATCTTGTATGTGGTATGACAGTATATTTTGGGGTTACATTTCATCCATTTCTCCAAAGGAGAAATGAGTCAATAATCAGTTTGGGATAACCATAATCTAGGAACTTAAGAGCATTCTTTATGAATGTAATGGTCATTCTTTCTTGGCTTATTAAGTTTTTAGACTTAGGAAATACATTTTGTTCTTAAAAAGATTTGTTTATTTATTTGAAAGGCAGAGCTTACATAGAGAAATATAGTGACACAGAGAGATCGAGAGATCTTCCATCCACTGGTTTACTCCTCAAATGGTGGCAACAGCCAGATCTTCCACAAAGGTACAGGGATCCAGGCACTTGGACCATCTTCTGCTGCTTTCCCAGGCACATTAGCAGGGAGCTGGATTGGAAGTGGAGCAGCTGGGACTTGAACTGGTGCCCATAAAGGATGTCAGCGTCACAGGAGGGGCGGATTTTCCCGTTATGCCACAGTGCTGGCCCCAGGAAATACATTCTTAAAAGGAAAAGTTATGATGAGTTTGCACTGGTATTTTCAATTCAAATACAAGATTACAAGGGGCTATACCTAGCTGGCAATACTGCACTTGAATTTCCTTTCTCATATTCTGAGAATTCTGGTTCCAAAAACATGAGGAATTATAGAATTAGAATATTAGAATTATAGAATTAGAATAGTGTAGTATCCATAATTTTTGTCCTAAGGTATAGTCAGTACAAATTTAGAATAATATCAATACTTCCCTGGAAATTTGATTACTAGAAAAGTTAACTTCTTTTACTTTATTTTCTAGGAATTTAAACTCAAATTACTATTCTTCAAAGTGACTGGGAATAATCTGTGTACCCCCAACTAAATGCACATTAGGTTTTTTTTTAACTTTTATTTAATGAATATAAATTTCCAAAGTACAGCTTATGGATTACAATGGCTTCCCCCTCCAATGCACATTAGGTTTATTCCTAAATTTTATTTTCTATTTCTAGGGGTTGTAAAATCTAAATGACAGGACATAGCCAAAAAATTTCTGATTTTATTCCTGTTCATATTTTATATAATATTTCTATTAAAGGAAACCGTTCATTTTATAATTTATCTATTGTTTTATCTATTGTTTGCTTTTTAAACATATTTATTTATTTGAAAGAGCTACAGAAAAGGAGAGGGAAAGACAGAAAAAGGGAGATCCTTCATCTGCTGGTTCACTCCACCGATGACCTCAATGGCCAGGGCTGAGCCAGGCCACAGCCAGGAGCCTGGAGCTTCATCTGTTTCCCATGTGCACTTGGGCCGTCTTCTGATGCTTTTCCCAGGCAGTTAGCAGGGAGCTGAATCGAAAATTGAGCAGCTGGGATATGAACCAGTGCTCATTTTGGGTGCTGGTGTAGTCAAGGGTGGCTTTATCTTTTTTTTTTTTTTTTTTTCTTGTCTTGTCTTTCTACTTTGTAAAGGAATGAGATTTATTAGTTTAAAGTTTTGGAGGTAAAAAGTCCAAGCAGTACGGTGCTGTCCCTGGCAGGGGCCTCTTTGGCTGAGTCACTTCGTAGTGGAAGACATCTTAGAGGGGGTGTGTACAAGAGGGAGCCATCACAGGAGTGCAGAGCGGGCGGGCTGCAGCAGGTTCATTCTGGTACAGCAATGTTCTCACGAAAATTACTGCATGTCTCAGGAGAACTACATCAATTCCTGTCAAGGGCAGTGCCCCAGTGACCTAATACCCCCCAGGCCCCACTTCTCAAAGATACCTCTTAATACGGATACACTGGGGAGCAAGCTTCCAACCATGACCCTTTGGGGGACACACATAAACTATAAGGAAACCACTGCAGAGGATAATATAGAAGCCAACATCCAGAGCAGATCAAGAGGGAAGGGGTACCTACCATCAACAAGTGCCAGTAACACTTATTGCACCTTACTTTTCAAAAACATTTTTATTAATATAAAGAGGCAGGCAGTGTCTTTACCTGGTACTCCACAACTCCAGTCCTATTGTTTTAAGATAAGAAAATGTGCATTTCTCTTTATATCCTTACTTTCTAAGCTAATTGATAGCATTTCCTAGGCAATTTTATTTGTCTTATCTTTTGTTTCACTAAATTATGTATCTTGGAAGTCATTACATATTAACATAGAGACATTGACAATTTCACTAGATATTAATTATATGCCCTAGAATTCATAATTATGCATTATTTGAGCAATATACGAGAGTCTGTTTTTCCCTTGGATTTAACAGCAAATGTTGAAGTTTCAGATTTTAACAGCAGACAAAAATTTACAAACATGATACATCTAGAATCTATGTTGGTAAAAGTTAAATTTTCATAACAAAAAAAGAAATTTACATAAAAATTTTTGTAGGTGATGAAACTCCTTCCCTGGCTTTACCAATCTAAAAAGCAGGTTGCCTACCTTAGAGTTAAGAAACGCAAAAACACACACACAGCATCCAGTGCCATTAAGCTCTTGGTAACATTAAATGCAAGAGATACCCAGAAAAGAGTTTTCAAAGTAAGGAGGTAATTGTCATTAAGCATTCCATAATCTATGAAATTATATTTCTTCTTTTTTAAAGCTTTATTTATTTATTTGAAAGTCAGAGTTAGAGAGAGGAGAGGCAGAGGTCTTCCATCCGCTGGTTCACTTCCCAGTTGGCCGCAACGGCTGGAGCTGCACCAATCTGAAGCCAGGAGCTTCTTCCGGGTCTCATACCGGGAGCCAAGGACTTGGGACATGTTCTACTGCTTTCCCAGGCCACAGCAGAGAGCTGGATCAGAAATGGAGCAACCGGGAGTTGAACCAATGCCCATATGGGCTGCTGGCACTGTAGGCGGCAGCTTTACCTGCTGTGCCACAGCGCCGGCCCCTGAAATTATATTTCTTAAGTGAAGCTTTATAGAGATATTTTAGATGGACAGTGACTTAGAATGTAGACAATTCAGGTAGCCTTTTTGGAAAATATTGCTGGAAAACTTTTGTATTGCGAGAGGCCCCTGATGAGGCTTGGTCCAAGATCTTGTCTCCATGCAAGAAACAATTCAAGAAGGTGACATAAATAAAGGTGAGAAGAGAAACAAGATGTATTTAAAGGCAAAGGGAATGTACACACATAGGAGGGACTGCAGGCGCCCTCGAGAGACTGCTGCAATGAACAAAGTATACAGTTGTCCTTTTTTTTTTTTTTTTTTTGACAGGCAGAGTGGACAGTGAGAGAGAGAGACAGAGAGAAAGGTCTTCCTTTTCCGTTGGTTCACCCTCCAATGGCTGCTGCGGCCAGCGCACCTCGCTGATCCGAAGGCAGGAGCCAGGTGCTTCTCCTGATCTCCTGTGCGGGTGCAGGGCCCAAGAACTTGGGCCATCCTGCACTGCACTCCCGGGCCACAGCAGAGAGCTGGCCTGGAAGAGGGGCAACCGGGACAGAATCCACCGCCCCAACTGGGACTAGAACCTGGTGTGCCGGTGCTGCAAGGTGGAGGATTAGCCTAGTGAGCCGCGGCGCTGCCCTACAGTTGTCCTTTTATACAACCTGTGGGCAGAGGGGATAGTGTCTGGAATGGTGCTTAACTAAGTACTCAAGCTGGGGGAGAGTTTGGGATGGGGGCTTAAGTGCTGCCAGTTTCTGAGCCCTCTTTGGAAATCGGGGGAGAGTTGCGGCACCAGGTGCATGATGGGAGTGGGGCTTTTGGTGGTGAATGTGGGGCTGCAGCACCTGTAGGGAAATATAAGTAGTGTCATGGCATCAGGTGCATGATGGGTGTGGGTGTACTGACTGTGATCATTTTATTATAATGTCATGAAGGTCATCATGGTCACCCAGCCTGCAGCCATATTGGATATTCGGAAGCAGCAATAGCTTTTAAGCAGTGAAACCCCAGCAACTGCAGTTAGTGTGAAAGAGGGTGGGGGTTTGAGTGTCACCCAGGCTGAGGGGCTGCACTGCAAGTGCTGGCAATCCTCTGTTCCTCTTCACTCAACACTTCCCTGCCTACATTACTTTCCCTAGACAATAAATGAAATCAAATGAATATCTCAACTATAAGGAAAGTTGAGTATCAAACAGATAGTTAATAGTTATTAACTAATATGTTAAATATTACTTTAAAAAAGATGCTATAGTAAGAAAAAATGAAATAATATGGATATAAAATTTTTAGAATACTTTAAAAATTATGAATTGCATGCAGAATGAAATTAAATATACACTAAATTTCTTTATCTCTTGGTAGGTTCAACTGTTTACTTCCCATTTTTTAAAAAAACACATTTATTTTATTTATTTGAAAGACAGAATGACAGAGAGGGAAAGACAAATGCTGGTTCACTCTTCAAACGTCCACAACAGCCGAGGCTGGTCTCCCGTGTGGGTGACAGGAGTCAAAGTATTCAAGCCATAATCTGCTGCCTTCCCAGGTGCATTAACATGGAACAGACCTGGAGCGGAGCAGCCAGGACTTCAGCTGGTGTGTAATATGGGATGCTTGTGTCACAGGTGGCGGCTTAACCTGCTGCACCTCGCTGGCCCCTCTTTTCCACTTTTGATTGCAGTAGAGAAAGAAATGGAAGTTCAAGTTTAATTTATTAAGTGATCAATGAAAATAGACAACGTAAACCACTTGGAACATGAATGTTGAGAAAACTTAAGTAATATAGCAATATTGGTAAAGCAAAAAAAAAAAAAAAGAAATGATAAACACTCAAAACCAAAACCAAAATAAAGGGGCTGGTGCTGTGGTGCAGCGGGTTAGCACCCTGGCCTGAAGCGCCGGCATCCCACATGGGCGCCGGTTCTAGTCCCGGCTGCTCCTCTTCCAACCCAGCTCTCTGCTGTGGCCTGGGGAAGCAGTGGAAGATGGCCCAAGTCCTTGGGCCCCTGCACCCATGTGGGAGATCCAGAAGAGGATCCTGGCTCCTGCTTTTGGATTGGCGCAGCTCTGGCCATTGCGGCCATCTGGGGAGTGAACCAGCGGATGGAAGATATCTCTCTCTCTCTCTGCCTCTCCTCTCTCTGTGTAACTCTGACTTTCAAATAAATAAATAAATCTTAAAAAAAAAATAAGAGCAAAGAAAGATGACTTTATGGTTTTTTTTATAGCCAACACATGTAAGATAAAAGTAATTTGTGGAGAAAGATTAAAAATTAAGGAATACACATCAGTAATGAGGCATCTATTGTATTTTCTGGTTATATAACATTTTTGAAAATTTCCCCACAGTTGGGGAATTTCCTACTTATGTGTTTAGCTTCTTCACAGTAGAAGACAGAGCATTCATTTTGCCAGCATCTCTTGCATTTTAAGACATAAGCACATGACTGGGCAAACCTGATTAAGCTCATCACTGTCGGACTGACTCAGAAGCAAGCAATCTGAGGAAGGAGGCTCATGAGAATCTATTCCACTGGTTGTGCAGCCAGTACAGAACTCAAGTACTTGGCTGCAGGGATGACTTGCCTCCAGGACTGAGTGCCTGGTACAGCAGTGTCATCAGCATGCAAATGGAGCTTATGACTGGCAGTCATGTAAATTCTAGTCCAAAGTGCTCAGTCTGGTGCCAGTGGCTATTCCCTTCCTGGACCAGTTCTGTGATGTGGTTGCATCAGTATTTTTAGAATCTTATCCTTTAGCCTGTTCCTCCATCACTCTCAAAAATTTTCCAGTTGTCTGTTTTCATAGTAAACTCATTTGCTGCCTAAACTATCAAAATTGGTTTCTTTTTCTTGCATCCAATAATGCTGACTAATAAGAGACCCTGATTCCAGAGGTCATTGTAGAAAGCAGAACCTTCAGCAAAATAGGAGATATCTGGAATTGGTTAGCTGCTCAGATTCAGCCTGCAGGTTTTGAAATCCAGCCACTACAGAAGGCTCCCAGCCAGCGTGTCTAATGTTCATCTGCGGTCACCTGCAAAGAAGTACTCACGGTAGGCACATCTTTGAAGGAACCAAGGCTACAATCAAAGAATCATATGCAGGGAAATAAAGAATGTAAGGACTATAGGGTGCATGTTTGCTTCTAATTGCATTTGGCAGCCAAAAAAAGAATTGTAAACTCAAAGCCCAAAGTTCTTGGCTCAAGATGGAGAAAAAAATCCATGGTGTTTCTCTGTTATTATTATATTTTTTTAACAATTGTGTCCTAGACTGAAAGACAAAAATCGAATTCAGATTTTGATTCTGCAGTTGTCACATTTTGTAGTGAAATTGTCAGCCTCGTCAGATGAAAGTTAGGGCTTTGAGTAAGAAGGTATTTAGGTTTAGGGAGACAGGAATTTGAAATTGACTGCTCACATATAGCATATTCATTTGCTCTCTGTGTTTCCCAATAGGGCCATAGAAAGTCAGTCTTCAAAAATGCTTCGGTGATAGCAGCTCCATCATCTTTCAGAAATGCTCTAGTAGCAGTTCTCTGTGGATCTGGGAGGCCTAGGGGAGACGTGAACATTGAAATGGGACGTTTAATCCCAAATGTAAAGACTGAGTCCTGGAGTGGTAGATGTATTATAGCAGCCCTTCAAGGCCAGATGCATGGACTTGATTGTGGCAATTAGGTAAGGAACACATGTGGTCACTGGAATGGTATATCTCACAGGTATTTATTATGGTGGGTAACAGATTAATAATCCCCAGACAAAAAAAAAAAGGAAATTATACCAGTACCCTAGTTGAGTTTCATAGCTTAAAAAACAAATAAGACTCCACTGAGCAGAGACCTGACTTAAGGATCACAGCTTTCACCCCAAATCCCAAACTTTAGTCTGTTCCCAGGTCTAGGGCTCCTGATAAGAGGGGTGGCTTTCTTGAGGACAGGTCATGTGAAAATCCCACTATTGTTTATAGGATTTTGTGACCACTGACAAGAGCTTTCAGAGATAGAAATGAACTTGAACAGATATAAATTCTGGAGTCCCAGCACATAACTTCTGTCTATTCGTCAAAATGGAAGCTTATGTACCTCATTGAAAAGGATTTTTTTCTTAAAGATTTGTTTTATTTATTTGAAAGGCAGAGTTACCGGGGGGTGGGGTGGAGATCTTTCCTCTGTAGATTCACTCCCTAGATGGCCACAGTGGCTGGAACTAGGCCAGGCCAAAGCTAGGATCCAGATCTTCCTCTAGGTCTCCTACATGGGTCCAGGGGCCCATGGACTTGGGATGTCCTCTGCTGCTTTCCTAGGCGCATTAGCAAGGAGCTGGATCGGAAGTGCAGCAGCCAGGGCTTGAACTGACACCCATATGGGATGACAGTGCTGCAAGTGGTGGCTTAACCTGCTATGCTACCGCGCCAGCCCCTGAAAAGGATATTGACTAAATTAAACTTTATGGACACAGGTGGAGTAAGATGTTACCTGGTTTATCTACATCCCATATCAGAGTCGCTGGGTTCAAGTCCTGACTCTGCTTTCTATCCAGCTTCCTGCTAATACACACTTTGGGAGTCAAGAAGTGATGGCTCCAATGACAGATCTGGGTGGAGCTCTGGGCCTACAGCTTCAGCCTGGCCCAGCTTTGGCTGTGGCAGGTACATGGGGAGTTAACCAGTAGATGGAAGACTCTGCACTCTCTATCTGTCTCTTTCAGATAAAATGAAACTAAATAGATAAATAAAATCTTAAGAATAGGATGATTCACTGATGTCATAAAAGTATTTTATTTGGTTATTTTCAAAGTTTTATATATATATATACATATATAATCTAGCAAATGGCAGGATTTTCATAGTAGCTTCCTTTTTAAGTCTTGGAGTGACAAATATTACGGTCCAATTATGTAGAAGCCTCTTGTTTCTCCTTTTACTAACACTGAAAATCAGAAGTAAACTTCTTATTAAATATCTTATAAGACACTTGTAAACTGTATGTCAAAAGACTGCAAATCAGTTCCAACAAAAGAGAGCCACTTGCTTTCTCACAGAAATTTCTGGGGTCCAGCAAGTTTGGGGCTTGCAAGGAAATCTTTGCAAACAAATGTGGATTTTAAAGACAACCTGTGTTACTACTGGGAATATTAGTCCATTTGTTATTGCTATAGACTGCATACCTCCCAGTATTCATGTGTTGAACCATCACCAGCGTGGAAGTATTAAGAGGTAGGACCATTAGGGAAGTGTTAAGTCACTGGATGTTAAGTCTATTGGATGGGATTATGTCTTTCGTCAAAGAGCTTAGGGAGTGGTTCCCATCCTTCTGTTCCTCTCTGCACCTGTTCCCTTTGGTGGATGCAGCATCAAGGGGTTCCTTTCGAAGCAGAGAGTAGCCCTCAGCCGGGACTCTACTTGCTGGAACCTTGACCTTGGACTTCCCAGCCTCCAGACTGTGAGAAAATAAGTTTCTATTCTTTATGACTTACTTAGTCTGTGGGATTCTGTTATAGCAGCACAAGCAGACTGTGACAACTATTGGTTATTTTGGGGTAAATTTCTAACAATTCTGTGGAGAGAGAAAGAGCGGGTATGTAAATTGAGATTTATGCATCTAGATTTGAGCATGGAGGACACTGACTAATTTTAGAGACACATGTTAGAATGGGGACAGTTTGACCGCTGAGGCAGGTACAAAGGGAATACCAATCTTTGTGCGATACAGGGCAGTATTATGAGACTCAATTTGATTGTGACAGGAATTTAGCTGCTATTGACTTTTGCGAATTAGATTTGTCACAAAATTATTTTTCACATCTTTTGCCATAGACAAAAAAACAAGTTGTGCAAATAAAATCTTAGGAGCAGGGCAAGGAGAGGCCCTTGAGAGAGAGAAAAAGAAAGCTGGTGGCTCTCTGAAACCACAGAAGGAATGAGGACAGCCTCCAAAAGCTGTTATTTTTGATCATATGCTACAAACTACATATATTAAATTGTAGAGGTCAGCTCACATTATATTCCTCCAGGGAGGATTTACTCTTTACTATGGAAATCAGATAGAGCTGGGGCCAAGCACATCAGTCCAATCAGCACCTAAGCTGATTAGCTTAGGGTTGCAATATTGGTGCAGCTCAGGTTTGGTAGAGATGTCGTTTATCTCGGCTTCCAGGTCACAGCATTCACCTGTGAAACTGTTGTATTGCCTTGCAGTTCAACTGGGAGATGACTGTGTTATCTGGGACTCCTCTCCCTGGACAGTTCTGAACCCTAGTCCTTGCCTCCTGGCATGATGGATGTCCTGAAAATTCTCCGATTTCCTGAGCCTTCTCCTTAGCAGAGATCTTCAACCTACTTCCTTGTTCAGCTTTGGAATTTTGCAAATAGTTTGAAAAGAAAAGCATCAAGTCTCCAGTTCCAGAATCTTCCTGTCTTCTGTCTTATTTCTTAAACATTTTAGACCACTAAAACCTCTGTGTAATTTTCCATTTCTAGAAAGATTTTTCTGCTCATGCAAAATCCGAATCCATAGTCTTTTGCCTTGTTCTTAGAATGAGCAATTGAGTTGGGGAAGACACAGCTACAGAAAGTGAACCCATGGTTTCTTCGTCTCTTAATCCCCTGAGCTTCCTTGTCGCCGCAGTCTTCCAACAACGCTGCCAATGACATTATTCTTGTGTTTATTCAGATTTTCCTATTGTCCTCATAAGACATATTAGTCTGCTACAAAGTAGTTCATCTTACCTAGAATGGGGTTATTGTCCTAATGCGTAAGATTCTTTTTTAAAGAAAAATATTATTTATTTATTTGAAAGGCAGAATTACACAAAGAGAGGGAGAGACAGGGAGAGAACTTACATACTGGGGCGTCTTCCACTCCTTTCATAGGCACATTTGCAGGGAGCTACATTAGAAGTGGAGTAGCTGGGATTCACATGGGATGCCAGTATTGCAGACGGCAGCTTAATCTGCAGCACCACAATGCCAGCCTGTATTACATAAAGTTCTATGGAATCAAATCCTCTTGTTTGTCAGACCTCCTGGCCCTGGCTTGGACAGCTTTCCCCTCACTGTGTATTCCTAACTTAACTTTGATTGCAAACTTAAGAATTAGAAAGGTTTACTTTTCTATTAATCTTATGAGGTGTTGAGTCATGAGCAAGTAGCTTCACGGGCACTTGGAGAAAAGTGTGTATGTGTGTGTGAGTGTGAGTGAGTGTGTGTGTGTGTATTCATCTATTGTGGCTTTTTTTTTTTTTTTTTTTTTTTTTTGACAGGCAGAGTGGACAGTGAGAGAGAGAGACAGAGAGAGAAAGGTCTTCCTTTGCCGTTGGATCACCCTCCAATGGCCGCCGCTGCAGCCGGCGCACTGCGCTGATCCGATGGCAGGAGCCAGGATCCAGGTGCTTTTCCTGGTCTCCCATGGGGTGCAGGGCCCAAGCACCTGGGCCATCCTCCACTGCACTCCCTGGCCATAGCAGAGAGCTGGCCTGGAAGAGGGGCAACCGGGACAGAATCCGGCGCCCCAACCGGGACTAGAACCCGGTGTGCCGGCGCCGCAAGGTGGAGGATTAGCCTATTGAGCCACGGCGCCGGCTCTATTGTGGCTTTTTGCTTGGTTCTTATGTAGTATGGTTTCACCACTACTATTCAGTCACTACCTGGACATTAAAAACTAAGTCTCCGGATGAGTAGTACTGATGCTTGCTCCCTGGTACCTGGTTTTATTTCACACAGACATACTGTTGGTTTTAAGATCCCTTGGGACTGGCGCTGTGGCTCACTAGGTTAATCCTCCACCTCCCACGCCGGCATCCTATATGGGGCGCCAGATTCTAGTCCCGGTTGCTCCTCTTCCAGTCCGGCTCTCTGCTGTGGCCCGGGAGTGCAGTGGAGGATGGGCCAAGTGCTTGGGCCCTGCACCCACATGGGAGACCAGGAAGAAGCACCTGGCTCCTGGCTTCGGATCAGCATAGCGCCGGCCATGGCGGCCATTTGTGGAGTGAACCAACAGAAGGAAGACCTTTCTCTCTCTCTCTCTCTCTCTCTCACTGTCTATAACTCTACCTGTCAAATAAATTAAAAAAAAAAAAGATCCCTTGATGTATAGCATCTGGGATTCCACCTTTTCTTCAGGTTAAGCTATATATTAAAAACAAATTATTAAATTTTATTCAGCTTTTCTAAATATTTAAATTAGAAGCTTCTTATGTAATAGTCTACAAATTTGCTTTTTCTACTTAGGAGAAAAGGAATAAGAATGATAATTTATTAAAAAATGTCTTCGTAATCTAGTACACAAACCATTTTAGGCACTTGAAAACATGCATTTTTTTCTATTTAAGTTGGAAATCATTTTTATCAATCATATTCATTAAAATAAAATTTTAGGAATTTTTTGGTCTGGTTTGAGTTATTGCATATATTTAAATGAAACAAAAGTGCAAGTTGTAAAACAAGGTGAAATAAATATCCCACAATTCAGATTCATCACCTTTCTAAATCAGTAAAGATGTGTGAAATGTTTTATCCAAATTAAATAATTTTAAGTAATTTAGACTTCAACACTTGCAGCAACTTGGCAATAATAAAAGTTGTCTAGGGCTAACTTTGATCTGATGCTACCTTCTGTTCATCATGAACAGAATAGGAGAAGCCCTTTGCAATCATTTCCACTTCAGAATACATCATCTCATTCCTTGACACTGTCTCCTTTGTCCTTTATGAAATTCAGAGCCAAGGTATCTTTTTTTGTATAGGATGAAATACTTAGTGATATTGGAAGGAAAAGAGGCAGTAGAGAGGAATGCGGTATTTTTAATTACAGTTGGAATGTTGAGACCTTTATTGTCACAGAATTTAAGCCACATCTAACAGAATACACTGGAATTGATGTGTAAATTTTACATTGCTTGATGAAATTTTCACCAAATGGACTTCTCCCTGAAAGTCAGAATAGAAGTCATTTTATGAGCCAGTAGCAGACATCATTAGCAAAGATGGTGAAGACTTCCTGAGTGTTTAATGCATGCTGGGAAAACCACCACAACTTGGCAATGTCTCTCTGCGGGTGCTTTACGGTGCAGAGCCTCACTCTGTGTAGTAAAAATAAAACCAAATTCATTTGTGCACAGTCTTTTGTTGCCTTATTTAATTTTCACTTTGGCATTAGGCCCCTGGTGCTGTAATAGGGCGGATGTGGCTTTAGAAGAGCTTACTGATCCAACTTGGTTAATAACTTGCATAGTAGAAACTGGTTTAGCAGTTTTTGCTCAGTCCACATTTAGCTCTTCTTCTTGGATTTTTCCTTTGCTAGAAAATCTCACCATAGGGCAACTTATTATAAGTAGATGTTTTTCTGAATTTTAAGGTGATCGCCTTAAGGTTTCTGTGCTGCAAAAGTATAAGCAGGGGGAATGCTACTAACATGGAGCTACAGAAACCTGGATGGAGTAGGAAGAGCTGCATTTGTATAAGCGTCTCCTTGTATGACCACAGCATTATGGCTCCAGATTGTTCTGTGACATGCAGTGTAGATCAGGTTAGGTTAACATCTGAGAAAATCCTAGTGGATTTAGAATTTTTGATGACCATTGTGTTCCTGATGTCAGTGTGGGGCACTGTGGAAAAAGATTATAGGCTGTGGAGACAGGCTGTCCATCCCTCAGGTCCTGGGCATGGGTAGGATTCAAGATCTCTCTGAATCCAACTTCTGGTACGCATACATTAATGCCTATTTTGCAAGATTTTGCAAAGATCCAGTGGCTAAAAGCACTGTTTCCTAAACCACAGTTATTTACATCTCACATGAGGAATTTTTAATGTTATGTCTAGGTTCGTTCTTTGAACATACTTTAGCAATCAACTCTTTCCTCTCTCACTTTAAAAACAAACAAACAAAACAAACAAAAAAAAAAAAAACAAAAAACCAGTGTGCTCTTTTAGCCTTATCCACAGCAAAAAAAAAAGGTGTATGGATTATATATTTTTCTATTACACATGAACAAATATAAAATCACTTCTTGCCCATTATGGAGCACTGATATGCTCAGATAATACTTAATATAGTAACCATAATTATCGTAGTCTGTATCTCCTGTCACACTGTATCCTTGATGCCTAGCACCATGTCTGGTACACAGGCGGTCCTCAGAGAGTCTGAAAATTATCCTGGGCTTTGTTTCTCATTCACTTGGAAAAGGAGCTGGTGGGAGAGGAGAATACACTTTCCCCCCTACTAGGTTTGAGTGTCTGCATCCACTCAAAAGAAATCACTGGAGTGGGGGCTTCTTCCCTTAGCAGGAGGGGCTGTGCTAGAACCAAACCTTATTTGAGCTTCAAGGTTTGGACAATTGGCCTTCCCAGATTACTGCAGTAAACGTCTAGAACTTAACCTGGTCTACTCGATTCCCCAGTGTTCTGGGGGAATCCCCACATCCTCACTTCTGTCAAACTTTCTCTTTTCTTGCTCCTCCTCTATCCTCCGCCTGCTTTTCACATACATGCACAGGGGCACACTTGCAGTCACGCATTGACATGGTTGTGTTTGTGTTTTCTCTATGAGAAAGTTCATCAAAATCCAACATGGGAAGTGGGATACACAGCAGACTCATAGAATGGCAGATGTCCTAAACAGCACTCTGGCCTCAGAATCAGCCCTTAAGGCATTCGGATCTGGCTAAAAAGCCCATGAGAGTTTCTCAGGCATGGAAAACCACGACACTGTGGCAAGAAAAATGACCTAAATGAAAGATCTCTGTGAGTGAGATCCCATTGGAAAGAACTGGCCATCAAAGAAGGGAGGTACCTTTCTCTGAAGGGAGGAGAGAACTTACACTTTGACTATGGCCTTGTCTAATTAAGATCGGAGTTTGTGAACTCAAGAGGCTTCCGTAGCCTTGGCAGCTCATGACAAGAGCCTCAGGTGATTACTGACGTCATAAATAAGAGTGTCAATTGTTAAATCAACAACAGGATTGACTGTGCACCTGCTCCCCATGTAGGACCTCTGTCCTTAATGTGTTGTACTATGTGAATTAATGGTAAAACTAATACTCAAACAGTACTTTATACTTTGTGTGTCTATGTGGGTGCAGTCTGTTGAATTCTTTACTTAGTATATACTAAGTTGATCTTCTGTATATAAAGATAATTGAAAGTGAATCTTGATGAAGAATGGGACGGGAGAGGGAGTGGGCGATGGGATGGTTGCAGGTTGGAAGGAGGCTATGGGGGGATAAGCTGCTATAATCCAAAAGTTGTACTTTGGAAATTTATATTTATTAAATAAAAGTTGAAAACAAACAAGCAAACAAAAAAGAAAGTTCATCAACAGACGGGCAGAACACACCCTGCCCCCAAAGCTCCACCCTCGCTGTCCAACAGAGAGTACCTTAGCCCAGGCACTCTCATCCGAGGGACTATGAAAGGACTGAGGCCCCAGGTCTTCTCTCCTCCTGTAGCCCAGGCTTGGCCTGTAAGTGTCCTCACTGAAGCCTGTTTGTCAGCCCCTTCCGAGTGAAGCCGTAGATATCTCAAGACATTCTCAACAACTGCCAAGTGCATGAGTAATGATGGCTGCATATAGGAAGGGACGTCAAGTTTGTGTGAATAAAATATAACTAAAAGATATGTTATTTTGGTACAAAAACTTTTTAAATCCATGCATAGTTTTTTTCCATAATTCACATTTTCCATGAGCTTTTAGAAGACCCCACCTATGTGTAATGTCATGTTCAGTTAAACAAAACACCGAGATCAGTCCCTGGCAATGAGACATAAGTGTTGACCCCATGATGAATGGATAAATGAGCACTTGTATTTGGTAGAAGAACATACAGCCTAAAAAAATCTCTATGGTTTTGTGTTTACCAGGAAGAAATACAGAAATATCAGAAAGCAGTGTTTACTGAAATTAAGATAGCTGGCATTTTGAGGGGGTGGTTTATTCAAGAGAGTCAGATTTCCACAACAAGCAAAATTTCCTCTTCAAAGTATATATTTACTTTCTGAGTAAGCTCCTTTAAAAAGATGCCTGCTTTGCTCACTACTTAAATTGAATATGTTGTATATAATTTAATCTTGTCCTGAATACTCATTAATAAAAATCTTACTTCAACAAAGAAATAAAATGAGATGTATATTTACAAATTTCAGGGGCATTATTTTGGATAAATTTTTCTTGGCTGCAAAAGTGTAAGTAACCAATGGATACGGGCATGACATGTATAGACTGGGAATGATCCTTGGTAGGAGTGAATTCTTCTCTATTTCTACAATGTTTATCTTGCATGAATACTTCTCTAGGAAAAGGAACTTGGAACGATTATGTACTATGTTTAGTTAATCACACACTTGTTCTAGGGTTTGCGTGGTCATCTAAATTCCTGACTCTTCATCTCTGTTTCCATCTGCAGAACAATCATGCCTGATTTTACTTTGATTTGAAATTTTTTGCCATTTTTTAAGGGATTGCATTCTCTTAACAGGAGATTAATGGGCGTGGCCTGCATAGTTAATGATTTTTGAGCACAGTCTATTATCAGGTATCCTCTAAACACTTGAACTCTACTTTGATTCACTCATTTAATCTCCACTGTAAATATGTGGAATGGTGACATCATTATCATTATAGCTGAAAACTGGGGCACAGAGAGGCGTGGCAAAACTCCCAAGATCTTACTGCTGGAAAGATGGGTGATGTCTTCTTGGATCGGCTATATCTTGCTATCCCAGTGTAGTTTATTCCTGCACGTCTTCAGCCACGCTGTCTATTGGCTATTATTGGCTTTTCTCCACATGCCTATTTTTTTTCCATCCCTTAAATCATTATTGATGCAAATTTATCATTTGAAGGGAATTAAATTTAGGGATGACTGATGGGAAATATAGTATGTTGTTGATGTCAAATTTCACCATGGCTAGAAAATTTTTGGCATTTAATTGTCAGAGGATTTATAGCTGGTATGTCCTCCATCAAACCCCAGCAGGTGTCATGAAGCTCTCCTCCTAGTGTTTCAAAGGATTATACACATACAAACAGTTGGAAAACTGTTTTCTTTTTCCTTTTTCTCTCCCTTTCTTTCCTTTTTATTATTTTCTTCCTTCCCTCCCTCCCTCCCTTTCTTCCTTCCTTCCTTCTTTTGTTTTTACAGAAGAAATCAAGAACTCTATTATAAAAACCAGCTATTATTTGTCACCAACTCTAACTAAATGATCCCTTCAGGGCTTATTTTGATACATGAGACCATTTTCTCACTCAAATGCTCCTGAATATTGTGATTTCCTAACACTACCTTCACTACCAGCTGATAATGGCAAAGGGCTTACCCTGTGCCAAATACAGTTCTACCTACTTCACAGGTAGTAACTCACTTAAAATCATTCCAAACAAATCAATGAGGCACTATTATTCTGGTTTACTATCTCGTTCAAGTCATAAAGCAGCAGTAGCAAGGCCACATCTGAAGCCAGAAAGTCTGGTTCCAATCCTGCCCTCTCATGTACTAAGCTTCAGTGTTTTTCCTTTTGTCTCCCTTGTTCCCGGATGTTTCTCTCTCCTCCACTTTGTTCTGATTCAATCAGCCTTCCATTTCGCATCCGTGTGCATGTATTTGTTGAGGTAGAATGTAGATACTTACAGTAACTTATTAAATTGATAACATTTATTTTATGCACAACCCTAATTCAATAGTTTCTAAGCAAAAGCAAGTTTATAATAGTTCCTCTACCTCTCCCCTGTAGAGAGGGGATAAGATTTCCTTATCATTTGCAGACCTCTTATTGTGGAATACAGGTATCAGGCTGTTTCCTAAGCTGAGTGGCTGGATGTCTGATCATCAGATAATTGCTGTGGTGAGTACATAGTGTATGTGGCTTTCTGGTCAACCTCTTCACTGTCTGTGAAGGAACTCCGAGATAAGAGGCTTTAGTGTGCATCTGGTGCCTCCAGTGATAAACTTGGAGAAGCTCCAGGCCTGTGAAGAATGGATTGTGGGTGGAATGTTTTTTTTTTTTTTAATTTATGCCCAGAAAGTCTGGGTGAAGAATGGTGGCTGGGGAATTCCCCTACAGCTTAGGGACATTGATAACAGATTTGACAATGCACAGAGCGTTTGCTCCTCTGATCTGAGTTAGGCCACAGGCAGACTTCTAGAACCTCCCTGTCCCCCACTTATTTGCCTCCAGGTAGGGAAAAGGGAGCGGCAGGCTGGCAGCGGAACAGTGGGTCTCCCAAGACTTTGTTGTGAGCTTATGTTTCATCCTGTTCCAACCTTCACTTGGCTGGGTGGGAATTTCTTCTGCACAGGGCACATCATAAATGTGTTACCACCCGAGTTCTCTGTAAGAACTGGTGGTTACTCATGTCTGCCTTCAAACACTGCTTTTTTAGTAATCAGTTTCTCTGAAGTTTCCTGCTTAAGAATATATGTATCTTTGCATTAAGAGAGAAGATCAAAGGCAGCTGCAAAGCGAAAGTGCTAAAAACTGGGAGAAGGGACACTGAGTTCCAGCAGATAAGATTGTGTTTGTTGTTTTGCCATGGTTTCTGAAATGAAATAAGTGATAAGAACTTAACATGAAATTCTTCCTTGCATATGAATTGATTTTCCTTGCAGATATCACTGTTTGTTTTGTGGGGCTCAGTGGGCGAGGAGACCTTGGAGGACAATGCGAGATAATTGAAGAGCAAATGCCTCTGCAGTGCCTTATATCTACCCTTTCCAGTGGTTGGATGTAGCGTTCTGCTCTCCTCACCTCTTGCTGTTCCGTCACTTCTTACATTAAGGTATTAAAGGTGCAATTTAAGTGGATACTCATGAAAAATTGCAATGTGAGACCATCATATAATCTCTCTTAAAAATGTGGGCTTGTTTTACTGTGTAATAATTGCCTGTGCTACTGCCTGATACCATCTTTTGGGTGTTGGAAGAGCCACCTGTGGCCTTTTGATTAGGTTGCTTTTGTCATCACATGCACGTCAATGTGGGTTTGCCCTGTGACATACACATGTGTTGTCAGGAGCTTGGTTTTGACAGTTTTAGTTATGTTTCTTATTGTAGCATATTGTTATATGTATACTAAAGAAGTGTAGTTTGCTAAATATAAATCCTCCAGGAAAAACAAAGAAGTAGATCTTGGGGTAAAATCTACAAACTGCTGTTGAGTTAATTGGCTTAATTCTGAGTCAGAAATCATTTGTACTTGATAGAAATAGTATTTTACTATCTAATGTAGAAACTAAGCATTTGAAGAGAAAACTAATGGATGATTTTATTATGTTAAATAGTAATCCTTTGATTTTGCACAAATGTGAATAAAATATTGGAGAAAATAAGGATGTGTTTCCACCAACTAATTACATGTGCTTGACCAAAAGCAATTAGTACTCTGTGTTCATAATTGCGCATATTCTTAGAGGGCCTGTGACTCCAGAAAGGTTAAGAATAATCCACAGTATAGACATACGTTGATCACCTGGCTCACAGAGGCATGAATTACCTTGAAAACAGCTGACCTCAAGCACAGACTTAAAAGGAAAACAGTAAATTGTTTTTCCAAAACAAGTTTCAGCTGGCTGACTCAGTTGCCAGAGCGTGAAAGTACTCTGCTCTTGGTTGAATCCAAGAACTTCAACAACAGGTGCTAGTTTTTAAGCCTACAGTATATTTTCTGCATCCCTAGTCCCATACATCCCAGCCAGAGTTATTTTATTCCTTCTCTTTTGATTAATTTGTTTATTTAAGCAGCACTTGAAATGACAGCAGCCTAGCCTTATGAGTAAAATGTGTATTAGTTGGTCTGTCTGAAGTCTAACCTCTCTAACATGGCTTTTCAAATGGATCAAACTTCTAACAAAGTCAAAGTTTTCCTCTTTGGAATTTTCACTTTCTCTTGGACAAAAGATGAACCTCTACTCAGGCTCTCACCTGGGACTGGTATATTCTGGTAACCTTTTGGATTTTTTTTCTCAACCTATTCATCCATTATGGCCCAATTATATTTTTTTTTTCCAATTATATTTTAATCCCATATTCTATCCCCTTCAAGACACAACTTCCTGTCTTCTGTCTTGCCATACAAGTGTAATTATGTCCCTAGGGTTAATGATGTTTTCTCTTGTATTTTTGTTAGCTGGATTTCCTAATGGTAATAAATTCTTCAAGTGTAGGGAACATTTCTTCTTACTTCTGTTTCTTATGTGGACAGTAAATGCTCAGTAACTGCAAACATGAATAAAATGTCCTGAGTGAGGCCCAAGTACATGGAGGTCGTGGAATACAAGGTGTGCTTAACCTTGGAAGAAGAAGGCTGTCATTGCTTTTTCTCATCTTAACATTTCTGGCTGGTATATCAGTGATGTAGATGAGCCTGAAAATAATTTCCTGCTATCATGGTTGAGTTCACTTTAATGTTTTTATGATTTTATTCAAGGGGAATTTCAGTATATTCAACATAAGTGGTACAGATACAATTAAATTATAAGCAACAGTAAGCACACATACATGAAAATGAAAATGAAGCAATAAGAACCAAATCATAAAACTGGGCAGGAGAAAATTAAGGTACAGAATTTAGCTTGGTTAAGGTGATCTCCTGTATACATTCAATATAAACTTTGTGTAACACAATAAACCAGATGTTGTTTAGGCAAGTTTTTGGGGGTACAGATGAATTGGTAAGCATATTTCATAAGCACTCATAGAATCAGTTGTTCCCTTAGGACATGTATAGACAATAAGTATTGAGATATCTAATAAGTATTTCAAGTGGAGATATTCTGAGCTGGTGGTGGGACTTCCCAACCAATGTAGGATCCTTGTTCCTGATTGCTTGTTTCATAACTGACGGCACTGGATGTGAGTGGAAAGGAGGCCTTAAGCAATGAATCTGTTACCCTTGGCTGTTTAGTAATCCTCTGATAGCCACTTCCAGGTATGAGAAATATTTCAGTGGTATTTGCTTGTGAAGTCTACTGCCAGTAAGAACAAGTCATACAATAAGAGAGCAAGTTGTAAACAGCTGAGATATGCTAGTCATAGAACGAAGGCTTCTTCAATTCTAGCCACTTCTCACCAGTTTAAGTGAAAGGTGGGAAGTATGTACAAGGAACCAGGGTATTTCACCAAACTGATGGTCCGATGGTGGGGCCCAGATGGGAAGGTCAGAGACAGAGATCACTCCTCTTCTCTCTCCCTGTCCGCCTCATGTGATGGGTTCCTTGAAGACTACTTTTCTCTGCTTCTTCATACAAGAACTATAAATATCAAGAGGCAAAAATCCCCAGTACCACATTTATATGTCTTTAGAAATTCAGTGTCTTCACATAAGGGATTGGGGACCCTGAGTCCTAGCCAGCTCTAACCTACAGGAGGGAGGATCTGATTAAAACAGCTTGATCCATGTCCAGTCCAACAAAATCAACAATGGCAAATGCGGCAGGATTTTGGAACATACCAGTGCAGGGGAAAGGCCAGAATCTGAATAGCTATTAACGAAGATCTCATCTGATGAATACAGAAGCACATTTGTGTGAAAGACCACAGGGGAGCTTCTGTTCAATGTAGAAGATAATCAGAACATTCAGTAATCAATTTTGAGTTTGTCTTTGGTTAGAGAAGGAAATATTTGCACCTTAAAGGAAGCTGTGGCTTGATCATAAGTAATATTATATGGAAGTAGTGATTCTCAGTTGCTCTTGTAGAAGGCAAGAGAGTGAAGTTCCAATGTACTTGAGGAATTCAAAGTCACAGATATTGCTTTCATAATTATTTCTGCATATGGTCAAAAGTATCTGAGGATGGCTCAGAGTGATTTTTAATAACATTTATCATTTTTTATTGTGGTCATTAGCAAGTACTTATCCTTCAGATGTAATAGTATACTTAGCTACTGTGATAACTTTTTAAAAATTCCATCTAGAATAAGACACAAATGATATCCATTCCCTTGGGATTATCAAAATTATCACAAATTGCCATGATAGTAACAATTGGTTGCAGCTCCTTCCTTTTTTCTCTTTACTCCCTTAGGACTGCTGAGCAGGTGTGTTGTCTTCTTTTGTCACATTGGCTCCTTACCTGTTCCTCTCCCCAGGGATACTTGGTCTGTTTGTGAATTCTCCTATAGAGTACCGCACCATCCCACATCATAATGTTACCGGAGAAATGCAGGGTTCTTGTCTTCGCACAAGAAAGAATTCAGGCATGAGACAGAGAGTAGTGGAAGGTAAAATAGCAAGGTTTATTAGGATAGGGACATCCCTAAGAACGGATGGGCACCTCTCCAGAAAGGACCTGAGAGTGCCCAGTCTCTCGGACTGGGGGTGGGGGGGGAGTGAGGTTACGTGGTCGAGTGGAGAGATTACACCTGGGCAGGCCAGGCAGGCGGCTCAGCAGAGAGGCAGAGGGCTGAGTGAGCAGTCTGGTTGAGGCCAGTGGTTTTTAAGGAGATGGGTCTTTGTCTTCACACATCTCCTCCTGAAACAAAGGATTTTATGGCTGTGAATATTAAGAAACTCCTATCTGAGTTTTCCCTTGAAGGTATCAGACAGGAGGAAGCCTAGCTGGCGCCATCCTGGGTTCAGAGGAAGGGTGAGCAGGACCCCCTAGAGAATGGAGATCCGGAGCAGGGTGTTTGAAATGCAGATACTGGGCTGCATCTGGGAGATTGTGGAAGATTTGTCAGGCAGAAGGGGCAGGGACCTCTACCTGGCAGGTTTTCAGGTAGAAAGGGGCAGGGCAGGATGCGAAGGCTGGGCTGTCCCTGAAACATTATTGGGATGACTTTGAGATGTAGATGCATATGCTGGATATAGATGTCTTCTCTTTAGGCCTTTATGTCACACACACATAAGCTCACAACTGACTTCCTACCTAACAATAACATCCACACTGCCAGCCAGAATGTGGAGGTATGCTTTATGCTTTCTATTTCTAAAAGCCAGGTAGACTTTCATGGCGATGTTTAAAAATAAATTGCATTTCTCAGTCAGACCAAGCTATGGCAAGTCCTTTTGAAATTTTACTCTGTAATACATTTCTTTGATATTCCTCTCTTATTTTTTAAGTGATTATTTTTCCATTGTGATATGGATTTCTTTATTATGTTTTAGGTTTGAAAACTGTGATACAAAATAATGACAGTGTATGTTTTCTGTAGTGATGTAAGAGTTAACCTTACCACCATCCATTCTGAATCATTAATGAAAAGCTCAGAGCTGCCCGAGCTTCCACGGAATTGAAAGGAGAGGCACCAACATCAGGCATGGAAAGGTTACTTCAAAGCAAACTATGTAGCATGACCTTTTGAGAATCTAATGGTTATATATTTTCCTATCTATGCTTCTGTTGTTAAAGAGAATATAGTGAACTTTCACTATTCTACTTCCTCTTCAATTTCCAATCTAATTTCAAATAGATTTGAAGTAGCTACACGACAGGAACCTTTTCAAACTTCTTTCCTATCATCTTAGCTGAGCACAAAGCCGGTGTTCAATAAGTGCTTGTTGATTGATATGAACAAGTAAATATTGATACTTACAAAAAAGGTTCTTGGATTTTTGATAATGCTTATGGAAGCCCATTGTATCATAGGTTAGCATATGATACAATTTTTGTTAGTTTTACAATTCCTCCTTCCCTTTTCTTCCTACACGATTTGGGTCCAAGTCCTTGAGGGCCCAGTGTGGAGTTAGGAAGAAGCTGAGCAGCGGGCCTGCGCTGTGGCGTAGTAGGTTAATCCTCTGCCTGCAGTGCCGGCATCCCATTTGGGTGCCAGAGCTAGTCCTGGCTGCTCCTCTTCTGATCCAGCTCTCTGCTATGGCCCGGGAGTGCAGTGAAGAATGGCCCAAGTCCTTGGGCCCCTGTACCCATGAGGGAGACCTGGAGGAAGTTCCTAACTCCTGGCTCCTGGCTCCTGTTTCCTGGCTTCGGATCTGCCCAGCTCAGGCCGTTGTGGACATTTGCAGAGTGAACCAGCGGATGGAAGACTTTTCTCTCTGTCTCTCCGTCTCACTGTCTGTAACTCTAACTCTCAAATAAATAAAAATCTTTAAAAAAAAAAAAACAAAAAAACAAAAAAACAAGAAAGAAGCTGAGCAGGGCTAAAAGTACATCTACATATGAAGGTAGCCCAGCAAGGGAATCAACACCTGAGCAAGCTGAGGGAGAGATCCAACTAGACGGGTGACCTGATAGAGGGGTCAGAATCTTAACAAATTGAGGATGCTCGTGTGGGAGGCAGTTAGCATGGGGAGGCAGAGCCTGAGTGCGTGAGGCTTTTGAGTCCTAGGATGGGGAATGAGTGGGGAGCAGAGATGGGATATTGGCTATACTTTTTCTTTTTTTTTTTTTTTTAAGATTTATTTATTTATTTGAAAGTCAGAGTTACACAGAGAGAGGAGAGGCAAAGAGAGAGAGAGAGAGAGAGAGGTCTTCCATCAGCTGGTTCACTCCCCAGTTGGCCACAACAGCAGGAGATGCACCCATCTGAAGTCAGGATCCAGGAGCTTCTTCCAGGTCTCCCACATGGGTGCAGGGGCCCAAGGACTTGGGCCATCTTCTACTGCTTTCCCAGGCCACAGCAGAGAGCTGGATTGGAAGTGGAGCAGCCCCATTTAGGATATCGATGGGATACTGGCACTGCAGGCAGCGGCTTGGCCCACTATGCCACAGTGCCAGCTCTGGCTACACTCTTTCATGAGGAAATGATCAATAAATGAAAACATTAAAAATAATGGAAGTAGGTTTCTTAGTGTTGGAAAATGGGGTTATAAATATAGTATGGGAGAAAAGTAGAGTAAATCCCATAGTTTAAATTCAATGCTATTGAAATGAGCTAGTGGTTTTAATATTGATAGAGATAGGCAGATACATAGAAACAAATATAAGTAAATAGGTTTGTATGTTTATAAACACAGAACATCATCGATTTATATGTGTTTGTGTGCGTGTATTTCCACAGACATGCATTACCTGGTTCTGCCCCCCGAGAGTATTTTGGAGCAACTATTCTGCACGTAGATCCAAGGGTCCTTTGAGAAATGCTGCCTCAGGCCTGGGGCAGGGAAAGTTCATTAAGTCTGGGTCATCTTGTGGCAGGAAAAATAATTCAAATTTTGGAAAGGTTCCCACTGGCAGAACCAAGTTCAATTTGCACATCTAAGTGATGAATAATTTTAACAGATTGTAATCCATTGATGAAAAAGGAAACCACAAGTCCATGATAATTATAATTGAATGAGTAAATTAAAAGCTTGATACGAAACAAGATTTTGAAGGGGCTGGTGTTGTGATGTAGCATGTAAAGCCACCACCTGCGACATCTTCCCGTATTGGCACTGGTTCAAGTCCCCTCTGCTCCACTTCTGTTCTGGCTCTCTGCTAATGCACCTGGGAAAGGAGTGAAGATGGTGCAAGTGCTTGGGCCTCTGTACCCACACGGGAGACCCAGAAGAAGCTCCTGGCTCCTGGCTTCAGCCTGACCCAGCCCCAGCCATTGTGGCCATTTGGTGAATGAACAGGTAGATGAAGATCTCTCTTTCTCTCCCTCTCTCTGTCTCTGTAACTCTGCCTTTCAAATAAACAAATAAATCTTTAAAAAAAAAAAAAAAACAAGATATTTAAGTAGTTTCAAAGTACCTCCTTACCAAAATAATCACAAGGCAATTTTATAGTGGAGAGATGTAGCAGATTCTATGCTAATCAAGCATTCCAGGTGAATATCATTACCAACATCACAAATTGAACTTATGTCTCAATTGTTACACTAGAATGTATAACATCAAATAAACTGAAATTGAAAAACTGAAACTACAAAACAGCTGACTTATAATTGTCAAAGTATTAAGGTCCCAGGGTCAAGGGGAAGTGAGAAACTTGCTGACTGAAGGGGAACAGAAATTCAAAACAAAAAAGTGCAACATATGAATCTGACTTAGACCATTTTGCTCTAAGGACATTATTGGGACAATTAGAGAAACTTGAGTGGTGACTACCACTATTAATTCCTGATATTGATGGCTATAATATGCTTTTACAAAAGTGTATTTTTTCCCAGAAACCGCACAGTAACAGTGCAAGGGAGATGAAAGAACATAATGCCAGCAGTTTATTCTGAAATTATTCAGGAATGTAAAAATTTTGTGATGTACTTCTAAGTTTTTTATAAGTTGATGATCATTTATTTAAAAAAACATTAAAGGATAGAACTCCCAAGTTAAGAATAAAATAAAGTGTGAACAAATTATTTAACATAAATTTCAGAAGTCATTTTGGTAACTTTACCTAAGGAATTATCGACTTAACTGAAAGGGTTGTCTTTATAAATTTTTCAGAAGTTATTCTCCGCAGTAAACCTAGAAAGAGTAAATGGGAAGCATGTCTCTGGGATAATTTTATACCTGGCAAGAAACTGTCTTCAGGTGCTGGCGAGTCAGAGCTGTTGCCGGTTCTCCGCAAGTGCTTTCTCGTGTTCACATCACGTTTCAGTTGGGCTCCACTTTTCACAAGAATGCTCTTTACTGATCATACCTTATCCAACTTTTTTTCTGATTCTCCAAGTTTGTTTATTATATTATTTACATGTGAGATAATGAGAATGTTCATGCACACAGGGAAATATTAATTTTGATTCCTTAATGCTATTTATGATATTATTTACACATGAGACTTTTAAAAATGTTTTAAATTTGGGGGCTGGTGCGGTGGCTCACTTGGTAATCCTCCGCCTGTGGCACTGGCATCCCATATGGGTGCCGGGTTCTAGTCCCATTGCTCCTCTTCCAGTCCAGCTCTCTGCTGTGGCCCACGAGGGCAGTGGAGGATGGCCCAAGTCCTTGGGCCCTGCACCCGCATGGGAGACCAGGAGGAAGCACCTGGCTCCTGACTTTGGATCGGCGCAGCGCCGGCCATAGTGGCCATTTGGGGAATGAACCAATGGAAGGAAGACCTTTCTTTCTGTCTGTCTGTCTGTCTCTCTGTGTCTATAACTCTACCTGTCAAATAAATTAAAAATTTTTAAAAAAAATTTTAATTGTTAATTAGTTTTTAACAGATACCATCTGATTTGTAGTTACAATTCTAAGGCCCATAATGATATTCTCTTTCTTCCTTCCTCCCTCCCTCACCCTGTCTCCCTCCCATTTTCCTCCCTTTCTTTTTTTTTAGTCTTTGAGATAATTTGCATTTTGATTAGTTACAATACTCCTGTTAAATATAAGCTACTTTGCATACTATGATATCAAATGACAACATCAAGATACATGAAAGATTTTCAAAATTTTCCTGGAGAATGTATATATAAAGAAAATTATGAATTTCAAAAGGTTTTGTACATAAACGAACTTATCTCTTAATTCTATTTCCCACGAACTTGAAGTCCTCTCATGTAGAGGCATAGATGAATTTTTTACTCATTACTAAATGGCCCTCCCTTCTACCTCCCTCTTTTCCTTCCTTTCTTCAAAAACCTCATATTGGGGCCACTCTCATAGCATACATTGTTAGACACTGTGTAGCAGAGTCAGCTACTAATTGGTTAATTTTAAAGTGCTTAGAGTCTAGTGAGGAAGGTAAAGGAGAACGAAATGTGACATTGTGTACCTGTTATGGTAGAGGTATTAAAATTGTGCTGTTAGGCCGGCGCCACGGCTCACTAGGCTAATCCTCCGCCTTGTGGCACCGGCACACCGGGTTCTAGTCCCGGTCGGGGCGCCGGATTCTGTCCCGGTTGCCCCTCTTCCAGGCCAGCTCTCTGCTGTGGCCAGGGAGTGCAGTGGAGGATGGTCCAAGTGCTTGGGCCCTGCACCCCATGGGAGACCAGGAAAAGCACCTGGCTCCTGGCTCCTGCCATCGGATCAACGCGGTGCGCCGGCCGCAGCGCGCCGGCCGCGGCGGCCATTGGAGGGTGAACCAACGGCAAAGGAAGACCTTTCTCTCTGTCTCTCTCTATCACTGTCCACTCTGCCTGTCAAAAAATAAAAAAACAAAAATAAAATTGTGCTGTTAAGAAGGATTTTAATCATATGGTCAAATAGAGGGGGAAGTGAGTGTTCAGGAGAACTGAGGTTTGCACTGAGCTGTGATGAGAAGCACATTAGAGGAATAAATGAATAATAAAGTAGGAAGAAGAAACTAATGCAGATAAAAGTTGAAATAAACATAAAATAAAAAACTTAATGGATCAATAAAAGCAACAGATGGCAAACTTGGAAAACATTTGCTAAGTCTGATCAAGGAAGAAAAACGACATGAATAATAACAACATAGAAACAGAGAAGAAGGTGCTATAACTAGAACTGTGGAGACAAACAAATGAGAAGAAAACTCTATTTTTATATTTGGATCAATGTATTTCCAATTTTAGGAGTAAAAGTTATTTTTCTAAGAAGATATAAATTAACATCGTGACTCAACAAGAAATAGAACACTCAAAACCATCAATCACTATAGAAGAAATGGACACTGTAGTCAGAAATTTCTCTTCAAAAAAGAACTAGGGCCAGATGGTTTACAGAAAGTTTCACCAAAATTTAAATGAATAGCTAATTCTCATATTTTAGAAATTTTTCCAAATAATTAAAATGTGAAAATCCACCTAATTAGTTTTCTAAGGTGAGCTTGGAAAAGTAACCAAACAGTATGGTTTTGGAAAAAAAAAAAAAAAAAAAAGGAAAGACAAACCCAACTATACTAGTCCCTGCTGATCCAAGGGGGAGTACAGTCGGATGCCTGGAACCATGGCCTATACTGAATCATACAATTTAATGGCTTTTCCTTCTTATCTTTTTTTTTTTTTTTTTTTTACAGGCAGAGTGGACAGTGAGAGAGAGAGACAGAGAGAGAAAGGTCTTCCTTTGCCGCTGGTTCACCCTCCAATGGCCGCCGCTGCAGCCGGCGCACCGCGCTGATCCTGGCAGGAGCCAGGATCCAGGTGCTTTTCCTGGTCTCCCATGGGGTGCAGGGCCCAAGCACCTGGGCCATCCTCCACTGCACTCCCTGGCCATAGCAGAGAGCTGGCCTGGAAGAGGGGCAACCGGGACAGAATCCGGCGCCCCAACCAGGACTAGAACCCGGTGTGCCGGCGCCGCAAGGTGGAGGATTAGCCTATTGAGCCACGGCGCCGGCTGATTCCTTCTTATCTAAGCACTTATTTCCCACTGTGGTTGCACCTTTTTCAGGTTGGGGTGAGACTAAAATAATCACACATTTTGTTTTCTCCTTTAATTTCACTGATAGAGAATTCATACTGTAGCTTTTAAAAGTTATTCCATATAATTTTCTCTTTCTCAGTAAGTCAAGAACTGTTTTATCTTTTCACTTAAATGAAACACTTTATAACTTATCTTTTATAACTATATCCAAAGCTACATTATATTTCTTGTGCTTTGGGCCCATTATTAACCAACATAAGGGTTATTTAACACTAGCCCTGAGACACTGAGATGGTGCATCTGGTATCCAAGTGGCTACTAAACGACTAACAGGCGTGTAGCTCATATAGCATCGATATCCTCAACAAAGGGATGATTTTTGTTGCATATGGGGCAGAGTGAGGTGGTATGAAATTTCTTCATGATACGCAGAATAATATGCAAGCTAAAATTTATGAATTTGTTTATTTCTGGAATTTTCCCTTTAATATTTTTATACCATGATTGACTATAGGTAACTGAAACCACAGAAAGTAAAGCCACAGATAAGAGGGGACCACTGAAAATTTCAAAATAAACTATTAGCAAGGAAAATGAAGCAAAGTCTTGAAGGTATGACTAGGTAGGGATTATCACAGAAATTCCAGACTTTTTTGTTAGTAGGAAATCTTCTAATGCAATTCTCTGTACAAATATATTATAAGGGGGAAAATACTACATAATTATCTCAACTGGTGCTCCTTTCAAACATTTCATCAAATCTAATGCCAATTAGTGTTGAAACTCTTCACTTGAAGTAGAAGGGAGGTCCCCCAATGTGCTGACAGGTATCCGCAGTGAGCATCAGAGAGAATGGTACAACTTCTGAAGCATTCTTAGACAGGAACAAGGTGTTCAGCCACTCTTCAACACTGTTCTAGAGGACTAAGCTTAAACAATGAATCTGATAAGAAAACAGAAAGAAGAATTAGAAAGAAAGGGGCAACTGTTGTTACCTAGAGATGGCATGGTGGTTTAAAAAGAGAACCACAGTGTTTAATGGGCAGTGTCAAAGGACAGGAAACTTAACTAATTCACTAGAAATAAAATATGTAGGCTATGAGAAGGCCTCTGTGAGTGAGGATGCTCTTAACTTTAGCCCTTTCTTGGACAGGTGACAAATTTTATTTTATATTGGAAACCATGTTAGGTATTTTTACTGTGAAAGCTGAAGTTGTTTCCATAGAAGTCATTTTGTTATCTTTGGAAATGAAGCTTCTATGAGTTTATATCATCATTTGCAGGAAATTTCATAATGGAAAATAGAATTGGACTGGGAGTCAATAGTTTTGCTGTTCTCCCAAACATCCATTTTCAGACTCACTTTCCTTGTCATCTGCTTATGCTAACTCACCACATCAGTAGATTCACATATTCAAATACATACAATTCATATTCTGTGTTTGCAATGGAGTGCCATTCTCTTTTTATTTGTATAAACTTCTGAGTTGTCAAAATTATTATTATTGTCACCATTACCTTCATGCATCATTGAACACTTTTTGAGCCATTGATCCAAATTTTCAAATGGGAGCACTAACTCAGCATGATGATGATAATATGAACTACTAAATTCACAATTAGGAAAATGGGGTGGGTATTTTGGTATAGTGATTAAGTTGGTGCCTGGGATGCTTGTGTGCCAAGATACAAGTCCCAAGTCCACTCTTGGTTCTGACTTCCTTCTGTTGTGCAACCTGAGAAGTGGCATGTGATAGTTGAAGTTGGTGGTCCTTGCAATTGGTGTGGGAGATCTAGATTGAGTTTCCTGCTCCTGATTTTGGCCTGGCCCAGCCCTGACTGTTCCAGGTATTTGGGGGAGTGAACCAGTGGGTGAAAGATATCCCTGTCTGTGTCTCTGCCTTTCAAATGCTATAAAGTAAAATTTGAAGATGCATGGTGAATGGTGGAAAAATTCATCAGCAAAGACAGAAATAGATTCTATTAACTAAAGTATAGACAGGAAGAATTCACTAACACACAACAGTACCTACGACAGCTTTTCAGAAGGTGATGATTGTTACATAACAAGACTTCTGTGTGAATCAAATCATTTCACATCATACATTCCTGAATTGTTTGCCGACACAGTCATTTCATTGTCTTTTCCTTTGTAAGCTCACAAGTTAATGGAGACCTGATGAAATCTGGAAGCCTCACTTTAGGAAACCCTCCGGCATGTGCCTGAGTAAGATACACTGAGGCGGTGTCTGAGCAAAATCCTCTGACGTGAAATAGTTCAGAGAAGCTACTGCTTCTTTCTTGTTTTCATATACATTTTTCTTTTTAAATTTTTCATTAATTAGCTATAAGCTAATTTGAGAGTGTTGAGGGGGGGGAGAGATAGAGAAAGAGAAAGAGGAAAAAAAAGTACCACATTTGCTGATTCACTCCCCAAGTGCCCAGAACAGCTGGGACTTGGGTAGGCTGAAGCCAGAAGCCATGAACTTGATCTTGGTCTCCCATTTGGGAGACCAGGACAAAGCTACTTGAGTCATCACCAACTGCCTCTCATTTGTGCATTAATAGGAAGCTGGAATCAAAGGTGGAGCTAGGACTGCAGCCCAGGTACATCAGTGTGGGACATGAGCACCTAACTGGATGTCACCCTAGGCTAAAGACTCACTCCATGCATATGATTCAACCTGTGGAGAGATTCAATACCATTTCCTGCACTGAGCCTGAACCTGATATTTTCTTCCATTTTACCACATGTGAGGACTTTTATTGGATGTCAAAGTTTGAAAGCTTTCATGCTGATGATGATGCACTAGAAGTCACCAATTTTTCCCCAATAAAATTATTTTTTAAAATTACCTACACCTTGCCTGTGTTTTTGAAAGGAACACGTTAGGTTGGCACATGCTCACTCGGACTTACCTCCAATGGTGGAATTAGAAATGTGCCAGGGGATTTCAACTCAATCTTACCAAGGAGGCAGGTACCAATGCCAGCACACTTGGTAAAGTGATAAGTATAAATACACAACTGATCAAAAAGATAGGGTATGTGTCAATGAGATTTCACAAATAAGACCAGTGTAAGCAAATAATGAAGGATAGAATTAAAAGGGAGAGAATGATCCTGCGGGGGAAACAGGACACACAGCAGACTCATAGAATGGCAGCACTCCTGCCTCAGAATCAATCCTTGGGACATTTGGATCTAGCTAAAAGGTCCATGAGAGTCTCACAGGCATGGAAAGCCATGACACGGTGGCAAAAAACAATCTAAATGAAAGATCCTGGTGAACAAGACCCCAGCAGAAGGAACAGGCCATCAAGGAGAGAGGCGCCTTTCTCTGAAGGGAGGAAGGAACCTCCACTGTGATACGGCCTTGACTAAACAAGTTCAGAGTTGGTGAACTCTAGGGGCTTCCATAGCCTAGACAGCTCATAGCAAGAGTCTCGAGTGATTGCTGACATCATAAATAAGAGTGCCAATTGTTAAATCAACAACGGGAGTCACTGGGTACATGCTCCCCACGTAGGATCTCTGTCCTTAATGTGTTTTACTATGAAACTTAACAACAACACTACTAGTTGAACAATACCCTATACCTTGTGCGGTTGTGTGAGTACAGCCTGTTGAAATCCTTGCTTAGTATATACTAAGTTGATCTTCAGTATATGAAGGTAATTGAAAATGAAACTCGATGAAGGGCAGGATGGGAGAGGGAGTGGGAGAGGGGAGGGCCACGGGAGGGAGGGAGGTTGCGGGGGGGAGCCACAACAATACAAAAGTTGCACTTTGTAAATTCACATTTATTAAATAAAAAAAACTATATAACAAACAAACAAAAAGAATTTAATACTTTACCCTTTTAGTATTTTTTATGTTCTACTTAAAACTATTGGTTGAACTCTGTAATTAATACACAATTACTCTTAGGTGTTTAATTAATGCTATAACTAGTACTCAAATAGCATTTTACACTTTGTGTTTCTGTGTGGGTGCAAACTGTTGAAATCTTTACTTAATATATGCTAAATTTATCTTCTGTATATAAAGATAATTGAAAATTAATCTTGATGTGAATGGAAGGGGAGAGGGAGTGGGAGAGGGGAGTGTTGTGGGTGGGAGGGAAGTTATGGGGGGGGGAGCTATTGTAATCCATAAGCTGTACTTTGGAAATTTATGTTCATTAAATAAAATAAAATAAAAATAAAAAAAGAAAGGAACATGTTAGTCCTCAGTTTCAGGGAAATTTTCCAAAAAAATATTTTCCCATAGAAGTGAGCTTTTTTTTTTCCCAGCTATTACAATAATTGGGAAAGAAACCTTTCTTAGTTCATTTAGTATGGTATTTGATACTTTTAGACAAAGAAAGCAAAGAATACCTTCACATTGCTTGGGGAAATGTTCAAACTTGGTGGAGTCCCCAGACATTGCTGTATGCTTGTGGCTCCTGGTTTCTGCATATTGAGGACACTGGATACTGTTGAAAGTGTGAGTGTGTGTGTGAGTGTGTGTGTGAGTGTGTGCATGTAGAGAGAGAGAGAGGTGCAGAGCAAGGGGGCAGAGAAAGAAAAAGAGTCCTTCTTCATGAGACTCGGCACACTATTCCCTTTGCTAACTTGATGTTTTCTTGGCTTTGAAGTGGAAATATCTGGCATTTCCAGCTTAGACTAAATCACAGGTTTCTAATGAGTTTTCTTGATATTTGCTCCGACCTGATTCAGGTCAGCGTCTTGCTTCCTGCTTGTAGTGGAAACGCCCGGGAACAGGAGGTAAACCTTCCCTTGCTCATTAAGGTTTCAGTGAGTGATCTTAACTCAAGCATTGCTAATTAAAATGTAAAGATCATTAGTATGCACCATTAATAGAGGTTTTTCTTTCAACTCCGAACGCTCTGCTAGAGGTGCCAGGCACACTCCTGCACCCACCCGTGCTGAACAATTGCTGCTCTTGGCAAGGTCTCAGAACAGGCAGGGGCTTCTGCCTGTTACCTGAGCTGCTGGTGACAACTGCAACTGATGTCAGGCTCAGGGGCAAGGAAGCAGGAGGCAGAGCTGAGGAGCCATGAGGAGAACAAACGGCAAAGACAGCATTTTCCTTCTTCCTGCTACCAGTCCTCAACACCGACAGTGCAGAAATGAGAGACAGGCTAATAAGAAACTCATTAAATAATATTTTAAAATTTAGTTCATGATACCTTCCCCTCCCCCCCAAAACAATGCAACATAAATTCATATGGTTAAAGATCATGTTCTTTTTTCCTTTTGGAGTCAAGGAATTTGAGTATCTATGTAATCCCAATCATGCAAAAACATTAATTTGACATTTTGAACTGAAATTCTAAGTGCTGTTTGATGGTAAGAACTTTCACATTGTAATGACTAGATTATTTTATTTTGAATATAAAAATTGTAATTAATTGTATCTTTAAATGCCTGACATATATGTTGTATATGAATTTGATGGAAGATCTAGCCCAAAGCTGTACTACTCATGGCTGATTTTATATATATGTTGTGTTATGTTAATAAGACTAAATTGCAGAAACATAATGAAGTACAAAATATATAGAGAGCTGCGTGAATGTTCTATTACTTAACTTTAATCATACAAATATTAATGGAAGGATTTAAGAAAGAACAAGAATCATTTTAATGATAGGCTAGATACTCTGGTAACTATAGAAAACTCTTCTTTATTAACTGTTTTTATTTGCTTTTTACCATCATCTGAACTTCTGACCCATTTCAATGATGTTAAATATAATTAGTGTTCCTATGAAAAGACTGGAGCTAATGGAATGGAAATAGTTTACTCCACAATCATGATTACCATCTTGCCTGGAGAAGACCTTTATCTGAGTTGTGATTTCAAGTTCAATGTTAGATTTAAGGGCAAATACTCATAATTTGCATAGACATGTTTATGCCTTTTATCTTTTTGATTCACTATGTGTAAACTATCTGAGGAAGAAATATGAGCTTTATACTATGACTTCAAACTATGGTTTCATATAAAATTCCTCCAACATTTGGAAAGTTCAGGGACTTTGACACTCAACACTGTGCTGTAATGAGAGATAGACTATTATTTCCTAACATAGCTATAATCAGAAGGTGCTGGGGGGACTAGCATTGTGGCATAGCATTTAACCTGCCACCTGTGATGCTGGGATCTGCAGCCCATTTGGGCATCTGTTCAAGATCCAGCTGCTCCACTTCCAATCCAGCTCCCTGCTGAGTTGCCTGGCTCCCAGCTTCAGCCCGGCCGAGCCCTGGCATCTGTGGCCATTTAGGGAATGAGCCAGCGGCTGGAATATCTCTCCCTCCTTATCTACATCTCTCTCTCTCCCTCTGTAACTCTGTCTTTTGAATAAAGAAATCGTTAAACAAAGGAATGTTTTGCGTTTTAATCTGTATCACCAATTCATTGCTCACTCCATAAATAGCTGCTAGTAACTTGAATGCATCAAGATACTCATCTGCTTAGTGAAACAGGACCATAGGAGTAGAGTGGAAGCCAAAGAAGAGATATTATAAATGACATTCTTTATGATGCACAACCCCATTGTTCAATGTCTCATTTCCATGTGACTACTGGAATATATTGGGGTAGGCTCAGTTACTGTACCTCCTTCTTCAATAGAGATTTATTAACTATAAATTGAGATTCAATTGTCATACTTTTATACAACTTCAAATTATTAATTTATAAATTAAAATGCTAGATCATATATTCTATTATTATGGTTCATATGCAAAAACTCGCTCACTTAAAATTATATGTGAACATCTGTAATTACCAAGAGATTGCTTCTTAGCTATGTGAATTAGCCCCACAAACCAAATATAAAAGTTCTGCCAAGTTTAGCTTATCAGAGTCTGGTAAACTGAACCCCATTACAACAGTGATTCTCAAACCTGAGTGGGTACTGGAGTCACCTGCAGGGCTCATTAAACCCATAACCACTGTGCTCCACCTTCTTTTTCTAACCTGTTCCCAGGTCATGCTGATGCTGCCTTCTGGAGACAATATTTGAGAGTCACTGCATTCGAAGATGCCTATGAGATTTTAAGAAAAAATTTCTTTGCCTTATTTTAGTTGTCACTTAGCCTAGGAGTTTTCTTTCTTTTGTGGAGTTCATCAGAAAAAAAATGTTAACACTTTGTAATATTACTGCAAGATGCTGCTTACAATTATTTTCATGCTGGTCTAGATTATATACATACGTCAACATGTATTTATACATATATCTGTACTATATACTTTTTTGTAAAGATTTATTTATTTATATGAAAGGCAGAGTTATAGAGAGGCAGAGGCAGAGAGAGAGAGAGAGAGAGAGAGAGGTCTTCCATCCGCTGGTTCACTTCCCAGATGGCCGCAATGGCCGGAGCTGGGCTGAGCCAAAGTCAGAAGTCTAGAGCTTCTTCCGGGTCTCCCACACAGGTGTGGGGCCCAAGCACTTTGGCCATCTTCCACTGCTTTCTCATGCCACAGCAGACAGCTGGATTGGAAGTGGAGCAACCAGGACTCGAATGGGTGCCCATATGAGATGTTGGCACCACAGGCAGAGGCTTAGCCCACTGCAGCATAGTGCCGGCCCCTATACCATATGCTTTCCTAAACAAATAGCCTCTCTCTTTTTTTCTTCTGATTGGGAACTTACTGAAGAACAATCTCTAAGGATTTAGGACCTCAGTTTCTTTGGGTTGATCTTAGTGTCCATTGTCAGCTATTTTGAGAGAACTGGTTAGGAATCCATCATGAACAAGTCTATCTTTTCTCGTGTAATTGCTTCAGCATTGAGATATTGTAATTTCCCAGATTGATGATATTTTAAAAATGTAAAACTGCAGTTATGTGTGGGTAGTAACTTTGGGTAGACTCATCTGAGATTTTGGTTCTCATTTTTTAAAAATTAAGCACTTTCTAATCAGCTTTCCCTTATCCAAGCAAAACTTCAGATTTATAGTCAATGGCACAGTCCAAATGTCTGATTCCTGCCTGGCAACCAGATTGACTGGAGCAGATGTGAGAAGCATAGCTGTGGAGCGTCTGTCTGAGCTGCCTGTAGTTCCTCCCTGTGAGCTGCTGGAGCAGACACAAGACTTCACACTCTTTCCCTTTTCTACCTCCTACCTTCCTGCACTTGATTAGGGACTTGATAAAGGGCAGGCTTCCTAGCAGAGGAGACCTCCCAGAAGCCCCCGGGAGCCTAAAAGTCTGCTCTCAGTAGGGTGGGGAGTGTCCTGGCTGCGGGGCACGGGTGCCTTATCTTCACATTGATTGTCTGGAGACAGGCTGAGCAAATAGTTGAGGCTCCAAGTATTTGCTGGAAGATTGCCTCTGATGTTTTTATCCAACATGGTTTTGGCAATTGAGATGTGGCAGATTATTGTGTATTTCAGAAAGTTCAGCACCTGGTGTCCACTTAAAAACTTAAAAATATTTTATTTCACAAGCAGAAAGACAGAGAGGGGCAGAGACAGAGAGAAACAGCTCTCATCTAGTAGTTCACGTCTCAAATGCTCCAAGCTAGCAGCCAGGAACACTCTCCAAATCTGCCACATGGATGGCAGGAACCCATTTACTTGGGCTAGCTCTGCTGCTCCCAGGGTTTGCATTAGGAAGAAGCTGGAATCAGAAGGCAGATCTGGGAGTCAAACCCCTGGACTTGGATGTGGGATGCGAGTGGTTTGAGCAGTGCTATGATAAATGTCCATTTGTGAAAAACATTTTGAATTTTATTTTATCGGAAATTACAAGAGTGTTACGGTAGTGGAGTTGTAGGTGTGTCTAGTGAGTAAGCAGGTAACCTAAGCTACGCAAATCATATTTGTAAGAACAAGAAAGATCGGTCGAAAGAGAGATGACAGGAGCTGAAACATAAATGTGTAATTGTACTAGCTGTACATGTATTTTAGGACTTTTCAACAACACAATAATGTAATTGTAGATTGAAACGTTCCAAGCATATTGTTCTGAATCTTTATTACTTTTTTAGTTTAAAAGTATACTATGTCTAAGTTGGTAAATACAGACTTACTTTGTTTTAATGATGGTTTGATATTCTATTGTATGGTTGAGTTCTAATTGAATTAACCAATCTCCTATTGATGGATTTTACTTGTCTTTATTGCTTTGGAAAATATTGAAATGAATGCATTTTTGTACACATGTAGAAATATTTCTAAATGAAATGGATTCTTTAAGATCTCTTAGGGAATGTGAATGCATGTGTATTTGGCATTTTGAATTATTGTTCTAATTTGCCTTCAAAATCTTTATACCGGGGCAAGCATTTGGCCTAGCAGTTAAGATGCCGACTGGGCTCTCTGCATTCCATAATGGAAAGCCTTTGAGACCTAATTGCAGCTCCTGATTCCAGCTTCCTGCTAGTGCAAGCCCTGGGAGGCAGCAGGTGGTGATTCAAGTACTTGGGTCCCTGATACCTACATGGAAGGCAAAGACTGAGTTCTGGGATCCTAGCTTCAGCCTGGACCAACCCTGGCTGATGTGGGCATCTGGAGAGTGAGCCAGTAAATAGGAGGTCTCTCTATGTCTCTCTCTCTGTCTCTCTCTAAAAAAGAATCTTATCTGTGTTTGCTTCTAATATTTCTCAGCTTTGGTTTCAATTTTTTGAAACGGAAACTCTTTCCAAACTTTTCTTTTTATTTTTTAAAGCGTCCAATCAGAACTTTTTTTTTTTTTTTTTTTTTTTTTTTTTTTTTTTTTTTGGACAGGCAGAGTGGACAGTGAGAGAGAGAGACAGAGAGAAAGGTCTTCCTTTTTGCCGTTGGTTCACCCTCCAATGGCTTCCGCGGCCGGCGTGCTAAAGCCGGCACATCGCACTGATCCAAAGCCAGGAGCCAGGTGCTTCTCCTGGTCTCCCATGGGGTGCAGGGCCCAAGCACTTGGGCCATCCTCCACTGCACTCCCGGGCCATAGCAGAGAGCTGGCCTGGAAGAGGGGCAACTGGGACAGAATCCGGCACCCCGACCAGGACTAGAACCCTGTGTGCCGGCGCCGCAAGGCGGAGGATTAGCCTAGTGAGCCACCGCGCAGGCCTCCAATCAGAACTTAACATAAGATCATGTGACAATGAGAGGTAGGGCATACATGCAAGGGAAATTATCTGTTTCAGATTTTGTCATTAATTTTTCACTCATAATGTTGACCTTTTGTAAAGCAAATGAAAACATAAGCTCCTTAGTGCAAACACATGCCCAAATTTTGCCCAATGACTAGCTCTTTCTATTATGGTTATCAGCCCTAACTCAAAAAACAAAAACAAAAACAAAAACAAAAAAACAACAACTTCCAAGCCCACATCCTTTGTAGTTAGAACACCATCCTCTCTTTATTCCCTGTTTTCCTATTACTGGCCCATCAGGTATCCAGATAGATGCAGGCAAGAAAAATACCCTCAAAAGGTATTTTGACTCAAATCCGAATCATTTCCAAGATTTAATTGTTAAAATAAAATTGAAATGTCATAATGTTTTTAAATTGTTTACTGAAATTCCTATGTCTCCACGTCATCTACATTTTTTAAACATCATGCTTCCTCACATCAAACAACCAAAACAACAAGGTTGTTTCAGATTTATTAATAAACATTCCATGCTCTACGATGCCAAAACAGTCACTGAAAACAGTTTAAGTTTCTTTTTTGTTGAATGATAGAACATGGAAGGATATTTCATTTTCAATATTGCATCCAGATATGGTGCTAAAATTGCTGAGAAAATGGGACAAGGAATGTGAGAGAATGTTGTTTATGATGATTAGTAGCTTCAGAGTCCTACGTTGGAACATCATGGAAAAATGTCAAATTGACTGTAACAGAGATACACAACTTGTTGTGAAATTTTGGACATTTTCCACATCCAAGAATGCCAAACTTTGGAGGGGGTGGGAAGTCTGTGCCAGGCACAAGTAAACAAGTCGATAGAAAAAAATGATTCATTACAAAAACTGACCTCTGAACAATGGCATGCCTGGGCTCCCATAAGGGTCAACCTGGGTTTGGCAAATATTTCAATCCTCCTGGTGGCATGTAATCCTTGGCATGTAATCAAAGCTCTTTGCCGTTGATATCTGAAAGTATAACTTCTGGGATGGTGCCAAACATGTTCCTGTTGTAGTGTGTGGAGTGTTACTTGTCATTGTTGGCATGGGAAATCTCACTATTGTTCTCAAGCAGGTAATCTGCTTCTTTACCATTCTCTCTTCTTGTTCTGGAAAATAAAAACTCTCTGACTAGGCTCTTTCCCCAAAACTATTGTGTTTTTGTTTGCTGGTAGACTTGGAGAGGAATCAGAGGGTGGCTGTCTCAGTACCAATGTGCCTAAAGAGCTTGGAGGAGACAATGACAGCATTGAAATGGAAAACTACAAAAAAAAAAAAAAAAAAAAAGGCTTCATGAAAATCAGTTATGAGGCACCAAATAGTCCAATTCCAGCTGAGTCGGAAGGTTTGGGGATGTCTCACAATTGTCTTTCATCTTTCTTTTTGTAAAAGGAAGGCAAGCAGGCTGTGATGTTTCTTGTTTTCTGGAAAAGTATTAGAACCTTGTTAATCATGGTAGAGTGAACATGGCAGAGGAAGGAAAAATATAATTTTAAGTATAATGGTGCATGCTGGAAACACAGATTGGTAAGCATATGGGGTCCTGGCATCTGGACAGAAGCCTTCGTGACCATCTGCTTCTCAGAAGTTATTCTGGCAATTTCTGCAGAAATTCCAGTGATTCACAGACCCGGGCTAAGAATTTTTAGCAAGCAGTGGAAGAGGGCACAGGTACAAAGAGGCAGTTACTTGGAACTTCTGTCTACACATTAGTTTCACTATTCTGCGTATTAAGCTATCTTAAGATGGTGTACGTGCTGGTATTGCATTGTGATGGCAGCAGATGCTGCTCATGCTAATGTTTTTCCCCACTTTACTCATTAGGTGACGGTCATTTTTTTTCCTTGAGAATTAATCTGCCTCTTCTGGCTCTGTGACAGGTGAGGAATAGGTGAAGGGCGACGAATTCTTGCACGCTCCGCTGCGTATTCTGAGGTGCAGGGACCAGATTGGTAACCTCCAGCTCTCCTTGCCGTTCTCATTCTACCCAACATTCAGGGGACTTTTAAGTGTCCGTGCATGCTTGTAGTTGCTAGGGTGGTAGCACATAATGTTCTGATAAAAATTCACATGCACAGAAAGTCATTTAACACAAGGCCATTATGGTTAATCATAAAGCAAAATATTGGCTATCAAGGTGCATTAAATGTTTACATGAACTTTTCATTATAAAAGCACTATTTGTTCAGTTTTTGCAATGTCTGATAATAGGCCAAACTTTTTAAATGTAGGAGATTATAAGTCACAGAATATAAATTGAAATACTTGTGGGTGAGGATGAAAATGGGACACCCTCTGAAGGACCATTTGGCAGTGACCTTCAAGGTCTGAAATTTATGTGTCTCAGGACTGCTCATGCCTTCCTTGTTGCTCTCCTAGGACTCAATTCTATCTATCCTATAGAGGAAATACTGTTACATACACATAAGGCTATATATATGCTAATTGCAAGATTGCTTGTAATGGCAAAAAATCGAAAACAACCTAAATGTCAATTAATGAAAAAATGGTAAAATAAATTTTGGAACTGTTATACTGTGGAATACCAATTAGCTATTGAAAAATGTGTGGTAGATCTACAGGAATAGCCATGGAGAGATGCTCATGGCATATTTTTTTTTTATTGCTATCATGGTATTTATTATTATTTTATCATTTGGTTTTTGAGTTTTTTTTTTTATCTTTTATTTAATGAATATAAATTTCCAAAGTACGACTCATGTGTTACAATGGCTTCCCCCCCATACCGTCCCTCCCACCCACAACCCTCCCCTTTCCCACTCCCTCTCCCCTTCCATTCACATCAAGATTCATTTTCGATTATCTTAATATACAGAAGATCAGCTTAGTATACCTTAAGTAAGTATTTAAACAGTTTGCTCCCACACAAAAACATAAAGTGAAAAATAATAGATGATTTTTTTTAAATGATGATGAAATCAGATCAGACCTATTGTCATGTTTAATCCCAGTGAGAGTCAAGTTGGGAATTGATAATTTCTTTTTTTTTTTTTTTTTTTTTACAGAAGATCAGTTTAGTGTACATTAAGTAAAGATTTCAGTCGTTTGCACCCCCATAGAAACACAAAGTGAAATATACTGTTTGAGTACTCGTTATAGCATTAAGCCTCAGTGTACAGCACGTTAAGGACAGAGATCCTACATGAGGAGTAAGTGCACAGTGACTCCTGTTGTTGACTTTACCAATTGACACTCCTGTTTATGGCATCAGTAATCTCCCTATGCACCAGTTATGAGTTTCCAAGGCTATGGAAGCCCCTTGAGTTCTCCGACTCTTATCTTGTTTAGACACGGTCATAGTCAAAGTGGAGGTTCTCTCCTCCCTTCAGAGAAAGGCACCTCCCTCTTTGAAGACCTGTTCTTTCCACTGGGATCTCACTCACAGAGATCTTTTTGCCAGAGTGTCTTGGCTTTCCATGCCTGAAATACTCTCATGGGCTTTTCAGCCAGATCCGAGTGCCTTTAGGGCTGATTCTGAGGCCAGAGTGCTATTTAGGACATCCGCCATTCTATGAGTCTGCTGAGTATCTCACTTCCCATGTTGGATCATGGCATATTTTTTAAGTTGCAGAAGCCCAAGACTTATTTTAGAAGTTTATGTAAATCATATTCATATTTTCATTTAAATACCATATAGATACCTAATTTTATATATACCTATATTTGTAATTAAAGAGGTAAATGCATAGGATATATGTGTCATGAATTTATTGAATGTTGTTCCCTCCTTAAATTCATATATTCAAGTCTTTAGTCTCCAGTATATAGGGTCATTTTGGAGACACGACTTTGGGAAGAAACTGGAGTTCCATGACAGCCTGAGGGTGGGACCTTATGATGGGACTAATGTCTTTGTACGAAGAGGAAGAGACCAGAGCTGTCTCCCCACCACGTGATGGAGGTGAGAAAGCAGGTCCACCACAAGCCATGTAACTAGCCCTCATCATACCTCAGTCATGCTGGTACTCTGATCTCAGATGGCTTAGGTTGCAGAACTTGGAGAAACAAGTGACTATTGTTTAAGCCCTTCAGTCTATGTACTTTGTTATAGTAGTTTGAACTAGGAATCTGTGCAAGGTTGGTAATTGACTTCAGATATTACATGATTATCTTTGGAGATGGGATGAGGTTGGCCATTGGTGAAATTTTCCCTTTTACAATACATAGAAGTATTCTTCAAAAAGTTTAGAGAAAATGAGTTAAAAATAAGTTTATTTTGGTGCAAAAATTTTGAAATCCAAATATAGTCTTTCACAATAAAGATTTAGCATGAACTTTGCTTTTTAAAAAAGAAAGAATTCAATACGGAGAAAGAGAGAAGGCAGATGGACAGAGAGAGAGCTCACATCTCCTGGTTTACTCTTCAAATATGTGCAAAGTCCAAGACTGGGCTGTATCAAAGTTGGGAGCCAGGAACTTAATCCAGGTGCCCTGTGTGGGTGGAAGGGACTCAATTACTTTAGCCATAACCAGTTTCCTCCCAGGATCTGCATTGGAAAGAAGCTGGAATCAGAGTGGAGCAAGGACTTGAACTCAGGCACTTCAATGTGGGATGTGGGCATCTAAAATGGCACCTTAACTGTAAGACCAAACACTCCCCTCCACACCTTATGAACTTTTTGAACACCTTTCATGTTTTTTTTTTTTTTTAAAGATTTACTTATTTGAAAGTCAGAGAGAGAGAGAGAGAGAGAGAGAGAGAAGAACCTCTATCTGCCAGTATGCTGCTTCACTTCTCAAATGCCCAAAACAGTTGAGGCTAGGCCAAAACATGGAGCTAGGAACTCCATCTGAGTCCACCATAGGGATAGCAGGTACCCAAGTACTCCAGTCATCATGTGCCGCCTCCCGGTCTTAGCAGAGGTAAAGAGACTCAATCCTGCCTCCCCGATAGGCTGTGCATGTCCCAACCACTGGCTTAATTGGCTGTGTCACAATTCCCACCCCTCTCCTCCTACTTCTTTGTTGTGTAAATGTTTACTGAATATGCCTAACTTTTTAGTTGAACAAAGAAGGAAAGGAGAAAAGGAGTGAAGTAAGGAAGGAAAAAATTTAAGGAAGGATAAACAACTGCTAAGAATTCTCAGGTCCATGTTGCATTTCACAAATTATTCCATTCATCCATTTACAGAGTATTAAGTTGCAAATTTCCAATGCTACTTCTTCCCTGGATAAGCTTGAGGGGAATAAACATCTTTCTTGTCCTCATCTCCTTTGGAATATATGGGCTTTATAGAGTAACCCATTATATTTGAAGGATTTTCAAATTTATGTTGAGAAGGGTTTACAATGGGATATTCTTTTAGGATTGGATTGAAGTCCCCTTTGGGGGACTGGCATCTCGAGTGGCATTTCTGTATATTATGCCTCCTTTTCCTCTAAATGAGGCCCTCGTGGAGCCTTCAATGTGCGACCTTTCTGTATCTGTTAAGCAGGACCATTAGTCATAGGCCATTTCCTTCTGTCTCAAATTATTTGGTCTTCATTCCCAGACCCCAAACTGCATGTAGATGATTCAATTTTGCTTTGGATCCTGAGAGAAATTCCAAGGAATTCTCCTGATTCCAATGCATCAGGAGAGCCTGAGTCCTCCGAAGGCTTCTCGTGGTTTTGGTGGCTGCCGTAAATGAATGATCTTCAACTTATCTGCAGTCAGATCACTAGGAAAGTTGAAAGAACAAAAAGTAAATCATCACATCAGACCCTAACTGAGGACTACAGATTGTAGTTTTGACAGGCTGTTACACTGAAATATATTTTAAACTAACTTTACCAAATAATTCTTGAATATCTGTCTCAGGACTGACATTTGGGAATAAATCAACCGCTATTAAAAAAAAAAAATCTTGAATGAGATCACAGAGACAACCTGAAGCTCCTGCTTTAAATAGTGTGAAAGGTCTGTCCCTGTCAGGCTTCCATTGCTCATCATGGGATGTGGGTGTTGTGAGTCAAGGAGAAAACAGCCAGAGGGGAATTTGGCCAATTTGAGCAATTGAAGAGGAGGTGTGGGCTTAAGAGTCTCTCTGAACATCCTCCTCTGAAGAAGAGGGCCACAAATTGTTGCTGTGGATTTGTTCTGAGAGGAGGAGCGTGGTGGGGGCAAGAGGCGCGGAGTCACCACACAGACCCCGGGAGTTGGGTGAAAGCAGGCCAGAGGCCAGCAGCCCACAGACTCGTTTATTTCAGTTGGTAAAGCAGCTTAAATAGCCAAGGCAGCCAATCTGGTCAAGGGACGGTCTATGCCCTAACCAATCACAGCCTGTTGCCAGGCAGTTTCCGTTGCCAGTGGCCATCTTGGCATGGCCTTCTCATTCCACCACAACAAATGTGGTCTATTCCTGTGCTCCTGTGAGCACCATGAAACCAATCACCTTTATAAGTTCTCTGAGCCAGATATGCCCTTTTCCTTGGTTCCTTGGGCTCCCAGAGACCTATGGCAATCAGGGAGTTCCAGTAATGATTTAAGACAGCTTTTAAAAAGTAAAACTCATATTCTATGATTCTCAGTCATTTTATCTCTGTAACAGATAATTAAAGCTACAAAGAAATTTTTAACAAACGTCTGTTCTCAAGAGTTTGTGAAAAGCAGAAATGCTATAATATGGTAAATGCCAGAAAAATATATTTTGATATGTTTACTAAAGTAAACTTTTAATTTATTTGCAGTTATTAATAAGCCACAGAGGATGAGTCTACATAATTTAAACTGATATTTTATTTTAAAATTTAAACTGATATTTTATTTTAAAAAGTGTTTTATGGAAAATTTCAAAAATGCTCAGAAGTCACTAGAATAGTGCCATGAACCTACAGAGACCCACTACCCAATTTCATTAGTTAGCAACATTCTGCCATCTGTTTCTGTTTTGCCTCCTTTTTTCCCCCAGAGTATTTTAAAGGAAATCCCAGACATACTGCCAATTTACCCATATATACTTCAGTATGAAAAGGACCTTGAAAACAAAGATTACCCAAAGGATTGGTCTACATATACATTAACAAAGTTTCATGCACCAGCTCATCACTGGAAATTTCTAGTTTATATTTAATGTGATATTTCTAGTTTTATTTTATGTGATACTCTGAATTTAAACATCGTAGAATTATCTTAAGAGCCGTTAATAATTTATAAAATAAGATCTGTTAAAGCTCTTTTGAAAAGCAAAATTATAGTCTTCAAATTAATGTGCTTCCTTCATAAATTTTTTATTTATTTATTTATTTATTTTTTGACAGGCAGAGTGGGTAGTGTGAGAGAGAGACAGAGAGAAAGGTCTTCCTTTGCCGTTGGTTCACCCTCCAATGGCTGCCGCGGCTGGTGCACTGCGGCTGGCGCACCATGCTGATCCGAAGCCAGGAGCCAGGTGCTTCTCCTGGTCTCCCATGGGGTGCAGGGCCCAAGCACTTGGGCCATCCTCCACTGCACTCCTGGCCACAGCAGAGAGCTGGCTTGGAAGAGGGGCAACCAGGACAGAATCCAGTGCCCTGACCGGGACTAGAACCCGGTGTGCCAGCCCCACTGGGTGGAGGATTAGCCTAGTGAGCCGCAGTGCTGCCCTCCATAAATTTTTATATTTGTTTTGTAGAAAATAATACAGAACCTTGACACAAGACACACAAAATTTCCCATATAATATTAATATCTGTCATCCAAGAGATAGGAACAATCAAAATAATTCTGAATATTTTCTCATACTGTTAATAACTGGGAAAATATAGAGTTATCCATAAGAACCAAATTCATTATTTTTTGTAATCTTAACCAATAAAACAAAATGCTCAAAATATGAAAGTATTCATTGTATTTCCTTGTAGTTCATATTAATAATACACTAACAATTCAGAATTGAGAACTTTTACAAATTGCTAATTATTTTGAATCCTTTTCATTCATTTACTTACTCAGTTTAGGGGAGCTGACAGCCTCATCAGCCTGCTTGCAAATAGTGATACCTCTTGTATTTTCCCATGCTTAAAAGCTGTTACCAGTTGCTGGCAAGGTCCATGTTTCCTAAATCTTCTACCCTGCAGGGATGACTTTGACCATTTGCATGTAAACAGAAGAGTTCTAACTCCCTTGAGGATATGTTAGAAAACTGTGAGAAACTCCCTTCCCTTCTAAGTATTTCAGAGAATCTTTGTGGCATTAAATTTTCTCTTCTTCTTTTTTTTTTTTTTTTTTTTTAGATTTATTTTATTTATTTGAAAGAGTTATAGAGAGAGGTAGAGACAGATAGGGGGAGGTCTTCCATCCATTGGTTCACTCACCAGATGGCCACAACGTCTGGAGCTGTGCTGATCCAAAGCCAGGAGTCAGGAGCTTCTTCTGGGTCTCCCACATGGGTGCAGGGGCCCAAGGACTTGGGCCATCTTCTACTGTTTTCCCAGGCCATAGCAGAGAGCTGGATCAGAAGTGGAGCATCTGAGACTAGTACCGGCGCCCAGATGGGATGCGGGTGCTTCAGGCCAGGGCGTTAATCTGCTGCGCCACAGCGCCAGCCTCCGGCATTAAATTTTCTATTGGAGATGGTGTTTATTCTAGTGGTTAAGATGCCATGGCCAACACTGGAGTTTTGGGATTTAATAACCAGCTCCGGCTCCTGTCTCCAGCTTCCTGCTAATGGAAGACAGCCATGAGGACTCAAGTACCTGAGTGCTTGGCTCCCACATTGGTGAGCTAGACTGAGTTTCAGGCTTCAGGCTTTGGCTCTGGTCAATCCCAGCCATTGCAGATATTTGGGGAGTGAACCAATGGTTAGAAGGTTTCTCTCTCTCCCAAAAAAATACAGTTTTAAAAATTAATAAATTACTATTGCATCCTCCTGCCCTAGTTCTCTGTGTCCGTCTGTTGAGTTTTCAACTTTTGAGCATTCTGTTATTTCCCTATGCATCATAGTTCCACACTCAACACTGCCCAGATTGTTTTACTTTTGAAGGGAACACATTCACAAGAATATACAAACAGCTGACTTTTACTGCTATTTTGGGAATAATTCAAGAAAATTATTTCATCATTGCCCCTCTTGCTTCTTGGGCATCCCTGTTCTCTGTCTACCTCACTGGCTTCATTCACAGATGAACAACATGCCCTGTTACAGTGTTGAAAATTTTCTTCTCCATCTTCCTCCCTGTACACGTACCTTCATCATGCCCGTAACCTTGAATCTTAAAATTTTTACATATTTTGATAATTATTACAAATTCTGCTACATATTTCAGTTCTCTTTGTTTAATTTATCTGACTGGTGGACTGTGCCTGGGTGTTTCACTTCCTGTATTTAGGAAGGAGATCTTGTAGACCTGCAGCTCTCATCAGAGGACAGTGTATGTTGTTCTGGAACTGGGGACTCTAGCTAGGTGCTAATTTAAATGGTAATATTTGTCCTCTTGATTACATAGTTTCCTTCTCTCCTCTCTATGTCTCTGTCCCTCACTAATCTCAATTCTCTGACTTCTCTCCTCTCTGTCTTTATTGCTCTGTTTATAAACTCATCCATCCACATGCACAGTAATAGATACGTGTGAGCAAAGCAAACTGAGATGCACATACACTCAAACTTTGCCTTGCCTCTTCCTGAGCTCTGTTCTCCAAGGGATGTGTAAGTGATTTTCACAGGGGAAAGTTAGGCGTGCGTGTAGATGTGAGACAATTCTCAGATCAGTTGTCTCCCACATATGCCCTTCTAGTGATAAAGTAGAGGGACTCTATGAAGACTCTTTTATTGCTAGGGAAGTGGCAAATTATTAGAAGATTTCACAGAGTGGTAGAGTTTGGAATGGGGGGGAGGGGAGGCAGAGGAAGGAAGAGAGAGAAAGAGAGAGAGAGAGAGAGAGAGAGAATACCAAAATAGACACCACCACTTCACAGTAGTCACTTTACCTATGCTTACATCATCTATTAATTTAAAACTTCTGTGTGAGAAGGGTAATTTCATTTTTTTTCAATAGTTCTATCAAAATGCCACCCTGAAACCCGAATTCATTGGTCTTGAGTCTATTCTCAGGAGTTTCACAAAGTAAGGTTATTCATTCTTTCAAAAAACAGCATTTCAGGTATTCAAAAACAATTCTCACTAATTTTCCTATGAAGCAATACTTTCTCAGGCTAAATGTCTCTCATTTCTTCAACAATTCCTTTTATGTTGTATCTTCTAGGCCTCTTTCCTTTGTTCCTTTGTGAGTGTAATACTTTGGAGTCATTCCCTTTTGTCACTGTACACCCTCCTCAAAATGCCATATCTGGCAGCATTGCTTGCACAAAGTAGACAGATAAATGCTTATAGAATTTAATTTAACCAAGAGCCATACAATATCCAATGTGGAGTCCAGGGAAACTATTCTCATATTTCATCTGGACGTTCCACTCTTATTAATACAAAATAAGGCTGCATGAGCTTTATTATAAATCATACTAGCTTATAATATAATGTCTCTTGACCCTTTTCTTATAATCTCACATTTCTTTGTCTGTACTTAGTCATTTGATATCCTCAATGTAAGTGTAAAATTTTATATTTATTCTTATAAAATCCATTTTGTTGATTTTATCCCATTACACCTGTTTGAAATCTTGAATCTTAATTTCATTATTGAAAATATCAGCTATTTGGGTCATTTAAAATTCATTAGGTTTATCTTTTACCTTTGTCTAAGGCTTTGATTCTTCATGTAAAAGTCCATTTCAATTATTGAGTTGTTGTTGTGTTGTTTTGCTTCTGCATCTGTCTGGTCTTGTAGGACCATGTATCTTTTCATGAGATTGTAGGGTAAGAATCATATTTGGTCATGCAAATGTGTGGGCAGTTACCATGTTGCATCTGTGAGTTGTCCTCCTCCTTTTCTCATCACCTATGTATCTATTAAGGATCTCTCTATGTGAGTTTCCAATGCTACTGCCCCTCAATATCTGTAAGAGCATGGTTGTCTGTTTCCAGGAACCAAGCACTGGACATCGCTGTGGCTGAGGCCTGTAATTTTCCCATGCCCTGCGGTCTTTCCCAGGCTTCATTGCTACTGCTTCTCCCTGGGTTACTCAAGGTTCCAGAGCTTTGAGTGTTCAGTAGCAAATAAGGGGAGACTATCTGCTCCTAATTCCAGTGTGTTATGTACTCCATCATGTGACAACATTTTTACAGAAATTGTTCATGTTAATTGTTCTTTTTAAAGATTTATTTGTTTGAAAGACGGAGTGACACAGAGAGACAGAGAAAGAGAGACAGAGATCATCTATCTTCTGGTTCACTAAATGTTTGCAACAGCCAGGACTGGACAAGACTGAAGCCAGGAGCCTTGAGCTCAACCAGTATCTTCCATGTGGGTGGCAGGAATTCAAATCCTTGAGCTGTTGTGTGCTGCTTCCCAGGTGCGTTAGCAGGGAGCTGGATTGGAAGCAGAGTAATGGGGACTTGAACAAGCTGGCACTCTGTTATGGAATAGGGCCGTCCTAAGTGGTGGTTTAACCAACTGTACCATGACATCTGCTCCCTCCCCCAGCTATTTTTCAGTGAGACAATGTGTCCTACAAATGTTAAAATATGTGTGTTTTACAACAATCAGCATTTAACTTCTATTGATGGATTTGTGAGTTGGCTGCAGGTTGGGGTCCATAGGATAGGCTGGGCTTGTAGGCTGCAGGTCAGGTTCAGATCCAAGTATCTTCTCCTTCAGGTTCAGCAGTTACTTCGGGAATGTTCTGATGGAGATGGCAGAAGCTCAAGAATAGTGAGAGGACACAAAGAATGCCTCTACAGGCCTCTATACACATTGTAACTTCTACTCCCACCTCATTGACTCAAGCAAGTCATGTAGCTACCAGCATAGACTCCTATGGCAATGGACATCCACATGGACAGAGAAAAGGAATTTTTGGAGACAAAGTGTTTATTTTTATATAGCCTACCCTTCCTGCTCTCATATGCTGCGTAATTCTAGGAGGCAGAGAAAATCCCTTTGACAAACCCTCTCTTGGAATCACCTCTCCACCCTGAGGCAGGAAGTTCTGTCACTGAGTCAAATCTATTTTTCCCCTGCCTTTCAGCTATTTTATCTTCCTGAGAGCATGCTTGCAGAGAATTCCTGCCAGGCCAACCCCAGCAGTTCACCAGGCATGCCCAGCCCTGTCTGAAGCTCGCAGTCAGCATATTTACACTCCAGCTGAGGGGTTTTGGTCCCTTTGATACGTTCCAAATCAATCTATTTGTAGGAAGAGGTGGAGCTCCACAGGCTGCAACTATAAAGCAACTTTATTTTTCTTCCTCCTTCCTCTTTTAACTTAGTTATTTCCCACACTTTGGATGAAAAATTCGGTTGTTTTGGTGACTTTTTCTGGACATCCTGGATAACAACATATCCTCCAGTTGTTACTGCTTGTTAGGATAACTTCATTTCACTAGTTAGCATATTCAGTCCGGTATAAAATGCCAAAGGCAAACTTCATTCATTTTCTGGAGTTTGGGTGGGCTGTGGGCTTCGAGCCTGCTACAGAGGAATCATGTGTTCAACCTCTCCTTTTCCCTTCCTGGCATCTACTCCTCCTTCCTTGCCTATTGCCTCTGGCCCTCCAGGGTATAAGCAGGCAGGGAGCAGAGATAAGGAACAAGTAGGATTGCATTTGGTTGATACTAAGGAAACATGGCATTTTTTTTTTTTTTTTTGGCCATGGAAGGTGTTTAAAATTAAAATTGTGTCTCTGGGAGCATCTGTGGGCATCAATGTCCTGTGAATCCTTATTGTGGCAAGAGCCTCCTTGTCAATGACTGCTTGTAGCATCTTCCTGTTCCTTCTATTGAGTTGCCTTATGCCTCAGTGATGTCCAGACAGGCAGTTCTGCAGTGGGTCTCAACTATTTTGGGAAACGCTCATACCCTGGTGATTGCTTGTCAATGGTAATGTAGGCATTTCCCAAGTACTTCCTTTTTTTTTTCTTTTTAAAGAACTGGTAGTTTTTTTAAATATTCATTCATTTTTATTTTTATTTGGAAGGTAGGGAGACAGAAGGAGATTTTGTATTTGCTGGCTCACTTTCCAATTTCTGCAAATTCAGGGCTAAGGCAGAACAAAGTCAACAGCCCAAAGTTGAATTCAGGTCACCTACAAAAGTGGCAGAGACTCAAATACTTGGACTGTCATCTGCTCCCTTCCTGCACAATGACAGGAAGCTGGATTGGAAGCAGAGGAGCTAGGACTCAAACCAGGCAAAGCACTCCAATAGGGGATGCAGTGTCCCAAGCAGCGAGCTAGCTGCTGTACCGCGTACCTGCCCTCCCACTGCCTCTCCTTCTTCTTATCACAGCACATACCATTTTAAAGCAAACCCCAAGTTTCAAAGAGCTACTCTGATGGTCTCAGGAAGCTCCCCTCACATGACTGATGGTCAAGGGAAAGGATCCCCCACTCATCTGTTCTCTTCTTCTCCCTAAATGGGGGGTTGTGTAGGAGGAAGGAAAGGGGCATGACACATTGATAGCTTTCTCTAGTCAGACTCTTTTGTCCTCCTTTGAAAAATTAAGGCGAGTGTTAGTAACCTCAGAGCCTGTTTTCTTGCTCTTTCCTAAGTCTTGTGTAAGTGATCTACCATGCTTGTATTGAACATAGAGATCCCTACAATAGTCGCTTGCACATCTGTCTGGTAAACCTAGAGTCAGAGGCTCTTGGAACCTGAAGAGGTCTGAATGTCTCGTTTCATGAGTAAGAAAATCCGGTCTCTGAGAAGTTTAGCAAGTTTTCCAAGGTCATTTATAACTTTTCACTATAAAAGTCCTCCCTCAAGCTTTCTATAATCAGTGACCCTAATAACCACTTTTTCTTAAAACTTATCATTTTAAAATGGTATAATTACACAACAGAAGGTGTTATGTCAAAATTATTATATAGGTTATGTGACTCAATGTGTAAAAAGCTTTTCATGTTCCGTGGTGTGGAGAGGACACTCTTTTAGTTCTTCATCTTTCTCCAAAGGCCCCTGTAACCCGTAATCAAGAATATAACCCAACGTAAGGAAAAGTGCCATTGATTACCAACCAATTTGACAAAAATTACCTTAAAGTTGTAAAGCATTATGATTCCAGAGGTGTTGTAGAACCCTTCTTCCCCTGCCAGGGGACAGCCACACTGCTGCTTAAGATTCACTTTGTCTATTATAGCAAACAAATTAAGAAAACCAAAAGCTCCACAATTAAGGGAAGGTTTAAAGGAATAATAGCCCATCTATACCCATGAGACATGCTACAACCACAAAAAAGCATATTGAAAAATATAACAATGTATAAAATGAATAATAGCATTTTTCAAAACTGTGGTCAATTTTGAAAACTAAAGAAGATTTTATGTATTTGATTTCTAAAAGGAAAACCCTCAGGTTTTGGCCATAGTGTTTATATTTGGGTAGGGGGCTATTAATGACCTTAATTTTTATACTTAACTATGTTTCTCAAATTTTGTACAAAAAACATTGTTTTGAAATATTTATTTAAAAAGTAAAGTCATTTGTTTGAGAGGCAGAGGAGATTGTGACAGAGACTGACAGAAATCTCCAATCCACTGGTTCACTACTCAAAAGCCAGCCATACCTGCTATATGTCTGCTGGGCAGGCAGAAGCTGAGAACTGGAAACTCAATTCAGGTTTCCCATATGGGTGCCAGGGACCCAACTACTTAAATCATCACCATTATCTCTTAGGATCTGCATTCACAGGAAGCTGGAGCCGGAAGCCAGAGGCAGGAACCAAACCCAGGACTCTGATGTGGGATGGATACATCTTAACTGATAGGGTAAATGCCTACCTCAACATCCTTTCTCTTAAAATACAGAGACCATGTATGGAAGACAGCTATGTGGTTGGAAATTGTGTTAAACTTTGGAATGAGTGGGATTTGTCCAAATCACTCTTTTTGGTCAGAGGTAGATCTAGGCCAGTTGTGCCGAAGGCCATGCGTATGGGCTGATGCTCTGCCCAGTGGTGGGTTCTGGAGAATAAGAGATTCTTTCGGCCAGAAGCAGCTGTTCCGCCTGGGCACAAGCCTCCATGACTTCATAGCGTGCTTGGGAAACTTGTGTAAGACAGCAAATCTGACAGGGGACAGAAAGGAATGCTTTGAGTCGATGCAAGTTTGGAATGTCTGCTTTGATGGAGAGGTTGATGAGAAATAACAGTCTCTCCACTCATGTCATTTTTCTTGAAAGAAGCTGGGATAAAAATGGGATGTGAAGTTACAGGAAAATAGAGGAGTCCAGGGGCTGAGTGTGTGCTCTGTTTTCTAATCCACAAAAGGAGAGAAATAATGTCATTCTCTCCTGGGGGACAAACTACTTAGCCAGCAAATGTTCAAATATTCACGTAAGGTCTGTAAATGAGTTCAGAGAGATATATGAAAATTTAGCAATTTGGATACTTCACTGGAAGACACGGATAAAATTTCCATATAAAATTGAATTTTAAACTTTTTGACACTAAGAAAGGAAGAACTAAGTTTCAATGACAACTGAATTGTGAAAGAATTTCTTTTAAACCAAAAGTAGTTTAAAAGTTGAATTTGTAGTAAAATAAAAACATATTCAGAGTCCAATACAAAAAATCAAAGCTAGTCACAGGCAAAAATAAAATGCCTTTTTATTTGGCAAATGTGCATGCGTGTGTGTGTGTGTGTGTGTGTATAGCAGACTTCTTTTGGGAAGGAAAAACCATACAGAAATCTGCTGTTTTATATAATCTTGTGGAAGTCTAAAATGACAGACTCTGTGCTTTGGTTAGAGTAAAACATAATTTTAGATATCATTTAGATGATTCTGGCCTTTCAAATATGAAGACAATGGCTCAAAAACTGGATCATTCGGTGGCTTCAATTGAAAAGAATCATGTCAGATTTTTAGTGTCTCATTAGAGTGATTGACATAACTCCTATTGAAGTAGACAGGCATACAGGTTAAAATCAATTAGGTTTGTGAGCTGGAAGACCACGCCTTTGCCACGCCCCTGTGTGACCTCATGCCCCTACCTGGCCACACCTGGGTGTCCACCAGCGAATCAGGTTAATTAACCTCTCCCCTTTGGAAGTGGGTTAAAAGCCCGGGACACGGTGTGCCCAGCCTTCTCTTTTCCCTGGCCTCTAGCCAGGAGGGGGCTTGCTGTAGCCCTGCACCCCCAGGATGCGTGGCCTTCGGGCCACCCACCCTAGGCTTCCTGGCCTAGATGTTCCTCCACGTGGCTGGTTCCTGGTGCTCAGTATGAACCCAGATTTACTTCTCTCTCTTAATAATGCTCTCACTCTCCTATGCATCTTTCGCACTAAATAAAGCTTTAAATGTACCATGCTGCCTCATTTGTCTGTGCCGGTATTTAGAATTCTTCTCTAAATATTAGGCAAGAACACTCTTGGGCTTATTAATATTGGGGATTTATTAATAAGCATATGGTGAAATCATATGGCACCCCAAATTCCGGTAGCATATATGGCACCCCAGATGGCACTTTTGGGGAACTTTAAGGGGCCACATTTTTGTATGAATTTTAGGGTGTCATGTCCGATTTCACTATGGGTATGGCCTATGAATTGAGGTTACCACAGGGCTTGAGGACACAAGCTATCAGTTCATGGGGTCATATTGGAAGGGTTTTAGACTTGAGATCCCTTGTCTTATTCATGATGGCACAAATGAAGGAAATGGCATCCATAGTACCTTTGTTAAAAGATTCCTCATACAAGGGATGGGTGCCTCTTGTTTAGCTGGTGTTGAGACAAGTGCAGGCTCTGTATTTTCTGTGGTGACTGTGGTAGTTAACTGTCAGCCTGTTGTCAGGAACAAGTCAGAGCAGTGTCAGAGTAAAGCAAGACCGACACATACATTCCACCCCGCGATAAGCAATCCAAATGGGAAAGGAAAATAGCAGTAAGAATGGCAGTAAAGAAATCCAGCTCTCATCCACAGCAGTGTGTTTTCTCACCAAGGGCAGATCTTGGGGAGTATCTGTAAAGTACTCTACAAGTCAGGAAATTAGAAGGAAATACGGAAGCTCAGCAGGCAATGATCCCATTGATCCGATGATGTTTAAATGGGTCTTTTACTATTAAAATGACACCTCATTCAGAAAGCAGATAGAGATCCAGGTTTAAAGGCCAGGAAACTGCAAAGCTGTGAGGAAGCTTTCACTACCAATAATTGCACCGTTTTTAGTTAAAAGGCTGAAAGTGCATCAACATTTCAATTATTGGGCTAAATTTGTTAATATGCTTTCCAAACAAAATAGCTTGTAGAGAAGTCGGAACAATCTGCAACTTTTATTATAATACCTAGCTTTAACCAATTTCAGACATAGGGAATTGAAGCAATGACTTCCATTAAATTCTCATTAATATTAGCCTGACTTAGTGCATTCTATTGTTTTTGCACACTTGTTATAGGAGACAAATGTGTTGACCACTGATCTGTTATGAGGGGCAGATGTGATTAAAATGGACAATATTTTTGTTCCTTTCAATTTTTGTTCACATTCAAGGTGATTAAATATTAATTAGACTTCTATATCCCATGCAATGTTAGAGGAGAAATAATAATATTAAATGGTATTCTTAGCTTCAGTTATCAAAGACATCAATGATATCAAAGAATTGCATATTAAAATGGGTTTTTATCCCTAAAGGAAAAGAAACCTGTTTTAAAAGCTTTGGAAATGTTTTAATTCTGCTAAAAATTCTTTAAGTCCTCAAGAAAAAATAAGTTACAAAAGGCCAAAGTACTTTTGATAACCATAGTCCATTTAAGGTCTTTTTAAAGTGTACCTGATTAGTAATAAAATGTAAAAGTATTAATTTTGGTGAACTGCATGAGTTTTTGATACATTCTAAAGAATTTTCCCTTTTGTTGTACAAAGTGTTTTTGATAGTGGAGGAGGGTGTTTCTTTTGCTATAATAGATTCCTATCACAGAGACATAAATGGATGTTTTCAAGGTTTGAATTGAAAATATGTTAATGCACCAAGCTCTCAGGTTTCAGGGAAGATTGTGATTGCCAAGAAGGGAACAAAGAAAATCTGAGATTTTTTACACTCTTAAAAACCCAGAGCTGTTTAGTTAATGTTTCATCATTCACATAAAGCCAGCAATTCCATATTCTCTGATAGAATATTTTCACAGATAGATGATTAGTTTTTGGAAAGCCTTATTTGATTCTATTTTTGATGGTAATATATGTGTTTCAACATGTGGTTAAGTTAATAAGGGGAGGTAAGTTCAGATGTAGTAAAATTTCTCATTAATATTTTTCAATGTAAATGCATTAAATACTCCCTTTGAACTCTGTGGAATCTAAAACAATTCACAATGTCCTGGTATACAAAAATTATTATTTTTTTTTAAAGAATTATTTATTTATTTGAAAGGCAGAGTTACAGAGGCTGAGGCAGAATGAGAGAAAGAGAGAGAGAGAGAGAGAGTTAGTTTTATCTGCTGGTTCACTCCCCAAATGGCTGCGACCGCTGGAGATGGGCTGATCTGAAGCCAGTAGCCAGGAGCTTCTTCTGGATCTCCCATGTGGGTGTAGGGTCCCAAGGACTTTGGCTATCTTCTACTGCTTTCCCAGGCCATAGTAGACAGCTGGATAGGAAGATAAGCAGCTCAGACATGAACTGGCACCCATATGGGATGCTGGCACTGCAGGTGGATGCTTAACCTACTGTGCCACAGTGCCAGGTTCAGATTATTGTGTGTTTGAATACAAGTTTTTAATCTGAAAAACATTGGCTATGTAATAGTAGTACATTTTAAGAGCCTCTTGACTCTGATCTATTTGTGTTTTGTAGTGAACAGTGGGTAGAACAATATACCTGGAAGTTTGTAATTCTGTGTTTGCAATTTTATTAGAAGCATCCTTTGAGAGCTTGTTTGGAGGTTCTATGGTCCTCCTCTAGCAGGGAAGGTCGTCCTCTTCAACCGAGCCTGCAGCTTCGGGAGGGATGCACATGGAGCGGTGAGGGAGGAAGGGGACACCCGCCTAGATCAGTCAAATCAACCCTGGTGATCAATGGGGTGACAGATGTCGCAGCCAGATCGCCCTCATATCCTAGAATCATCCTTTGAGATTGAGAATTGTGTGTGGGAAATCCAGTGGGGAATGAGCTTAAGAACAACCTCTGTGGGGGATGAACAAAGCAGGATTGTCTGTGAGAGAAGACAGGCTTCACTGTGTACGTACCAATGCTCTCGGAGGATTCCATGAACGTTCTGGAGAGGGGTTGGGTCTTCAATGTCATCATGAATGGGGACAGTAGGAGGTGGGCTCTTGAAACCTGACTTACAGTATTGGTCTGGGAGTGAGGATGTGACCGTTTAAGAGGTGAGTCTCTTCCAACAAGGACCAATTCAAAAAGAGAGAGACTAGGTTGTGAGCAATGATTTACCAGTTCTTGCAGAAGGCAAGGGATGAGGATTTTAGTTCTGAAGGTGGGGCTGTGGATGGCATACTACAATTGTCCATTACAAGTCTCTTCTTTGGTCATTTGGAGTTACCAACTTGGCATGAGTTCTGGAAACAGCTGCTTCTGGATTGTGGAGTAGGCCTTCTTTACCAAGGTGGGGACATTCAAGAATAATTTGAACTTCAGTCCCATTGCTATTCTTTGCTACTATTGGCTGGCATTTCTGCTGTTCTAGGTGTCTAATACATGGGGTGGGTGTGGGGAGCAACTTGGACTAGACTAAGTTACTGGAATTAAGACTTATTCTATGCATCTGCTCTCCCACAATATGGCGCTGAGAAGGGAGAAACAGCTTCTACACAGCTGCCTCCAGTTCAACCAATAAACTGTAGGACCTGCTCCTGACTGGAGGAGAGCAGTGTACTTGGCATGTGGGTAGCAGAGTTGGGATTGGCGGAAGAGGACTATAAAGGAGGAGAGAGACAACATGCACCAGGAACATCTAAGGGGAACATCTGAAGGAACACCTGTGTAGCCCCCGAGAGAGCCGGCCGGCGGTGTGCCGCTCCCCCGCGGAAGTGGGGAAAGTGGCTAGGGGGAACCGCCCTTCCACGGAGGTGGAAGGGTCGGTAGCCAACCCGGGAAGAACCAGCAGCAAACCCGGGGAGGGCCGAGCAGACGAAAGAACAGCGCAGGGTCCTGTGTCGTTCCTCCACGAAGAGGGGGAGCGACATAATGGTGCCGTGACTCGGATATGAAGCCTAGGCAGGGTTTAGTGTCGTTCCCCCACGAAGACGGGGAGTGACAGGTGGGGAATGCAGATCCTCAGCTTTGAAATCTCTAAGTCCTTGGTCATCAAGCTCCTTTTCAGGCCACCTTGTCAAAATGTCACAAGGGAGTACAGGAGCTCCCCGGTGAATCACTAGGTGCTAAATCCATATATTTGTATGTATAATTTATATATATATGTATATATGAGTGTGTATATATATATATATATATGAGATACCCTATTGTAGCAGCTCTATATGCTTTTGATGATCAGAGTTAATTACCCCTGCCAGTAGGGAGATCTTGTCTTTGCATGTTTGTCAAAAACCATAGATTAAAGTTGAATGTCCTTTTTCAATTGTCCTTTTGAAATAGAACTTTTAGAGCCATATAACCTATAGTTCTGGGGCCTGAAAGCTGAGCCATTCTTATTATAAACCCTTATGTGTGACACCTCATGAGAGTCAAATATTTGGAGGATGATATTCCATCTTTGTAGAATGTCCTACCCAAGGTACCCTGCATCTGTGCTTTCAAAGAGGATGTTCTGTTATTCTTTAAGATTGGCAGCTTGTGGATGGTACAAGAGTTACCCCAGTGTTGCCCTTGACAATGTAAATAGCTAGACAAAGCTTCATTTTTTGTCACTATCGTAATTCTGTTGACGTTCTTATTGTGCGTCAATGTTTGAACTCTGTTTATACACTTAGTATCCTAGAGGCTGGTACTTTTCAAGTGGCCAAATCATTTTATCGGCTTGGTTGTTTTTTTGCCTCTTCTAAGGAGGTTGATTTCAGGTAGGTAATGCAGACTATAGAAAAATATAACAATCTTTACATAGTTCCATTTGTATTCCGTTTCTCTAGAATTCCATGTCCTTGATTTTCTGCTATTTCTTGTTTCATAGCCCTGACAAACCAGGTGAATGATTTGCCTTTTCCTATCCATTTGTGTATATCCTAACCTTGGACAATTTCTTTTCAAACATACAGATGACTAGGCACACTGTCTTAAGCCTGCACTTAGGTTAATTGCTGCCTTTCAGGGTTACCCCAAGTGAGGTTGACATGTACCACAGTCCACGATAGTACCCTAAGTATGGACATTATGTTTCACCTTTTGGGAGTTGTTAGAAAATCTACATTGGTTCTTTTCTCACTGCTGATGCTTTTAGTACCATAATATCCTACAACTTTTATTGGCCAATTGATTCAACCACTTATAGTACAGCCTACAATCGCTTTCCCGCTGAGAGCCCCACTAAAAGCTAGGCAACCTTTCATTTCAGCTGATAAATGGGTCAGAGAAGTGTTCCCAGGTGTGACCTATGTTGCTTCTAGATTTTGAAGAGATGTACCAGGTATTATGCCTTTTTCTTCTGAATGGAAGGTAAAAGTACAATTTGTCCTTTATTTTGGAAGAAATATCACAGAACATTCCAAATCACAGGAAACTAAAAAACTTCACTGATGAGGCAAAACTTTGAATCTTTGTACAGGTCATTCCCAATCATTTGGAAAATGTGTGTCTTACAAAGGCCTCCAATATACCTACTACTTCTTGTTCATCAGTCCAAGTAACATCATATTGTCAGCAGAGTGGACCAATGTGGTCTTTATGATATTCCAATCAGCCAGGTGTCTTTGAACTATATTATGCCAGATAAGAGAAGAATAAGGTAGGCCTGAAGCAAGATGATAAATATATATTGTTGTGCCTCCCACATGCATTTTGCTGATCTTTTTTTTTTTTTCCTTTGGACAGGCAGAGTAGACAGTGAGAGAGAGACAGACAGAGGGAAAGGTCTTCCTTTACCGTTGGTTCACCCTCCAATGGCCGCTGTGGCCAGCTCCCCGTGCTGATCTGAAGCCAGGAGCCAGGTGCTTCTCCTGGTCTTCCATGTGGGTGCAGGGCCCAAGGACTTGGGCCATCCTCCACTGCACTCCCAGGCCACAGCAGAGAGTTGGACTGGAAGAGGAGCAACCGGGACAGAATCTGGTGCCCTGACTGGGACTAGAACCCGGAGTGCTGGTGCCGCAGGCGGAGGATTAGCCTGTTGAGCTGCTGCGCCGGCGCATTTTGCTGATCTTGCTTCCTGATAGTAATAAAAATGAACAAAGTCACCAAATCAGTGGTTTGACTTTGATCTATTCTAGAAAAGATTATATATCTGTCTTGGCAAATTCCATTTGGACTACAACACAGTTGAGTTTGTGATAGGGTAGCATACAGTATCTATCTGGTTTCTGAAGGGGTCAGGTGAGGGTTCAAAGAGACATGGTGAGTACCACTTCACTGAAATTTTTTTTTTTTTTGACAGGCAGAGTGGACAGTGAGAGAGACAGAGAGAAAGGTCTTCCTTTGCCGTTGGTTCACCCTCCAATGGCCGCCGCGGCTGGCGAGCTGCTGCTTGCGCACCGCGCTGATCCAAAAGCAGGAGCCAGGTGCTTCTCCTGGTCTCCCATGGGGTGCAGAGCCCAAGGACTTGGGCCATCCTCCACTGCACTCCCTGGCCACAGCAGAGAGCTGGCCAGAAGAGGGGCAACTGGGACAGAATCCGGCACCCCGACCGGGACTAGAACCCGGTGTGCTGGCGCCGCAAGGCAGAGGATTAGCCTAGTGAGCCGCGGCGCTGGCCTTCACTGAATTTTTTTACGTCATTATGGATGGCACTAATTTTTGCCTTTTCCCCTGGAATGTGATAGTCTTGATTTATAATCTGATCTGTGGGAGGAGAGTGCTTAATGAGAAGATCCAGAAGCTTTCACTTGGTAGTTTTCGTTATACAGTTTTCATTCTGATGGTCAAGGAATCCATGTGTGTGGTCTTTCCAGTACTAAGTATTTCCACTCCAATTATATACCAGTTATCATTGAAAAAAAACCACGCAATGTGTTGAAAACACTGTTGACCCTCAGTGAACTTAACTTACTTCTCTCCAATACTCTATTTATTAAGTAATCCCCACAGAACCCACTATAATGGTGTCTAAAGTGGTACATAACTGAGAGTTAATTGTCAAAAAAATTTGTTGAGTGAATGAATGAATGGACTCCCAATTTTCTGTTTCATATGTCCTTAGTTGGTTTTATTATATATTTATCATTTTTCTTTTTATCTGTCCCCCCTATTTGAGTGCAAGATCCATGAGAGGATAAAATCTATATGACCATCATTGTGTTCAAGCTTTGAAGAATAGTGCCAATCATGTGTTGGGTGCTTAATATCTGGTAACTGAAGAACTGAGTTCAATAAAAGAGAACTTCATTATGCTTATAATTTTTTAATCCTTATTTTGATACTTTATTATAAACAATCACAAATGTTAAGTGGCTTTATAATATTCTGTTGTAAATATGTGGCATAATTAGGTAAGCTATTTCCTTATTTACATAGTTTTCTTTTATTAATGGAGAAACTACTGTACTGAGAAGTTAACTGAGAATCTAGAATCACCAAAGGAATTCATGGCATTCAGGAAAAAAAAATCACATTTTACTAGTAAACCACGCACTTAGAATTATAGGGTCAGGGAAAGTTAAACCTGGAGAGGAACATAGCAGTTAATTAGCACCTTCCCCTTCTCATCTCACAAATGAGGACAATAAGCATACTTGGCTTTCGCAAGAAAGAAGGAAGGTTGTCTCATAAGCTACATTGGTATTTCATAGACAAGCTCAAGATAATGTGACTTAAAATTCAGCTACAATTCTATCCAATGATCAATAGTGGGGTCAATTTTGATAAATGGATTGATCACTTTATACAACTCTAGCTATTTGACTCCTAGAAATATTGTCTTAATTAAAATTCTTCATGTTCTTGAGCAACAAAAGCTAACTTGAGTTAGCTTAAACAAAACCAAATAAGAAACAAAGCAAATTTTAAAAAGGGCTTATAAATGTGAAGAAACCAGAAGTGTTGACCTATTGTAGATACAGTTAGGCACTACTCAGCAGGATTTTCTTCATTCCTCATGCTCATTCTTCAAGCCAAAGGCTCTCCATCCTACCCTGCTGCCCAGGACTACAGGGATAAGTACAGAATTCAATGTTGGCCAGTCAGTGCCTATTCCTGAACCAGTGATTGGCTCAGTGAGTATCAGATGATCTTGGCAGACCAATCAGAATCCTTGGGACTGATAATACAGATGTTAGGAAAAAAATCTCTTTTGTTGCTAGAATTACTCAGCTAGAAAGGTACACTAGTATATATGGCGCTCTCAAGAGCTATTTCCCCCACCACATAGAAGAAATCAGTGTGCAGAATGAAGCAAGGCAGAGATGAAATCAGAAAAGAGAGAACATTTTTGGCAAATTTGGTTCTAAATATTGGTTCTCTAAAGTCTTCATTCCTACATACCTTCTTTTAACCTCCTGTTTTTCTCAAATTACGGACCAACACTTTTCACTTGCTTAAGCTAATTTGTGTTTTGTTTCAGTCACTTGTGACCTAAGGAATGGTAAAAGATTAGGTAACTGACAGAACTCAGGGTGGGCAGGAGTTTCACAGGTCTGAAACCTGCACATGGAAAGCTTCAGGGATCCAAATAACGTTCTAGATTTTTGAGCTATGTCTTTCAAGCATTTGCTTGGAGCATTGCATCTTTTTCCTCCTTCTGTCTCAAGATTTGGTTTGCTTCCTTTTCCGTGCACGTTATAGCAGGATGGTTGATCTACCTTTCATGTTATATCATAGTCATATAAATTCCAAAGGATTTGATTAGCCCAGCTTGGAGCAGGTGCATTTTATTTGTATTCTAATCATCTTTGGACAGGGTTGCAAGATGATGTATTATGAACACTCTTCTCTTGCAAATAGAAGTAGGTCACAGAAGAAGAGTATATCATGGTACACAGTCCTCATACACCTACTACACCAGTTTATTCAGATCTCCTTTTAGTCCCTCTTCTGATTGGATCTCTGAACATTGTAGGAAACTTTTTAATGCAATTTTCCTTAGTATTTTTCAGCCTTACCAATATGGATGCAGAAAGTTCATTTTTTTTTTCCTTTTTTTTTTAAACTTTTATTTAATGCATATAATTTTCCAAAGTACGACTTATGGATTACAATGGCTTCCCCCCCATACTGTCCCTCCCACCCACAACCCTCCCCTTTCCCACTCCCTCTCCCCTTCCATTCACATCAAGATTCATTTTCGATTATCTTAATATACAGAAGATCAGCTTAGTATACATTAAGTATGGATTTCAACAGTTTGCTCCCACACAGAAACATAAAGTGAAAAATAATAGATGATTTTTTTTAAATGATGATGAAATCAGAGCAGACCTATTGTCATGTTTAATCCCAGTGAGAGTCAAGTTGGGAATTGATAATTTCTTTTTTTTCTTTTTTTTTTTTTTTACAGAGGATCAGTTTAGTATGCATTAAGTAAGGATTTCAACAGTTTGCACCCCCATAGAAACACAAGGTGAAATATATTGTTTGAGTACTCGTTATAGCATTAAATCTCAATGTACAGCACATTAAGGATAGAGATCCTACATGAGGAGTAAGTGCACAGTGACTCCTGTTGTTGACTTTACCAATTGACACTCCTGTTTATGGCATCTGTAATCTCCCTATGCTCCAGTCATGAGTTTCCAAGGCTATAGAAGCCCTCTGAGTTCTCCGACTCTTATCTTGTTTAGACAAGGTCATAGTCAAAGTGGAGGTTCTCTCCTCCCTTCAGAGAAAGGTACCTCCTTCTTTGATGACCTGTTCTTTCCACTGGGATCTCACTCGCAGAGATCTTTTGCCAGAGTGTCTTGGCTTTCCATGCCTGAAATACTCTCATGAGCTTTTCAGCCAGCTCCGAATGCCTTTAGGGCTGATTCTGAGGCCAGAGTGCTATTTAGGACATCTGCCATTCTATGAGTCTGCTGAGTATCTCACTTCCCATGTTGGATCACTCTCCCCTTTATTTACTCCATCAGTTAGCGTTAGCAGGTACTAGACTTGTCTATGTGCTCCCTTTGACTCCCAGTCCCTTCACCATGACCAACTGTGAACTGAAATTGATCACCTGGAACAGTGAGATGGCATTGGTACATGCCACCTCGATGGGATTGAATTGGAATCCCCTGGTATGCTTCCAACTCCACCACTTGGGGCAAGTCAGCCTGAGCATGTCCCAAATTATACATCTCTTCCCTCTCCCATTCCCACCACCATGTTCAACAGGGATCACATTTCAGTTAATTTTCAACACTTAAGAATAACTGTGCATCAATTACAGATCTAAACCAGTCATATTAAGTAGAACAGATAAAAAAACTACTAAGAGGGATAATGTATTAAGTTGTTCATTAACAGTCAGGGCTATGCTGATCAAGAAAGTTCATTTGTAAATGTGAGTCCCACTTTAAATAATACCTTATTGTTAGTTAATTTAGTTGTGCTTATCAATGTCGCATGCCATTGTAGAAAATAAACTGGCTCATTTTGTTTATTTTCAAAAAGAGATGCACAAAATGGATTCTCTAAATAAAAGTACAATAAAGTTGATCAGTATTGTGTTTAGAGCAGTGCTTTTACCAGATACCAGGGAAAACATTCTCACAATTCTCTTTTGATTAAATTTGAGAGAGAGAGAGAGAGAGAGAGAGAGAGAGAGAGAAATTGATCTTCCATTCACTTATTCACTTCCCAAATGCCTGCAACAGCCAGGGTGGGGCCAGACCAAAGCCGGGGGTTGGAGACTCACTCTGGGTCTCGCCTGTGGGTGGTAGGGCCCAAGTACTTATGTCATCACCTACTGCTCTACAGGGTGTGCATTAGCAGGAAACTGAGACTGGAATTGAAAGTGGAGTCAGGACATAAACGCAGGCACTCAGATATGGGATGCAGGCATCTGATCTGCACCCCTCCTGGTAATTCTTGACATTCAGTTGTTTATTCTCAAAACTAGATCCTGCTGAATAAAGTATGGCATCTTTAGGTTCACTTGATTAATAAGCCCTTTTTTGCTCTAAACTATTCCCACTAACATCTATCAAGGGCTGAAGTGAGGGGCTGGCGCTGTGGTGCAGTGGGTTAAAGCCCTGGCCTGAAGTGCCGGCATCCCATATGGGTGCTGGTTTGTTACAGGCTGCTCCTCTTCTGATCCAGCTCTCTGCTGTGGGAAAGCAGTGGAAGATGGCCCAGGTGCTTAGGCCCTTGCAGCCACGTGGGAGACCCAAAACAAACTCCTGGCTCCTGCCTTCGATTCAGCCCAGCTCTGGCCGTAGAGGCTATTTGAAGAGTGAACCCTCTCTCTGTAACTCTGCCTCTGAACTAAATAAATAAATAAATAAATAAATCTTTTAAAAAGAAAAGTTGAAGTGAAAATGGGAAGAAGCATGTAATCTGGGCAGTGTGTCATTATCTTCTTTTTTTTTTTTTCTTTTCCGTTTTCCTTTGGTGTAACATTCACTTCTACCTCATCTTCACTTCCAGTCTTCATCCCTGCAGGAAAAGTAAGATCCCAAACATGATTGTGGGTAATTTTCCTTTCAACAGAGAGTAGAACACTCTGGCTCTCCCAAACACACAAAAGTCCTTATCCTTTAGCTGGCCAGTTCTTTGGCTTGTAAATGTTGAATCCTTGTGTGTGGCCACAGCCAGCAAGCTCCCCATAGAGGGAGGTGAGTGAGTCCCCATGAGAGCACCAGGGATGATGGTAATTGCCTTCGGCTCGATTCCTACCTCACATCTTTGTAAAAGGAAGTTTTAGCATGCTCTCCCTGGGCTTGGAGCCGCAACTGAAGCCTGACAAAGAGTGCTGCACTCCGTAACGTGGATGAACGTGGTATGCGGGATAAAGGACATTTGTGAAACATGCCGGAAGGCATAGGGCATCCGAGTGGGGGGGTAGTGGAGTGGGGAGCTGGGATGTTGGGCAGGGGAATCATTGGCTGTCTATGATAGGGTCCCAGGTGACATTCCATGTATGCATTTTTTTTTTTTAATTAAAAGAGAGCAGGAAGAGAAATGCAACAGAAAGAGACGCTGCTGGTAGGAGGGTCCCACCAGGCCTGTGTATTCTATTCCAGTTGTGAACCACCCATTGCATGACTGCTCAGGACGACTTTTCTTGCTGGGAAAACTGTTTCCCATTTCTGTGGGCATCATATATCACTGAATTTTTAATGTGGAGCTAGGTTGGTTATGGGGAGAAGGAAATAGAAAGAGCTCTGTAGGAAACCTGTGTGAGACTTCCCGCGCTCCCGGAGCTCCCACTTTCTGCATGCAAGATTGTCCTCTCAGGGCCACATCCTGCTCTTTATCCTGACGTTCCAGAATGTGGCTGCAGCTGACCTTTAAATCACCAAATTATGGTCTTCTGCTGTTTTTTCCCATTTTGTATTTGATTGTTTTGTCCGTCATTTCTAGCTATATTCTCTTTGTATCTTGTGAAGTATCCTTCTATTTCCATCATGGATTTTATTTTTCTTGAACTATTTGAATGTAGATTTTGTAAATTCTTGGCAACTTACACTAGGGCTCTACCTGTATACTTGTTCATACTTCTATATTTCATTTAATATCGCCTTGTAATTGTTTCTTAAATTTAATTATTAGCATTATTTTTAATGATTTTTTAAAACATAAATCAGTAACACTTAGTAGTATAATGTTAGTCAATGTAGTCAGCATTAAATATCAATTACATGAGTAGATTTCAGTTTTACCTGGAAAGCAAACAGTGTTTTACAGTTGTCTCCTGGTGATTTTACTTAATTCTTCCAGTTTAACTAATGATGCTTCGTTATTAGAGCTTATTGAGATTTTCCATTTTTAAAATTATTCCTTTCAGATTGATTTTGAGAATCATGTTATGTTTTTATGTTTGGAAAAACCCAGGCAGGTTATGATTAGTGAGAATTCTCAAGTTTCTCATAAAGTTGCTACTAAAATTGCAAACATAGCACAGCTTTCCCAAGTCCATTTTATTGTGAACTTCGCTCTCTTCAAGAAACCCCAGTGACTACCCCCTGGCTTTTGGCTTTGCTTTTGATTGATCACCTTTGTGAACAAGGTTTCCCTTATTTACCATTCCTGTAACATAATTAAAATAAATTAGATATCGACTATTTTTGTATTATACAAGCCTACTTGAGAAAGTTCATGGAAAACAGAATTGAAATAAGTGCAAAAAATGTTGAAATTATATACATGAAGGGGTCATCAAAAGTTTATAGAAAATATGTATTCTGTATGGATTTCAATTTTTTGCATGAAAATAAACACCTTTTAATTCAAATTTTCCACTGATTGTGGAAGTATTTTCATATATTATGTATATATCAACTATATGCTTCAATTCACATTAAAATTAATTCAAGAATTAAAAAATGTTTTCAGTAATCCTTTATGTTTAACTCATGGAGAATCTAAAGTCTCATGCATCTGCAACTAACCTAAATGTGTGTGTGAACAACCATTGCCACAAGCCCAGTCTTTTCCACATGTGCCCTACACTACTGCCTCCAGGGAGGCTAGAGAAGGAGGCCCCACTAAGGTCGCCTCATATAAGTGGCTGAAGTCCAGGGTTTCCTGATTTCCAAAACTTCTTCTGTGACTCTCTGCTTTGTTATCCCTGAACTCCATAGGAACTTGCACAATTGGAATTTTGATAAGATCTAGCGTCTTCAAATTTTGCTGTAGGGGAAAAGGCTCCAGGACCATTGTACTGGGAAGTTCGTGGCTTCATCTGTCTTGTAAGTTGTATCATTACTCTATTTTGTTCCCACTTTTTTTCTGGAAAGCCTAGTTGTTTTCTAAGTGGCTTATTTGGTCATAAACAGTCTATTTTTGTGCAAGATTTTCATTTGTGATGATATTCCATGTTAGTATAGGAAATGGAAGCATGACAAAGAGAACACTGTATCCTGGAACTAATGTTTTGGAAGAGATGACTTGTGTGCATGTGTGTGTGTGTGTGTGGGGGCATTACCTTCCCTAGCAAACCCATTAAAATGTTGAATTTTGAGTAGATTATTTTGTCATTTTCATATCCTCTAGGGTTATATCAACCGTATTTTAAGCTTTTTCATGCTTTGTTTATTTCTATATTTTAATGCAAGTTTTCTAGCATTTAGAAGCATAGCACTGGAACGTTAGGGATTATTGAAAACTAGGATGCAGGTGGAATTCTGTTGGTTTCTTTCTAACCTTAGGCTTTCCTTTCCTCTAGTTATATACAGGAGAGTGTTTTCTCTACCTCTACCAAATCAAGCTAGTTTATTTTGTTAATCCAAATCTATCTATACTTTTCTGTTTTTTTTTTTTTTTAATCTGTATGATCTGTTGATTTCTATGAATAGCATGGTCAAGGCTTTCCTTAGAAAAGTTGCCTTGTCAGTTTCTTACTGTGCTTCAAAACTGCAGGATGGAGTTTTGGGGAGGCAATTTTGTTTTACAAAATTATATTTGCAACACTACTGCTACAAACATTTCTTTCTCTTTTTTTATTTTTTATTTTTTATTTATTTATTTTTTTAAATTTTGGCCCACACATATAAGGAAGAACATATGGTATTTATCTTTCTGGGTCTGGCCTATTTCACTCAGCGTGATGTCTCCAGTTGCAACCCTATCTCTTTAACTGGTAGACTTTCATTCTTTTTTTTATAGCTGAACAATATTCCATTGTGTATAAATGCCACATTTTCTTTATCCATTCATCTGATAATGGACACTTTGGTTGATTCAAAATTTTGGCTCTTGTAAACAGTGCTGCTATGAACATGGTGGTGCAGGTATCTCTTTGATACATTGTGTGGAAAACTTTTGAGTATATATTCAGTAGTGGGATTGTTGAATCATATGGAAAGTCTATTTGTTTCTAGAGCTTAAAGAAATCTCTATCTGTTTTCCACAGTGGCTGTACTAATTTACATTCCCACCAACAGTGTATAAGTGTTCTCCTTGTCCTTGCTGCTTTCTTGATGAAATGCTTTTGCTAGGAGTTGCTCAAGCCCAAATGTGGAAGGATAGTCATGCTGAGTAGCACATTAGCTTCTCACACAACTTCTCATTCAACCACTCATAAATCCCTGAAAACAGTTCCTCAAACCTGCCATAGTCCCAGAGCTACCCTCACTCTGTAGCAACCCCTGTCTGCATGTTGTTTGAGTTGTGTTTTTTTCCACTAACCTACCTTGTTCCCAGGTTTTCACAGATTTAACTCAATTTATGATTCGCTATTGATGATATTTCTTGCTTGGCTATGCAGTTAATGATTTTTTGAATATAAATTTATTTTAATATCTAGGTAACTATATTTCAGGAGGAACCTGAGTGTGCTCAGTCACCCAGCTTAATCTAGTTTCCTTCCCATGTAGTATGTCTGTAGTGTTCAGAGATTTAGAAGATTGAGGACATAAGTAGCATTCTTTTTTCTGTATGCCTTTGATTTTAAGGAGTAGGATCTATTTTGAATAATCTTCATATTAAGATTTTTATTATGATGCTAATGGAAATATGTTTCAATATAAAGAATGACTATTGAACTAAAAAGAGCTGTTATTCTTCAAATCAGTGACTTCTATTTTTAGAATATAAGAAACACTTCAAACCCTCAATCAACATTTTATGATTTAGCACAAGTAGAATATTTACGAGACCAAATCTCTTCTTCATTAGCAATCAATGAAAATATTAGCACTAATAAATCCTCAGAATTACTAGCTATGGGAGAGAAAATTGTGACAGACTGCAGTATTTCCCTAAATAAGTCAAGACTATCTCTGTGATAAATGATTTTTCTCTTTGCAGTTGAGCAAGGAGAAAGTTTTGTCTTTTATATTGCCCTGAGGAAGTGGGCTGACCTGTGATTCATTACAACCAGTTCCAAGTTGCACTGGGACTGGGGAAGGCTGGTGGGCAGGCTCCCAAGATGTTTCTGATGACTGAGCTTACATGAGACCAGCGTGAACAAAACCCTGAAAAGTTGAGCTGCGACTTTCGTTTTCTCTAACGCTACGTTCAGACGTTCAGTTCATTCTAGGGCGCAAATATTTCCTTGAGAGACAAGACATTTTTGGCTTGTTTCTGTGTGAATTGTCACAAATCCAGTCCAGGTGGAAGTACTTAGAAATGAAGTAGGGAAATACAGAAGCTTAACAGTCATTGGGTTTCCTGCCAGAAATAACTTCGTAGTGCAAAGAAAAGATGATTAAGCAGAAGGAAGTGCCTCTGTTAATGGATGGCCTTAATTGAAGCTGTGGTGATTATTAACTATATTCATTTATCTCAAAGCATGATCACTTTTCTTTCTGAGGTGCTGTAGCGTGCTGTGAGATTTCCTCAATTCTGGGAGGTACACTAAGACAACGAGCTGCGTTAGCAAGTTCTTTCTTGCCTCAAAACAACTGGCACATTTCAAGGGAAGGGAAGCGAGGAGGGGATAATAATATCAGCAGAAGCTGGATGCTGAAGGGATGCCTCAGCGATGGTGAAGCCAGAGGCAGCCCAGGTGGGATCTTCCCTGGGGGATGGTCCTGGAGGTCTGGCCTCAGAGAGAAGAATCCAGAACAGAGAGCTCCAGCTGTGGTCCTTGGGGAAAAAGGTGACTCTGCAAAAATAGGAAAAGGGAACACAGAGTCACTCTGAAGGAATCTGAACTTGGAGACCTAAAGAATAGGATGAGGGATGACCTCACGTAAGTGGAAACCAAAAAGCCTAATTAGTCCCAAAGTGATGCGAGCTGGTCCCTTTCTGCTCAACACTCGTATTTACCAAATAAAACCGGCAATAAAATCGTGACTTTCATCTTTTATTTTCTTGGAACCAAATTGAGTCGAAAAAGACAGTATCTCAGAGTTCTTTCATTTTCCTGTCCTATTGTGCTTCTGATAGTACACACATCCTGCAGCCAGGCTGGCGGATGGGGGTCTGGGAACCAAGCCCCTGGGCTGGGAAAGCTGGCTTGAGTCTGAGCAAATTTTCTCCCTCCTGTCGGCTATCTTTTTCTTGACAAAAACTCTTGTTTGTTTTAGCGGCATGCTGGTACTCTTTCTTGCTACCAAAGATGTAAAAGAAAGACAGTGATTAGACAGAATGAAAGGGGTGGGAGGATGGCAGCATGGTGCCATAGTGGGTTAAGCAGGCCGTTGAAGGCCAGCATCTCATAGTGGGGTGCCAGTTCCAGCTCCAGCTCCTCTGTTCCCCATTCAGCTTCCTGCTGATGCACCTGGGTGAACAGCAGATGATGGCTCAAGTACTTGCATCCCTGCCACCCATATGGGAGGCTAGGACGGAGCTCCTGGTTTCTGGCTCTGTCCTGGTCCAAACCTGGCTGTTGCATTCACTTTAGGAGTGAATCAGTGGATGGAAGATCTCTTTCTCTCTCTGTCTCTGGCTCGCTCTCTCTGCCTCCTCCTCTCTGTGTCACTCTGCCTATTAAATCAGTAAATCTCAGTGAGAGGGAGGGAGGGAGGGAGGGAAAGAGACAGAGATGCACCAAGGAAGGAAACAGTGAATGGGAAAGTAGAGAAGGAATAGGAAGTGGAAAGGTCCAGGCAGAGCCCCAGGAGGCAGCAGAAGAAGCAACTTTATTTGGTAATGGATGTAACGTTTGGGTCTAAAGAAATTAAATGTTAGACAAAAATTTTAGGAAAACCTAGGATGTATTGTAAAAGTATTTGGCAAGTGGGTTCGTGCATAGATGCACAACAACGAAATGAGGTGGGGAAAATGCAAAGGCAAACTGCCTGCTTTCAAACTTTTTCCAAAGCTGACCCGGTTTTGGATTATTTTTGTAGTCTTCTGCAGAATATAAATCATCACCAAACCATTTCCATAAGACTTTATGCTTTGTACTTAATAAATATTTGATGAATGAATGGAGCATTAGGGAAAATTGACATTCTCCAAATTTAGGTTTAAAATTTAAGCCCTCAAATTTAGTGTCTAATTCTTAGTCAAATTAGCAGATGAATGAAGGGATAAAAATGGGCAGAGTTAGAAGTAAACGAACCAAGAATGCTTCACTGTCTACACATGGAAGTCAAATCTCTTAGGGCATGCTCCCCAGTTGAAACCTATAATTATATTAAAAATGTCTGTAAGTGGGACGGCACTGTGGCACAGAGGGTAAAGCTGCTGCCTACTACCCTGGCATCCCATATTGATACTGGTTCGACTCCTGGCTGCTCCACTTCCGATCCAGCTCCCTGCAGTGGCCTGGGATAGCAGTAGAAGATGGCTCACGTCCTTGGGACCCTGCACCCACAAGGGAGACCCGGAAGAAGCTCCTGGCTCCCAGCTTCAGACTGGCCCAGCCCAGGTCATTGCAGCCATTTGGGGAGTAAAACGGTGATGATATTCCCCCTGGTCCCCCATCTGTCTCTTTGTCTCTCCCTCTCTTTGTAACTCTGCCTTTAAAATAAATAAAATGAATGAAAAGTAATCATATTTAAAATGTCTATAAGTAACCCCGAATTAGTTCTAAATGCTCCAAAGTTTTTGGAACTTTGAAATCCGTTGGTCTTCCCATCTGTGGAGAGGATGTTACCCCCTCCTCTCGGAGGTCCTTAATAGTGCTTGTTGCAGAGGAAGACTTATCCCAGCTGAATGATAAGCAGGCAGGAGCTATTGTATCTCTCCTCCATGCTCGAAGATGTTCCTGATTAGATATACACTTCAGACATGGAAATGAGACTAAGCTTGTAATATATATTGGAAGATAAGTAGATGAGACGAGCTCTGCTTGCACTGCAACTGTCTAGGTAATGCAGATTACAGCTTAACTCAGAAGTTTTTTAAGTGTGTTTTCTCCCTTTTTGGCAAGATGATAGTGGCCAGTGCAGTGCTTTTCATTTTCCCTTGAGTAATGATGCCATTTCAATCATCCTATTTCCTGAGATTACTTTTAGCATTGGCTAGTGGGGAGTGCACGGTGCTCAATGGTTAAAAAAATAAAAATAAAAGGATAAAAGAGGAAAGGAAAGAGAAAAATGAAAAAATAACTATGAGAGGAGTGGAGTAAAAATAGATTGTTAGTGTGAGCTCTTGAGTTTTCTTCAGTGGAACTGTGGATATTTGTTTTGTCTAAAATAGCACTATGTGTTTTTCTTTCATTTGGCCAAAATGCTTTGAGGGTGTTACATATTTGTTAGCTCCAGGAATATTTTACTTCTCATAATCACTTTGAAGATGAGGCATCTTCTTTGTAGCATGTTATCCCAAGAATGTGGACGTGGAGAAAATCAGTCTTGCATGTACTCAGGAGAGGGAACTAGATTCTGTTGTTAGAATAACAAATGCCACTGGCCTCTAAGGGCAGTGTGTGTATGAGTGTGTGCACATGGTGTGATGTTCCTGCACACTTGACTTGCACAAGATTACACACACAGCAACCCAGAACATGACCTGAAGCCAGACACTGGCCTTGGCTTATGTTAAATTTATGAGCACATACCTTGTATCCCTACTACATATGTTTTGCTTCAAGTTAAATTAGTTTGGTGATAGATGGTCATTGAAATCAGAACTACATGTATAGAATACTTGGAAATATCTATTTCTAGAGTTATTTAGGATTAAAAATTATTGTGGGTGGGAGTTGTGGTACAAGGGGGATAAAGTGCACTTGGAATGCCAACATCCTATGTTGGAATACCAGTTTAGGTCCCAGTTACTCTGCTTCTGATCCAACATTCTGCCAATGTGCCTGGGAAGACAGTGAATGATGGCCTAAGTAGTTATAGCTCTACTACCTGTGTGGGAAAAATCCAGAAAGAGTTCTGGGCTCCTGGCTAGCCCAGCTCTGGCTATTGTGGGCATTTCGGGAGTGAACAAATGGGTACAAGATTTCTCTCTCTGTCTCTCTCTCTGTCTCTCACTGTCTCTCACTGTCTCTCTCTCTGCTTTTCAACTAAATACATGAACCATTAAAATTTACTGAAATGATTCAATCTGTATTGAGTAACAACATAGCCCTAAAATGGGCCCATAGACCATGTAATACCCTCACTAGTATGTAGCATACTATATGGCTCAAGAAATGGTTAACAAGTGCAAATTAAGGTTTACAAAGGATTCTGGGAGGTAAAAAGATAATATTTGCCAACAAACAATTCTTTACCTAGCAACTGTTAGTTCTTAGTTTGTTTGCTTTTAACAGTTTTTTTGTTTTGTTTTGTTTTGTTTTACTATTTTTTTTTTTTTTTTGACAGGCAGAGTGGACAGTGAGAGAGAGAGAGACAGAGAGAAAGGTCTTCCTTTGTCGTTAGTTCACCCTCCAATGGCCGCCACGGCTGGCGCACAGCACTGATCCGATGGCAGGAGCCAGGTGCTTATCCTGGTCTCCCACGGGGTGCAGGGCCCAAGCACTTGGGCCATCCTCCACTGCACTCCCTGGCCACAGCAGAGAGCTGTACTGGAAGAGGGGCAACCAGGACAGAATCCGGTGCCCCGACCAGGACTAGAACCCGGTGTGCTGGCACCGCAGGCGGAGGATTAGCCTAGGGAGCCGCGGCGCCGGCCACTTTTAACAGTTTTTAAAATCGGGTATGAGACTGCAGCAGATCAGAGATAACCAAGTGGAAACAGAATGGCTCCATAAAGGAGTCAGGAAAGGTACCCATATAGCAAGGCAGATATTACAACCTGGCCAATATGGTAATGAAAAACTCTATTAGGAACAACTGAGGTGCTTAAAACAGCAGCATTACATTCCAGGGACACATATTGTAGAAGACATGTAACTATGCATTCTTCAACAGCCTCTAAGTATATCACTGTAGAAAAACTGATGCCAAAGATGTTACAAAAGAAAACAAAATAAAATCTGTTAGAATGTAATAAAAAGCATAATATTTTTAAGTGGCCACAAAAACTTTAGGGTTTATTGAGGTGGGATTCTGTTGTAAGCAACTGAGTAAATAAGGATTTTTTTCTCTCTGTATGTGTGTGTGTACACACACATATATACTCACACACACACACACACTCCATTCTGTTTCTCCATAAAAACATACCTTGTGAAGGAAAAGCTGTATACATTTTATGTTCATTCCTTTTACAACATTTTGTTCTGCTTCCTGGAGCTAAAAGCTTTGGAAATAATCTTTCTGGGCCATAAGTGACACTGTATAGCAGAGCCAATTACACCTTTGTACGTAGGTTTGTGGTTTCTCAGACATAAGCCATGAGGTGCCGTTAGGTAGAAACCAAACTGGAGAGAATTTTCTCCATTATTTTTTTCTTAACTCTCTTACTCATACAATTTCTTTTCCAAATAAGGAACTCAGTTGCATGTTCCAAATTTCTTCTCAAGGTAGTAAATGATTGAATGTTAGCCAGGGACATGGGAAAAATGAAATTAAAATAATGGAACCAAGATAATGGGAATCAGAGCTGATAAACTTTTATTTTGCTATAAAACTTTTCCAGAATTAGTTTTTGGCTATGACAGAATGCAAACATCCTTCCTGCCAGTCAAATCTAATTCTTTTGTACCTGACTGATCCTTTTTGGAAAGGCAAGATTTCTCCTAGGTATCTGGATTGATTCCCATTATTCCTTTCATGAGATTATTCATTAGTATTACTCTTAGTTTTCCATCTTTTTGCTTAAGAACTCACTTTTAGAAAAATTCGATCAAAAAGAGAATGCGTAGCTATACTTCTGCATATATATAATAATGATTTTGTCAATAATATGTAGTAATTTGTATGCCCTCAAGACAAAGCACACAGTGCTTATAGTGTCATGTCATCATAATTCCTTGAAGTCTTAGACCTGCCTCTGCTTATTAAACTCAAAAGCCTTGTCTGAGAAACACTGCAGAGTCTACCGCTAGAGAAGCTCAGATTGGTTAGGACAGCTTGCAAGCCTTTTTGATGAACAGCCATATGCAGTTACGGAACGTCTTCATCGTATGATAACTGCAGAAAGGCAGATGGAACATGAGCTGGGTTGATTTCTCTTCTAGGTTGTAAGTAGTCATAACTTTTCACTTGGCAATAATATGTGTTCCATCCTGGGTCATGTGTTGTGCAATTGACTTGAAGAACCTCGAACCTCATTAGGCTTATTTTCTATTCATTATAAAAGATCTTTCATTTTAGTAGCCACTTTATTTTCAAAAACTAGATGTGAAAATTGTATTTCCACCTTTGCCTGAGTGTAATACACAAAAATATTTCTTACTTAAACATGTTTAGTAAAGAAATAATATTTCTTGATTCAAAGTTGGTTTGTGATTATATTTACTATACATAAATCCTGATTATCAAAATTCATTTACAGTTTTGACTACCTCTTGAGCTGGTTATAATATCTTGTAATTCTAAACTGCCAAGATTCTGTCTGTCTTCCAAATATATTTGTGCAATAAGGTTGGTAATGTGAGGTCCTTGACTGCCTACCCATGAAAACATTTTTTAAAAAATTTTGTTTTTTTTTTTTATTTATTTGAAGTCAGAGTTACAGAGAGGGAGAGGCAAGGGCAGACAGAGAGAAAGAGAGAGACAGAGAGAGAGAGGGAATCTTCCATCCACTGGTTCACTCCCCAAATAGCCACAATGGCTAGTGCTGGGCCAGGCCTAAGCCAGGAGCCAGGAGCTTCTTCCAGGTCTCCCACACAGGTGCAGGGCACCAAGGCCCATCATCTGCTGCTTTCCCATGCACATTAGAAGGGAGCTAGATTGGAAGTGGAGCAGCCAGGACTTGAACCAGCATCCATATGGGATGCTGGCACTGCAGGCAGCTGCTTTACCTTCTATGCCACAGCACCAGCACCTGTGAAAACATTTTTTATCCAAGAAGTATGTAATTGTAGACTAAGCATTTGTTTAAACATTGTGTTTTCCAGATAACAAGCAAGAGAGAGAGTACAAAAGTGAAATCAAGTCCCCATCCAGTGCCTTTGATGCAAATACTAGATAGCTTTTGATTTTATTCTCCCATGGTCTCCAGCCTCCCCTCCCTCACTCCCAGTTTAATGTTTCCTGGGCCTGCTTTTATGAAAAATAACTCACTAAATTGAGGGAGGGATGAATCCTTCCTGAACCCAAGACTCATGAAGTCATTTATCTCCCCAAAAGATAATACCCCAAGCAAGAAACTACCACCTGAATTACTGTTCCATCATCAAAAGTCCCCAAAGGAACATATTACTGAGCAGTCGAAGTTAGGCCACCAGCACTGAAGACCAACCAAGGCCCTGGACACACGCTGAACCTGCTCCTCGTAATACTCCTTTCAACCTGTAAGAGCCTATACCCCTAAACTCAGGAGGAGGCTGAGAATGGGCAAGAACTTACTGCATCCTTCCTTAGTGCTTTGCAATGAACACCTATTTTCTTCTAACATGCTGGTGTCAGCAGTTGACTTGCTGCAAATTGGGCAAGCACACCCAATAATGGAGGGTCCTATAGAAATTCCTCCCTGGATAGGAATAAACTGATCTTTGATGAGAGGCTACAATGTTATAGTAGATTTTTTTTAAAAAAATCTTTTGCCTTTTAAGTGATATGCCCAGGAAAATGACAGATATTATTCATTGAGTGAAAATAATACCTAAGAAAGGGAGAATCCAAATTGAGCTCAATAAACAATTGCACAATTAAAGATGGGCCTCATAAAGGCTGGCAATAATTTGACTTGAAGATAGCTTTTTCTGAATATAACCTCATGATGACAAAACTAAATTTCAATGAAAACCTTGAAATTTAAATAGGCAAGCCTTTCCCACAATCTGAATTGGTGATGTCTTATTGTATTTCATATCTAAGCTCTTAGACCTTTCAACGAAATTCAAGAAGTCTTTGGAATCTGGGTCAAGTCAAATATTTGGTGGAACTTGGTTTGTAACTGTACAGGTGTCTTTGAGGGTTACTCTTTTACTCTTTTTTTTTTTTTTTTTTTTTTTTTGACAGGCAGAGTGGACAGTGAGAGAGAGAGAGAGAGACAGAGAGAATGGGCTTCCCTTTGCCGTTGGTTCACCCTCCAATGGCCGCTGCGGCCGGCGCACCACGCTGATCCGAAACCGGGACAGAATCCGGCGCCCCGACCAGGACTAGAACCCGGTGTGCCGGCGCCGCAAGGCGGAGGATTAGCCTAGTGAGCTGCGGCGCCGGCCTTGAGGGTTACTCTTGAAAGAATTGTCTAAGAACGGCTGGTGGTACTGGCACATTTCATTTTTTATTCAGGAGTTTTGTAGGAACAACAAAGAAACAACACGATCCTAGAAACTGATGGGCTTGTATTGAACAAGATGTGATTACTTTGGAAAACGGGCACACAGTTGTTTACCACAGCAATATTTGGTCTTTTTTTATTCTGTCATTTTACCAACTGTCTTAGAAAGACTTTCTTGGAGCTTTAACTTTTATTTATTTTCTCCTTTGGGGCAAAGCTTCATGGTTAAAAAAAGAAAACAGCTAGAATAATTCTTCAACTAAAAGGAATTAATGAATATTTTTGCATTTGACTATAATGTTCCATCATCTGGTCCATCATGTCTGTTGCTATTGTTTGAGCTGGTTATTTTTAAAAAAGAAAAAAGATAACCATATGGTTATCTTGCTAGAACTATATCTATGAAGTCTATTGTCTTTATATTAATAAAAATAAAATATATATACAAAAAAGTAAAAAAAAGAAAAGAAACAGAAATTAAATAAAAAATTGAGTCTACTATGTGCTTTTTGCTTGCAGCCTTAAACAGACATCTGGTTTACATTTTCTATGAGCTTCAGAATTTTACTGGCTTTTGAAAACATGATAGGAAAATTGAATCATGAATAAAAAAAAAGGGAGTCTGTTTCAGAATTAGACTAGAAGAATGAGGCTACGATAAGAATAGAAAGTATAAGGACCTACCTCCTCCAAAGGAGATAAGAGCGTCAAATACTCCCCTCCCCAAAGGAGCGGCAGGTTCATTCTGGACAGAGCCTCTCCTCTCCCATCAGAAGGGAGCCCTCAAGACTGCCCTTTATGTTTTGTCAGTCTCTCCTGTTCAGGTGAGTCTTCTCAACAACTTTCAGACTTCATCCTAAGGAGAAGAAAGGGGGATCAGGAGAAACCCAGGCATATTTAAATTGGAGAGAGAAGCAAAAATCAAACACCAAAAAACAACGTTCATTCCTTTTTTGTCTCCTTACCTTACTTAACCTTTCTAAACATTCACAAATCAAGTTAACACTGTGATGTTGTAATGATAGGAAGTAGTAGAAAATACTTTAGAAGCCACAGCTCTAGGGGGAAGAAAATCTGTGGGAAATAGTCCTTTAGAGAAAGAATCAAACCATGACAGTGAGAAGACAGACAGCACTTGCTATTTCTGGACAGAGGTCTCTTTTTTCAGACTGATAATGCCCTAAATTACTTTAATGGATCATTCTATTAGTTTATCTCAAATTTAAAGCACCATACAACTCAATAAAATACCAACACAGGGACACCATTTTCTTTCAAAGAAATGTTTATATTCATAAACACAATCAAGTTCCCAGAGGTTAGGAACATTTGGCTTAGCACAATCTATATCCTTTCTGCACCAGAATTAATGAGCAGTCTTGTGCAATCTCCTCCAGGAATTTGGATGTAGACATAATAGCTTATTTGATTTTTTTGGGGTGTGTGTGTGTGTGTGTTTAAATTATCATCCCTTATATTATTTCCTCACCTGGAAAAGAAATGACTGGTCAAGAAATTGGGCTTTGTGCATCAGGACGTTTAATGATTTAGGTTATAGCCCACTTTGAGCTGTAAATTTGTGGAGGCTGAGAGATGGGACAGGAACAGCTCCATTTAGAGGCCAGGGCTCCTGAAATGATTCATTCTGACATGGAGGTCTGGAGTTCTAGTAGGCCTGATTTTCTTCCTGCCAAGGCCTGTGAACGGGGCTTTAGAAACTGGTGCAGCACTGCTACAGTGCCAGCTTGGATCACATTTGTATAACTTTCTTTATATGTTAGTAGGGATAATGAATATAAAACATACTCACCTTTTATTATCCGGTTTGACACTATCAAGATTGTCCATTCCTTATTTTGGAACATTCTTCTGTTTCCCATCACAATACGCCTTCTTCCTCTTTGTATCCCCATTTTTCCTCTATTTTTTCTTATTGTGAAGACAATCTGAGTTCAAATTTCAGTTCTGAACTGTTTTCCATGTGATCTTGGCCAAAGGTGTATCTCCATCTCCTTAGGTACAAAGTGGATGATAATTTTTTATTCCTCAGGAGAGTATTATGTGGATAAATGATTTTACATACAGAAAGAACATAGAAAATTTATGGCCCATTATAAAGCTTAGCTATTATCAGTGGGGATGAGGAGGTGGAAGATTTTGGTATAGACATTTGCCTTATTGAGACACATTTAAAAGAAAGAGCTGTACTAATTTTGTTAGCACAACACTCAAATCTTGTTCATGGGAAGAAGAGTTTTAGGTTCTCTTATTGAGCTATTCAGAAACTTCCTTTGTGGAAATAAATAATACAAGATGGTTTGGCCAGAGAAAACCTTCTAGGAGCCAAATAAATAATGTGCACTAAGAACAAAAGGGGAAGTGGTGTGTTCATGAGTAGAGGACCAGCAGGTAATACAAGAGGACAGTCTTCCTCAAGGTGAATTTGGCAATGCATATCAAAAAACTTAAAATGTGCATGTCTTTTACATAGTAATCCAACTTGGAGGAATTTTTTCCCCAGGACATACTAAGGGTGCAGAAAATTTGTGATCCAAAAATATTCATGGAAGTTCTCTTTGAACACGCAAAAGACGGAAACCAGCTAACTCTCAGTTAAGCAAGTTAAGGTATAGTGCTTTCACACCATCAAGCACTATGCTATAACAACAAGAAAAAGTGCATTTATTAGCACAGAAAAATAATTATCATGTACTGATATATGACAACAACAGCTTCAGAAGTCTAGAGTTTGGTTTGCATATAGTATGATAGGAAGGGGGACTTGGGGATTATGCTCAAAGATGTTATGTAGCATGGTCTTAATTTTTCTTTTTCCTATATATTCTTATTTCCAATATTAAATAAGTATTGCTTCTTCAGTTTAACTGGGATTATCAAATGAAAAATGAAAGGTTCAAATAACATAAGTCATTCATCGGATGGTTCACTCTCCAGAAGACAACAGCCAGGGCTGGGCCAAGCCAATGCCAAGAGCCAGGAATAATATCCAGGTCTCCTACGTGGATGGTAGGGGCCCAAGTACTTGGGACATCTTCTGTTGCCTTTCCAGGTACATTAATGGATTGGAAGCAGAACAACCAGGACTTGACCTAGCACTCCAATACAGAATGCTGGCAGCACAAGCTGCAGCTTAACCACTATGCCATCATGCCATATATTTGATTTTTCCAAATTCTGAAAACATTCTCTCTGAGCCTACTGTACATGGATTTTAGCTGTCATAGGCCTAAGTTCCATCCTTGATTTGCAACTAGCAGGTGATCAAGACTTTATTATACAAAGAGTTCAGGTTGTCATTTACCCATCTGTGAGGTGGTACCAGGAGATAAAACTGCCTCGGTGAGGCTCTGTGATTCACATAAAATAAGGGACATGAAAGTGATTTGATGATTACACATGTGTCGTTTGTAACTTATTTTCTGGAAGAACTGTTCATTTAACCTCCTGAGAAGAGAAGGATAAATTATTATTGAAAAGCCAAGGTAATGCAATTTGGTTTGTAGAACTGTTGCTTCCCAGGATTCTTCAGGCAATATCTGGTCCTACTATGAAACTGGTAATGAACAGTCCAATTGTTTAACACCTGGTTAGCAGTTTAATGAAATATTAGGTCTCTTAATTAAAGATAGGCAGTGAGGAGAAAGTCAAGTTAGGGATTTCCTAGGTGTAGATTTAGCAACTCACTCATGTACTGGTGATAAGCACATCGAGGAGAATATTTGTATCATTGAAACCTCTTGCATGCCCTGACGTGGACCTATAATTACATTATGCAAGATAATTCTCTACCAGGATTAGAGATGATTTACAGATATTTCATTTTAAAAAAAGCCTCTAAAGCATAATTAAATTTCCACGTAAAAAATAAGTTAAAAGATGGGGCCAGCGCTGTGGTGCAGTGGGTAAACGCCCTGGCCTGAAGCACCGGCATCCCATATGGGCGCCGGTTCTAGTCCCGGCTGCTCCTCTTCTGATCCAGCTCTCTGCTGTGGCCTGAGATAGCAGTAGAAGATGGCCCAAGTCCTTGGGACCCTGCACCCACGTGGGAGACCCGGAAGAAGCTCCTGGCTTTGGATTGGCGCAGCTCTGGCCGTTGCAACCATCTGGGGAGTGAACCAGCGATGGAAGACCTCTCTTTCTGTCTCTACCTCTCTCTGTAACTCTGTCTTTCAAATAAATAAATCTTTTAAAAAAATAAGTAAAAAGAGCAGTTTTTAAATGGTATCTGACACATGTTTACTGCTTAATCACTTCTTCCCAATAATGGTGATAAGTAACTCACTTCTACTACCCTAGTCACTGCTTCTCAAAGTCTGGCTTCTAGGCCAGCAGCACCAGCATCGCCTGGGAACAAGCTCAGGTCCAACCACAGACCTCTCTCGTCTGAAACTTTATTTGTGGGACCCACTCACTGTGTTCCAGCGGTTCATCCAGGTGATGCTGATGTGTGTTCAGTTTGAAAACTACTGATCTAGATCAATCCTCATTATAACTTCATGAGTCTACTGTTATTATCCCTATGTCACAGCTGAGAAAATGAAACTTAGGGGAAAAAAAAAACTACCTCTACACAGGCCTGGAGCTAAAACTTTTCCATTGGCACTATAAGCTCAACCCCTCCACCCACTCTTTAATCTGACCTGTTTAGTTTGTTAATCCCAGGGTGAGGAGGAAACTTGAGCTCCCTCTACAGGTTAACAAAATGGTGACCGTAAGGTCACGTAGGGTTACTAAATATTTCGAAGTTTAACTTTACTTCAGGGAGGGGGGTAGATTAGAGCATTTTTATCTGGGATAAAGATTCCTAGGGGGATACCATGATCATTTTGAGATGTTTATTTAATCTTTCGGTTACCAGAAAGGTAAAAACCTTGAATTTAAATAGCAAGATTATTTTCTCCTTAAGAAAAAATAAATCATTGCTCAATTCTTTCATGGACTGTCTTTCAAGGAACAACTCAGGGGCACTTTCTGTGGTCCACCCAACATCCATTTTCTCAATACCATCCTGCTTTAATTTAATTAGTGCCTGTGAGTGGCAGGTGTTTGCAGCATTGCCAGCCTCAATTGCAGAGGTAAACCATGATTGATACAAACTTAAATACAAAATAGGGTCGCTTGGAGAACTTGAACATGCCTAGTGTTCAGTCCCCAGCCACTTTTAGTAAAATTAGGCTCTCTGGTGGTGAGTTGGTTGTTCAGTCCGCTTCCTAATAATTCTAATTAGTGGTCAGTGTTGCTTGTGCCAGTCACTGGGCCATCCCCTTGTCAGTGACAGGGCTGTGTTTGTGATACAATGCCAGTGGTAAAACTTTAAGACAAACATGGCAGAGGGTTTGTTCAAAGATTTTTATCATATAATATGAATACATACTATATATATATATATATATACACACACACATATATATTAAAAGAAGTTCACAAGAAGATGTATTTCAGTTCCTTTGGATGACATTACATTCACATGGTACAATGTTGAGGAGATGAACTTGGGAAAGTGAAGTTATCAAGTGTCCAATGCCTTTTGACCTTTCCTCCTTGTCTCTGTGTGCCCATGTATCAGCACCACTATGGTAACTAGTGTCAAGGCGACTGACAGGTCCACCTGCTCGGCTGGCTGCCCACAGCCCTGTTATGTAATGGTTTGGTTCTGGGCCGCTTTTGTCTGTGTACCCATGTAGGCAACTGGGGGACATGGCTAGATGTGGCTGCTTGTAGGTGGATGTGTGGCTGTATGTGAATGTGTATGCTGTGTGTGTGTCCAGCCGCCACCAGGGACACAAAGGCGAATATCTCCTGTGGCCTCGCTGCTGTTGGGAGCAAGTGGCTGTTGCTTATGCATTTCTCACCACCTCGGTGAATAAGGGATATATAAACCCACAAATGACTCCATGTTGTTCTCTGACCTGTCAGAATCTGGATCGCTCGTCCTGGGCCCTAACCCTGGACATCCATACTTGTAACTGTCACAGCTGTCTTGATAGTAGGAGAGCAAGCTGATGTGCTGTAGGAGTCGTATCTGGAGACTGTTGGCCTGCAGCTGCCTTGTCTTCAGATCTATGTCTATGCGAATTAGTTAATACACTCTGACCTTATTTTCAGTTTGTTTTTCTGTTGCTTGCAGCGAAAAACACACGCTCAGCTCACTTGGTGCTTGATAATTATACCAATTCTGATTGCTTGGTTTGGTTAAAGCCTAGGCTGAAGTAATCAACGTTAGGAAAATGATTAGGGAAGTTCTGAAATGAGGAGAAGGAGAGCTATGGGGAACACGTGTAATTAGAGTCATCTCAGGAGATTCTGCAGTAACAGATGCACATCCCATCGCTGCATTTGGAAGGGCAAGCATGTTGGAATCATGGGGCTGTGGATGGTCACCAGAGGAAGGACTGGGGGAACTCATCTTGGGGAGGTTCTCTGTGCAATTCAGAGATATCTTTATGTACTCTCCTGCCATTGAACATAGTAGTTTGAGAGACTAATCATTCTAATTACACAGTTCTCCTAATTTCAACTCTTTGTCAAGCTAGACCACAAGAAATACCTGCCTATGTTAGAATCTGGCAGTTCCTAAATTATGTTAAATGGACCCTTCCCCCATCAAATTCCTTTACAAAACTATGCTTTAATTTTTATTTTTAGATTTATTGATTTGAGAGGTAGAGATACAGACAGTGAGAGAAAGAGAGAGAGAGAGAGAGAGAGAGAGAGAGAGAAATGGCAGCAATGGCCAGAGCTGCGCCGATCCGAAGCCAGGAGCCAGGAGCTTCTTCCAGGTCTCCCATGCAAGGTGCAGGGGCCCAAGGACTTGGGCCAGCTTCTGTTGCCTTGCCAGGCCACAGCAGAGAGCTGGATTGGAAGAGGAGCAGCCGGGACTAGAACCGGCGCCTACATGGGATGCCAGCCCTGCAGGTGGAGGATTAACCTACTGTGCCACAGCCAGCCCCACTATGCTTTAATATTAACTTCAATATTCATAAATCTCTGAACATGTGGATATACAAATATACAATTTGTGTGCCTCTCCATGTGTCAAAAAATAAAAATATGTGAATACTTTGCACAATTTCCCTTCTCCAAGAATTTCTGGGGTTCTTTAGAAGATTCTAGCATCTCTTTACAAACTCAGTGATCTTGTTGCTTACTGTGGCAAGCAGCAAACCAGAGCCCCACGGCCAATGCCCTATTGGTGGGGTTGCCACCGCAGCGGGGGTAGAGCTGGGTTCCCACTGACGAGGCTACTTCTCATTCTCCTGCAGTGTCGTTGTGGCCTGATGCTGTTCTTCATGTTGATAGTGCTACTGCAGCTCAGCTAGATTTTCATAAATGTGTGGGTTGTTGGGTTTGCTGTGGCTGGGTGTTTTGGTCAGAGAAGGCAGAATTCAGTGCACAAGCACTTTCAGCTCACATCACAACACTTTCTCTGTGAGTCTCTGGACAGGTTTTCGTGGGCAGAAACCACAACTTCCCTCGGACATGCATACTTTGGCTGGGTACTAGGAACCTCCTTTTTTTTTTTTTTTTTTTTTTTTTTTCCTTAGATGAAGTTCTGTTTCAAAATGCTCAATTCAGTCATCTCTAATGTCTGGCTTAGGTTGGGTGCTTTTGGTCCATTTGATTGACTGGTTTGTCTGAACATCTGTGGTGTTTGTGAACAAATGTGAACAAAGGCTTATATTTTTCCTCTTTAGAAGGTTTTTTAATCTCCAACACACATCAGTAGATGGCAATCATCCAGATATTAATGCGTGCTAATCATGTAATTGCAGGATGGGTGTGCCTATCCTGGCGCACTTAAAGTCATTACAGCCCCTGTTCTGCCAAGACACTGCAGACTCTGCACACTGTCTTGTATTTGCAGAGTTAGTTTGCTCATTATCTTCTTCAATGTCTCTTAGATGTTCCTGTAAATTTTCTCTGAGGTCTAAGAGAATTTTTGTCATCTTTTTTTTTTTTTTTGACAGGTAGAGATACAGACAGTGAGAGAGAGAGACAGAGACAGAGAGAAAGGTCTTCCTTCTGTTGGTTCACCCCCCAAATGGCCGCTATGGCCGGCTCGCTGCACCGATCTGAAGCCAGGAGCTAGGCGCTTCCTCCTGGTCTCCCATGCTGTGCAGGGGCCCAAGGACCTGGGCCATCCTCCACTGCCTTCCCAGGCCACAGCAGAGAGCTAGACTGGAAGAGGAGAAGCCGGGACTAGAACCCAGCGCCCATATGGGATGCTGGCACCGCAGGCAGAGGATTAACCAAGTGAGCCACGGCACCAGCCCTTCATCTTTTGTTTAACAAACCCTTTTGAATGTCCATTTGCCAGGCACTAGGATGTGTGCTGGTGATAGAAACATGTATAAGACAGGGACCTTCCCCCCACACACAAAAAATTTAGACTGCGGTTACGGAGGCAATTAGAGGGCTGTTTGGGAAATTCTGTGGCTGAGCACTGGAACTCGTTTTTGCTATTGCTTGGATGACCTTTTTACTGCCTCCTTTTCAAAGGGGCTCCTGCGGTTCATAGCTCAGTTCCATTTTCATTTGCCTGAGTGGTACCCTCGCTGAAGCAGGCCCACGCTACCCCTCAACCTCCGTTAGATCCCCCTGTGTTAATAACCCTTGGCGACGCCTTTTTACTTTATTTTTCCCCTAGCCCTTAGCAATATCTGAAATTATCTTGTCAAGGCATTCGTGATGTAAACTCTGTGGGCAGAAGCCTTGTGACCTATCCCCTAGTCATGCTTCAGTGTTTGCAAATGTGTTTCTAATGAAATCACCCACATGCACCTGTAGGTCCTTGGAGGAACTAGAACAGTTTTGGCAAGACTGGAGATGACCGAGCTGCATTTCAACACCAAAACAGAAAAAGAAGAGTCTGGGAAAACATGCAGGTAGGTAGCAGCATAGAAATATTCCACTGGAGGGTGCAAGGTTGCAGGTGCTGCAGCATACAGTAGATAGTGGAGGGAGAGGCATAGGAGTGACACCCAGGACTCACGTCATCAAGGAAGCAGGGATTATGCACAAGTAGGAAATGGCCACATTTATATTTTTAAAAAAATCAAAACTGATTTCTCCAGCTGGGCGTTACAGCATGGAGCTTCTAGGCTTTCTGTACTACGTGGATCTGAAATGATTTCCTGGACCAGTGATCTGGGAAGGAATAAATAGAGATTTGGCTGCGAGAAGCCTTTTTGTCTTGTTCTAGGCTGGCGTCTCAGACAGCATTTGTGAAGGGCACTTCACACCAGCTTGTCTCTCCCACCCTTCTTTTTTACAGTGCTTCAGATCCACTGAGAAGCCTGGACATGGGATTGCCAATGCCTTTCACCATGAGACATGTTCACAAGGTGCACTGCCTACCTACCTGCACTAATTGTATTTTTCTGCCTTGGTTATTTTTTAAATTTGTCATTTTTAAAATTATTTTATTTGAAAGGCAGAGAAACAGAAGGAAAGACACACACACACATACACACACACACAAAACACAGGTATCTTCTATCTGTGGGTTTGTTCTCCAAATGTTCGAAACAGCCAGGGCTGGGCCAGGCTAAAGCCAGCAGCTGGAACTCAATTCAGCTCCCGCACCTGGGTGACAGGGACCTGGATGACAGGGACCCAGGTACCTGAGCCATCACCTGCTGCCTCTCAGGGTGTGCATGAGTAGGGAACTGGAATCAGAAGTGGAGCCATAACTCAAACCATCACTGTGATATGGGATACAGATGCCCCAAATAGCATTTTAACAGCTGCCATCAAATGCCTGCCCCAATTCTTTTCTATTTTAATTATCTTCCTGACCATCCTTCATGTTCTAAGCGTAGATGGCCTATGCTCTATGCAAGGTATCCGGCGTGTAACAAATCTTCCCAGGCAGACAAATCAGTTTATTCACAGGCTTTGATTGGGGTTCCGCTCCCAGGCGAGGTTCCACGGCCCCAACAGAGCAACAGAGCAACAGAGAGGGGGCCAGGGAAGTCGCGCATCAGAGATTGGGAGAGCTCCTTTTATAGATTCAGGGCATGGGGGTTAAAGGTTGAGGCGGGTCTGATCCTCATTGGTTGGCCTTTAGGCACCCACAGGGACCTTGACAAAGACTTTTCTTCCCCGCAAGTACAGGTAGGGACTTTCCATTCCCGGAAGTGTAGGCCTTCCCTCCTTGCGGGTCCCAAAGCTACCACTCTATTGATCTGTATTTCATCAGTGTCTAATAGTGCTTCACAAATCAGCACTCAGTAAATACACATAAAAGAATGTTGTGCTTAGAGCTAAGATCTTTTGTTCTTGTGGTGGACTTTGTACCTGTGTTGTTCAGGGTGTCTGTTAGGTTGACTGGCCCCTGCTTGTGATCTCAGTTGTAGTTTTATTGGATCTGTACACACGGTCTCATCTCTTCAATGAAATCTTACGAAAAACAAAAGTTAGGAGGCATCTTGTTTACATTTAGCTCACAGCTTTCTGATCATTATCACAGGGTGACCAAAGTAGTATTGCCCTGGAAAATAGCTCATCATGGGGCTGCATCATGGTTTTGACATATGCTTTTGATAGAAAATGTGAAATAATTGCCCATGTTGAGCCTTATCCCCCCCCCCCATGAAATGGTAACAATTATCCTGTCTTATACAGTGGTCATAACTATTAAAAGGATGTAAAAGTGAGGAAAGCCTTGTACCCTTTTGCATGGTAAGCATCCATTAATGCCAGTTTTCAATCTTTCCTCTGTGAAAACCTCCAACTAAGGTGCCAAGTGAAAAAGACTTCCTCTTATGGGCAACTCAACTTTGTGGATTTCTTGCTGGACTTTAAACGTCCCCAAAGCTACCTCGAATATTTTTTTGTTTCAAGAGTTTGGTGAAATTTGGCAACATGGAATATCATGGCTGGTGAGATGAGTAAGGCCTACTGCCTTGAATCTTAAGGACCGAATGTGAGCCATTGCCTCCTGCTTGGTATTTCTCAACTGCACAAGAGCATGAGCTGGGAGAAGGAGCATTTTGCTCGAGACTGCAGAAGCTGCAGTGTTTGTTTAATGATTACTACAGCTTGCTTTGTAATTATGATTGCATGGGCACTCCTGCACAATCCAGGGAACTTTGGGAAAGTAATGACAGTAATTTGCGGCCATGTGATTTTGTGCGGATGCTTAAGTAGTTGGTCTGTGGCCTGCTTGCACACCCCATTGCCTGCCTGATGGACCCATTCCCCACCTGGCTGTTTCCTCCCTCCCCCGTCCTGGATGGAACACTGTAGAATGAATGAGTATGTGTGAAAGACAAAGGAAAGAGAATGTGTGTTGAGAAAGGGAGATTGAATCTGTAGGGAATTTGTTCCACTGTGTTCTCTGCTTTTCAATCAACGAGAACAACTCGTTGTTTTCACTTTTTTTTTAACACAATGAACTAAAAGTCAGTGTCTGTCATGCACCTTGGTGAGTATCGAAAATTCCTGTAGCCGTCAGTAAACTTCTATGAATGTTTCCTTTCAGCTGTGTATTTTTAGATAATTAAAAATTAATTTAAAGAAATTACCATGTCTTATGGTTACTTCTAGAAATGCTGATTCATGATGACAAGCGCCTTAAAAACAAGCACCATGTTTAAGTCAAATTCAGATCTTTAGGGGAAGACAGGAATGATAAAGGGGAAAACAGCAATGGAGCATCCAGTTTCCGCACATTGATTTTGACGATGTGCCACATCCTGAAAGGAAATTCTGCTTATGCACGCTACAGTATGCATGCTACAGTCTCCAACAGGAAAATGAAGATGTTGGTTAAATTCTTCAATAAGCCAACCCAAAGGATTTCCTTTGAAGTTGTTTTATATGCTTCTCCACTGAAAAACTTTAAGATAAGTTATAACTCTGCTTTGTGCTTTGAAAATAAATTCAGCACATTAATTGTATTTATGGGAGAAAGTAGTAAATGTCCCAGAATGAATACACAGCCGTAATTTACTCAGCGGGAAATGCTACTGCCCATAAACTTCTCCTCCTCGCCTCTCCTGGTTTATGACATCAACCAGCCTTGCAAATGAATCACTGCTCTGTGCACCGTCAGATCCTTGTGCTATGTAAATTTCCACTGAATACTTATCAAATAGGATTATTACTTACTGCTTATTTTCTTTGCTAATTTTCCAGGAGATTAAATATATAGTCTGCACTTTGTAGAGAGGGCCTCAGTTTATCTGAGTTGCATATCTATGTGGATTCAAGAGTATCTGGGCACCACTACCCAAATAATGGGATGGCTGCCAGTTGTTTCTTTGTATTAGGAATTCAGAGACCTTAAGGAAAAAGTTCAGCCTATGGGACAGAAAATTGAGTAGATGTGTTTCTTTTGTCTTTACCATGACAAAAGAAAGAGGTGAGTAACACATTATAGTATACATACTAATACTAGCCCCATAGTTAGGTATTCATACCTGAGTTCTAGGGGTACAATGGCCCATGAGTAAAAGGAAAAAAAGTGCTGTGTTTCTACATAATCTCTATGACACATTAGGAACAAAAGGCTGTTTTCTCAGAATAGTGGGCACGATAGAAAGGATGGACAGAGTGGTCAGGAGTTTCATGACGTGGGAGATGCGAAGCTTCAGGTCTTGTGAGGGGGAGGGCTCTAATGTGACGGTGTGGTAGAGGTCCTCCACCCCTGATGCCCTGGGTAGCTGAGTCCAGGTTCTTGTCTCAGATGCAACAAGGAATCCAAGGATGAGATGGAGGTAAAGGTCAGCAGAGAAGCAAAATTCATTTGTATGCAAAGTAGTGCAGACATATTCAGGAGAAAGAGCTGCTCCTCTGTCAGCAAGGTTTGGATTCATCCCTTTATAGAATCTGGATGCTTTGGGGTGGTGTCAGGCAGGGTTTTAATACCATCTATTTCCTTACCTTTTTGGGGGTAAATCTCAAAAGTATAATGTTATCAGGTGCATGATAGGAGTAGGTATGTCAGCCATGGTAATTTTATTATAATGACCTTATAGCTAGTTGATGATCCCCTGCACAAAAAGGGGAGTTTGGGTAGTGCAGTCAGGGCTGTAGCACAGGTGAAGCTGTAGGGAGGCACTGGTGACTTCAGCTGCTCTCCACTACCTCCCTCCCTGCCTACATCACCCCTTCCTGCAGAGCAGGTGAAATTCCACACAGAGCAGGTGAGGTCTTAAGAACTGGTGAGAAAAGGAGTCATATGCCCACCTTCGCTAGTCCTTGGCGAATCACAAATAGAGCGAAGTGACTGTGGGGACTGAGGGATGTCCTCATAAGCATGAGAAATATAATCAGAATACTGCTGTTTATTACTAATTCAGAGACTCCATTACTGTCTCCAGAGTTGTGTAACCTGAAGAAGTAAGGTAACCCCTTTGTATTCCTAAAACTAATATATTTTATTCTTTATCTCAGCTATATGTATTGTTGATATGACTACATTTGTAGGTAAAAAAATCAACAACCTATTGAAAAGTATTTTTGATCGCATTTTGGGGGAAATATTTGGTAATTATCTAACTATGTGCTCTCAAACACTGAAAATAGTTTTCCAAACAAATATTTGATCCACTCACATTATGATATTCTGAATATCCATTGATTCTCTTTCCTCTGTCAAAAATGCCCACTATACAATTGAAAATAGATATCAATAAAAAAAGGAAGAATAAGAGAAGGAGAAGGAAGTTTGTCACTGTAAAGCTATATAGTTCTGCATACAATCATATGGACATACTTCTAAGGGTAGCCCTGACTGTTAATGAACAACTTAATACATTATCCCTCTTAGTAGTTATTTTTGTCTGTTCTACTTAATATGACTGGTTTAATTCTGTAATTAATACACAGTTATTCTTAAGTGTTGAAATTTAACTGAAATGTGATCCCTGTTAAACATAAGAGTGGGAATAAGAGAGGGAAGAGATGTACAATTTGGGACATGCTCAGGCTGACTTGCCCCAAATGGTAGAGTTAGAAACATACCAGGGGACTCCAATTTAATCCCATCAAGGTGGCATGTACCAATGCCATCTCACTAGTCCAAGTGATCAATTTCAGTTCACAATTGATCATAATGAAAGGACTAAGAGTCAAAGGGAGCACATAAACAAGTCTAGTACCTGCTAATACTAACTGATAGAATAAATAAAGGGGAGAGTGATCCAACATGGGAAGTGAGATACTCAGCAGACTCATAGAATGGCAGATGTCCTAAATAGCACTCTGGCCTCAGAATCAGCCCTAAAGGCATTCTGATCTGGCTGAAAAGCCCATGAGAGTATTTCAGGCATGGAAAGCCAAGACACTCTGGCAAAACAACAATAACAACAACAACAAAACAAACAAACAAACAAAAAACAACCCTAAATGAAAGATCTCTGTGAGTGAGATCCCAGTGGAAAGAACAGGTCTTCAAAGAAGGAGGTACCTTTCTCTGAAGGGAGGAGAGAACCTCCACTTTGAATATGACCTTGTCTAAACAAGATAAGAGTCGGAGAACTCAAGGGGCTTCCATAGCCTTGGAAACTCACGACTCGTGCATAGGGAGATTACTGATGCCATAAACAGGAGTGTCAATTTGTAAAGTGAACAACAGGAGTCACTGTGCACTTACTCCTCATGTAGGATCTCTGTCCTTAATGTGCTGTACATTGAGACTTAATGCTATAACGAGTACTCAAACAGTATATTTCACTTTGTGTTTCTATGGGGGTGCAAACTGTTGAAATCTTTACTTAATGTATACTAAACTGATCTTCTGTAAAAAAAAAAAAAAAGAAGAAGAAGAAATTATCAATTCCCAACTTGACTCTCACTGGGATTAAACATGACAATAGGTCTGATCTGATTGCATCATCATTTAAAAAATCATCTATTATTTTTCACTTTATGTTTCTGTGTGGGAGCAAACTGTTGAAATCTTTACTTAATGTATGCTAAACTGATCTTCTGTATATAAAGAGAATCGAAAATGAATCTTGATGTGAATGGAAGGGGAGAGGGAGTGGGAAAGGGGAGGGTTGCGGGTGGGAGGGACGTTATGGGGGGGAAGCCATTGTAATCCATATTCTGTACTTTGGAAATTTACATTCATTAAATAAAAGTTAAAAAAAATTAAAAATTAAAAAAAGAAAAAAGAAAAAAAAACTTGTCATGGGACTCTAAATTCCATTAAAATTGATGATAAAAATGCCATCTTAATTGTTAAGTGATCACATTAAGTGTTAAAATGAACATATAGATAGGATTAAGTGTGAAAGTGATCATATAAATAGCATCAAGTGCCTGGTAATAACAATAGACAGAATTAAAAAGGAGGGAATGTCCAACATAGGAAGCAGTCCACACAGCCAACTCATAGAATGACAATCACTTTAAGTAACATTCTGACCTCAAAATCAGCCCTATGGCATTCAGATGTGGCTGAAAAGCCCATGAGAGCATTTCAGGCATGGAAAGCCAAGACACCATGGCAAAAAATAAGTATCCTACATTAAGGATCTCTGTGAGTGAGACCCCAGTGGAAAAAAGGGGCCATCAAAGAAGGATGTACTTTTCTCTGAAGAGAAGAGAGAACTTCCACTTTGCTTATGGCCTTGTCCAAATACTGAAGGAGTTTGTGGTCACTAAAGGCTTCCATTGCCTTGGCAGCTCATGGCAAGAGCCTCGGGTGATCACTAACATCATAAATAAGAATGTTAATTGTTAAATTAACTACAGAAGTCACTGTGCACTTACTCCCCATGTAAGACCTCGGACCTTAATGAGGTCCTATGAGAATTAACTGCAAAACTTGTTTTAAGGCAATACTTTATACACTGTGGATGTGTGTGGGTGCAAACTGTTGAAATCTTTACTTAGTATAGAGTTGGTCTTCTGTATATAAAGTTAAAGTAAAAATGAATCGTAATGAAGAATGGAATGGGAGAGAGAGTAGGAGGTGGGATGGGAAGGGAGGTGAGAGGGTGGGTATGGGGGGAAGAACCACTATATTCCTAAAGTTGTATCTATGAAATTTGCATTCATTAAATAAAAGCTTTAAAAATGCCCACTTTAAAAAATTATCTACTTATTTACTTTAAAGGCAGAGCAAGAGAGAGAGAGAGAGAGAGAGAGAGAGAGAGAGAGAGAGAGAGAGAGAACCTATCCTCTGGTTTACTTTCCAAGTGCTTGCAATAGCTGGGTCTGGGCCAGGCTGAAATCAGGAGCCAGGAACTCCATCTTGATATTCCACAAGGGTGGCTGGGGTCCAGATACTTGGGCATCTTCCACTGCCTTCCCAGACAGATTAGCAGGATGCTGGATCAGAAACAGAATAGCCGGGACTTGAGCTGACACAACTATATGGGATGCCAGCATTTCAAGTAGCGGCTTAACCCAATGTGTCACAACACTGTGCCAAAAAGTGTCCACTTTTCTATTGTCTCCTATGCCACTGCACTTGGAAAATACATGTAGATTTTCACATCCAAAGATGAAATACAAATAAAAAGAACACGAAAAACTACAGAAATCTTATCTTACCGATTTAAAGGAGGATGGTGTCTAGAATACCGACACCAGCGAATTTAACATGTTTCCAGGCCTTCTCTGATTTCTTATCCATCAGACTGTCAAACTTCATTTTGGCTTTTCATACATAGGAATATGAACCCAGGGTTTTTTTTTTTTTTTTTTAATCTCTTACTTAGTTGCATTTCATGAGTCTAAGAGGTATTTGATTAAACTGACACTTTCTTTTTTTTTTTAACTTTTATTTAATGAATATAAATTTCCAAAGTACAGCTTATGGATTACAATGGCTTCCCCCCCATAACGTCCCTCCCACCCGCAACCCTCCCCTTTCCCACTCCCTCTCCCCTTCCATTCACATCATGATTCATTTTTGATTCTCTTTATATACAGAAGATCATAAACTGACACTTTCTTTTTTTTTAAGATTTATTTATTTGAAAGTCAGAGTTACATGGAGAGAGAAGGAGAGGCAGAGAAAGAGAGAGGGAGAAAGAGAGAGAGAGGTCTTCCATATGCTGGTTCACTCCCCAGATGTCTGCAACGGCTGGAACTGTGCCAATCTGTAGCCAGGAGCTGAGAGCTTTCTACCAGGTCTCCCATAGCAGAGAGCTGGATTGGAAGTGGAGCAGCTGGTACTCGAACTGTCCCCAATATGGGATGCCGTCACTGCAGGCGACAGCTTTACCTGCTATGCCATAGTGCAGGCCCTGACACTTTCTTTCTAAATTCATAATTGTGTTGACACAAAAGTTTGAATAGACTCCAAAGTAAATCTCAATAAACAAAAAATTCAAAAGATCATGAAGGGGATTGCTGGGTCTCCTAGAGTGATAAACATTTAAGAAGTGCAGGATGGGAAGTGGGGTTGGGGCCATGGTGTGGCCGCTGCATTACAAAATAAAGCCCTGGATATCCTCAAAAAAAAAATAAACAAAAAATTAACAAAACACCAAAATATAATCCATATCAACTGTTTTATAAAAATTACCTAAAAACATTTGCAAATAAAAAGTACATGCATACAAGCATGTTGTCTACTACCACTTCCAACAAGTACGTATCCCATTAAAGCAATTCCTAAATAATTACAAGATAAAGAAGAATGAGGGAATTATAAAATCTGTTGGGAGTAGTTAAAGAAACTGCAAAGATTTTAGAGCGCAAGTATCTGTATTAAGAAATGAATGAAATATGTTTAACTTGAAGTTATTAAAGTAAAATAAATTCAAGGAAAGTGGAAAGAAATTAAATTTAAATGTTGAAATTAAAGAGAGAGTAAACAAAAAATTAAAAACCAGAATGTTGTGCTTTGAAGATAATTATTAAAAGATATCTTCTTGACAGTTTGATGGACAAATTAAAGAACATGAGCAGTGAGCATTTAACTGCAGAAACTGAAACAATTAGAAATTATTAAAGAATTCCACAAAAATCTTTAGGCAAGAAATTTGAATATCTAAATCAAAGTTAATTGTTTCAGTTAATACCAATTCAAGAAGAGTGGAGACAACAGAATAGTTTCACACCATTGAAAAATTACAGTAGTAATTGAATTCTATTTCTTCTTTTTTTAAACAAGATTTATTTATTTATTTATGTGAAGGTCAGAGTTACACAGAGAGGAAGAGAGAGAGAGAGAGAGAGAGAGAGAGAGGTCTTTCATCTGATTATTCATTCCCCAAATGGCTGCAAAAGTCCGGGGCTGGGCCAGGACAAAGTCAGGGATCAGGAGCTTCTTCTGAATCTCTCAGATGGGTGCAGGGCCAAGCACTTGAGCCATTTTCTGTTGCTAGATCTGAAGTGGAGCTGCTGAAACTCGAACCTGCGCTTATATGTGATGCTGGAGTCACAGGCAGTACCCACTACACAACGCCGCTGGTCCCTGAATTATGCTTCTATTATTGACACTAATGCAAATTAGTTATCCTAGGAAGGTCTAATAAACGTATAAGAAGCATATAATGTCTGTGTAAGATAAAATTTTCCAGAAAAAATGGAAATCTTCCAAATGTAATCAATAGTTTAGAGTTTACCTGACACTGAAACCTAATTAATTTTGGGGCTAATTAGCGATCTTCACCCAGAGTTTTAAGTAATACGTCCCTTTATTCTATTGCTTATCCCATCCACTTTTGCTAAACAGAGATTCAAAGCAACATCTAATCACAAAAGCAAAAGATACTATCCATGACGTTAGAAATGTAGGGCAATATTACAGGTGGTTAGAGAGTCTGAAGACACTCAGACAGCTCTAGACCAAGGACATTAGACTGGCACATCCTGTCTCACACTCCAATCAAGCTGCCCTTCATAGGACAGAAAGTGGACTGCAGGTAACACATGTATATTTTAAGTTAATTCTTAAATACAGAACCTGTAAACATTTGTGGAAAGTGACAATATAAAAGAGACATCACACTCGAAGAAGGAATAAATAAGGAAACAGAATTAAAGAAAAATAAAGACTATAATAAATTTATGAATAGTATTTAAGAGTCTTCACTAAATAGAACAACCAATTCTTTGGTTTTGAATAAAATTTAAAAAGTAATAAACATACTAAAACCTAATGAGCAAAATAGGATATGGGAGACTGAGAAGTTCTTCACAAAACCAGAGGCCATGTATTCGTTTATGGGAGAAAAGTTGACACATACATAGATTCAGACATTTCAATGCTTACATAGTGTAAGTTTCAGAGGGAGATAGAAGAAGGGACTAAACAATCCAAGAAACTTTGGAAAGAAATGAAAACCTCAGGAAAGAAGTCAGTGAAATACCTTCCTCATAGTTAAAACTCAACAGCCTTGATGAAAGAGAGCAAAAAAATACCTTCAGAGAGGTAGACATTCCCACTTCACCACTCTTACTCCTTATCTGAAATAATTACCTTAAGTATGCAATAAATACCATAATAAATCCAAGAAGAACTATTTCACATAAAGTCGTAAGAAATAAATACAACAAATTCTGAATGTGAATACTCTTGATGCTTAATGTAAAAATAAATTCTAAAAAAAACCTCAAGTTGGGAAACTTCAAAGTTTGGGGAGGCAAAAAGTGAAAGCATAGTAGTCTCTTACAGCTTTGGTGAAGATAGTAAGTTCAAAATGTTATTAAACAACTATTTAGTTATGTGGTTTTAAAGGTCTAAACCCTGAGGTATAGAAAAGTAATAGATAAATTCCTAGCCACAAAAGGAGAAATGATTGATCAGAGAAAGTTGATCTTAATGGGGCAAATACAGCTCAGTATCTACAAAAAATTTATGTTCTTTTTCCCATAATATGGAATTTTCTGAGAGGCAGCTGCCAGCCCACCCCCACGTTTCTCTTCCGGAATCTACATGGTTCCTGCAGTAGGATAGAAACAGAAATCATGGACGTTCCTGGAGTGGTAGGGAAATCAATACTCAGCTGTGTTTTCTCCAATGCTGTTTTCTCACTTCTGTCTGGATGCAGAAGACTCTGAGAGTCTATGGATTGCTAGGGCAGCAAAATGGAAGAAAACTGGATCCCCTAAGCACTCTATGGCTTGAACTCACTCACAGCCAGAAATTCTGAGTTGCACTGATCAGGAAATAAACTTAGCTTATTAGTTTTGAAATAAAACATTAGTTTTACAAACAACTTATTTTATTAGTTTTGTAAACTTCTTGATTTAAAAAAAATAGCAGCCCGTTGGGGACTGTACTATAGCAGGGGTTAAGCCACTGTTTGAAATGCTGGCATCTCATATCAGAATGTTGGCCCAAGTCCTGGCTGCTCTGCTTCTGATCCAGCTCCTTGCTACTTTGCCGGAGAAAAAAAGTAAAAGATGGCCCCCATACCTGGATTCCTACCACCTGCGTAATAGACTTGGATGGAATTCCAGGCTTCTGGCTCTGGCCTGGCCCAGCTCCAACATTTGTAGTGTGAACTCATGAGTAGAAGATCTTTCTCTCTCTCTTTCTCCCACTCCTCCCCTCCCCCCATCCTTCTGTCACTCTCTGTTATTCTACTTTTCAAAATGAAAAATAAATTGCAAGCTACAAACCCTAACTGTAACAAATCTAGTATCTTAGATTTACAAAACATTACAAAATTTACAAAAAATTAGAGTTACAAAAAATTCTAAAATACACACAAATTGGTTTACAAGTCGATGAGTGGGTTGTAAGAAAGCTGACATTGGAAATATGAATGAATACTTGTGCTATGAGTCACGAAGCATTTGGCAAAACAGCTGCCTCCAATAATTCAAAAAACAACAAAGGGCCCACCTGGCTTAGAACTCTAGAAGATATTTGAAAGAAATTATTAATAAGATGTGTTGGATGTCTCTTGCGTGGTATTACAATAAACAGATGAGCTGAAGTGAGAGCTGAGTGGTTTGTGAACAGAAATTAAAAGATTAAAAATAAAAAACCCACAGAAACACTACATCAAGAGAGGTAAGCCTTTAGTGTTGGAAAAGCCAACTTCTTTTTAAACCCATATTAAGAGTTCAGACTTTAAAAGGGGAATTAAGCCAGATAAATCCATTGGTATTTCACAGTTAACAGGTGAACTATATCCTGTGGCAAAGATCAGATTAAAATAGTTTCCTTCCCTTCCAAACCTACTTTCAGATGACCTTTAGGAAATGATCGTCATTGAGAAAGTCCTAAAGACGAAGAAAAATACATCAGATTTGTTGATTAGGCCTTAGAAAAAATTTTTGATATGGTTCCAGGTGTATAGAATTGGACAGATGCAACAAGTCATAATTTTTAAGGGGACTGTAAAATATCCTCAGGCATTCAAACTCATATCAGCAAGAGGTATTTAATGATACCTGCGTGACGTATAAAGAGATTAGATTCTGCAATGACCACTTCACCATGAAGGATAACAGTGAAGAACTGTGTGAGTGGTACAGCTGGGGTCATGCACAACACTGAACAAGATAAGACTGAGGTTCTAGTCAAGAAAATACCCATAGTTCCAGGATATGGAGTTTTCAAAATGCCTGCTTTGGTGACTTTCTTAATTTTTGACACAACTGTAGAGGCATTTGGTGGAGACAAAGCTTCCAACAAATGATGCTGAAATAATTGGACATTGGCATTTTTTAAAAAATGAATTTTTGTTTAATGTTCTGGACTGAATTGTGTCCTTTCAAAATTAATATGTGAACCTTAACCCTCAGCACTTCAGACTGTCAACGTATTTGGAGATACAATATTTAAATAAAAATGAGACTATTAGAGTGACTGTGATGTAGTACATTTTTAGAAGAAGAACATATTTGAACACAGAAACACTAGGGCTGTGCAGTTACAGAGGAGAGGTCAGTGAGAAGTTGGTGATCTGTAAGCCAAGAAGTGGGCCCAACAAAAACCAATCCTGCCAACATCCTTTAACATTTATAAGTAATCTCTATACATTTAATATATAAAATGATATATATTATTGACAGTAATTGTACACATTTATGGTGACACTTCAATAATATGTACAATGTGTAATGATCAAATCAGGGTAACTGGCATATCTAAAACCTCAGATTTAGTAGTTTGTGTTGGGTACATTCAAAATCCTTCCTAATAGCTATGTTAAAACAGTCAATTAACTGTTGCCAGCCATGGTTTTACTGTGCTAGTATTCCTCCTGTCCAATAGTACTCCTACATGAGTTAACTGTTCCCTTTCTTTTGCTCCAACCACACCATTCCTGGGTCCAGTAACCACTATTCTATTCTGTACTTCCTTGGAATCAATTTTTTAGCTTCCAAACATAAGTGAGAACACATGGTATTTGTCTTTCTGTGCATGGCTTATTTCTATTTGTTTAAAGATTTATTTATTTGAAAGGAAGAGAAACAGAGAGAAGGAAAGAAAGAGAGAGAGAGAGAGAGATCTTCCATCCACTGGTTCACTCACCAAATGGCTGCAATGGCCATGGCTGGGCCAGTCTGAAACCAGGATCCAGGAGCTTCTTTTGGATCTCCCACATGGGTACAGGGGCCCAAGCACCTGGGACATCTTCTGCTGCCTTCCCAGCTGCATTAGTAGGGAGCTGGATCAGAAATGGAGCAGCCAGGATTTGAACCTGCCCCATATGGGATGCTGACAGGGCAGGCAGAGGCTTAACCTTCTGTGCCATAGCACTGACTCCATCTTATTCCAATTAACATAATGTTTGCCACTTCCACCCCTGTTGTACAAATGACAATTTCAAACTTTTCGTGGCTGCATAATATTCCATCTTGCATATATACTACATTTTCTTTATTCACTCCTCAATCAATGGATACTTATGTTGGTTCAGCATCTTGGCTTGTGAATAAAGCTGCAATTAGCATAACTGTGGATATATACCTAGGAATGGGATTGCTGGATCATATGATAGTTCTGCTTTTATTTTTGAGGAAACTCACATTGTTTTCCCTAATGGCTGCATTAATTTACACTCCTACCAGCAGTGTATGAGTTCCCCTTTTCTTCATCTTTGCCAGAATTGGTTGCGTATCATCTATTTGATTTCTAGAGTAATATGATATTTGTTGTGGTTTTGATTTGCATTTTCCTATGATTGGTAATGTTCAGCATTTTAAAATATTTTTTTATTTATATGAGGGGAAGAAATTCATGTATTTTCTATATACATATTTAGGAGCATAGTGATACTTCCCAGCTAACCCTCTTTCCCACCCATACTCCTACTCTCCCTCCCCCTTCCTTTCTTATTCTTTAATTTTTACAATGATCTACTTTCAGTTTATTTTATAACAATAAGCCCTCCTCCAAGTAAAAAATTCAACAAATAGTAAGAAGAAAAAAAGTACTGTTCCTCAATAGTAGAGAAAAGGGTGGAAACAATAATCAAATCTCAAAATGTTAATTTTTCTCATACATATTGCATTTTTTGTACTCTATTAGTTGCTACAGATCAGGGAAAACATATGATATTTATCTGTTTGGGACTGGCTGATTTCACTAAATATAATGGTTTTCAGTTGCATCCATTTTGTTGCAAAAGACAGGATTTCATTCCTTTTTATGGCTGAGTAGTGTTCTGTAGTGTATTTATACCACATTTTCCATAGTTTGATGGACATCTGGATTGACTCCATATCTTAGCTATTATGAATTGAGATGCAATAATATGGGGGTACAGATAACTTTTTCATATGCTAATTTCATTTCCTTTGGGTAAATTCCCAGGAGTGCGACGGCTGGGTGATATGGTAGATCTATTTTCAGATTTCTGAGGCATCATCATACTGTCTTCCACAATGGCTGTACTAGTTTATGTTTCCAACAACAGTGGGGCAGGATATCTTTCCCCCCACATCCTCACCAGTATTTATTGCTTGTTGATTTCTGTAAGAACCATTCTAGCTGGGGTGAGGTGAAACCTCACTGTGGCTTTGATTTGCATTTCCCTGATGGCTAGTGATCCTGAGGATTTTTTTCTTGGGTCTGTTGGCCACTTGAATTTCCTCTCTTGAAAAATGCCTGTTCAAGTCCTTTGCCCTTTTCTTTTCTTTTCTTTTCTTTTGGTTTGTTTGTTTATTTATTTATTTGGAAGAGTTATAGAGAGAGAAAGAGCAGAGAGAGATCTTCCATCCACTAATACACTCCCCAGATGGCCTCAATGGCTAGGGATGGGTAAGGCCAAAGCCAGGATCCAGGAGCTTCTTCTGGATCTCCCGTATGGGTGCAGGGGCCCAAGCTTTTGGGCCATCTTCTGCTGCTTTTCCTATGCCATTAGCAGAGAGCTGGATTGAATGTGCAGCAGCCAAGACATGAGCCAGTGCTCATATGGGATGCTGCTATTGCAGGAGGCGGCTTTTACCTGCTACTCCATAATGCCAGCCCCTTGCCCATTTCTTAGCTGTATTTGTTGTTGTTGTTTTTCAGTTCTTAAGCTCTTTATAGATTCTGAATATTAATCATTTATCAGTTGCATAGTTTGCAAATATTTACTCCCATTCTGTCAATAACCTCTTCATTTTCTTGAGTGTTTCCCTGACAGTGCAGAAACTTCTTAGCTTGATATAATCCCATTTGTCTATTTCTGCTTTTATTGCCTTTGCTTTTGGGGTCTTTTCCAAGAACTTTTTTGCCTATGCCCATGTTTAACAGAGTTTCCCCAATATTCTTCTCTAGTAATTTGATGCTACCAGGTCATAGATTTAGGTCCTTGATCCATTTTGAGTTGTTTCTTGTATAAAGTGTAAGATAGGGGTTCTGCTTGCAGAGATCCAATTTTCCCAGCACCAATTGCTGGAGAGACTGTCTTTCTCTAGAGATTTATTTAACTCCTTTCTCAAAGATTAGTTGGCACTAGAAGCATGGGTTGATTTCTGGGGATTTTATTCTGTTCTGTTGGTCTACATGTTTATTGTTGTGCCACTACCAGGCTGTCTTGGTTATAACTGCCCTGTAGTATGTCTAGAAATCTGCTATTATAAAGCCTTCAGCTTTGTTTTTGTTGTTTAATATTATTTTAGCCATCAGGGGTCTTTTGTGTTTCCATATGTGTTTTAATATAGTTTATTTTCAAGATCTGAGAAGCATGTCATTGTTATTTTAACTGGGGTCACACTGAATCCATAAATTGCTGTTTTGGATAGATAAGTATGGACAGTTTGATGATGTTGATTCTTCCAATCCACGAACATGAAAGATTTTTCCATTTTGTTTTGTCTTCTCTTTCTTTCTTCAATGTTTTATGATTTTCTTTGTGGAAATCTTTCACCTCCTTGGTAAAATTTGTTACAATGTATTTAAATTTCTTTGGAGCTATTGTGAGTGGTACTGACCTTATAAGTTCTTTCTCAGTATGGCATTTTCTGTGTATATAAAGACCATTGATTTTTGTTTGTCGATTTTATATATTGTAGCTTTACCAAATTCCTTATGAGTTCCAGTAGTCTCTTAGTGGAGTATTTTGATTCCCCCTTTATATAGAATTATGTTATCTGGAAAAAGGGATGATTTGACTTCCTCCTTTCCAATTTGTATCCCTTTGATTTCTTTTTCTTCCCTAATGGCTCTGGCTAAAACTCCCAGAACTATATTAGATAGCAATGGTGAAAGTGGGCAACCTGTCTGGTTCCAGATCTTAGTGGAAATGCTTCTAACTTTCCCCCCACTCAATATGATGCTGGCTGTGAGCTTGTTATAAATTGCCTTGCTTGTGTTGAGGAATGTTCTGTCTGGTACAGTGGGTTAAGCCGCTGCCTGCAGTGACAACATCCCATGTCAGCACGGGGTTGAGTTCTGCTTATTCCACTTCTGATCTAATTCCCTACTAATGTGTCTGGGAAACAGAGGAAAATGGCTCCATTGCTTGGGTCCCTGCACCCACATGGGAGACCTGGAAGAAGCTCCTGGCTTCTGGCTTTGGCCAGTCCAACCCTGGGCATTGTGGCATTGGGGGAGTTAACCAGGGAATGAAAAGCTTCTTTCTGTCGCTCCCCCTCTTCGTGGAGGAACGACACAGGACCCTGCGCTGTTCTTTCGTCTGCTCGGCCCTCCCCGGGTTTGCTGCTGGTTCTTCCCGGGTTGGCTACTATCCCTTCCACCTCCGTGGAAGGGCAGTTCCCCCTGGCCACATTCCCCACTTCCGCAGGGGAGCGGCACACCGCCGGCCGGCTTTCTTGGGGGCTGCACAGGTGTTCCTTCAGCTAGATGTTCCCCTTAGATGTTCCTGGTGCATGTTGTCTCTCTCCTCCTTTATAGTCCTCCTCCGCCAATCCTAACTCGGCTGCCCACACGCCGAGTACGCTGCTCTCCAATCAATCAGGAGCAAGTCCTACAGTTTATTGGCTGAACTGGAGGCAGCTGGGTAGAAGCTGTTTTCTCCTCTCCCAGCGCCATATTGTGGGAGAGCAGATGCATAGAATAAGTCTTAATTCCAGTAACAGTCTAGTCCGAGCTGCTCCCCACACTTTCTTTTTGTCTCTCCCTCCCTTTCTCTCTCTCTCTGTAGCTCTGCCTTTCAAATAAATAGAAAATAAAAGTTAAAAAATTGTCCTCTTTCTTTATTATGTCTTTTTCTGGTTTCAGAATTTAGGTGAAAAAATAAACACTTTATAAATTTGTGTTTCATCCTTGTGAAGGGGCCATGCTAACCTTCTGTGTATTGTTCCAATTTTAGTGTATGTGCTGCTAAAGCAAGCACAATGTTGACCATTTTTGTACAAATTTAATAGCCATTTGTATACCCTCTTTTATAAAAAGAATTATTTTATTTTATTTGAAAGACAGAGATAGAGAGAGAAGTAGAGCCAGAGATAGAGAGGTTTTCCATTCTACTGGTTCACTCCCCAAATGAACACAACAGCCCAAGCTAAGCTGATCCGAAGCCAGGAGCCAGGAGCTTCTTCCAGGTCTCCCATGTGGGTGCAGAGACCCAAGGACTTTGGCCATCTTCTACTGCTTTCCCAGGCCATAGCAGAGAGCTGGATCGGAGGAGGAGCAGCCAGGACTCCATCCGGCACCCATATGGGATGCCAGTGCTGCAGGCTGGGGCTTTAACCCACTGCGCCATGGCACCAGCCCCTGTATATCCTTTTTTAAGAACATCTATTCAGGGGCTGGCACTGTGGCACAGTGAGTAAAGCTGCCACTTGCAGTGCTGGCATCACATATGGGTGCTGGTTCAACTCCCGGCTGCTGCACTTAAGATCCAGCTCTCTGCTATGAACTGGGAAGGCAGTAGAGGATGGCCCAAATCCTTGGGCCCCTGCACCCACATGGGAGAAAGTTCCTGGCTCTTGGCTCTGGATTGGTGCAAATCTGGCCATTGCAGGCACTTGGAGAGTGAACCAGCAGATGGACGACCTCTCTCTCTTTCTCTCTGCTTCTAATCTCTCTGTGTAACTCTGACTTTCAAATAAATATATAAACCTTTTTTTTTAAAAGAATATCTATTCAGGGCACTTATTCATTTTTGAATCAGAATATTATTTTTTCTTTTTTTTTTTGACAGGCAGAGTTAGACAGTGAGAGAGAGAGAGAGAGAGAGAGAGAGACAGAGAGAAAGGTCTTCCTTTTCCATTGGTTCACCCCCTAAATGGCCGCTATGGCTGGTGTGCTGCGTCGATAGAAGCCAGGAGCCAGGTGCTTCCTCCTGGTCTCCCATGGGGTGCAGGGCCCAAGCACTTGGGCCATCCTCCACTGCCTTCCCAGGCCACAGCAGAGAGCTGGACTGGAAGAGGAGCAACCGGGACAGAATCTGGCACCCCAACCAAACTAGAACCTGGGGTGCTGGCACCGCAGGTGGAGGATTAGCCAAGTGAGCCACGGCACTGGTCATTTATTTCTCTCTCTCTCTCTCTCTTTACTTGAGTTTCTTATCATAATCTAGACAACTTCTGAATCTCCAGATATGATAAAATAAATTTCTATTGCTTAAGTGACTCAACCTATGGTATTTTGGGATGGTAACCCTAGAAACCTTATATAATTCATAACTCAAGATACATCATAGACATAAACAGAAAGCCTACATAATACAACTTATACAAGAAAATCTAAGAGAAAAATTTTGTTACCTGTGTTAGGTACAGATTTCTTACACAAGACACCCAATGGATGATTCATAATAAAGTTATACATTGCACTTCACCAAGTTAAGACCCTTTGGTCTTTGATAGATAAGTTAAGGGAGTACAAAGGAAAGCCACGGACTTGGAGAATATACACATATGATACTCCTACCTTGTCCACAGACAAGATGCCCAGTGGATGACTGAACCTGAGAATTTAATACCTTGTCCATCTTAAAAGAAATGATCTTGCACTGTTGTCACAGCTTTTGCAGTTTGAGGTGCAAAAGCATATGTAGCACACCTTCCGTTTTCCTTCTTCACAATTTCACTGCTAGATTAATTGTTACCACACATCATAGCAACCTCAGCACTCAATTTGTTTTTTCCTTATGAAGTCAAGAAATTTCACTTTTTCACTTACAGGAAGTGTTTTAAGAATTCTCATAGGTGTATTGGAATTGCCAATATCACTTATCTTGTTCTTTGGGGCCATTAATAAATGTGATGAGGATTACTTGAACACAAACCCTGCAATATTATGATTATCAGTCTGAAAATCCAAGCTGGCTACCAAATGAACAATGTGGACCTGGATGCATTGGGCAAAAGGACGAGTCATGTGCAGAGCAGGATGGAGGCAGATTCAACACACTACTCAGAATAGAACAGTGCACAATTTGAAATTTATGAATTGTATTTCTAGGCTTGTCCATTGAATGTATTCAGATTATGGTGGAATGCAGGTAACTGAAGCTGCATAAACCAAAATCAGTTGAGAGATGACCACCATATCTGTTAAATAATTTGTATCCAAAATATAGAAATAACTTTCCAAACAGAGCATTAAAATCAATAAGCCATTAAAATGGCCCAGTGATTTGAATGCCTAATTCACCTGTGAAAATAAATGAACGGCAAATAAACCCAAAAATGTGTTTAATATCCCTCACTAGTCATGAGGGAAATGCAAATTGGGGCCATGGGGTCATATCACTACATGCTTATAACAGCAGTTAAAGAAACACAGCAAAATGAAGCCAAATCAATAATTCCAAATGCTGGAGAGGAGGCAGAGCAACAGAACTTTCATTGGCTGAAAAGCCAAAATAGTAGAGTTCCATTGTAAAATATAGTAGCAGTTTTAAAAAATAAACCAAAGATAAATTTACCATAAGATTTCGCTTTCACACTCCTATGCATTGGCCTACGATGAATACAAACATATATTTACCCTGAAATCTTATTGTGAATATTTCTAGCAGTTTTATTTGTAATCAATCAAGTTGAGAACTACCTAAATATACTTCAGCTGGCAAATGGTTAAGCAAACTGTTGTACATTCACATAATAAAATACTATTCAGCAATAATAAGGAAACCTGTACTTAAGCATCATTGAGACGAATCTTAAATACGTTAGGTGAAGTGAAGAATGCCAGACTTGAAAGGCTGCATAATATATAATTCAATTTATATGACTGTGGAAAAGGCAGAACTATTGGACTGTGAGGACAGACCAGTTTACCTCAGCACTGTGACAAGTGCTTACTACAAAGGGACATGAGGACTTTTTTTCTGTGTGTGATGGAACCATTTTGTATCTGTTGTAGGACTGCTACCACAACTGCATGCATTTGTTAAAATGTGTGCTCTAAAATGCATGGACTTTATTTCGGGTACATGATAGATCAATAAACCTGGCTTTGAAGAAATAATTGCATAATAATTGGATTAGCTCAAAGAGGGAAAGTCTTCCCAAGGCACAAACCAAGAAAGTAGTCAAATAGCTAAAGGCCAGAAGTTTTGGAAACAAAACAATTTTAATTCTGCATAACAAAATATATTAATACAAGTTAAAATATTTTAATAGTAGAAAGAAATATATGATATTTTAATCAGATAACAGGTTGCTATACAGAAAATCAATTTCAGTTCACTGACATAAAATATAATGAAAATATGCTAACCTATATTGCCTATCAGGGAAAAATAGTTTAAAAAAATAGATACATTCATACATTCGATTGGCAAAAGCTGAGGGTATAGGGCAGGCAGTCACACTCATGCAATCTGGAAGGAGGAGGGCATGGTGGAATCTACCAGAAAGGCAGTTTTAGAGTATCCATCAAGTGTTTACTATTAACCCAGCAAGTTCATTACAAAACTCTATCCTTTAGATGTATTTTTTTTGACAGGCAGAGTTAGACAGTGAGAGAGACAGAGAGAAAGGTCTTCCTTCTGTTGGTTCACCCCCTGAATGGCTGCTACAGCCAGCGCGCTGAACCGATCTGAAGCCAGGAGCCAGGTGCTTCCTCCTGGTCTCCCATTGGGTGCAGGGCCCAAGCACTTGGGCCATCCTCCACTGCACTCCCGGGCCACAGCAGAGAGCTGGACTGGAAGAGGAGCAACCGGGACAGAACTGGCACCCCAACCGGGACCAGAACCTGGGGTGCCAGCACTGCAGGTGGAGGATTAGCCAGGTGAGCTGTGGCGCCGGTCTAGATATATTTTTTAAAGATTGCACCATATCTTTAAAAATGAAAAATTGGAAAATAGCCTAAATCAATGTCAACAGGGGAGATGTTAAATAATAATGTGCAACTACACTATGCAGCCAATTAAAGATGAAACCAGACGTATGAGTACATACATAGTAGTTTCTGGCAAGTGATGTGGTTAAAGGAAAAATAAATCATATTTTAATATGTAGATTTTCATCTCATTTATGTAAAACATTAGAAGGATTTATATGTGTATTATCACATAGATAAAATGACACTTTTCAAACTTATACCTGTTGAGGTGGTGAATGAAGAGAGACATTGAGATTTATGTTTCCACTGCTTGAATTGTTACAATGAAAAATATTATGAAATAAATAATTTGGGAAAGAAAAGAAAATGGGGAAAATATAGAATATGTAGTGTACTATCTGGCATAAAGTCTCTGTTTTGAAACACATTGTTTAGAAAATTTATAATTCTTCAAATATTTTCATGTGGCAGCACTTGAGCTGTGATCACTTAAACCATTGTAACTTATTTCTAGCAAAGTCTGCTTCCAGCATGCCATTATTCACAAGCTTTCACTGGAATGATTTGTCTTCATAGAAATTCTTTCTGCTTCCTTCTTTCATGACCCCTAGATAACGCAGACAGTCACTCTGGAATATGTGATAAATAGAACATTATGTATCTAGTTCCTGATAATGCCTGTATTACTACAGGGAAAATTCAGTGAGATTTGAATGTGTACGTTTTCCTTTTCCATCAGAGTAAGACTGAGATGGAAATATGACATGCTCGTATACAATAACTCTTTACAATATAGACAGCCCATCAAGTAGAATTTGAAGCACTTTACATGTCAGTGTTTTGCTTCTTTAGTGCCAGTCAGAGAGCAGTTCAGACTTCCATCTGATGGGAAGATTTCGCTATTAATCTCAGTCACCAACTTACTCTACTCAGAAATGCTGCACTGTCAATCAGTCATTATATCTCCTATTTTCTTGAAGGAGAATGTTATTAAACAACTTGCTCTAAGCCACATAAGATACCCGTGGCGAAGCCTATACAGAAATCCCAATTTCTAGTTCAGTACTTGTATCAACAAGTCTTGCTACCCTAAAGGAAAGTTTTTCTTTTGCAGATCTAAGTTCAGATTATAAAGTATGAATGTACCTTCCAGTTCCAGAGGTAGTTCTACCTGTCTGCTTTGTAAGAAGGACTATTGAGGTTTAAGAGATTCTCTCCAAGTAAAGAAGCAAAAAAAAAGTGGATATTGAACTCTAAATGTAGAACTCAAGAGTGGTAGCTCCCAGGGTGGTTCACAAATATCGCAGCTCACTCCTCTGCAAGCACATGGAAAGGTTTCACGACCTCACCCGACTGCTGGTATGTGTGGCTAAATGACCTCTGGCATGTGAAGAAACTGAGATATGTCACTCCCACCAGACAAGTGTAAGAACCAGGGTGTGCCTTGCAACACCCTTCCCTTGTCCCCAGGCCCAGCTTGAGTGAAAGGCACTGTTGTAGAGGGTGACTGTGCCATCAGCCCGGTTCCTAGAGTCAAAACAATGTGGCAGAGCCACAAGTATGACAACGTGCTACATGAGTGAGGAAAAATCCCACAATCCCATGTTGTTTTAGGATATTGAAACATTGGAGCTGTTTATACCTGTAGCTGATGCTAGCCTATTTTTAACTAATAACATTTTCCTTATAACATAATTTTTTTCCAGTCCAAACTTGCAAAGTTTCATAATGGACATTCTAAACTAAAAAGTATATCACTGCCATTTTTATTTATATATTGATATAATAGAATGTTGAACCTTTTAAAATATATGCTTAGAATATTCTATGTTAGGTGACATTAAGCATTTCAATATCTTGATTATATTAAGTGGTATAACTGAGATTTTCATATAAACAAATAGTTATTTTATTGGCAAGTATTTCTTCCAAAGGTTAAACTTTTCTTACTTAAAGATTTATTTATTTATTCGAAAGGAAGACTTCAGAAAGGCAGAGGCAAAGGCAGAGAGAGAAAGAGGTCTTCCATCTGCTGGTTCACTCCCCATCTGGCCGCAATGGAGCTAAGCCTATCTGAAGCGAGGAGCCAGGAGCTTCTTCCAGGTCTCCCATGAGGGTACAGGGACCGAATCACTTGTGCCATCTCCCACTGGTGTCCCAGGGGAGCAGCCAGGTTTCGAACCAGTGCCCATATGGGATGCTGGCACTGAAGGCAGAGGCTTTACCTACAACACCACAGTGCCAGCCCCAAGGTTAAACTTTTGACCTTTTTTTAAATCTATGCCCTCTGAGGGAAAGCTAATTAGGAATCATTTAGCCATCATCCTTGTTATTCTTCAGCTAATAACTCTAGCTTTTCTATAACATAGTGTCTGTTACAACTAATGTCAATATTCCAAGCTTAATTCTTTGTTCCTGACATATATCATTTCATTCAGTCCTCATAATAACCATGCAAGGCAGGTCATAAACTAAGGCTCCGAAAAATTAGATGACTACAATGTTTAGGGATGTTAGGAAGAGACAGCCACAAAAACAAAACAAAACAAAAATCCCAAAACCCAAAAACCCAAAAACCCAAATCTGAGGAGGAGCGTTGAGATGAGAGAGAAGCCAAGAGAGTGGTATGCTGGAATCCAATTCAAGAAAATCATTGTAAGAAATGCTCAACTGTGCAAAATGTTACTGATAGTTACAGTATGATGAAGAGTACAAAGTCGATCAAATGGTAAAATAGGACCCATTGCGTCTTTGACAAGAGGAGTCTTGCAGTAGTGGTGGAACACAGCCCCCTGGAATGGATTGAGAGGAAATAAGGGGAGCGGGATGAAATGGAGATTGCAAGTGTAGACAGCTCCTTTAAGGAGTTTTGCTATGTCTGAAAAGAGAGGAATAGGACAGCAGCTGGAGAGCATGATGAGGGGAGTGGTTTTGTTTTTAATGTAACAGAAGAAATAACAGCATGAGAGTATTCTGAGGAATGAACCAGAAGGGAGGGGAAGATTGTTGTACAGGCGCTAAAAGCAGAGAGTTGTTAGAGCGGTTCCCCCGAGCAGGTGAGTGGAGGGGTTCTCTGCCCGATGCGGGAGGGGGGCCTCTGACACGAGCTCGGAGAGTTCACCTGCCTCATCGGACAGGAACCTGAGTGCGGAATCACGGATGCTACGTAGGAGTGGAAGGGGCTCAGGGAGGTCTATGCAGCTTCAATCCCTCAGTGAGGTAGGAAGTGTATTTCCTCATTAAGAGACAAAAGATGGGGGGAAGGAGATGGTAGAGGTTGGAGAAGAAAAGATAGGAGCACATCACTCTGCACATTGCAGAGTGAGCGAGTGGACAGACTCGGGCAGGGGCCAGCAGCAATGAGGAGTGGTATGTGATGCACTGTCCATGCAATCTGAGACACATGGTTTTAGGGAAGTCAGGGACAGAATGGAGCAAGCCACAGGGACAAAAGACCACCTACCCATTCTCCAACCACTGGGATTCGAGAACTGCCTTTTAAGTGAATACAATAAATAATCGTAAAGAAGTAAAAGGAAATGTAGTGTATGCATGTGATGGAATTTGATATAACTGTATCAGACAAAAAAGGGAGAGTGAGGTTGGAGGTGGAAATGAAGGGGAAAAAACATTTAAATTAGCAAGAGATGGGTTTGTAAAGATGCTATTAGCTCAGGAAAGGAGGACCTGATTCACTCAACTGTATACATGTAAAGTGTTCATGTTCATTTATTCATTCTTATTTATTTGAAAGGCACAGCTAGAGTGAGAGGGAAAGGGAGAGCGGGAGAGGGTGAGGGAGAGAGGTATATCTTCCTTCTGCTGGTTCACTGCCCAAAGGCAGCAACTGCTGGCACTGGACCAGGCTGAACCCAGGAGTCAGGAACTCCATTTGCGTCTCTCATGTGGGTGGCAGGGACAAAAGTACTTGCACCAATATCTGCTGCCTCCCAAGGTACACACAGCAGGAAGCTGGATTGGAAGTGGAATAGGAACTTGCACAGAGGTACCACAGTGTGGGATATGGGCATCCTAAGTGGTGGCTCAATCTGTGCAACAAAACACCTGTCTGTATACATGAAGCTTTAAAATGCAAGTATTAATTATTTTATGATATATTATTTGCTTATTAAACATATTTTAGATTTGACATTTTGTTACCCAATATTTTAAACATCAAAAATAAAATAATAAAGAAATAATAAAGAGAAGGAAATAAGCTGGTTGAACTTAAAGTGTTTTTTGCTCCCTCCTAGTTCTCCCGAGATTATTTTTGTATTAAGACTTTGTAACAGTATCATACAGGAATGAGCATTGCTTCCTAGAACAGTGTGAGCAAATTAATAATGTGGGCAATGGTGCAGCATGAGTGGATCTCCAGTCTCCAGTCATATGTCCTACTAAACACAAATGGGTTTTATACACTGAGAAACTATTAGTCAAAGCTCTGTTTTCAGAATGCCAGAGAATTAAATCATCTTTGTGAGATTACAGAGAATGGCCAGGCAACGTGAGTGAATCAGTGAGCCATTCAGCTGTTGGCTTTCTGTGCAGTCTCATGTACCATGGAGCTCATGTTTTTAGTGGAAATCACAGTCTCACATGTACAAAGAGCACTATTGCAAACCCTGACTAGGTTATACTTAGTAAGTTTGTGTGTGTGTGTGTGTTTTTTTTTTTTTTTAACAGGCAGAGTGGACAGTGAGAGAGAGAGACAGAGAGAAAGGTCTTCCTTTGCCGTTGGTTCACCCTCCAATGGCCGCAGCGGCTGGCACACCACGCTGATCCGATGGCAGGAGCCAGGTACTTATCCTGGTCTCCCATGGGATGCAGGGCCCAAGTACTTGGGCCACCTCCACTGTACTCCCTGGCCACAGCAGAGAGCTGGCCTGGAAGAGGGGCAACCGGGACAGAATCCGGCGCCCCGACCGGGACTAGAACCCGGTGTGCCAGCGCCGCAAGGCGGAGGATTAGCCTAGTGAGCCGCGGCGCCGGCCAGTAAGTTTGTGTTTAATCTCTCTGTCATGATAATTGAAGCACTAGTCCAATGGCCAAAACTAGAAAACATTTTTCTGAACCACAAGACCTCATACACTTTTATATAAAACATTTCCTATGGCACAGTGGGTAATGTGCTGACAGACTGTTTATTTCTTGCTTTTTGTAAAGATGACTGGGCCATATCTGCTCTTCTTAGCATTCATTCCTCCCCCCAAATTATGACATTGAATCTTGTTCTAATCTATAAATTTTACACTGGCTATGTTCAAAAATGTTAAAATACTGACCTTTCCTGTATACCGAGTTTGTCCCATCTCAGAGGATGCCACCATCTGGGAAGAGGTGGGGAAGTCAGGGCAGAGCAGATCCAGGTAAGACCCATGAACTAGTGAACACCAGAGAGCTGAAGTCACTCTTCTGTTCGAGAGATTAGAGAATCTGTCACACAGCTAGACTTCCTTTGTCTAGATAAGCAGAGACCTGGTCAGCCAGTCCCTAAACCCAAATAAAATTTGAAGAAAGCTATTTCAAGGGTCGAATTTCAGATGACAGTAGAATAAAAATTAGTTTAAGCTGCATATATAGGTTGTAATATTTTATAATTTGAGTGCCTTACCATCTTCCTATTATTGGACTTCAGATATTATATTTTATAATTTGAATGTGTTACACATATACCATCTCCATATTATTGGAATTCAGATTATTTCCATTATAAACAGTACTGCAGCAATTATTTTTAACACAAAATTCCATTTAGGTATCTTGTATAATTTATTGTATAATTTTTTGAGTAGAATTACTGGCTTTAACAGTAGGGAATGTTAGATTGTTCTATAAATATAATACCAAATTATTTTCAATAAAGAAAATGTTCCAGTGGAGAACATTTGGTACCCTGGTTAAGATGCTGGATGCCTGACTTTCACATTGGAATACCTCTGTTGTGGCCTGAATCTGATTCAGATTCCAGCTTCCAGCTAATGCACACCCTGGGAAGCATTAGGAGCTGGCCAAATATTTGGACACCTGCCACACATGTGGGATACGAGGGTTACATTCTGGGTTCCTGTCTTCTGCCTAGAGCAGCCAGGGTTGTTTGTGGAATCTGGGGGGTGAACCAGTGGTTGGATGATTTCTTTCTGTCTATGTCTCTGCCTCTCTGCCTTTCAAATAAAATGAAAATAAACAAATAAAGTTAGAAGAATAGAAACGTGTTTAAAAAAGTAAAAATTGAGGGGGCTGGCACTGTAGCACAGTGGGTAAAGCTGTCACCTGCAGTGCCAGCATCACATATGGGCGCCAGTTCGAGTCCTGGCTGCTCTGCTTCTTCTTCTTCTTCTTCTTCTTCTTTTTTTTTTTTTTTTTTTTTTGACAGGCAGTGTGGACAGTGAGAGAGAGAGACAGAGAGAAAGGTCTTCCTTTTCCATTGGTTCACCCCCTCAATTGGCCGCTACGGCTGGCATGCTGCGCTGCGCTGATCCGAAGCCAGGAGCCAGGTGCCTCTTCCTGGTCTTCCATGCCCAAGCACTTGGGCCATCCTCCACTGCCTTCCTGGACCACAGCAGAGAGTTGGACTGGAAGAGGAGCAACCGGGACAGAATCCGGCACCCCAACCGGGACTAGAACCCGGGGTGCCGGTGCCGCAGGTGGAGGATTAATCTAGTGAGCCGCAGCACTGGCCCCTGGCTGCTCTACTTCTGATCCAGTTCTCTGCTATGGCCTTAGAAAGCAGTAGAAGATGGCCCAAGTCCGTAGGCCCCTGTGAGACCAGAAAGAACCTCCTGGCTCCTGGCTTCTGATTGATGCAGCTCTGGCCGTTGTGGCCATCTGGGGAGTCTACCAGTGGATGGAAGAACTCTCTCTCTCTCTCTCTGCCTCTGCCTCTCTGTAACTCTGCCTTTCAAATAAATAAGGAAATCTTTAAAAAAAAAAGGTTAAAAATTCCTAATTTATCTCTTTATATTGGTCTGTAAGACATTTATTCTCAATAATTTCAGAAACTTGTACCTCTTATAAAATATTTGAATTTGGCAAATTGTTGGCAGAGTCCTTTGATTAGAAGAATCTGAAATATGTGAAATTTATCTATATATATTTTAAGGGTACTTTTTTAAAAAATCTCTTGCCTTTTTTATATATTGTTTTTCTTTTAACATTAGTTTCATTTCCCAGAGTTGTATTTATATTTCTATTACTATCTGTTCTATTATTAAATATGCCAGTATATCATATTTGGTAAATAATGGCATTATTTCTTATTTTATTTGACAGTTTTGAATTAATTTGTTATATTTTACATGTATCTATAACAATTCAAATCTCTGCCCCAGAGCATATAGTTCCATATCACCAAATCAAATGTTAATTCATATTAACAGTTGGATATATATAGCTCTGAACATTTTCTCTATGTCTATGCAAACCCAAATAGAGATTAGGTACTTAGGTATATTGACTTTTGAAAATATAAAATGTAATTATGTCATATTCATGTTACATTCTGGAAATACCTAACATAGCCAGATAATAAGTATTACATCTTTACTATTGAATAGTGTTAAATCTTAAAAAAATATTTATGCAGATATTTCCTTTTAATTGTTTGCAACATGATTTTAATGGTTATTTTATACATATATATACATATATATATTTACCTAAGCCCCATTATTAGACATTTTATTGATTCTAGGATAGTATTAACTAATACAAGTGATAAAGGCATGTGTATCTTATTCTGCTTTTAATGAGGAGACCTCCTAGTGCTTCTTTATTTGCTGTGCTAGTGACTAGTGATTGTACATTTTCTTTATCATGCTCTTTAATTACTTCCCATTTCCATTTTCCCAAGTTCTTGATGTCTGTTTTGTTAAAAGTTTAGGTGATCCGCCTGCGGCGCCGGCACACTGGGTTCTAGTCCCGGTCGGGGTGTGGGATTCTGTCCTGGTTGCCCCTCTTCCAGGCCAGCTCTCTGCTGTGGCCAGGGAGTGCAGTGGAGGATGGCCCAAGTGCTTGGACCCTGCACCCCATGGGAGACCAGGAGAAGCACCTGGCTCCTGGCTCCTGCCATCGGATCAGCGCGGTGCACTGGCTGCAGCGCGCTGGCCACGGCGGCCATTGGAGGGTGAACCAACGGCAAAAGGAAGACCTTTCTCTCTGTCTCTCTTTCTCACTGTCCTCTCTGCCTGTCAAAAAAAAAAAAAAAAAAAAAAAAAAAAAAGTTTAGGTGAAAGGTTTTTAAAATGTCTTTTTTTTTTTTTTTTTACCTGCTGAACTGGTCAATATCTTAATTTTTAAAAATGGTAGACTCCAATAGATTTTCTTATTTTGAACCTACTTGTATTTGAAACTCTCACTCTTTTCAAATTCTTCTACCACAGTACATCATCTGAAGAATTCAAGTCCCATTAGATACCATTACAAGTTAAAAATTTAACTGAAGGGATAGAATATTGGCACAGATATTATACATCACATTTATCATGAACTGGAGAGCCCGCACGCCTGCTCTGTTTGGTGTACCCCCACCTGCACCACATTCTGAATATACCTCCAGGCAAAACTCTAGAGGGAATGTGTGGATCATCTCCTTTGTTTTCCTTTTCTCAGGGCTAACAACTCTGCCTTGTATGTTTTCTAATGTCTGTAAGGTTATTTGGTATATTTTACCTATTTTTTTTAGTTGTGTTTGATGGGAAGGCAACCTGATTCAAATGACTACAGTCATAGGTAGAAATCTAAGAGATTTGATCTTCAGGTGAGATGTAGACAACAAATTACCTCAACATTATTCCTCTTGATCCTTGTTAATGGATATCCGTTCTTTTTGGACAGCTAGCAGCTTTTACATAAAGTTTTTGCAACTAATAGCTGTCATACGAAGGAAAAACTCAGTGTCCCTTAAATATAAATGGAAAGAATCTGTTGGGCACTCATCAATATTTACATAATCAAAATTACTCCAACTAATAAATCTGGTTTGGGGAATTAGGTAAGGTTATATGCTTCAGCTTACATATATGATGAGGTCTCTGGATTGGTGTTGTTCCTGATATTTCTTCTTTTCTTACATTAAAATTTAGAAATTTAACAATTGTCTTCATGAAACAATAAACAGATTGTATGTAAAGAAATTACCCTAAGATTTTAATGATAATCGCACCTTTAAGGATACAAACAGAAAATGAGTAGTTTTTAACAATAAATACCCTTTAAATTTTTTGCTTAATAACCCACCCGAAATTAAACAGATACAAGGAAAACTGGGATCTGGGAGCCTTGTAAAATGAAAAAAAGATACTTTCTCCTTCTCGAGAAGTTGCAGTTGCAGAAAAACACTGGTTCCGTTCTGCTCCCTGTTCACAGAAGCCTCCTTTCCAGTCCGCCGTTTACAAGCATTTCAGCTGTCAGCCTCTACTGGTTTGCAAGGCTGCCAGTGTTGTCTCAATCCCCAAATATTTCCGGTAGGAAGTCCAAGACATCCGGCGTACTTAGCCTTGCTCATAGGAGAGGACGGTACCTCAACACTCCCGGCTGTCTGGTCTTTCATCTAGTGCTCACTCAGACCAGCTTTCCTCACATTACTATAAACGTTCAAAAGGTTCAGTTTAAAATGCTTAATCTCTGTGACATGAGAACAGCTAATCACAAAACAATGTAAACAAGAATCATTTATGCTTTTTTAAAAAAAAAAAAAAAAAAAAACCTTGGCGAGTGAAATTCCTTTCTCGGAGTTAGAAGGTACAGATGACAGGGCTGTGACGGAGAGCCTGTAGGAGGCCAGTTGCAAGAAAAGCATTGTTCTAAGGCTGGCATGTCTACTGTACAAAAACTGCTTGTTTGTGTAGAGAACAAATGTGATCGCTGACAAAAATGACAAGTCTTGACTAACAACTAAAGCGGGGTGTCGTCTTCCCTGACAACTCAGAATATTCTCCTTGCAATTGCTCCTGAGTTTAATCAGGAGCTGACAGTATTGTGGCCTCTGCCAGTGTATAACCTCTGGAACTTGGTATTTGAGAGAACCTCACAGACACGATCACTGTCTCACAATTTTAAGTGATCTCCTTTCTTGATTTAGATTCTGAGATCGTGGGGTCAGGGGCCACCTTGTCCTACCTTCCCTGACCAAGTGCGTTCATTACGTGTCGCTTTAACCTTATGCTGCTGCTGTTACAAAGGCATTTTTGTCTTTTCTAATCACAGGATTGAAATGATGTGTTATTCGATGTGCCTTACACAAGGTTTCATGTCATAAATTCCTGCTTCAGCTGAGCTCTAGGAAGTAACACAGACGGCAGAGACAAATGTGTGTACTTTTGTTTGTCAGATAATGAGAAGAATGCAGTTCAACATGTTCTCTTTTGTGTTTTAACTGGCAGAAAATGTGGAGTTCAGCTCAGCGCCCAACCCAAACTGTCACTTACTTCAAGCAAAGGATCATATCTGCTTTCCTTTTGGTTCGTTTGTGTGGTTAAAACCATGATTTATTCCTAATTGTTCCATCTCTGTTATGTCTTCCTAGTAAGACAGTTTAAATGCCTTTGGAAGATATGGGATGCATATCTCAATTTATTTATTTTTTTTAACTTTTATTTAATGAACATAAATTTCCAAAGTACAGCTTATGGATTACAATGGCTTCCCCCCCCCATAACTTCCCTCCCACCCGCAACCCTCCCCTTTCCCGCTCCCTCTCCCCTTCCATTCATATCAAGATTCATTTTCAATTCTCTTTATATACAGAAGATCAGTTTAGCATATATTAAGTAAAGATTTCAACAGTTTACTCCCACATAGAAACATAAAGTGAAAAATACTGCTTGAGTACTAGTTATAGCATTAAATCTCAATGTACAGCACACTAAGAACAGAGATCCTACATGAGGAGTAAGTGCACAGTGACTCCTGTTGTTGACTTTACAAATTGACACTCTTGTTTATGGCATCAGTAATCACTCTAGGCTCTTGTCATGAGCTGCCAAGGCTATGGAAGCCCCCTGAGTTCACCAACTCTGATCATATTTAGACAAGGCCATGGTCAAAGTGGAAGTTCTCTCTTCCCTTCAGAGAAAGGTACCTCCTTCTTTGATGATCCATTCTTTCCACTGGGATCTCACTCGCGGAGATCTTTTATTTAGGGTTTTTTTTTCCCCCCAGAGTGTCTTGGCTTTCCATGCCTGAAATACTCTCATGGGGTTTTCAGCCGGATCCGCATGCCTTAAGGGCTGATTCTGAGGCCAGAGTGCTGTTTAGGACATCTGCCATTCTATGGGTCTGCTGTGTATCTCATTTCCCATGTTGGATCGTTCTCTCCCTTTTTTATTCTATCAGCTAGTATTTGCAGACCAAGGTGGCATGTACCAATGCCATCTCACTAGTCCCAGTGATCAATTTCTGTTCACAATTGATCATAATGATGGGACTAAGAACCAAAGGAATCACATAAACAAGAATAGTGTCTGCAAATACTAGCATATCTCAATTTAAAAAGTAGATATAAGAGGGAGGTGTCTAAAGAGGGTGATTCGGATTGATCAGCAGCTAATAAGAGTAAATGATGAGAGAGAAAGTATCTTTAGTAATAATGTTCCCTTCACAAAATGTTGCATGTAACAAAAACCATGGTATTGTTAAAAACTGAGCAGGGACCTCAGAATTTGGCCACTTTACTGGATAGTGCAAAGGTAATCAGATTTCAGGGGCTGAGAAATTGGATGTGAAGAAACAAAGCTTAAAGAGAAAGCTTGTCTAATTAATCTAAAATATGAAATGTGCAAGTTACTGTTAATGAAAAATTGTTCAACAATACTTGTTAAAGTGTGGTGAGGAAGACGATATGGGACAATTATGATAGGTACAGGTACCTCTCCAACAGGGTCTTACAGTGGGGCAGATTGATTGGGCTCAACTCCAAATATAGCCTGAGTAGTAGGAATTCATAGCCAAGGAGTAGGACAGGTGGGGATTAGTGGATGGGAAATTACTGATAGGAAATGTCACCAGTTAGGAGGAATTCTGGCTAAATGACCCACCAGGATTCTTGCTGAGGACAGGCCAGGATACTCAGATATTACCTAGGGATGGTGAGAGTTGATGGATTTGAGCAGATATTGAAATTAATAAGATACGGAGGATGGACGTTTCTAGCTGACTTAGCAGGATTTTCTATAACAGCTTTATAAGGCAGTGCACATGTGGACCCATAAGAAGGTTCAGAAGCTGGACTGACATTTGGCCAGAAAAAGAATCTTTGTGAGAAACAGGAGACCTGAGAATTGTAGCTGGATCATGGGTAAGCCAGGGCCCTGCTTTAGAGCAGAGGAGAGATCCACTATCTTATATTTTATTTCCATTTATCATTATCCAGCACTAAATATGCTATGTGCTGCGACCTAAAAGTGTTGTCTTTTAACTTAATTTTCTTTCAAAGTTTTTATATTCGGGTGACTAAGAAAATACATCCATTGTGGGTTTTTTTTTTGGGGAGTGGGGAGAGGATTTATTTTCACATGCTTTTTTGTAATTAAATAACTTTAGAAACAAAAAAGAACTTGAAAGTTACTCAGTCTTCTTGCATATTTAATTAGCTTCTGATATTTAAATGGAGTTTTTAACTCTTGAGTAGACTTTGAAGAGTAGCCATAGACAAAGGTTTGCCACATTGAGTGGTCCATGGAGCAGAGACTGTGTGTGCTGGGTTTATCTCAGTTTTACTCCTGGTACCCAGCTCGACAACCACTTGTGGAATAAAACAATGAATGAATGTATGCATTAATAACTCAGTGATTTTAAATGCTCATTTCATGTTTTATGACTTCATTGAATTCATTTATTAGTTCTAACAGTTTTTTTTGTGGAGTTTTCAGGAATTTCTCTATATAAGATGATGTCATCTGTAATCATTTTTTTATTTCTTCCTTTCCAATTTTGATTCTTTTTATTATTTATTTTCCCTAATTTCTATGGCTTGCATTTCTAGTATTTCGTGAAGGGGACTTCTTGTCATATTTATTAAATGTATTGATGACATAACATTTGGACTATTATTTTCAAGAAAACACTCGGCTTTTGATTGGTGAACTGAGGCATTTCTACCTCTGAAACTTGGCAAAAGGGATACCTAAAGATAGGACACATTTTGGGTGCATCTAGTATGTTTTTTTTTTTTTTTTGACAGGCAGAGTTAGACAGTGAGAGAGAGACAGAGAGAAAGGTCTTCCTTCCGTTGGTTCACCCCCTGAATGGCTGCTAAGGCCGGCATGCTGCGCCAATCTGAAGCCAGGAGCCAGGTGCTTCCTCCTGGTCTCCCATGGGGTGCAGGGCCAAAGCACTTGGGCCATCCTCCACTGCCTTCCCGGGCCACAGCAGAGAGCTGGACTGGAAGAGGAGCAACTGGGATAGAACCCGGTGCCCCACCCGGGACTAGAATCTGGGGTTCTGGCGCCTGGTGCCGCCAGTGGAGGATTAGCCAAGTGAGCCGTGGTGCTGGCCCATCTAGTATGTTTCAATGACTGGGTTTGGAGTTTCCTCAGAATGGTGTGCATTTTGGAAAACTGAGGTAACTTGGTATCTGTCATGATACAGACAAGAATTGCATTTCTCAGCCTATATTGCTTGTGAAATAAGGAAATGATTGTTCCACTCTATATCAGGAAAACAGAGCTATAGCTTTGTGCTACACTCTTAGCTGAGTGTCCTTTAAAATTTCACTACAGATTTTTGAACTTTAAGATGCTCTTCTACTAAAGTAAGAGGTTGCTTCTCTAATGTCCTTTCCAGCTCCGAAGTTTCTTGATCCTTTTTTAGGGGCCAAGTGTACAGCACTTCAGGTACTCACCTCTAGAGGCTCCACTCAGCCCTTGCCGCCCTGAGACACCATCTATTGTTAGTCACTTTCTTTTGGAGAATGAGGCCAAATGAGGCTAAATGAGGCCTCTGTGTATCCTTTGTCCTTACTTTTCCGAGAAAATTGGGAGGGCTTTAGGTGGAAGATCTGACAGTCCCGAGCCCTCCATTCTGACCCTGGTAGTTTTAGTTCAGCTCCCTGCTTAGTTTACTGAGACAAGTGACATGCATATTAGAATTGTTGATGAAATCACTTATCCACCAGCTGGGTTAAAAGTGAAGACAGCAAGACTGCATTTCTCCACCTCTGCAAACACAAAGTGCTTTTGCTGCTTTTAAACTTTGCATTTCCTGGCATGCAACTGTGAGGTGGAGCAAAATTTTATGCACAAACAGTGATAAACCTGGGTTTAAAAGCTCAAAACCAAAAGATCGACTGTTGTTCCCAGTGATTCCTGACAGATACAGTGTCAGACAGCCTGGAAAGAATTAAGAATGTTTTCTTTTTCTTGACTCCAATAACCTTCTTTTGAGATAATCATTAGAGTGAAAGAATGGATTTAAACTGACATAACAAATTCCCACACTCCCTTTATTTTCAGTATTGCCTCAAATATCCAAGCACCTCTGCCTGCCTTTCTCCACGTCCATTTCCATGTTCCCTCCTCCAGAGAGGAGCCAAAAAGATAAAACTGTTTGGGTACATTGAATGGATAATGCAAGACTGGAGTCCGTGTGGTCAATTAAGAAGTGATGATGGTTACCAAAGCCCAAGTAAGGAGGGACAAGAACTCAAATGGAGACAGGGCCTGGAGGAATGAAGAGAGAACCATCTTGAGAAATCTCACCAAACAGAAGATCCAAATTGAGTGACAAGGAGAAATACAGCACGAGTTTGATCTTCTGGCTTAGGTTGGTGGATGATGGCAGTGCCAGCTCTTGACAGAAGGCAGCAGGTTGGGGAAACATGATGAGGAGCGTTAGGAAAGTGTGTGATCTGAGCTGCTTAAGTTCTCTTCAAGTTGAGATATCCATGAGATACAATCATCCACTGATAAACAACAGTGACACATTCTAAGAAGTGCATCAGTCATTGTGTAAAACTCATAGAATGTACTTAAGCCTTGGTGGTATAGGTCAACCATTCCATGTGGCTTCTTGATACAATTCAGGCACTCAGTAAACACGAAATGTGTGAGTGTGCTGCTAGTACAACATGGTATCCTGTTTTACAGTAAACTTTTTTTTTTAATGAATAGAAGGAATACATTTTAAAATAATGACAAAAAGTATAATATGATAACTACATAAGCCAGTCATATGATAATTTATTGTCATTTGCAAGTATTATCTACTACACTTTTATAGGCGACACCATGTTGGCATCACCATAAACATATGGTTAATGCTTTGTGTTATAATGTCAAAAGATGACAAGAAATTCTCAGCTTTATTATACTCTTGTGGGATCATATACACTGTCTATCATTGACCAAAACATCATACAGTGCTTAACTGCGGTTGTATATGTAGATAGGTTTCTTAAAGAAATTGCCGAAAGTGTGGCTTTGATATTTTGATTTCTGTTTTTTTAAAGCTATGCAACTGAGCTAAAGAGGTTAATTCCCTTAGCAAAATAAACTTACAATAGATGGAAGATAAAGCATGTAAAACCATAAACATACTGTCCTTTCTTCAAACAGTTGGGAAGTCTTTAAAAAGAAAAGCAGTAGGAATCTTCTAAGTATTTGAAGCGCTTTTTTTCTGAAAAATCTATATTAGAGTATCTACCTGTCATCAAAGAAAAGCATGTTTGGGCAAAATAAAAGAGTCTGGAAAAAGTTGCAGTGCTAATGTATTGTGACCTTTCACCTACCTCTCACCTATTCTGTTTCAAAATGTGGACTCACTGCCTAGAATCAACACACAGGCAAGGAACAGGGACTTTGGAGGGGATCTGGGGGCTGTGAAGCCCTCAGAGAAATGGTGTTTACTGATTCTACCTCCAATCAAATAAACCACGTTTGTTTGATGCTGTGGATCCCGTGGTTACCATTCAGGTAGGGGGCCCAGAGAGCTTACAAGAGTCGCTGAAGTCCTGTTTTTTCCAGCACTGCTGGTGGCCGCATGGTTTCATTCTGTTCTGTTTTTCATCTCTACAGTCCTCTTCCTCCCAAATCTGCTCAGCCCCCAAATTGACTGCTCAGTTCTCTCAGCTACAAACTTTCTACCTTTCTACTCTGCTTCAGTGTACTCCAGGGAAACTGGGAACTCTGGCCCTAACTAACCCTTAATCTTGATGGGGAAACTAACATGCCACTTACAAACTGAGAGGATCCTACGAAGACTCTTATTGCTATCCTGGGAAAAATCCTATCCTGTCCTCTGGTTATGCACGGACCTGCACACCAGCACTGCCCCGTGCATAATAGAATATATGACCACTACCATCATATGCAAAAAACGTGGTACTCACAACTTTTTAAGAAGTATTTTTGCTGACATTTCCCTCCTTGAGTCTTAATTTTTCGCTCTAAATTTTATTTGTGCCATCGGCATAGTCTCAACAACTCTTTTTCATCTCAAGCCATTTCATTCCATTACCTACACTTTAATGCATTGAAGCAGCCATGAAAATTTTATAGACTAATTTCTTAAAGTACCACAAAAGTGAAGGAGAGGCAATATATCTACTAACATCAGAATGCAATAGTATTACACATATATTTTCAGATCGCTTTGAATCTGATTATCTTATGGGGCTTTATGAAATGCACAGTGCATGTAGCATGATTTGAAATTTTTGGTGCCAATGCTGGCATTTTGTGTTAGCACTTTATCAAGGGCTTTAGCAACTGCATGAAATGAGAGGCTCACTCATGCATGAAATAAGTTGAAACTGGCCTTTTTGAATTGAATCTCTGAGTAGATCTTCCTTGTTTTGGAACATCAGAATGCACTAGGGAAGGTGAATACAGGCAAGATTCATAACAATGTAAGATGTTTCAGGTAGGGGATGGCATTGTGTCGTGGTGGGTAAAGCCTGTGACACTGGCATCCCATATGGGCACCATTTTTTGTCCTGGCTGCTCCACTTCTGATCCAGCTTCCTGCTAATATGCCTGGGAAAGTAGTGGAAGATGGTCCAAGTGCTTGGGCCCCTGCACCTATGTGGGAGGCCCAGAAGAAGCTCCTGGCTCTTGGCTTTGGCCTAGCTAAGCCCTGACTATTGCAACCATTTGGGGAGTGAACCAAAAGATGAAATATTCTCTCTAATTATGCCTTTCAAATAAATAACTAATTTTTTTTAAAAAAAATTGTCAGGTAGATATGCAGAAAAATTCATTCCAATGCCCTTCCAGTAGTCTTTTTTTCTTAGCTAAATCTCCAGTCCTTATTTCTTTGCTGTTTTGTATTTACTTTCGCTTTGTGACTTTCATGTTAATGCTAGTCTGTGCAGGCATCATAGTTGTGACCAAACCTTCAGTAGTCTTTATAGAGCTTTCTCTTACTCATATAGGATCAACTGGCCTTTGGCAAACAGTGACCTTCAGTGATGCAGGTAGAAGTGATTTGGCAAAGCCTAGAACTGATGTGGAAGATTTTCTTTACAGATAGAAGCTTATTTTATGAGAGGACAGCTTTTCAGAGCTACTCCTATGTCTGCAGTTTCTCAGAATAACCAGCTTAAAATGTACCAAGTCATTATATTTCGGGGTGGCATATTCTGATCTTCTATAGTCATCTTTTGTAGTGCTGTGTCCTGAGCCCCAACAATATCCTGTGCATTTCACACATGGCACAAAAATGGTTGTGATTAAGAATTAAGTTTCACTTTTATTATTATTTTTTAATACCAGGGTTGAGAATTATTTACACAGGTGTGTCCCAGTCTCATAGTCTTTATGACTCCGTCTCCTTCCATTTTTGTTGGTGCAGATATGGCAATAAGGAGATATTGTAAATTGTAATAAAAAGTGAAAAGGGGGACCGGCACTGTGGCATAGTGGGTAAAGCTGCTGCCTGCAGTGCCGGCATGCCATATGGGCTCCAGTTCGAGTTCTGGCTGCTCCACTTCCAATCCAGCTCTCTGCTATGACCTGGAAAAGCAGTGGAAGATGGCCCAAGTCCTTGGGCCCTTGAATCTACGTGAGAGACCTGAAAGAAGCTCCTGGATTCTGGCTCCTGGCTACAGATCGGCGCAGCTCTGGTCATTGCAACTATCTGTGGAGTGAACCAGCAGATGGAAGACCTCTCTCTCTCTCTCTCTCTCTCTCTCTCTGCCTCTACCTCTCTGTAACTCTGCCTTTCAAATCAATAAATAAATCTTAAAAAAAAAAGTGAAAACGATGATGAGCAAATTCTCCAGTTTGGTCATTCTCACAATTCACATAGGCTTTTCCAAACCTAGAGGCTTTTCTCAACACTTATGGCAGTAGCTAGCCCTACTCTTGTCACCAATCCCCTCTCTTTCCTCAGAGCTCCTTATTCAGTTGTCTGGAGTGGGCCAATTATTTGTATTTCCATCAAGTCCCAGATAAACTGATCTTGCTAGTCTGGAAGCCCTACTTTGAAAACTGCTGCTCTAAATCAAATGAAGTTTGTTTTTCAAAAATGCTTAATTAATTCATGCCCATCTACATGAAAGACAGAAAGAGAGAGAGGGAGATCCTCCATTGACTGGTTCACTCCCCAAATGCTTGAGACATCCAGGACTAAACCGGACCAAAACCAGGAGCCCTGAACTCCATTCAGATCTCTGACATAGGTGGCAAGGAACCCAAGCACCTGAGCTATCTTCTGCTGTGCACCCCTTGCCCCCAGTGTGCATTACCAGGAATCTGGATCAAAAGTAACTAAGACTTGAACCTGTGCTCTGATATGGGATGTAAGCATCCCAAGTAGTAGCTTAATCTGATGTTCTTGATCTCATTTTTCAATTCCATATACTTCATCGTTTTCTGTCTACTCAGTTCTCTTTTTAAATAAATAGAAGCATATTTTAGCATATACATATCAGAAAAACATCAAAAACCAATTAATCTCAGTTATTGCAAGTTTAGCTTTGCAGACTTCTCTGTCTACTCAGCATTGTTAATCCAAGACTGGAGACCATGGAATCTTTGAAATAAGATTATCCTCACGTCTCCCATAAGGCCCAGAGAGTGGCACATGTTCATATAACTTCTGATAGTAAGGCTAGAAAGTGGTTGGAAAATGTCCACCAGATCCGTTATAAGAACATTTTTTTAATAACAAAATTTTGTGAAAAGAATACATAAGTTGTTTACATGAAACCTACCATGTAGCTCAGAGAGACAGGATTACACAGAGCAGGGGAAGCTCTGGGATACGCAGGCAGTCCATAGAGAGGAATGATTGTTGCTTCTGGAATGGTTGGAGGTGTAATCAAGATCAGGAAGGGATCATGATGAGATGACAATTAAGGTCATAGCACATATTCAGTTATATAAAATGGCCTTTTTAAACTTTTATTTAATAAATATAAATTTCCAACGTACAGCTTTTGGATTACAGTGGCTTCCCCCCACCCCCTAACTTCCCTCCCACCTGCAACCCTCCCATCTCCCGCTCCCTCTCCCATTCTTAAAATGGCTTTTGATCTCGATCAGTATCTTGTTAGTGGATTAACCTTGCCAATGTCTCCTCTCCATCTTCTGACACTTGTAATTAAATATAGGAAGGCAGAGTAAGAGAGAGAGAATGAGAGACAGAGAGAGAATATGAGATCATCCATCTACTGTTTCTATTCTCAAATGTCCTGGCCAAAGCCAGGAGCCAGGAACTTGATCAGGGTCTCTCCCATAGTTGGCAAGGGTCCAAGCACTAAGGCCACTAAGTGCTACCTTCCCAGGTACATTAGCAAGAAGCAGAATTGGAAGGCAGGACTCTGATACGGCATGCTGGTTTTGTAAGTGATGACTTAGCCTATTGAGTCACAACATTGGCCCCACAATTTTTCCCTTTGCAACATGCATTCACAAACCATCTTGGCTGTATAGCTGGGCTTCCACTATTGTCCCTCAGTCCCCATTGTCTTAACAATTTCTTTGAGAATACCTATCCTAGGTTTACTCACTAACTCTTTTTTTTTCTATCGTAGTCAAAAAGGTGGATAAGAAACACTTGTTGCTTTTCTGTTTTATTCTCTTGACAGTAACACAGGATTGGGATTCACCAGTGAACAGACAGAAACTCACCCTCCCCGTTAATCCCTACCCTCATTCCAGGGAAGGAATATTAATCTCAAAATTTATCATTGTCGCTAGCAATATATGACTGTATATGCTTTTCTACTCAACTACTTGACTATAGTCACCTATGTTAAAATGTTAGAAGCAAGGGGAATAAATCAAAGTAGTAAAGTAGTTGAGTTTGAGGGGGATGTTGCCAAGTGTTTTTGTCATTGTGGAATCCTAGAATTTAACTACAAAAACTAAGATGGCAACAATGTCCTTAGATGATTGAATCTGATGGGACTGCTATTGTATATGAAATGTGTAGTTGACTGAAATGTCCTTACAGGATGCATGATTGTATAGGGGAATAAAGTTCAGCAAACATATTGCTCAGGGACAGTAATCTCACTGACATCTGCATTCTTTCTCCACATTAGACAGTTTACATGGGTGACAAAGTCTTCAGAACACATAATAATATGATATAATAAATAATTCTGATTGCTCTTATTTACTGAGGGTTTAATAAATGCCAAGAGTAGACTGATGTTCTTCCACGCCTTCTTCCTTAAACCTCATAACAGCTCTGAAAGGCAGATGTAACTATTTTTCACTTAACAATGTGCATCTCGGAAATTTTAATAGTTTGCTCAAGAGCCCCTGGGTCTATAATTGGCAGTGTTGGCATTTGTGCTCAGATATGGCTCACTTCAAAGACTCTCATGTTCTCAAACCCATCATTTGAAGGTTATCAGGATGTTTTTTTTAAAAATTGAATTACTTTGTTGAAGGGAGAAAATGACTTTGCTGTGGGAAGCTAACTGCAGTTAATGTTAAGGTCTTTGGCAACTAATGATAATAAAAGTAATGGTAAGTAACAGTAACGTTTTTTGTGTTCTCCCTCTATTCCTAGCTGTGTGCTCTCTGTCATTTCTCTAATTCTGTCTTCAGAACAACAGTGTGGTATAGGTTCCATGGTTATCCCCATTTCATAGATGAAAAATGTGGCTCAGTTATGTTGCCACAGCTCCATACCCACACCCACTTACTTTAATACCCAAGTGGGTAACAATGGCAGGTCTCAGTCGGTTCATGCTGCCATACTAAAATGCTCCAGACTGAATAGTTTATAAACAACAGAAGTTTATTTCTCACGGTTCTGAAGCTGACAAAACCAAGGTCAAAGTGTCAGCAGACTCAGCATCTGGTGAGAGCTTGCCCTTTGCTTTCTGATGGTGCCTTATTGCGGTGGCTTCAGATGGTAGGAGAGGGGAAGAGGCAAGTGGATCAATACTGTAACCTCAAGCTCTACTACTATTAGGGCACTAATCCCATCCACTAATCCCATAAACCTTCATGGCCTTATCATCCCCAAGGTCCCAACCTCTTAATACTATACCTTAGTGTTTAAGTTCTACCACTTAAATTTTGGAGGGAAATGCATGTTCAAATCACACCAAACACGAAACACATGTTGTGAGCAAGTAACAAGAACAGTGGCATGTCAGTGAGAAGAGTCCTGTTCTAGCCCTTGCTCTGGCATCAGCCATTTCAAAGTTTGCATTTGTACGGTGCTCTAGAGTCTTCATGACTTGGTGCTCTAGAATCTTTATGACTTGTATGCACATTTTAATTTGATCAGTTTTCTTTCTAATTCTATCCAGGTTTCACAAACATCTTGGGCTTTGGTTTACTCATGTCTAAAATAAGGTGGTTAGAGGGTGAGTTAGATTTTCTACTACCAGCACTATATTCTCTAACTATGTGAATTGGAGGCAGTTTCATGAATTTTGTCCAAAGTTCCAAATTCCTGCTTGCGTTTCTAAATGCCCTGAAGATGAGACATTCTTTTCACTGTTATAAGAAACTTTCATTCACACAAATCTCTTATAAAATGTTTAAACATTTATTTATTTGAAAGTCAGAGCTACAGAGAGAGATGGAGAGACACAGAAAGAGAAATTCTATCTGCTGGTTCACTCCCCAGATGGCCACAATGGCCAGGGCTGGGCAAGGCCAAAGCCAGGAGCCAGATTGGAAGTAGAGCAGCGGGACATTAACTGGTGCCCATGTGGGATGCCAGCATCTCAAGTGGTGGCTTTACCCACGATGTCACAATGCTAGCCTCTCTGGTAAATTTTTAATAAAATAAATAAGATGTGTTTATAAAAAAGCAAGTGGTACAGACTTCTAAAGGATTAAAATCGCCCTTTTAGCTCAATTCTCATATTCCCTAAATCATATCCAAAAGAAATAACTCTTAAGTTTATGTAGATTCTTTAAAATGTATTCATGTAACAAAATCAATTTCCAAAATTTATCTCCCATAGACACCCAGAATTCCTTTTATCTGAGGGATAAGTAAAACAGAAAGACATTCAGGAATTTGTGTGTATGTATGCATGGTTTTGTGGCTATATGAGCCTGTATTTGAAAGAAAAAGTAAAGAAAAAGAAAAAGAAAGATAAAGTCTAGTCCCTGAGAACATTTTGAATTTTTCAAAAGTTAATTCCAGCGTTTTCTGCCAGTGGAGGGTCACCCTCAGAGTCTTCTTGAGCAAGGCTATAGAAACATCTACTCAAGGAGTTCAGCTCCATGGAATGGAGCAGAAGCAGGAAGCAGTCACAGTAGCCCAGAGCAGAGATCTTGGACCCTGGGCTATCTGGATTGGAATCCTGGTGCTAACACTAACTGTGGGCTTTTAAACAAGTTCCTTCTTTGTGTCTGAGTTTCCCCACTTGTAAGGTCATTATGAGTAATGAGTAAATTAATATTTCAGAATTTCAAACAATGCCTGGGGTATAGTAACCACTATGTGAGAATCGACTAAATAGAGCATAGAATATAGAATCACTTTCCTCCTATAATCATTCTGATAGCTCATCTTGTTCCCAAATGCCTAGCATAAAATGTTGCACATTTTAGTTGTTCAATTATTATTATTTGAATGAATGATACTTGACTATTTCCAGGATGAGGAATGAAAATCTTACCAAGGAGGCAGGTACACCCAATGCCAGCGCACTTGGTAAAGTGATAAGTATAAATACACAACCGATCAAAAAGATAGGGTAAGTGTTGAAGAGATTTCAGAAATAAGGCCAGTGTAAGCAAATAATGAAGGATAGAATTAAAAGGGAGAGAATGATCCTGCAGGGGAAGCAGGACACACAGCAGACTCATAGAATGGCAGCATTCCTGCCTCAGAATCAACCCTTGGGACATTCGGATCTGGCTAAAAGGTCCATGAGAGTCTCACAGGCATGGAAATCCATGACATGGTGACAAAAAGCAATCTAAATGAAAGATCCTGGTGAACAAGACCCCAGCAGAAGGAACAGGCCATCAAGGAGGGAGGTGCCTTTCTCTGGAGGGAGGAAGGAACCTCCACTGTGATATGGCCTTGACTAAACAAGTTCAGAGTCGGTGAACTCAAGGGGCTTCCATAGCCTAGACAGCTCATGGCAAGAGTCCCAGTGATTGCTGATGTCATAAATAAGAGTGACAATTGTTAAATCAACAACAGGAGTCACTGGGTACAGGTTCCCCATGTAGGATCTCTGTCCTTAATGTGTTTTACTATGAAACTTAAGGACAACACTACTAGTCGAACAATGCCCTATACCTTGTGCGGTTTTGTGAGTGCAGCCTGTTGAAATCCTTGCTTAGTATATACTAAGTTGATCTTCTGTATACGAAGGTAATTGAAAATGAAACTGGATGAAGGGCGGGATGGGAGAGGGAGTGGGAGAGGGGAGGGCCGCGGGAGGGAGGGAGGTTGGGGGGGAGCCACAACAATACAAAAGTTGCACTTTGTAAATTCACATTTATTAAATATAAAAAATAAAATAAAAAAAGAAAATCTCATGAATGCTCATGTCATACTTGGATAGCTCCAGGCAATAAAAATATTTTCTTTTGATAACACAAAAGGTGGCCCCTTCTTATTTCTACCCATTATTCCTAGTTTCAAATTCTTCAACAAATGACCACTGCTACATCCCACTGAGTTAGTGGTATCTCTTTATATATTTTGAAGAATTCTTTTATATTCCTTCTCTTTTCAGGGTCAAACATTCTCTAGGAGTTATCCTGGTTAGATAGCTTATCATCTAGACAATCAACACTTTCTATTCAGAACTTTCTTTCTGGTTTGTGTAATGACAAAACATAGTAACTTCATATTGAGTCATGCTCTGTCTCAGAAGGAAGCTGTCATCTTAATTGGCCCACTCTCCAGCCGCAAAGTCTAAGTGCTATCATGAATTTTTCTGTTAAGGTTGGGCAGACCAGTAAGATGCCTTAGGAGGGTATTCCTGAAGAATAATAAAAGAATGTTGTGACACAAGCTCCAAGCTCCAGCTCCCTTGTGATTTGTAAAAGTATAAAACCTCACCTCTTCTTACTGTTTTGTGTGGAATAAGCAAATGCAGCCTACTGCAGCTTTGCTTGGACGCCTGCTACCTTAGTCTGGAACCCAGTACGTTAGGAACCCTAATAAACGCTTTTATTCTTACATGGAGCTGCCTTCTTCATTCACTGGCTTCAACATTCCTGCTCACATTTGGGCCCATTAAGTGCTCCTCCCCACTGATACTACACTAAGATACAGTTTTGCCTTACTCATAAAAATTTGCGGCTATTTGAGAATCCTCATTATGGCATTGCATCTGAGTAAAATTTATTAATGCTACACAATTTAGTTTTACCTTACCATGATCCATTTATTAAAGACATTTCTATGATAATTTGATGAATTAGTTCAGTTTTAATTATTTTGCTTTTTATAATTTTCATTTGATGTCTAGATTTAAAGTAATGAACAATTACAAGAGGTGCAATACTTTGGGCTTTACTATGTTTCGTTTTTGCTTTCCTTGTTCTGTAAGTTGACCAGCAAATCTCAAGAGTGAAATATTTTGAATTTTGGAGTCAGGAAGACTTCAGTTTTCATTCCCTGTTGTGTGGTCACAGACATTGTACTCTCCAAGCTTCATAAGCTTTTAAATGAATTACTTATAATAACGTATGTGATATCAGTTATCTCAGTACAGCTGCATAGTATGACATTTAAGAATTTTAATTTTCTTTCCACATATTTTTCAAATTTATCTCTAGTTGTTTCACTTCAATAGACCTTAGCTCAGGCTCTGGTTATTTTTCACAGAGATGATTATGTTTCCTTCCCTTCTTGTAATCATTTATCTATATTATTATCAGGATTATGTTTCTAAAATACAGATTTTGCCACATCATTGTTTATTTATTTATTTAGGAAAACTTTTAAGATATCTTCTGCTCAAAGAGAAGGCCTTTCTTGTTTAACCAGATACATTCATCCATCTTGCTGCCCTCTTATGTGGCCGTTGCCCTAGACGATATCCTCTGCTTACAACAGCGAGTCAAGGCTCGCATGTGACAGACACCTCCAGGTCTTTGGGTCTTTGCACTTGCAGTTTCTTAAACCTAGAATATCTCCAATTCACTGTTTTACAAAAATCCTTTCTTTACCAACTCTCTCTTGTTATTCTGTGTTTAATTCAAATTCTACTTCAATGAAGGTATCTTTGAATTTCATAGACAGAATTCATCACTTGCATTTTTTGTGTTCAGTCAGTATACATGCATACCTTTGTATTTTAGCTACTTATTTGTAATTGTAGCAATAATTACATTTATTCTTGTGTCTTATATTTATAAAATACTTACTTGCATTTGATCTTCATGGCCATTCTGAAACTCTCATTTTATATAGAAACAAAGGTAGAAACAAAATTTCTATTTAATATGGTAGACTTCAATAAATAATTTATATTGCATGTCTTATCATGTATGAGACACTTTTTAAAGTGACTACAAGTATTAAATCAATTTATTACACACCATAGCCAAGTGAGGTGGATACTACTATTGAACTTCATTGATTTTAAGATATATCTTATTCCATTTACCTATTATTGTGTATGAAAACTCCCATGAACTTGGTGGCCTAAAACAATAAGAACTTATTTTGCTCCTGGGACTAGATGTTGGTTCTGTTGCTTTGGGTAGGCTATGGTGGTCACAGGTGAGCCCATGCAACCAGTCAACTGGCAGGAAGGTTGGGGGTGAGGTGACTCAGCAAGACCTCCGTTACGGTGAACTGGCCCTACTCCACATGCTCTCTCATCTTTCCTAAAGGCTAGATGGGGCTTACTATTTTGCAGGTGGCAGAGTTCAGAGACACCTAGTGGGAGTGTGAAGTGTGAAGGACCCCTTGGGACCAGGTTTGGAATGGACACAACACAAAATGCCTGCCAGATTGCTTTGACCAAAACAAATCCTGAAACCCACTGTGCGGGGGAAATAGCCTTCCTCCTTCTGTCCTTCTTGCTTTCTTGTTGTTTTCTCCCCCTTCCCTCTTCTCTGTTCCCTCCCTCCCTCTGTTCTTCCCTCTCTCCCTTCATCTCTCCTCTCCCCTCCCCTCCTCTCCTCTCCTCTCCTCTCCTCTCCTCTCCTCTCCTCTCCTCTCTTCTCCTCTCATTTCTTTCCCTTTCCTCCCTTCTCTTCCCTCCCCTTCCCTTCCCTTCCCTTCCCTTCCCTTCCCTTCCCTTCCCTTCCCTTCCCTTCCCCTCCCTTCCCTTCCTTTCCCTTCTCTCCTCTTCCCTCCCTCCCCTCCCCTTCCCTTCCTTACCTCTCCTCTCTTCTCCTCTCATTTCTTTCCCTCCCCTCCCTCCCCTCTCCTCCCTTCTCCTTCCTTTCCCTTCCCTTCCCTTCCCTTCCCTTCCCTTCCCTTCCCTTCCCTTCCCTTCCCTTCCCTTCCCTTCCCTTCCCTTCCCTCCCCTCCCCTCCCTCTCTCCCTCCCTCTTCCTTCCTTCCTTCCTTCCTTCCTTCCTTCCTTCCTTCCTTCCTTCCTTCCTCTTCTCTCTCTCTCTGTCCTTTAATTTGAAAGTCAGAGAAAGAAAGGGGAGATAGAGAGAGAGAGAGAGGGAGAGAGAGTGAAAGAGAAAGTTCTTATCCACTGGTCTCCTCCCTAAATGCCCACAATGACCTGAGCTGAACCAGGAATAAAGCCAGGAGTCAGGAACACCATCCAAGTCACATATGTGGTGGCAGGAACCATCACTATTACCTCCCAGAGAGCACATTAGCAGGAAACGGGACTCAGGAACTGGAGCTGGGAGTCTAACCCAGGTACTCCGATACGGGATGTAGCATCTTAACTTCTAGGCTAAATGGCCACTTCCAGGGAAAATAGATTTGTTGATTGGAGGAAACACAGATATTGTTACAAGCCATGTAGATGCAGGGAAAGGAAGAAATGAAGATGTGTTTGCATTAATCTACCACACCCACACACAAATACTCCCCATTGCAATACCCCTGATTTTTTTTTTTTTTTAATTTGAGAGGTAGAGTTACAGACAGAGGGAGAGACAGAGGTCTTCCATCTGCTGGTTCACTCCCTAAATGATAGCAACGGCCAGAGCTGAGCTGATCTGAAGCCAGGAGGTGGGAGTTTCCTCAGGGTCTCCCACGTGGGTGCAGGGGCCCAAGCACTTGGGTCATCTTCACTGCTTTTCCAAGCCGTAACAGAAAGCTGGATCGGAAGAGGTACAGCCAGGCAGGAACCAGCACCCATATGAAATGACAGCACTGGCGCCTCAGGAGGAGGGTTAGCCTACTTGCCAGAGGCCAGTCCCTGAAATTGTTTTTATAATCAGCACTCTCTTGGAGTGGCATCAGCCTGGATTTCCATCAGATTCTTTCAGAGATAATTTGTGTTTGCCTTTGAAAGTTATTTAGATCATGACCAACCTTAATTTTCTTTTGAGGTTTTCAGACCACATGGGTAATATACATTCAGTCTATGGAACTGCATTGCTGTTAGTTTATTGTTCATTAGTCAGGGGCACTTTTCCCCCTTTTCGGCTCTGTGCCAGCATGGAGGAGCGCATGCGTGCTTTCTGGGACCCCTTTCCAGATACCAGGCCTTTCTCATTTTCTTCACTCTGCAGTCACTTTACACAGGGCTTCTTTTCCAGCTTACACTTCTGGTGATTTTTCTTTCGCTGTGCTCTATAAAATACTGGCTGATTTCACAATCGATAGCATTTTAGATTAAATTGGGTGTATTTTTAAAGATGAGAAATTTGACATGGTGAGTTTAATGAATTTGATAAAGGTCTAACAGACACAGCTGCTAAGCAGTAGATGAAGAACATAAGCCCAATCTGTCACCATTGCCATTATTGAATTTATGGATCTAACTATTTAATATTTAAAAATGCACCATAACACAGAAATTTCTGTATATTGTACCTTTTATCATCGGTTGTTTGGCCACTTTTTTCTAACAGTAGATGGGAGTTACATTATAAATAATTTAATATGTAATACATGTATAAAGGATCAAAACTAAATAAATAATAAGTGTTATCTTCTTAGCAATATGCATTCTTGGTGACCTAACTTGATGAGGTTAATTAGATACAAACTTCAAAATGTATGGTAAGGCCATTAGGAGAGACTTACCAGAAGTACTTGTAAAAAAATTGTGTACTCACCCCATTATATTTTGTTCTTTCTCCATCCTCACATAATCCTGAACCCTTCGATAGGCCATAACTTGACCTTTTGTCTGATATCTATGTACTAGATTACTCACCTCTAACAAACAAAGCTACATGATTATTTGACTCATGTAAGGTTTTTAATTCAAATAATTGATATATAATAGGCAACCAGTAAATATTAATTAAAATGTAATGAATTAAAACCCTATAAACAAGAATATTTTTATTTAGCTGTGAAAAATCTATGCTATTTAAATTTTAATATTTTTTTTTATTTTTGCAAAGAAAGAATTACCTTGTTGCCCTAAGCTGTTTTTTTTTTCATCTAGCTTTACAGTTTAGGAATATTAAACATCTTTTTTAATTCCATACAAGTTGCGATAAGCTCAGAAATATTTGCCAATAAAGAAACACAGGTTTTCCTCAAGCCGTAAAACAGCAGTGGGATATTAAATATTTAAAAACCCCACAAAGTTTTCTCTCTGAGCTGCCAACTCTTTCTAAAGAATTATATTAAAAGAATTCCCTCTAGTCTTCATAAGATCCTCACATTTCATGAATAAAGGTAATACCTTATCCTCTACACTGTAAATAATCTAATTTTTTTACTGAAAGCTTCTAAAGGTAAATATACAATGATTTTTTCTCATCAAGCTACAAGAAAGCCTCCAAATAGATTTTTTCCACCTCCGAAAAACCAGGCCATAGTTATTGGAAAGTGCCATATGGTTCTCAGTCTGGCACCTTGGTATTTGGGTTTCGAATGTTCTTTGAAGACAATCATATCAGTCTGCAATACTAATACATAAGACAAATACTTCAGCATCTTTTTAATTTCTTAAGTAGATTTTTAGGCAGATTTAATTTAACAGATTTGGAAGTTAGCATATGTTATACCCATATTTCATTTTGGGTAAATAAAAGAGTGATCTACTAATGGATAAACATGCTTCAATTATTTTTTGACACTACAATTCTCCATGAAAAGCTATGTCATACCAGTTTTGGTCTCCCAATTTTTGTTCTGCTAGTCTCTTACTTTGTGGTTCTTTCTGCTTGCTTTATGTTAGCTCAAATAGAAACTTCTGTGGTCTCAAAATATGACTGCACTATTAAATACTAATCTGTTATTATTTGATAATTATTTAATGGCAACAACATATAAATATTTTTCTTACAGATTCAGCCTGTCAGGCAATTTGTGTTGCTGTTAAAAAGTCATTTTTAATTAATTCATTTATTTTCAGGATAAATCCTTGAAAATTATTTTGGTTCAATGAATTATTTACTGTATAGTAACAACAGGAATAAGAATAGTAACTGATAAATTTTACTTAGTAGTGTTTTAAATGCTATATTTGCCTCAAAATAGTATCAACCAAAAAGAAAAAAAAAGAATTTTTAGTTTCAAAAATTGAAGGGAAAGACTACCTAATATACACCCACACACACATACAAATTAAACAGAGTGGGTACATTGTGTGGATTTGAAATTCATAGAACTATCATGGTAGTAGAACAACTCTGAAAACTTCCTCTTTTTTTAACCTGTAAAGATGCAGAATGAACTTAGTCTGTTTGGCAGTCTCCAAAGACAGCTGCCATTAATTCTTTTTCTTTCTTTGACATGCAAGTCACTCCTTTATCCAACTTAAGAGTTAACTTCTTTTCCCAGTAATTCTGGGCTGGCTCTGTGACTTCTCTAATCAATAGAATGTGGCATGAATGGTTCTGTTGGTCTTTGGAATCAGGCTTTAAGAGTACTGGGGGCTTCCTATTTTTTCCTCTTTGGAACCCAGCCATGTTATAAGGAAACCCTGCCACTGTATAGAGAGGTCTACATGGAGGAGAACCAGGGCTCTGGTTGGCAATCCCAACTCAGTTCCCAGCTGATGGCCTGCATCAATGTCTAGCTGTGTGAGGCCATTTGTGCCTAGCAGTCATTTCAGCATCATAATCTATCTCATGTCAACACACACACACGTACACACACACAAAACACCAAATCAATACACAACAATTATGTATATGATTGGGGTTGCATGTGATTCTGAGTGAAGGAAAAGACAGGACTAGGCCAGATAATGAGATTGGAGGAATCAGGGAAACCAGAGCACTAGGGAGTTTGCAAGTTTAGCGTACTAAACTCTAAACTATTTAGTGTCTCATGTCATTTCGACATAATTCTCCAGGTAATGTTGTTAACCAGGCATCAGCATTGGGGAGGAAGAAGGAGTGGTACCTCATCTAAAATGTCTGTCTTACATTTACCAATCAACTTATGTACAGAGAAGCCAAAAGGATATGCAGAGAAGTTCTTCATCTCAGTCACAAAAATGAGGAGATCTTTAAAAAAGTTACGGAAAATGCACATTATGAAAAAACTATGAATGAATGTTTTTAAAAAATCACATCAAAATAAACTTATCTTTTTACTGCATTTTCCCAAGAACTTCCTGAAATTGCCTTATTTGCTCTCAAATTACTCATGTGGTAGGTCAAGGACCAGGTGTCCTTCATCCTATTCAGTTTGCCCCCCTGATTTCTCAAACTTCTTTGGTCTTATCCCATCTTCTTTTCTCCATTTGCACTAATTGATTCTGTCCATCTCCCTGTTTCTTCCTTCTCTTTCCCCTCCTGCTGTTCTAGAGGGCTTCTAATCCTCTCTTTTAGAGAAGGCATTTTAAAGAATCCTCCTCTTGGGAGGACAGTCTTGAAGTCTACCATTTCCAAGATGTTCCTGCATTTCACTGCCAGGTTCATTGCCAGTTTTGCAACACTAAGAGTGTTTATGCTGAAATGGTCCCAGTCCCTCTGTCTCTCTCTCTCTCCCTCCCTCCTTTTTTGTGTTCTCAGTTGCTTCATCTTACAGAAGATAGCTTTCCTTTTTTGTTTTTTGCAATGTGTATTCTATATCCCAGGCAACACTTCCTCACCCCAAAACACACACTGCCAAAAGATTAAAACATTACAGACTCAGATATCAAATCAATATCTGCTTTTTTGGATTTGTATTAGAATATTTTTTGGCTCTCAACTTTTCTGATGAAATTAGTCTACTCATACACATAGGAGCCCCTCTTCCCAATGGAAAAATGCTATTATTTATGTTACTGACACCCATGAGATTTCCTTTCCTTTCCTTTCCTTTCCTTTCCTTTCCTTTCCTTTCCTTTCCTTTCCTTTCCTTTCCTTTCCTTTCCTTTCCTTTCCTTTCCTTTCCTTTCCTTTCCTTTCCTTTTTGACAGGCAGAGTTAGATAGTGAAAGAGAGAGACAGAGAGAAAGGTCTTCCTTCCGTTGGTTCACCCCCCAAATGGCTGCTATGGCTGGCACGCTGTGCTGATTCGAAGCCAGGAGCCAGGTGCTTCCTCCTGGTTTCCCATGCGGGTGCAGGGCCCAAGCACTTGGGCCATCCTCCACTGCACTCCTGGGCCACAGCAGAGAGCTGGCCTGGAAGAGGAGCAACTGGGACAGAATCCAGCGCCCCAACCAGGACTAGAACCTGGAGTGCCAGCACCGCAGGCAGAGGATTAGCCTAGTGAGCCGTGGTGCCGGCCTGAGATTTTTTTAAATTCCTTCTCATGCAGTTTAGAATGATTTGTCTTATTGGCCCAGGAAATTTCCTGGATGAGTGAAGCTTTTCCTTTACTAAAAATCTCACCACAGATTTTCAGGATGGGGGGATTTCCAGGGTCGGTAACTGGGTATTCAGATGTTCAGTCCATGTCACGGGAAAACCTCTCCTTTGCCAACAGGGAAGCAAAGACTACTGCCTGTGCCTGTATCTCAGACCCCATGCTCTTTGCCCACATCTCACTGGTCTGGTTTTATACGTCAGTGGTAGTGTGAGGTTTTTCATTTAATTCTGTTAGTGGCTGCTTTATACTTCAAATATATATTTTAGTGAAGTATATTTGTGCTTGATGTCATTAACTGTAGGAAGTAACTTTTAAGCATTTTGAAATTGACTAGAATACCCACAAAGGCATGACGTATACAAACTCTATAAACAAACAAAGAAAAAAAATAAAATAAGAACTTTATAGTAGGAGAGAAATGCATTTGTTTAATAAAGTCGACTTGTAGTTGGAACTCAAAAATCATCAAAGCCCTTTAAGTCATCATGAAGTAGTTCACGTTTTGATATGAAGCAGAAATTCAGACAATTAATTGCAGGCACTGAAGCCAGCCTAGCAACTACAGAATTAATTTCAATTTCATGAAATGTTGAAAATTTAAACACACATGAAATTATTTAATCTGAAATAACCAATTATGGCTAATATAGAGGTAATTTTCAGTTAATAATTTCAGTTAATAGACTATCCTATATTGATTGGGATATTCAGAAATGTAGGTAGTATGTAAAAGTAATTGCTTCCAAATGTCCAGGAATTGTGAAGTATTAGTCTTTTTCCGAGGAAAAAGCATGAATAAAAATATCTTCCAAATTTTAAAAAAATGAACCTGGCAGCCAACATTCTGTGGTCAGTTCAAACATAGAACACATCAACCTCCTTGGTTAATTTGATAAAATGTACAGCACTCAATCCTGGAGAGACACTTATTTGAAGAACTGGAACTCTATGTATATAGAGGTCATTTCTATATTAAAGAGGATAATACATTATTTGCAAAATGCCTTCTTTCTACACATTTGTGATGAGTTTCTTGAAAATTAATGATACTCTTCAGAAATAGCTGCTCTCAGTCCCTATGGATTTTGACAACTTTGCTTGCACTATGCCACATTCATTGCTAGTAGGATTAAAAATACATCAGCAGGACAAAAAAGCTGAGGGCAGATGTTTTACCTCTAAATTAGCATGCACCAATAAAATAGCACATTTATTCGGGAAAAGAGAAACAATGAAGAGTGATATAAAATGATTCAAAGTTTAAATGACCTTAGTTGCAAATTTTGTTTGAAAATTTTTCATTTTATCCACACTGTGCAACTAATTTATTTTCTCTATTATGCTCTCTAAAATATTTAAAAACATTGAAGTCTTGCCTAAATCTTCAAATCAAGATTCAGGAATTAGTGTTGTCTTTTACTCATTTTAATTAAATCATGATCATTTGGGCAGGGGGGTGTTACCTGTGTTACATGTGTTACCTTCAAGTTATTCAAATAATATTAACTAAAATAGTTTATCCTTTACACACCCCGAACCATGAGTGGTAGACTTCACAATGATCACAGGTTAATATGAACTTTCTTCCTAATATCAGATCATATCTTGAAATCAAGGTGATAGAGTCAAAGATATGTTGGGAAACTTTATGTCTGTGTATTAGGCTTCTCCATAGAAGCAGAACTAATAGGATATAGATGTAGGTATAAAGGAAGAAATGCACGATGAGGTATTAACTCATGCTTGATGGAGGCTGAAAAGGCCCATTTCTGTTTGCAAGTTGGAGATTCAGGAAAGCTGGTGCATAGTTACAATTCAAACCCAAAGGCCCAAGAGCTAAGAGAGCCCATGATGTGTGTCAGCCCAAGTCTGAAGGCCTGAGAATGAGGAATGTTGATGTACAGGGGAGGAGAAGGCAGAGAGTCCAGCTCAAGCAGAGAGAATGAGTTTACCTTCTTCTACATTTCTTTTATTCTGGCTCTCAACAGGTTGGATGACACTGTCTGCATTGTGGAGGGCAATCTTTACTCAGTCTACCAATGGAAATCGTAATTTCTTCCAGAAATATCGTAACAGACACATTCAGAAATCATGTTTTACCAGCTATCTGGGCATCCCTTAGCCCAGTTAAGTTGACATATAAAATTAACCATTGCAACCTATGAGGTATGTAAGAAGTGAAGTGATAGGGTCAAAGATAGTGATTTGGGTATGAAGATATCTTACCAAGAGTAGTGACCCCCAATGTTTATTAAATATTTTTCAAATAGCTAATGTGCTTAATGCTTTACATGTTGGAGACAAGGTCATGTTACTTTTATAACAGTGTGTTTATTATGCCTACTTCATAGTTGAGTACACCTAGGAAGGCAGATGTCAGTCACTGAACCCAGATAGTTTCAATCCTAACAATCTAAAGTCTCAAATTAGGGATTTTCCCTATAGCAAAGTCAGGGTGGGGATGGGTATAAACACAAACAATTTTTTAAGATTTATTTATTTATTTAAAAGAGTTACAGACAGACAGGGAGATACGGGGGGTGGGGGGGATCTTCTATCTGCTGCTTCACTTCCCAAATGCCTGTAATGACTGGGAATGAGCCATGCTGAAGCAAGGAGCCAGGAACTTCTTCCAGGTCTCCCACATGGGTGCAGGGGCCCAAACACTTGGGACATCTTCCACTGCTTTTCCAGGTACTTTAGCAGGGATCTGGATTGGAAGTGGAGCAACTGGGACATGAACCATTGCCTGTATGAGATGCCAGTATCGCAGTTGGCAACTTTATCTTCTATGCTACAACACCAGCCCCCAAACAAAAATTCTTAACCCACTGATGAAAATTGAGTAAACCAATGTCTTTAAGTTACATCTAGTAAGTGTTCTTATTTAAATACAAGAGCTGCTCTGTAAGTCTATCCTTTAAACGTATGTGCTTTTGTTTTTCTCTTTTATTTCCTTTCTGTATTTTCAGGCATTGATCTGAAACCCAGTTCAGCTCCTGCTACACAAGCCCTGACTCTGAAGTCCAGGATACCCAGGAAACGCTTCTTCTAAGAGTGGATTTTTCTTTCCTTGTCTCCCATTTTTCATGCTCATGGCCTCACATGTGCTCCAAGAATTCTGAACCTGGACATTGTATCTAAACCAATGATTGTTTAGATACTGACCCTTTTGCTTTCACTGTGAGAGTGACAAGTAGGTGACAAGACAGGAAATGAATGGATAGGCTATTGCAGACTTTGGAAGAATGTCAATGGATTTTTGAGCCTACATGCAAAATGTTACTAGGCCATTTGATCATGAAAGCTCCCAAGGAATTGTAAACTCTCTTTATTGGTCTATGACTGCAAATATCCTAGGTTAACTTTAATAAGAGGCTTGGAAATTGTCACCATCACTAAAAATCCTAGCCAATCCTCCAAAGGTTTCCAAACTCTTGTAAATTTTATTCTAATGAATGCCTTTCCAACTTTATAGTAAAGAGAGCCAATAGTCCCAGGCTGGGGTTTCACTTTATGCCACTTTCTATTTTTAAAGCCTTACAGAGATAGGTTTCTGCATAGGAGAAATGAATTTTCAGGTTTTATTGAATTATACTAATGTAATAACAGCAATGATGATGATGATATGTACCATGTACTGTTCTTGTCTACTGCTGGAAAATGTGCTTCATAAACAATTTTATATTTATCATCTCACTGCTCAAGCAGCCCTAAATAGTGTCTCCCTGTGAACCCCCTCTTACTGATGAAACTGAGGCAGTTTAAAGAACTTGTTCAGAGTCACAGAGTTAGCAATAGAGCCTCATCCTAAAACCTGCAATCACATTCCAGGTTCTATGTTTTTATCAGTATCTAAGTAAGAGGTAAAAAGACCAAACAATTACCTGGACGTCTGGGCAGTTACCAGTTGCCTGCAGCATTGGTTCACTAGGTGAATACCACTTTGTTACCAAGTGCATGAGTGTACAGAGGTTGCCATTACAAAATCAGACAGACTGGCTGGTTTAAGCAGCAGAATTTTCTTTCCAGCAGTTCTGGAGGCTGGATGTCCCGCATCAAGGGATGGACAGGTTGCTTTCTCCCGAAGCCTCTTCCCTTGGCCTGTGGATGCTGCATTCCAGTTTTGTCCTCAGGTGGCCTTTTCCCCAATGCACTTGTGTTCCCCGTGTGTGTGTCTTCTTTCTCTGATAAGCACACCAGGTGTGTTGCATTAGGGCCCATTATGTGATCTCATTTGACCTCAACCATCTCATTAAAGACCTTATCTCCCATAGTCACACTCTGAATTATACTGGGGTTAGGACCTTACCATATGAACTTTGGAAGAACACAGTTCAGTTCATAAAACTTGCTGGGATTGACATAAAATATCTCAGCAACTGAGTTTCCACTTATAAATGTTTTTTAAAATTTATTTGAAAGACCGAGAGAGAGAGAGAGAGAGAAGAGACAGACAGAGAGAGAAAGAAAGAGAGGAGGTATCTTCCATCTGCTGGTCCATTCCCCAAATGCATGAAACAGAAAGGGCTGGGAAACTAGAACTCAATCCAGGTCTCCCACATGCCTAGAGGGGATCCAAGTACTTGAGACATTACCTATTGCCTTTCAGGGTGTGCATTAGCTGCAGTCAGAGGTAAAGTTGGGAATTGAACACAGGCATTCTGATGTGGGAAACAGGCATCTCAAGTGGCAGCTTACCCATTGTACCAAATGCCTGTTTTCATTGTCCTCTAGCTACGCCAGTAAGGCCATATATATATTCTCTTTATTCATGGGGTTGGTATAAAATTCATTAATTCATTCAACCAAAATAAGATAAAACTCTATACCATTACTGAGGAAGGATAAATAGGTAAAAATGTCAAGTACTAATCATTATAAAATGTGTGTGAAATTTGTAAAATACCCTCATTTATGCAAAACATTTGGAAGTTCTCTAGTGTAATTCAGTAATCAATCTCCTTTCATGTCTCTGATGATTATTATTTTTGGTGACATTTTAGAGAAGAAAATGTCTTTAGTAAAAATAGAAAATTGCATACGAACTGTATTTTCCCATCTCTCTCAGGTATTGCCTCCATGTCTACCCATTCCTCAATCTCTGAAAGTGTAGAGGTCATTAAATAAAAACAAACAGGGGGATGGCAGTGGTGCGAAGAAATACACTAGGCATATATTGATGGAAAAGAAGTCGTTGTTACATGAGTCCTGAATCTAACTTTAGAACAACAAATAAAATAAGCAAAGCAGTGTAATTTAGTATGCATTCTGAAGAAGACATATTATATGAAGTAGTGCATAGTAGAATTTCTCTTATTAATACCTCTGGAAAATTGTACAGGCTATATTCTCCTTTAGGAGCTTCCCAATTTAGAATTTAACTAAAGGATATGCAAAGTTCTATGAAAAAATACCATTTGATCAGCTTTTTTATTTAGTGTTTTAAAAATATCTACTTATTTACTTGAAAGGTAGAGAAAGAGAGAGAGAGGAAGAGGGAGAAACAGTGATACACACATACGCACATGCACACACACAAAGAGGGAGAGAGAAGGAGAGAGAACTCTCAACCTCTGGTTCACTTGTCAAATGGTTGGCAGCTGGGACTCTAACACAAGATCTGAAATGTGATGCTGGTGTGGCAAACAGTGGCTTAACCTGCTGCACCACGCTGCTTGCACTGATCAGAGTTTTTAATGTTTTATTTTTAATTTTTTAAAAAGATTTATTTATTTGAAAGTCAGAGTTACACAGAGAGAGAGAAGAGGCAGAGAAAGAGAGAGATGTCTTCCTTCCATTGGTTCACTCCTCAAATGGCGGCACTGTTCAGAGCTGAGCTGATCTGAAGCCAGAAGCCAGGAGCCTCTTCCAGGTCTCCCATGTGGGTGCAGGGGCCCAAGGACTTGGGCCATCTTCTACTGCTTTCCCTGGCCATAGCAGAGAGCTGGATTGGAAGTGGAGCAGCCAGGACACGAATCAGTACCCATATAGGATGCCAGCGGTGCAGGTGGTAGCTTTGCCCACTATACCACAGTGCCGGCCCCAGTGATCAGAGTTGATATTTAGTAATGTTGTCAAAACTTGGTGTTTTGGGGCCAGCGTGATGGCTCCCTGGGTTAAGACACTGTGAGTGAGATCCCAGTGGAAAGAACAGGTCTTCAAAGAGGGAGGTGCCTTTCTCTGAAGGGAGGAGAGAACCTCCACTTTGACTATGACCTTGTCTAAACAAGATAAGAGTCGGAGAACTCAAGGGGCTTCCATAGCCTTGGAAACTCACGACTGGTGCATAGGGAGATTACTGATGCCATAGACAGGAGTGTCAATTTGTAAAGTCAACAACAGGAGTCACTGTGCACTTACTCCTCATGTAGGATCTCTGTCCTTAATGTGCTGTACACTGAGGCTTAATGCTATAACGAGTACTCAAACAGTATATTTCACTTTGTGTTTCTATGGGGGTGCAAACGATTGAAATCTTTACTTAATGTACACTAAACTGATCTTCTGTTAAAAAAAAAAAAAAAGAAATTATCAATTCCCAACTTGACTCTCACTGGGATTAAACATGACAATAGGTCTGATCTGATTTCATCATCATTTAAAAAAAAATCATCTATTATTTTTCACTTTATGTTTCTGTGTGGGAACAAACTGTTGAAATCCTTACTTAAGGTATACTAAGCTGATCTTCTGTATACTAAGATAATCGAAAATGAATCTTGATGTGAATGGAAGGGGAGAGGGAGTGGGAAAGGGGAGGGTGGTGGGTGGGAGGGACGGTATGGGGGGGAAAGCCATTGTAACCCATGAGACGTACTTTGGAAATTTATATTCATTAAATAAAAGATAAAAAAAAATAGAAAAAAAAAAAAAAGACACTGCCTGTGACACTGTCATCCCATACAAGTCCTGGTTCGAATTCCGGATGTTCCACTTTCAATCCAGTTCTCTGCTAATGCACCTGGGAAAACAGTGGAAGATGGCCCAGGTACTTGGGCCACTGCCACCCATGCAGATTGAATTCCAGGTTCCTGGTTTCAGCCTGACCCAGTCCCAGCCTTTGTGGTAATTTAGGGAGCCACCCACCATTAGATGGAAGATCTCTTTTTCTCTGTCTCTCCCTCTCTCTCTGTTACTCTGACTTCCAAATAAATAATAAAGAAATCTTTAAAAAAAATTTCATTTTATCTTGAAAGGAGAAGAAGGAGACAGAGAGAGAGAAAGAGAGAGAATTTTCTGCCCGACGATTCATTCTCCAAGTATCTGTAAAAGCCAGGTCTGGGTCAGGCCAAAGCCGGGAGCCGGGGGCTTCACCCAGATCTCCCGCATGGATGGCAGCAGGCCACTGTAGGCACATTAGCAGGAAGCTGGATAGAAATGGTGCAGCTAGGACATGAACTGTTCCTCAGATGTGGCGTGTGGGTATTGCAAATGGTGACTTAAACTAATGGACCATAATGCTGCTCCCTTACCCCAAAATTCCATTCTTAGAGGCATGTATACGTCAAGCAAATTTATGACTGGCTAGGATCATGCCATCCTATAGTTATCTGATGTATTCTCTGGGAGACCCCTTTTAATACAAAAGGGCAAGTTATGACCATGACATCATTTCAATATAAAATATTTTCTTTCCTGCACTAGGTCTACCCAACATCGGAAGATTAAATTTCAGTGCCACATTTGAACTAACAGTAATTTTGGATCTGGGGTGATTGGGCCATCAAACTGTACAAAGAAAGAACTAAGGGGGAATAAAAGACCTGTAATGATTAAAGAATGAAACATTTTCTCAGGCAAAGAAAGAGGCAGACTTTTCTAAAGAGAAGCCACAGGGAGCAGAGAGTAACTAGGGAGGGCCCTGGTATCTTGAGAAATGCTTTTCAGAAAGGTTCAAGATAACAGAGGAATCCAAGAAAAGCTGGTTAGATGAACTTTGGGAAGAAAAGTCCAGAGGGAATCTGTTCAACTGTCCTGTAGCATGGTGGGACAGAGAATTTACTAGCCTCCACCCTAGCAATGACTCCCACGGTTTGAGCACATCCTAGTGTTGCTCTTCAAGGACTTCAGTTGGTCAGCATGCAGCCCTTCGCTTGCGGACTCTCACAGGTGGGCTGCCCATCCTGCTGCATTAGTTAACTATTGCTACGATGATGCTGCCTGATAAACCACCCTGAAACCTTGAGGTTTGAAACAGCTGCCATCTTTTGTTTCTAATGGGTAGGTGGGTTTGTGGTTTTGGGTCTTCCTCTGGGCTCCAGCATGCATTTGCAGTGAGCTTGTAGGTAAGCTCAGATGTGCATGGGCTAGAATGGCCTCTGCTGAGACGAATCAACTCTCTTCCGCACTGTCTCTCATCTCCCAGCAGGCTAGCCTGTGCTTGTATTCATTGCAGTGGCAGGAACCAGAAAGAGATGTGCACCAGGCCTCTTCAGATCTATGTTCCTGTTTGGCAACAATTAGTTCTGCAACATTCTACTGGTCAAGGCAACTCAAGAGGCCAGCACCAATTCAATTTGTGAGAGATTGGATGCCACTTAACCCGAAAAGCTACAAAATCAAATGCCAGATGAAGAGAGGGGAATAAGAGGGGCCATTTTCCACATATGCCTGGAAACTTGGCTCACTTCCTTAGCAGGTTTCAGGGCACCAATAAATCCAAGGAAAATGGAGTGTTGACCTGGCTGCTCCTGTTGAGTCATAATGGGACATCCTTCCACCCTGTGCTTGGATTGAGATCAATTGACTAAGCTCAGACTCACTGACTCTGGACAGGGATTAATGATGTTCTTAGTTTAAACTTTAAAAAGCAGTTACCAGCAATAAAAATGCAGAACAACCTGAACTGCAATGTGAAACACACAGAAGATACACATTTAGGACAAAATAATGCACACATTTGTAAAACAATTTTTAAAGCTAGAAGCATAATTTGGAGGTGGAGGAACACAATAACAGGGCAAAATCTAAAGGAGAATTAGACACATTATCCCTCAGGCACAAGCAAATTAGAAATTTGGTTGTAAAGCAAATGCAGCTTGTTACAGATTCTGTACTACATCCTCTGACTGTGGATGTGGTTTTGACAATGCAGCAACTTCAGCAAAAACACTATCAATTCAACTGAATGCTCTTTGTCCTCTCACTGTTGCCATCTGCCCTTCATTGCTGAAGTCCTTAGAAAGCCCATGCAGAATATTAAAATGTGTGGTGGCTAATAAAATCACTATGGGATACATTACTTCTGTTCATCATTATTAATTGAAATAAATAACCTATGCCTCATCTCCATTTCATCAAAATGTGCATGTTTTAGAGATCATCAAACTTTCTCTTTACTTTTCCATTGTGGTTAGGGTTGCGAAAAATCTTTCTTTTCTAATTTTGGATTAGGCAAATCACAAAGGCAGTAGAGTATGGCATTAGGAGAAGATGCTAAAGGAAGTATAGTAATTGAGACTACAAAGTGTAAAGTTACTTATAAAGTTACTCAAAGATGGGAATTGCTATAGAAGATGATAGTCATCTGCAGCTTGATGGAAATGAGAACCTTGGAAAGTGGATAAAAACTGTAGCATGAGGGTATCTGAATGCATAAAAAGAAACCCTCCTCGTTGTAAGAGATCATAAATCTACTCTGAATGTATTTGAATGTCAAGCATAGTGCAGCAAAGTGTTTCTAAAAATTTGAGAACTTGTTTATTTCACTGCTTCAGAAACATTTTCTGTTTTTCCATTTGACCCGCAATAAAAATGCAGCTCAAAATAAAAGTATTCACCCTTCTTTAGGGTCTCATCGCTTTTAAATTTGTTGTACCATATATTTTCACATGTCCCTTTCCCCCCACATTTTGCACAAAACACATAAAGGGTGAGAATATGCTCATTTGAGAGAGAGAGAGAGAGAGAGAGAGAGTCTGTCTGTGTGTGTGCATGTGTGTGCTTAAGACTGAGAAATTTAAATCCCTGCATCTTTTAAAAGAATCTTGCCTGATCTCAGATAGATAGTGTTAAATATGATGCTTTTTAAATTTAAAATTTTGGTTCAATTTGCTATTCAGCTTTATAATATTGGCTTGCAATGGGAGCAGGCTATCTTTTATTCATGACAACGTGAAGGCTTGTAGCATCGTTTTAGGGTAAAGTCACCTTCTTGCACGATGAATTGGGTGTCTTCTGATTACCTATCAGCTTCCAGACTCTTCAGCCTGATCTCAGTGGCCACACTTTCTCTGCTGTCCTCCACTTCCTAGTCTTCCATCTAGCAGGCCCACTGGCATTTTTGTGATACTCCTCTCTCCCCTGCTTAGAACTACCCTGAGTATAAAGTCGGTAATGCAGAGTGGGCGGAATGGGACATCCTTATTCCATGTGTGGATGTCATCTTTATTCTGAAAGCTATAAGGAATTCTCAGCAAGACAGAGAAAGCCATCTTGCCCAGGTCTGTGGAAGGGACGCTGATTTGCAAATTGCAGAGATATCATTTCTGGAAGCAGCAGCTGTTGCTCTCCTGGAGGAGTGCTCATGGCTGGCAGCGGGCAAACCCCACCTTCCTTTGTCCAGGCATAAATCTTAGGGTGGGAGGTGACAGGGTGAAAGTCTTTTTCCTGGGGATGATTGTGGTTTTCTTCCTCTCACAAGCAAAAGGATGGCAAAGGCTATTATTTCACACTCTAATTTTTTATATATTTTCTCCATTTAAAAAGTCTCTTCTTGGGGCCAGCACTGTGGTGCAGCCGGTTAAAGCCCTGGCCTGAGGCGCCGGCATCCTATATGGGTGCCAGTTCGAGACCTGGCTGTTCCACTTCTGATCTAGCCCCCTGCTATGACCTGGAAAGGCAGTAGAAGATGGCCCAGGTCCTTGGGTCCCTGCTCCCACGTGGGAGACCCAAGAGGAAGCTCCTGGCTCCTGGCTTCAGATTGCCACAGCGCTGGCCATTGTAGCCATCTGGGGAGTGAACCATCGGATGGAAGACCTCTCTCTCTCTCGGCTTCTCCTCTCTCTGTGTATCCCTGACTTTAAAATAAGAATAAATAAATCTTAAAAAAATTAAAAAAATAAAAAGTCTCTTCTGTTTTCTTCACTAAATTATTGGTCAGGGAAAAGTAACAGTAGATTAAGTGTCAAACAAATATGGAGAGATTCATTTGGAATATATCATCTACCAAATGGATATTCTTGTGCAAGTCAGAGTTTCCTGGTCAGTTTCTTTGCTACCAAATGGATGTTATCAATAATCTATGTAGTAGGCTGGCGCCACAGCTCAGTAGGCTAATCCTCCACCTAGCGGTGCTGGCACACCGGGTTCTAGTCCCAGTCAGGGCACCGGATTCTGTCCCAGTTGCCCCTCTTCCAGGCCAGCTCTCTGCTGTGGCCAGGGAGTGCAGTGGAGGATGGCCCAAGTGCTTGGGCCCTGCAACCCCATGGGAGACCAGGAGAAGCACCTGGCTCCTGCCTTTGGATCAGCGCGGTGCGCTGGCCGCAGCGCGCCAGCCTCGGCGGCCATTGGAGGGTGAACCAATGGCAAAGGAAGACCTTTCTCTCTGTCTCTCTCACTGTCCACTCTGCCTGTCAAAAAAAAATATAATAATCTATGTAGCAAGATTGTTGTGAGAATTAAGTTAAATATGATATTTAGAGATGACCATATATGTGTTTTCCTACACATACTAAGGATTTAGTTAAAATATAATTGGAAAGTGACAATGTGCTTTAATTTTTAAAAGAACACTCATCGGCCAGCGCCGCAGCTCAATAGGCTAATCCTCCGCCTGTGGTGCCGGCACTCCAGGTTCTAGTCCCGGTCGGGGCACAGGATTCTCTTCCAGGCCAGCTCTCTGCTGTGGCCCAGGAGTGCAGTGGAGGATGGCCCAGGTCCTTGGGCCCTGCACCTGCATGGGAGACCCAGGAGAAGCACCTGGCTTCAGATAGGTGCAGTGCACTGGCCGTAGCACGCCGGCCGTCTTGTCTCTCTCTCTCACTGTCCACTCTGCCTGTCAAAAAAAAAAAAAAAAAAACACTCATCAATCCTCCATCTACTTGTACCTTGGAATTTCACCTTCATGTATGCAAGAGTATGGATAGATTCATGATTTATGCATATATTTAACAGTTTCTGTGGGGGTGCCAATATACAGTCAGCAATAGGGTCAGGACATAGTGTATAAAGTGCTAGGTATGTGGGCATAGAGCGCTAGTATTCAGGAACTCCAGAAAGGAGACTCCAAGAAGTTACAACAGTCTAAGAAAAGAAATGCGAGGTGAAGTAAGTTGATGTTAAACGGATGAATTGGGTATTCTAGACAGGGGAGAGAAGAGTGAATCTTCCAGGATGTGCAGTGTCATGTTTTGAAGCACAGGTTCATGATTGTGCTCTGCTGAGACTATTCTCCTTGAGCCAACGATGTGTTTCAGGGTCAAGGATGTGTGAAGAACTTGGCATCTTTGAAAGGCAAGGGACATGCAGATTACAGCGGGCTTTAAAATCTAAAGTGAGAGTTACCTTTGAGTCAACAGCAGCAGAGAGGTGGTATAGGTTCATAAGCAAAGGTTAATATAACGGAGAACTTTCTTTTGATGGTCACAAGTGGAATAATTTGGATTAGAAAAAGGAAGCTTATTTAACAATTCTTGATGTGATAGCAAGAATCTGTTCTTGTCTGTACCAGGAGGGAAGTAACAAAGCTTTCTAAACAAGTAAGATTGGTGGTGGGACTATAGCTAAGAGTCATTTTTGACAAATTATTGCCAGAACGTAGACATACAAGTTACAGAGGGAGACAGAAAACCTCTGATGTTTCCGGATTGGATAACAAGATAGTGATGAAAACTTGTGATACATTGGGAAGAGTGTTTGTGTTAAGAAGATACGAAGCCAGGCTTTGGGGAATGCTGAATTAGTGGAAGGGTACCTACATGGAGATGTCCTGGAGGCACTTGCTGATAAGTTTAAGGCAAGTTCCTTAGCATTATCCTGAACCTGAACTCAAACAATAACCTCAACCCTAATCTTAATCCCTGTCCCAATATCATTCATAAATTATGGTAAGAAGCAAACCATTGGCAAAGGAAAAATAAAATATGAGACAGCCTGCCTTTCAACCAGAGGAACTGCTTTCAGGCAGCCCTTGCAAAATGGTTGGATAATTACTGTTAGTTTGGGTGAAGGAAGACTCTCTTTTATGTCTCCCTCTCAGGTACACATAGAAGAATATATCTTCAAGTAGCCATGAGTTTTACAGGAGCAAGTCTTCCCCAATCTTTCATACATCATAAATTTCAAACGAGCACAGCTTTCCACTTTCTGATCTACAGACCCAGAGGGGGAACAGCTATGCTATGGTCAAGATTTATATTTTCTCTCTCCCAACCCATTATATTAACTGAATTGGCAAAGTTGGAACCATTGAGTACTTGACTTGGTAAAAATCCGATCAGATGAATCCTTATAGCATTCTAAAGTTAATTGCATGGTTATCTGGTCTATTCCTGATGGATTCAACATAAAGTGAGCCTGGAATTTTGTGCTGCCTATGGCAGTATCCAAAAATGTTTATGTTTTATTTATAACACAGCTAAGTATAAATATCAAGTTATATGGTCTCCACCTCCACCTTCTTAAAATAAGTCAAGTACTGAGAAACATGTCTTCGTCATTTCTCAGATTTCCCTCCTTCTTCTGTAAACAGCCTTATCTCCTGTTCTCCCATAGGTAAATGCTTTCCCAAAGCTCAACTCACTATTTCAGACCTTCTAAGTACTTTCTGAGGGACAATGTCTCTGAGTTCCTGCTAAAGATGATGCACACATTCAGAGAAGTATAGAAATTGCCTCGAACACCATCAGTCAGAGAAATTCACACGGGCCAGGTGCTACCACAGGGGTCGGATGAACCCAACCAGCTCTTCTCCTGCTTCTCTTGGGCAGGCTCTGAATCCCTCCTGATGATAACACAGTGGATTCTGTGATCACCTAGTTCTCCCAGCTCCCTCCAGCAGCACACGTGCCCCTTGCTCACTAAACACAGTACTGGTACTGAACTGAAATGTGGCGCTGATGCTTAGGTCACTGCTGACCTCAGCAGTGGAGGGGAGAGTGATAAAGCCATCAGGTAAGCTCCTAATTCCATTTTATAGACAAAGGAAATGATCTCTCTTTTAGTGACTTACAGAAAGTCACAGATAACTTTTATTTTTCTAAGGGAGGGAAAGAGTAGGAAATTTTTATCCCGTACTGTGAGTTGAAAAATCTATAACATGGTGACTCAATGTTTTCTTACTGTTCAATGCCTTGGTATATTATTTCTAGAAAACCATATGCAAAGGTTGCTTCTATTTAAGAATGGTTGATAGCTTCTGCTGCCTCATATGCTATATTTCTCTTTCTGATTGATGGCAGTGGAATAATTCCACAGTGAATATGATATAAGGCTAAGAGACCAACATTATTTCCTTGGTGAATTGATTACTTGCCTCTGAATTTATAGTTCTTACCAGCACTGCAAATTAATGTGGTTGATGCACTTAGGTATTCTGATTGTGTTTTACATTTAAATGCAGGCAGCTTAGACATTAAATATTGCAAGTTTATAACTCATAATCAGATGGTAGGTTCTGTGAACAAGTGGAGGTATTTGTATCATGTCTGAAAAGAGAGTGTTGTTGAAATATTTGTGGATCACTATGTTGGGAACTATATCCTGGAAAACATGAAATATGTCTGGCAGCCATCTATTATTCATTAGATCAACATGCATTTGATTTCAACAGCTTATTGTAGATTCACATGGAGGAAAAATGGACACATGCACCAATACCATGGGATGATATACATAGTGTATATGCACATAAATAAATTAGATTCATATATGTGAAATTACCATGTAGGTTTAAAGTGATTTTAAAATTGTGCTTATGCACATACGTTCAGATATAAAGAAAGGTTTTCATTGCTTTCAGATGTACAGCCTTCCTATTTTTGAAGGTGAGATGCTAGAAGGAAAATTGCCAAGGCTGTGATTTGGGGTTGTGGAGGGAAAGTGTTTGTTGCTACTTTGCAAGTTATAATACTCAAATAACTTAACATTTTCTGTACTCAAACATAGGACGTTAGAATGAAGAAGACTTCTGAAATTAATTACGATAACTGTCCCAGGTTCCAGGTCACTAAACAGCAACCTCCAGCAGCAAGTGACACACAGCAGTCAGGCCAGACTTCCACCCTTCACTGGTAGGGTCTGCACCTGACCCAGCCCCGTGCTCTTGCTGATTTGTTATGATTTTTTAGGTATTTTAACTGCCTGCAAAGTAGAATCCAAATATCTATGTTATTTGACTTTTTTTAAAAATTTATTTGACAGATAGAGTTAGACAGTGAGAGAGAGACAGAGAGAAAGGTCTTCCTTCTGTTGGTTCACCCCCAAATGGCTACTATGGCTGGAGCTATGCTGATCCAAAGCCAGGAGCTAAGTGCTTCCTCCTGGTCTCCCATGCGGGTGCAGGGCCCAAGCACTTGGGGCATCCTCCACTGCCTTCCTGGGCCACAGCAGAGAGCTGGACTGGAAGAGGAGCAACCGGGACAGGAGCCTGGCGCGCAGGGCTGGTGCCACGGCTCACTAGGCTAATCTTACTCTGCCTGCGGCGCCAGCACCCCGGATTCTAGTCCCGGTCGGGGTGCTGGATCCTGTCCTGGTTGCTCCTCTTCCAGTCCAGCTCTCTGCTGTGGCCCGGGAAGGCAGTGGAGGATGGCCCAGGTCCTTGGGCCCTGCACCCGCATGGGAGACCAGGAGGAAGCACCTGGGTTCTGGCTTTGGATCGGCGCAGCGCGCTGACCATAGTGGCCACTTGGGGGGTGAACCAACAACGGAAAAGGAAGACCTTTCTCCCTCCCTCTCTCTCTCTCTCTCTGTCTAACTCTGCCTGTCAAAAAAAAAAAAAAAAAAAAAAAAAAAAGAAAAGAAAAGAAAAGAAAAAAAGAACCCAGCGCCCATATGGGATGCCGGTGCTGCAAGAGGAGGATTAACCAAGTGAGCCACAGCGCTGGCCCCTTGACTTTTTTAAAATTAGTGTTGTCCTTAGGACTTCCTAAGGCAAGCTAAAGTAATCAAGAATTTCTTAAGTTCCTTGTATATTTTCTAAAATCTTAATTTATTCACTTGAGAGCAGAGAGAGAGGAGTTGAAAGAGCTCCCATCTCCTGGCTCCCTCCACAAATGCCTGTAATGGCCATGGTCAGGCTGAGCCAAAACCCAACTACTCAGTCTGGGGTAGCAGGCACTCAACAACTTGAGCCATCGCCTGCTGTCTTCCAGAGTCTGCATTGGCAGAATCTGGAGTCAGGAGCCAGGAGCATGTTACTGAGCCCAGATACTCCAGTATGAAACATGGACATCTTAACTTGCCCCTTAATCACTCGACCAAATGGCCTGCTTGTAGGTTCTATGTTTTTGATGACAAATTGCAATCTCCATGCAAAACAAGATATCATTACGATTTCAAAGTATCGTTCTTTTGAGACAGAGAAAAAATTGTTGTGTTTTCCTTAAATATATGGATGCAATATAAACAAATATTATTTCCTTTTAATGCTGATCACCAAGATTATGAGAAGTTTGACCCCACACTAACTGTTGCCTGGGGACACCTTTGTTTTCCTGTTGTGATGGCACATTCACACCAGGACCTAGCAGTTGTCCTTTCAAATGATTGAAATCTGAGTGCTATCCTCAGGCATCTTGAATACCTTTGGGGATTTCTTGGAAGCATAATTTATTCTGGGTAGTTTTTATTTCTATTGGTAGAAGTGTGAAGAAGTACCCTTTAACTAAAGATAATTGATGTCATGTGGATAAATTTAATTGGGATAGAAATGCATGTGTACCTATTTAGCTGATTCACTGACATCTGTATTTGTACAGAAGCTGCAGGCTGTAGAAGCTTCAAGTGACCTTATTCGATAACAAAAATATAGAAACCACCACATAATATGTATACATATTTTTTAAAAAATCCAATTATCTGTTCCTTAAATGATTTGTGAGGTCCCTCTCCAAAGCTGAAAAGCTAGTTGGATAGCATGGAGCTGGCTCCTTGAGCACCATGAAATGGATTTGAGTGACTGGCAACATCTACTGTTTTCCAAAATTGCACACAAAAATTATAATGCAATGTGCTTATCATCTGATGTTATTTTGAGTTTACCTTTCAGGATATCATATTTCTTTTTTTAACTTATATTTAGTAAATATAAATTTCCAAAGTACAGTTTATGGATTACAATGGCTCCCCCCCCCCCATAACTTCCCTCCCACTAGCATCCCTCCCATCTCCCGCTCCCTCTCCCATTCCATTCACATCAAGATTCATTTTCAATTATCTTTATATACAGAAGATCAATTTAGTATATATTAAGTAAAGATTTCATCAGTTTGCACCCACACAGAAACACAAAGTGTAAAATACTGTTCCAGTACTAGTTATAGCATTACTTCACATTGGACAACACATTAAGGACAGATCCCACATTAAAAGATTTATTTTATTTATTTGAAAGAGAGAGTTACAGAGAGAGGTAGAGACAGAGAGAGAGGTCTTCCATCCACTGGTTCACTGAAACAACTGGAGCTGTGCCAATCCGAAGCCAGGAGCCAGGAGCTTCTTCTGGGTCTCCCACGTGGGTGCAGGGGCCCAAGGACTTGGGCCATCTTCTACTGCTTTCCCAGGCCATAGCAGAGAGCTGGAAAGGAAGTGGAGCAGCCAGGACTCAAACCGGCACCCACATGGGATGCTGGTGCTTCAGGCCAGGGCTTTAACCCACTGCGCCACAGTGCCAGCCTCGAGGATATCATATTTCTTAAGACTGACATGGGAAATTGTTTTAACACAGTAAGTTGCTTAATAGTCCAAAGTTAGCATTTGCCTCTTATAAATAATCTTATATCTGTCTGCTTTGATTTTTTTTTAAAAGCTTTTTATTCCATGTGGCTGGCGCTGTGGCCAGGTTAAAGCCCTGGCTTGCAGCGCCGGCATCTCATATGGACACTGGTTTGAGTCCCAGCTGCTCCACTTGTGATCCAGCTCTCTACTATGGCCTGGGAAAGCAAGCAGTGGAAGATGGGGCCCCTGCACCTGTGTGAGAGGCCTGGAAGAAGCTCTTGGCTTCGAATCAGCTCAGCTCTGATGTTGAGGCCATTCGAGGAGTGAACCAGTGGATGGAAGACCTCTCTCTCTCTCTTTCTCTCTCTCTCTGGCACTACTTCTCTCTGTCACTCTTTCAAATAAATAAAATAAATATTTAAAAAATCTTTATTCCAGAAGCTACAGAATGTCTTCCTAGGCAGTGGAATAAAGTGAATCTTAATCATGTTGATTTATTTTTCTAAAAAATGTATCTAAACAGCACTATATTTTCTTAAAATATGAGAAAACTCATATGCAGTCTTTTATCTCATCATGATTTTTAATTTTTTTTATTCTATGTGCATTACAAACTTAATGAATCTGCAGTTTGAGGAAGTAGGATGCTGTCCAGTTGTTCCATCAGTCATGTGGCACTCAGCAAAGCCAGCCTTGTGAAATCACAGGTCTTCCATTCCTTGATTTCTACTCTTCTGTCTTAGCCTTCAGTAGATTCAGGAAGGCAAACAAGGAGAGAAGAACAGTTTTCTTGGAAGTCTGGAATTCTAAGTGCTTGATTGGCTTTGGTCAGAAAGAGTCTTGCTGGGACCACTGCTCTCTCAGAGCCAATGCCACTGGGTGGTAGAAGCTGTCACATTCAACTTCTTTGTGTTGGAAGTGATCTGTGTTCGGTGTATTTTCAGTTTACCAGCTAGAAATGAGCAGTTGGATACAGAAGAAATAGCAGCAGAGAAGTTTCTACTTACAGTTCTCCATGTCTTTTCTTCATTTTTCAAGTTCCAAGTCCAAGTTAATCAGATTGAAGCTTTCAAAGATGGTACATTATGTCTTCTCCTTATAATTGGTACAGTCTTCAGAAAAATACTTATTATTCTTGTATTCTTCCATCAAGAAAGGAAATGGATACCAAACAAACTTCAATCATTAACATTATTTTTAAAGATTTATTTGCGTATTTTGAATGTCAGAATAAAAGAGAGAGAGAGAGCACCCTCTTGCATCTACTGGTTCACTTCCTGGATGGCTGCAACAGTCAGCACTGGGCCAGGCCAAAGCCAGGAGCTTCATTTGGGTATCCCATGTGGGTTCAGGGGTCCAAACACTTGGACCATCTTCTGCTGCTTTCCCAGGCCATTAACAAGGAGCTGGATCAGAAATGGAGCTGCCAAGACATGAACTGATGTAGGATTGGCAGCATCCGAGGCAGTGGCTTTACCTGCTATGCCACAGCGCTGGCCCCAACACTACTATTTTTATTGAATCAAGTATCTTAAATTTTTATGTAATGTTCAAAGATTATATTTAATCAGAGTCCTTTAGCATGCCTCATTTATTTCTTTGTCATTCTGTGTTTTATTCATTTGAATTTCTGTGTTTGGGGTGTTAAAATGTTAACATCTTGTATAGCACAAGCTGTGCCAGGTTTTATAGGTCATCTCAACTTTGGTTATAGTTAGTCTTACTGTTGCTATGCAAAAATCTATAATAAGATCCCATTTGCTTTTGTAATTGCTCAAGAAAAAATACATTATTGGTATCATTTGGCTAAAGTAGAATTCACATGAAATTGTTCTGATGCAAATGATTACTTTTGGAGCTTGTTTTTTATACTTTATGAATACCTGATTCAAGGTACTTTCTAACATATGTATGTAGTAGTTGGGAATTTAAATATACTGTCTATTTAAAAAAAAAAAACCTATACCAATAATATCAGAAACACTTTTTTTCCCACCAAAGATGACAGTTATCATGGGTAGAGAGAACAGAGATGCATATTCCAGTTTCTTCCTAGTGGAGCAGGTCAACTCTCTAATCCTGTAGCTTTGGGAGATTAGGAGTTAAATGAGAGCAGAACAAGCAAAACACAGGGGGGTCTTATCAAAGATAACATTTTTTAATCTCCTGTTCTCTTCTTTTTAAAAAATAATATATCAAAGGAAGTATCCTTTATCCCTGAAAGGTAATTTTGACATATGTGTGACATTTATGATTGCTGTCAGGTAGCTGAAACTTTTAAAATCTCTTTATATTGCTAATATGACCTCAGTTCAGAAATTAGGACAGTCCCATGTCGTGATGAACACTTTGGAGCTGAATTACCATTAAATATTTTCGTCTTTCTTAGCTGGGGTTCTGTTCCAGGCTGGTGGCTGGCAGTGAGAGAGAGGCAAAGGTCATTTAACTACCAAAGTATATGTAAGGAAATTTAAAACATGATTCTCCTGCAGCTATGAAGTGGGCACATGTTAGAAATTTTGCAACTTATTAGCGAGGGAAGGAGCAGGATGATGAATTGGGTTAAAAAAGCATTAAAAAACAGATACCATCACTTGGGAATAGAAAGATGTGTTTTCCTATATTCCAAAAGGGCTGTTATTCTAGAATTAGATATTTTGGATTATATTTCAAACTGAACAGAAATCTTTAGGTTAATTTAAAATTTTGATTTTGGACTCTAAGTTGTATGAATAGTAAGTCAAATAATGAGACATTCCTCGAGGCTAAATCTGTTAGATAATGTTGCCAGTGTGGTGCTGAAAGGGCATGTGGTCATTCTTTGCTCAGATTCCTGAATTTTGGACAATTTTCCCAAGCAACTCTTCTCTAGAGTTCTGACTTCTTCTTTTCCATTTTTTATTCTATCAGGTTTCTGACTCTGAAGTCTTTGTGAAGAAGAGGAAGGGGTAGGGAGGTTTCTTCTATTGGTAGTTCAGAGGCTGGCGATGCCCTCCGTGGGCTTGGCAACCTTGCAAAGTAGATTCCTTCTCAGAAAGGTGCTCAGGGTTTGCAGAAGTTCTTGCTGTGTGCGCGTGACCATACTTCCCATAATGTGAGGGCTCCTTGTTTTCTTGTTTCCTGTTGCCCCCGCCCCCACCCCCAAGTTCTAGTGTTTCCAGGACTCCTCTACCTGGATTCTTCCTGTTGGAGTGGAGCACCTACCCCAATGGATGTCTATGAGGACAGTCCTCGTCCACAAACTGAATGGCTCTTGGCTTTCTCTTTTGCAGGGTCCATATCTGGCTTGCAGGACACCCTTTTGTACTCTGCACACACACACATGCACACACGCACACACACATGCGCACACATACACACACACACGGAGGACAGCTCACATGCAGTCCAGCAGTAACTCTCATTCTCTCCATAGCCAAAGCAGTTCCCAACCTGTATCACCAGCTCACTAATCTTCCTAGAGAATGGCAGATATGTGTCCACCTGGTTGCTTCTTTGTAAGATGTGGTACCTTTGAAACTCTTCCTTTTGAATTGAATTGAGGAGGAAAGAGTCTTCTATCCCTTTTGTGGGTAGCGATGGTTCCTATAGCATCCCTTTCATCATAAGAATCTTTCTTATGAATCGCCCTGTGCAATTCTCTCTTGACTTTTATATTTTCAACGTGAAAATAAGTAAAACACATTTTAAACTCACATTTTACTTGATATTTCCTTTGATATTGGATTTGTTATTGTCACATCTTATCTCACATTGATATCCACTTATACTAATGTGTCAGATCAAATAAGCACTTTAATAGTCTGTGATATTGGTTTTAGGCAATGACACATATCAGAGAGACACACCTTGCAGGCATACCATACTTGAAGTTTTCTCATGATAGTTTTATCTGCTAACTTTTGGAGAACTATCTGGAAGACACAATTAGAGCAATACTCTTGCATCCTATGTATGGAGGCATATGGGTGATGGACATAGGAATACAGCAGCCAAGAGAAGGCTCTGAGAGCCAGGTTGTTGTGAGATATATTGTTCCATTTTCTGATGTAAAAAGACATATGACATTAACATTTCCGCCAACCCATGTCCCCTTCCACATACGGACCATTTTTGTTTCTGAATTGCAGGCATTCTTAGAATTTTGACTCAACATCACAGAATATAGTAAGAATTTAGTGTTCCATATTGTGATTACTTATAGATTTCTCTTCCCATAGTTAACAATTTCCTTGAAGGGAGAAAGTATATTATGCTCAGTATTGTGTGCCCAGCCTCTTGAAGCTTGCCTGGTGCATAGTATACAATCAATAAACATTCATTGAATGAATGATTTAAACAAAGAGGGAGAAATACAGAGTGAGATTTCCTCCTGGGCCCCTGATTTGTAGAAAAACTAGAGGGAAGAAGATAGTGGGAGAGAGAACCATACTTACCCATGTTTGTAACCGCCTGTCTTCTACTTAAAGTGATTGATTCCTTTCTCATCTGTGCCCTGTGAATGTGTGTGGAAGAAAGTTATACAATTATTTGCAAAAGAAATTTGACAAATAATTATGTTGTATGAATATATATATATATAGGTTGCTATTTTATAAACTGTCTACCTTAAAATGAAAGGTTCTTAAAGATTATGATTTAATCTTTCATTGTAGCCCTGGCCACATTTAGAACTCATTTATTCAGTTGCATAAATGGCATGTGCCTTCCCTATTCTGTGGTTTGATTTCCTGTTTGGGGAAATTATCCTTTTTTATTCCTTTCTTTAGTATCCCAGTAGGTCTTTTGAAAGTGCCTCCTTCTCTTTATTTCTTCTTTTTACTGCACTAAAGCAAAATAAAACAGCAACCCTTATTTAGAATGTCGGCAATCTTATCCCTTGTGGCTATCCCCCTCTCTTTTAGAGCTTAAGTTTACTGTAGTACCACATCCCAACAGGATTTTCCTGGCAATGGATTTTCACATAAAGTATTAACTTATGGCATTATGCATAGCAAAAGAAAGGATCAAAATAGTATAGAGAGAAACTGCATTATTATTGTTAATAGGATTGTTGCAATAAATAGCCCTTAAAGAGCATACATCTGTTGCACTCAATGGTTTCTTACTGAATTTACCATGACATGTGTTTTACTGATAAGAGCCAACATTCTGATCCATTATTTCTCTAAAAGCCTGGTTAACAAAGTTAATACAAGACACTGCTATGTGATCTTGTGACACTTCATTGAAAGTAAGATTTTCTGTTCTGAAATTGAAGAAAACAATGCATATGTACCTCAAATATATGTTTGTAGTGCTTCTCCCCTCACTTGGATTACTAAGTTTAAGCTTTAACTAAAGATATTTTGTGGAAGTTTATATTGAAACAACATAGTTGCTTGTTTTCTTTAGGAAAAGTAGAAAAAATTATAACTTTTCTGATAAAATGTTAGGAAAAAATTAAAATACTTAAGTGAATAAATTATTGCATCTCTTAATAAAATGGTGTTTTACTTTTTTACTATATATAAGTTTACATCTCTTGATGACTGTAATATATAGGTATTTATTAAGGATGAGTTGTGTGTGATTTTGTACTGAGCAAGGATTATACAGTTGGTTCCAATGGAAGGGCCCTTTCTCATAGTGAATCTGAGTGTGCCTATCTACAGATTCCAGTCTGTGCTCACCACAGCCTTAGGGCAGTGCCAACAAGCTTCAGAGGGGTCTGTAGGCCTAATACTGCCTCTTGGTTCATTTTTATTGTTGACTAGTGTGCTTGGGAAGAGTAGCTGTCTTCAACACAGTTGAAGATGATGATTCCTCTTCATGAGCATGCACTTGGAATAGCTGTGTGAGAAAAGTCCTAGAGGCCTCAGTGAGAGACACAGAGACTCCTTACTCAAACTCACGTGTTGAGTGAAACAGTCCTTAGATTCCATACATTTGGAAAAAACTGATGTTTTAACTGGATTTTAAGCTCTGGACATAGTATTATCTGTGGAGATCTGACAGGGCCTAGAGAATCAATTTAATTTAGTACAATGTATACACAATTGAGGCACTTGGATTGTAGATCTCCGTTTTGGGAGTTACTTGCTATAATTATCTCCCTCTCTCAAATAATGTCCATGCCAACCTCTCAGTGATTTCTGACATATTCACTTATACAAGTAAAAAGACACTGGAAAAATAAATTACACAGTATTTTAATTAGATATTTCCTGAGTTTTTTTTTAAACGTATATGAACTCAGAAATAGAAATTTTAAGATGAGCAGCCCTCAATTTTAATGCATGTTGGATTAAAAAGTGTTATATTTATGAATAATATTAATGTAAAAATAGAAGCACACTAAATATGAATTTAATTGTACTGTGGTTTATTTTTACATATTTGAAGATAGCATTTATAAACATTTGTAATATATTTTCTCTTTATCATTGTTGGCAATTAGTCAAACATTTCTTAATGTAAACTAGGTGTCAAAGAGTGAATCCCTAACATAGTATAACAGCAATAGATAATGAAAGTTTAACTTATAATATTTTAAATTATGACTATTGCCTATGAAGGAATTACTCACAAACATGAGATCATGATAGAAAAACAATGGGGCTAGTAAAAATATGAGAATAATTATATCCAAAGTGAATTACAGTTCAACAGTAAAAAAGATTTTAGAAAAGTTGTAAGTATAAATAGATATAATAAAGAATGGTAGAGGTTGTTGATATAAAGATATCAACAACATGGATCAAGAATCAAATTATCCAGAATAATCTGTGCTATCTGTTATTAGAAAATGGTTCAGTAATGTTTGCTAGGATAAAATACCATTGTGGCCTCTCACATTAATTTTCTGTTTGGGGAAGTCTCTCTGTAGCCACTAAGAAGGGGTACAGCAAAGGTAAAGTACATTGTGTTATAACTTGAAAGGTGCCCAGTACATAACAAAGATTTTGATACAGGGGCCCCATATTTCTCATATTTACCACAATATCTTGACCAAGTAACATATTTTCTTAATTTCAGAAAGTCCTTCCTATATAATGCTTATATGGCAAAGGAAGCTACTTCTCACCATTTTGATATCAGAGCTAGTCCCCAACTGCAAACTTCAAATATATATCTGTGTCTATATATTTACCATCTATCTATTCTACCATTAATGGAAATACACACTTCAAAAGTTTTGTTTGTTTCAAAGAAATTTCTCCACAATTTTAAATTGTCGAGAGATCAAGGTTTTATTTTCTGTCCTCCTTTTCCAAAGTGTGTCTTTGTGATCATGGTATTTGAAGAACAAAATGTGTATATTTATTTTATTTTATGTGATTGACATCTGAATTATATGTAACCTGTTCTTTAAATAACTGTCAAACTTCTTTTGAGCTTGAATTTTTGTGAGCCAGACACAGATGATCCCAATGAAGATTATTTCCTTAATTTTACTGCATTTTTTAGTAGAAATTTTTTTTTAAGATTTATTTATTTATTTGAAAGTCAGAATTATACAGAGAGAAGGAGAGGCAGAGAGAGCAGTCTTCCATCTGCTGGTTCACTCCCCAAAAGGCCGCAACAGCTTCTTCCCAGTCTCCCGTGCGGGTGCAGGGGCCTAAGGACTTGGGCCATCTTCTGCTGCTTTCCCAGGCCATAGCAGAGAGATGGATAGGAAGTGGAGCAGCCGGAACTTGAGCCGGTGCCCATATGGGATGCTGGCACTGCAGGTGGCAGTTTTACCAGCTACACCACAATGTTGATCACAGTAGAAATGTTTTTAGGGAGAGGGAGAGAGACAGAGAGAGAGAGAGAGAGGGAGAGAGAGAGAGATCCTCCATCTGCTGGTTTACTCTCCAAAAGGCCACAATGGCTGGGTCTATTTCAGGTTGAAGCAGAATCCAGAAACTCCATCTGTGTCTCCCACATGGGTGGCAGGGGGCCCAAGTACTTGGGCCAGTATCCACTGCTTTCCTAAATGCATCAGCAGGAAGCTGGTTTGGAAGCAAAATAGTTGGAAACCTGCACTCTGGTATGTGATGCAGTTGTCAAAGGCAACAGCTCAATCTACTGTGCTCTAGTGCTGGTCCCTTTAATGAGATGCTTAATGAGAAAAACAGAAAGTAGTGTTTTTTAAATCATAAAATTTTGAATAGTAAACACTGGGAGCTGTGGAAAATTGCTTGTCTGCCATCTCCCTTGACAGTTGAGTTGTAGGTCTAACACTTTTAAAGAAAACATGTATGGACATTAAAGCCAATATATGTGACAAATTGTGTATACATGCATACATGAATATCATGTACATGCTGAAAGCATTTATCTACCATTTTAATATGCTTAACTTCTGGCCTCATTTACACATTTCTTTTTTTTTTTTTTAAAAAAGATTTACTTATTTATCTGACAGGCAGAGTTACAGAGAGGCAGAGAGAGAGAGAGAGAGAGAGAGAGAGAGAATCTTCCGTCCACTGGTTCACTCACCAGATGGCTGCAATGGCTGGAGCTGCACTGATCCGAAGCCAGGAGCTATGAGCTGCTTCTGGGTTTCTCAGGCAGGAACAGGGGCCCAAAGACCTGGGCCATCTTTTACTGCTTTCCTAGGCCATAGCAGAGAGCTGGATCGGAAGTGAAGCAGCTGGGACTCGAACCAGTGCCCATTAGGGATGCCGGCACTGCAGGTGGGGGCTTTACCTGCTACACCACAGTGCCGGCCCCTGCACATTTGAAGTGAGATAGAATGTAAGATAAGATTTTACGATAATTTTGTGCTCTTTTCAAAAACACTGTTTTAAAGAACATTTTGGAGGGAGTCTTAAACATGGGATAATTTGAACTCAGGGTTCCAAATGGAAAAAAAAAGGGTCACAGAGTTACTAGGTAATAAGTGTTTGGGGATCATGTTAAAATGTTTTAATATTTAAGAAAAAAATCAGAAGATTTTTAAGTCTCACAAAAGTTTGTTATAACTTCTGTATACTTTCTAACTTCAATTTCATAAATTATTTGTATATATTACTTTTCTTTCATGTAAATTTGCTTCAAAGCAATTTTTTGTATTGAAAAAGAGCTTCCATAAAAAGATGCACTTCATCTTCTGCTTCACTTATAATAACACTTTTTCCCCTTTTCAGGTAAATTCTTGGCTTTATATTGTCATAATGGTTGACTCTGTGTTACCCCTTGAAGTGCTTTGTGATCATATAATTGGGACTAAGTAGGAGCTAAATGCACCTAAGCTGAATGGTTGCTGCTCACCAACTACATAATTATTGTCAGGGAGGCTAAAAATGCAGAATGTCTGTCAACTTTAAAAGAGGTAGCAGCAGTAGGGAAGATGGAAATCACAGCTGGAGGTAATGATTACTCTGAGTGTCTTGCTACAGCAAACATAGCATTTGGAAATTCATGAACATTCCTTTTAAAAGTTCAAAACTCTTTGCAAAACAAACCATACATTAACTGAAACACCAATGACTACACTGCCTACACCCTAAGCTACCTATAATGTTTGGGAAGTTTATTTCTATGCAACTTCAAAAGAAAGAACCATGCATCTTTACTTCAGAAAGTGTAGGTGGCAAATAAGTTTGAGATAAATAATATAGATTGTTTTGCTTCTCTGACGTCTAATACACAGTTCTATACAAAGCACTTTTTCTAGTTTATTATTTGAAAAATGAAAGGACAATGTATATTCAAATTATTGTTTTAAAATGTGCTCATCTATTGCTAATAATGCACAGGACATGAGTTTTACTTCTTGGAATCCCTCATAAAAATATTAATTGCCCATACTCATTCTTTAAAAATCCATTTGGGTTAATAAACCCTCCTTTGTTGGAGAGTAATTAACTCTCTGGCTTATTCAGAAAGGAGGGAGGTTTTCTCCCATCCATTCCAGTCTGCAAATCCTCTGCTGTTCTGGCTGCCACCATGAGCCACTGAACACGTTAGTGCTGGTCACAGCACTGTCCCCTCTGAATTTATAAAGAGATGTCCTCTGAACCGACAATACTTGAGTGATAAAGACAGATATGTCACAATTTCTCTGACTCCTGCTAAATGATCAGTAATTATTTTTTTAATGAATAAATATATTTTGGTTTTCAAAATGCTACAAAATGTTGGTATTGGCCTTCGCTGAAGAAATGTTAACTTTTGGGTTTTCTTTGTGTTCATTTGCCAACTCTTTCACACGTATGGTCCTAAGCCCCCTCTGATTGAGACAAGGGAATTCATTGCAGAGACCTCTACTGCTCATAGAAGCACAAAGCCTGCAGAGCCTCAGAAAATACTATGTCCTGGAGTGCAGACTGCACCCTGCAGAAACTAGAGAGAGGAATGCTGGTGCTAAGAGGATTGCTTATCTCCTTAGGCTATTACTAATTTTATTTTCCTCAATTTATTGTTTTATAACAATAATTACATACAAAATAGATCTTCATTTTTAGTTGTCTGCATTTCTGATAGTGGAGTAAAAACACTGATACTAGGATGGACAGAAGGAAAATGAGTTGATTGTCTCTACATCAGGCACTAGAATTATTAGAGGGCATAAGGTCATGCTTTCCTAGGAGCTGATGCCTGATAGAGCCAGGATAGGAGCACAGGAGTGTGTAACTTTAAGTGTTCTTTCCATAACACCACTCTTCCCTAAAGTCTTGAAGGAATGAGTGAAGCACGAGTCATCTTGAAGATGCGGCAATTATTATACAGGGCCTGTGTGGGAAACATGGAGAATTTTGGATCTCATCTCTTAAAGAACGGACATTTTTGGGTCATGGAAGTGCAGTGGTGGTGCTGCCCAGGGAAGAGCTTCCAAACTGAGCAGTTACTTGAATTATTCTACTTTCAGATGATTTTCCCCTGACAACCACTTACCGAGGTCACTGGAACGTTGTGGTTCCCTGGTGTCAAGTTGGAATGAGAAAACTCAATTGTAAAGTACTACCATTTCATGGGACTGTAGTGATCCTAAGAAACTCGAAAGTATAATATGAAAACCATGAAGAACATTGAAATATTGTTCTCATGTTTCACACTAATTTGGAAGCCTACAAATGAAAGACTAGTTGGGTTCAGATCCTTGTCAGAACATGTAAGTATGTATGTATGCGATATGGGTTGCCTGGTCAAATATGTTGGGTAAGTTGAATACCATTTATGGAGAGAAACTTCAATGAGCCAATGTACACTACGTATCTCCAAGGGGCAGGAAGCATTGTTGACCAGAATTCTTTGATCCTGAGCCTTTTATACTTAAAGAATCACCAAACAGATAAGTGATTTTTCAAAATCAACAGAATCTCAAAACATTATAGTTGCAAGTAATAAAGCAGTCATTATCCCCTAGAAAGACACTGTGAACTCTTTACTAATCAGTTAATTTCACTAATTAATATTTTACTCTATAAATACAGTCTTTTCACATGCATTTGGCAGACCTATTTCTGAACAGATGTCTATAACTTACTAAATTTGATCACAAAATCCACCTTCCCCCCTGCTCCTGGGAGTTGATTCCTGTCCTCATTGCTGACCACAAGACAGAAGTTTGAGGTTGTACTCATGTACACAAGAAACCTTGATTCTGGTATATTAAAGAAATGGAGTGTTAAAGTCTCCAAATTTTGGATGAAAAACACTATTCTTCCTCCTCTATTGTACAGATCTTATAAATACCAACATCTTTTTAACAAGTCTGACAAAGTAGTTGATTTTACTATACCATCAGGCAGGACTAGGTGGTGCCCATAAAACCCACTTGAGAAATGCCATTTGGTTATTGCTTTCAGTCAAGAAAAAATGAAACCCAGATAGTTAAGTTGTTTGCTCAAAGCAAACAAAAGCTGACAATTCTCAAGAGGAATAATGGGGCTGGTGCCATGGCTCACTTGGTTAATCCTCCGCCTGCGGTGCCAGCATCCCATATGGGCTCAGGGTTCTAGTCCTGGTTGCTCCTCTTCCAGGCCAGCTCTCTGCTGTGGCCCGGGAAGGCAGTGGAGGATGGCCCAAGTGCTTGGGCCCTGCACCCCATGGGAGACCAGGAGGAAGCACCTGGCTCCTGGCTTCAGATTGGCGCAGTGCCAGCCGAAAGCGGCCATTTGGGAGGTGAACCAACGGAAGGAAGACCTTTCTCTCTGTCTCTCTCACTGTCTATAACTCTACCTGTCAAATTAAAAAGAGGAGTAGTTATCACTTTGGGGTGGGGGACAACTATAAGAACTCTCCTCAGTTTGCTTACTTCTTACAAAAAAAAAAAAAAGTTTAGTATCATCATGACTTGAAGGGGAAAGGAAGCCAGTGCTCAAAAAATGAAGCCATGAACTTCTACAAACTGCATATTCCCAACCTGAAATTTGTCCAAATACGTACTTATGGGCTGGGAAAGAAAGTCTCATCTCTGGAGAATTTCAAGAAGAATTTTTTTGTGTGTCCCCCAGAAGTTCTACCACCATAAAGTATCCTGTCACAAAAATATGATGAGTTGAATCCTGAGCGGATGCATGAAAGAATGCGGGGCTAGCACCATTGTGAATTCAGATGAACGCGTTTGTGGGTTGGCAGTACTTACAGGTCCTGGTAGGGCTGCAAGCAAAGGCTCTACTTTACACACTATTGTTTACCAAACTGCTTTCCTGTTTCTCTTATTGAATGAAAGTTATTAAATGCTACAAACACTTAGAGAAAGAGGTTAAATATACTTTATTTCTTCAATTGAAAACATATAGATATTTGCATGCTAATATATCTTTTGTTTGTTGTTTTATCATGGAGAAAAATCATGAAATATAGAAACTCCAGCATTCTTTCACAATTCAAAACTGAAGATTTGTCTCTTCTAGGAAACAGAACAGTAATATGATGATATGGAGGTTAGTGAGAGGGGTGTAACTGATTTACTTGGAAGTACTCAGACTTTTTAATATGGAGATATTTTGTACAAAAATTTTCAGGGGATGATATTTTTGTTTATGGGACAAGTTTGCCACCACATCTCTCCTCCAGTCTCAAGAGTATCTTCACTGATGGAAGATGCTTCTAGAACAATGGACACCAGTGAAGTATGTGTCTTTTAAAAAAATTAGGACACGGCCGGCGCCACGGCTCACTAGGCTAATCCTCCGCCTTGCGGCGCCGGCACACCAGGTTCTAGTCCCGGTCGGGGCGCCGGATTCTGTCCCGGTTGCCCCTCTTCCAGGCCAGCTCTCTGCTGTGGCCAGGGAGTGCAGTGGAGGATGGCCCAAGTGCTTGGGCCCTGCACCCCATGGGAGACCAGGAGAAGCACCTGGCTCCTGCCTTCGGATCAGCGTGGTACGCCGGCCGCAGCGCGCTGGCCGCGGTGGCCATTGGAGGGTGAACCAACAGCAAAGGAAGACCTTTCTCTCTGTCTCTCTCTCTCACTGTGCACTCTGCCTGTCAAAAAATAAAATAAAAAAAAGAAACTAGGACACAGCTCACCCACTTCTTCCCTTCCTTGTCCACGTCACTATCCCCCATCACACCCCTCTACATCAGGACCATTGAGTACATTGAGCTGTGAGGAGGACCCATCATGTAAGTACTTTGATGCATAAATGTCTGATGACCTGGATGAAGGCTGCCACACATTCTCAGAGCAACAGGTCTAGGGCAGGACATCAATGGGATGTCCTCTGCGTGCCAGAGCTGGATCTCTACTTTCAATACTTACTGCTTGCTGGTGCAAAAAAGACATTCCTCTGGAATTTGCCACTCTACTCCAGAGTCTCCCATTCTCAAGTGGGCAATTTTCAGCAGTGATGCTGTCATGCTTCCAGGTCCCCAGAGTCATACTACAGTATTTGTCTTTCCTTCTTCCCCATCTTTCGTGTATTGACAAATTGTTATTTTCTTAAAAAACTCAAATTTATTAGAGAGAGAAAGAGAGAGAGAGAAAATGTTCCAGTTTCTGGCTTACTCTCCAAATGCCCTCAACAGCAGGACTGGGGCTAAAGCCAGGAGCTAGGAATTCAATTCAAGTCTCCCACATGGATGGCAGGGACAAAATGACTTGAGCCAATACCTACTGTGTCCCAGGGTGTGCAAAATACAATCCCTACTGTGTCCCAGGGTGTGCGTTATCAGGAAGCTGGAATTGAGAGTGAAGCTGAAACTCAAACCCAGGCACTCCACTATAGGATGTGGGCATTCCAAATGATGCTTTCACAACTGTGCCAAATAACCACCCTCGTTATCAATGTTCTATCTACAGCACTGTTTCAGGCAAAGAGGTTTTGGAGAAAAAAAATAAAATTGAAATTTGATTTCAATGATTCGTGTCAATTGCTGATGCTTTAAATTATTCCCCGCCCCAATGAAAGTTCATTCACCCATGGTTTCCTTAGTGGGTGTTAACCCTTTATAAACTAAAATAGCTCTTTTCACATGATTAACTACTCAGGTATAGATATTTTTCACTCTTTTATATGTGTCAGAGAAATCAACCCCTAAAATATTTCTCATTGATATAATCTCCCAGATCAAGAGGAAGGTCTTGTTTCATAATTCCTTTAGTTTCTCTAACCTGCTACAGCAAGAATTAGAAATTCTTAAATTCTTCTGTAGTGACATAAATAATGCTGTTCAGTTCATTCCTAGGAGCCATGCTTCGTTAGCTCACACACTGAGCTGCACAGTATCCAAAAACCCAAATTATGTTTTCTAGATTAGTATGTGACACTATCATATGCTCAGATTTTATGACTGTACCACACTAATACCAACTGTAGACTTAAGATTTAGAAATATGCTTATTACAGTAGAAACAGTCACAAACTATTAGTTGACCTTGACCTTTCATTTTGAGAGTTATATTAATCTATTATCTAAGCTCTTACATGGCTAGTAAGTTAATGAGAAAATATTCTAAATTATTTGATTTCTGTATGAATTTATGGATTATAAGGAGTAGGAATTTAAACATTCTAACAGCTTACTTTATATATTCACTTAATATGCACACTAAGTGCAGGAAAATCCATATCTATATTCCTTTGTTACATTATTTCTTTGGGTTCCAGCTAAAAGTTTATGATTTCTGTTTTCAAATAGATGCTAAATATTGCTCCTCAATTTTACTCTCCATTTCACTGGATAACTCTTCCCATCTTCCCTTTTGGATTTTTAAAAAAGCATTCATTGTTACTGATGTATATTTTTATAATGCACATATCTTAAGTAGATAAAGTTGTGAATTTGACACATTTAACAATCATCCCAGTAAGGACATAGAGCATTTCCATCATTCCAGAAAGCTCTTTCCCCAACTTGTAGTTAGAATTTGCATTCCTACAGACGTCCATAGTTATGATGTTTAGAGGAATAAATTATTTTTGCCTATTGTTACACTTTATGTAATGGAAACATAAAATATGTGCTCTTTGTCATCTGTATTTTGTGTAATATCTGTGAAATGCAAGCATGCTATTGTATATATCAGTGGCTAACTTTTTTTTATTGTTGTGAACCATTCCACTGAATAAATATAGCACAGTATTTTTTTTCTGTTGTGTTGATGGGTTTTCAGGTTGTGCCCAGTTTGGGACTATTATAACTGAAGATATTATAAATGTTCACTTTTTAAAAAAAATTTATTTGAAAGGCAGAGTTACAGAGAGAGAGGGAGAGACAGACAGTGAGATCTTTCATCCGTTAGCCTACTCTCCAAATGGCTGAAATGGCTGGAGCTGGGCTAGCCTGAAGCCAGGAATTAGGAGATTATACCAGGTTTCCCATATGGGTGACAGGGGCCTAAGGAATTGGGCCATCTTCTGCTGCCTTCCAAACGCACATTAACAGGGAGCTGGATTGGAAGTGGAGCAGCTGGGCCTTGAATTGGTGCCTGTATGGGGTGCTGGCTTTGCAGTCAGCTACCTGCCACAAAGCCGGCTCCATGAATGGTCTTTTACAAATTCTTTGTTATATATATTTGGGTTTGGAATTATTGGGTTGTATGTTAAGTGTATATGTTAAGTGGTTCTATCATATACTCTCACTGGAATGGTGTAGAATACCATTTGTGTAACATGTTTGCCAATATTTGGTGTTCATAACATGCAAAGTGACTGATCATTGTGAATTTAATTTCTATTTTCCTAATAATTAAAGATGGCCAGAATCCTCTTAGGGATTTATTGAAATTTATACATTTTTATTCTGTGATTTATCTGTTCAAGTCCACCCATTTTTAATTTTTTTTTACTTTTTTTCTTTTTAAATCATATTCTGGATATAATCAATGTGCTGGAAATTGTACTGTAAAACACTTCAATTTTGTGTCATTTGAAAAGGAATTTTAATATTATAAAATACAGATTTTATAAAAAATAAATAATTTTTTATTATTTTAAATTTTTAATAAGTTTATTATTTTAAAATTATAAGTTTATTATGATTTATTATTATTAATAATAAATTTCTGTCTTTATCTATCCATCCATTTATCCATCTGTCTTCATTGTATTTGATCCTCAGTAAGAAAACTTTCCTATCTGCAGGATTAGTAAAATGTTGAGTAGAAGGCTGAGAGTAGATATTCTTGCCTTGTTTCCATTTTAGGGAAAGTGTGCTCAGCTTTTAACCAATGGCTATGATGTTAGATGAAGTTTATTCAAGGATGTTCTCTGTCAGTTTCAGGGATTAACGTTAATGGATTTTGAATTTCTTTCAAATGTATTTTCTCCATCTATGGAGATAATGACATAGCTGTTCTGTTTCTTAATAAAACTTTATTAATATATTGAATCATGCATTGATTTTTGAATGTTAAGAAACCTCCTCTGGTCATTGCATACATTATTTAATTATATTGCTGAATTCTATTTGCTAATGTTTTGTTGAGATACTTTCCCATCTGTGTGCAAAACAATAGATTAATAATATTTCTCTTTGAATTGCTATCCATCAGCTTTTGGTTACAGGTTCATACTTATTTCATAAAATTAGTTGGAGGGTGCTATTTCCTTTTCTTATTTTCTGACAGAGTTCATGTGGCATTGTTTTTATTTCTCTCACTTTTTTTTTTAAAGATTTTATTTATTTATTTGAGAGGTAGGGTTACAGACAGTGAGAGGGAGAAACAAGAGAGAAAGGTCTTTTTTTTTTTTTTTTTTTTTTTTTTTTTTTGACAGGCAGAGTGGATAGTGAGAGAGACAGAGAGAAAGGTCTTCCTTTTGCCGTTGGTTCACCCTCGAATGGCTGCCACGGCGCTGATCCGAAGGCAGGAGCCAGGTGCTTCTCCTGGTCTCCCATGGGGTGCAGGGCCCAAGCACTTGGGCCATCCTCCACTGCCTTCCCGGGCCACAGCAGAGAGCTGGCCTGGAAGAGGGGCAACTGGGAAAGAATCCGGCACCCCGACCAGGACTAGAACCCGGTGTGCCGGCACCGCTAGGTGGAGGATTAGCCTAGTGAGCCGCAGCGCCGGCTCCAGGTCTTCCTTCTGTTGGTTCACTCCCCAAATGGCTGCAATGGCCAGAGCTGCGCTGATCGGAAGCCAGGAGCCAGGTGCTTCTTCTGGGTCTCCCACGTGGGTGCAGGGGCCCAAGTGAAGTAGGCAGCATACAGGTTAAAATCAATTAGGTTTGTGAGCTGGAAGACCATGCCTTCGCCATGTCCCTGTGCGACCTCATGCCCCTACCTGGCCATACCTGGGTGCCCACCAGCCAATCAGTTTAATTAACCACTCCCCTTTGGAAGTGGGTTAAAAGCCCAGACACGGTGTGTCCACCCCGCTGTTTTCCCTGGCCTCTTGCCAGGAGGGGGCTTGCTATAGCCCTGCACCCCCAGGGCGCATGGCCTTCAGGCCACATGCCCTAGGCTTCCTGGCCTAGATGCTCCTCTATGTGGCTGGTCCTTGGTGCTTGGTATGAACCCAGATTTATCTCTCTCTCTTAGATAGAGCTCTCGCTTTCCTACGCATCTTTCACACTAAATAAAAACCTAAAATGTACCATGCTGCCTCGTTTATTTATGCCGGTATTTAGAATTCTTCTCTAAATATTAGGTAAGAACCCTCTTGGGCATATTGGGTATTTATTAATAAGCATATGGTGATATCGTATGGCACCCTAATTCCTGTAACATATGTGGCATCCCAGGTGGCGCTTCTGGGGAACTTTAAGGGGCCACATTTTCATATAGATTTTAGGGGGTCATTCTCGATATCACAAGGGCTTGGGCCATCTTCTACTGCTTTCCCTGGCCATAGCAGAGAGCTGGATGAGAAGAGGAGCATCCGGGACTAGAACCTGCACCCATATGGGGTGCCAGCACTGCAGGCGGTGGATTAACCTAGTGCGCCATGGCGCTGACCCTTATTTCTCTCAAAATTTAATACAAAGTGAAATGGTATTGGCTTGGAATTTATTGCTAAATTTTAGCTGCAAATCTATTTTTGTGTGTTTATAAGGCTATTCATATATATGCATATGCATCTACACACACAAAGCATATGGTTCACCAATTTTTAAGCTGTACTTTTTAAGGAATCCATCTTTCCGCCTAAGTTCTAAAAATTTTTGACATGTTTTCCATGAAGTTATCTTATTGACCCTTTTATGTTTATAGAACTGGTTAGCAATATCCCTTCTTTTATTTCTTTTATTTTTTCTATTGATATTTTGTGTTTTGTTTCTTTTTAATCTTGGTCAGTGTTACCAGGTATTTGTCAGTTATGACTAAGCTGGTTGTCAGCTTGGTCTCAGAAGACCAACATCCAGATGTTGGCAGAACCCTGTTCTATTCTGCAGACTCCAGAGAAAAGTTCACTGGCAGAATTTAGCTCCTTTCTGTTGCCCAGGAACCTTATGGTTCCCTGCTGGCTGCCCGGGGAGCCTCCCAAATCCCGAGTGCCTGCATCCTTGTCCCATTGCCCTGTTCTTCTCAAATTGGTAAGGTAAAGCTGTGTTTCCTTTTCAGGTTTCAGTATCTTTTAGTTTTGCTGCCACGTCCGTTTACTTGAGTTGGAGAAATTTCATCTTAATTATATCTGCAAAGTCCCTTTTGCCAGACATGGTAAGAAATTCAGGATTTCAAAGATAAAGGCATGAGCATCTTTGGTTGTGCTATTCTATCTATGATAGCTAATTTTCTCTATTATTAGTTTCATATTTGACTGATTTTTGCTGTTTTTTTTTTCAAATTTGTTCCATTTTTATCAGCTTGTTAAGATGGACATTGTTTTTATATCTATCCTCTTTTTTGATATTACACTTAAAGCTATTGATTTTCCTTTGCTTTAGCCCCATCCCACAAGTTTTGGTGTTTATTTTCAATTTAAAAATTTTCTACTTTTCAACTCTTTTTGATCCATTGGGATTTTAATAGCACTCATTTAATTTCAAAGCATTTAGTCTGTGCTAGATATTTTTAACATTTATTTAATTCATTTTGTTAAGAGAAATATTCAACATTTTGACCTTTTGAAATTCATTGTGATATTTTTACATAGCTTTCAATGGATTTGATGAAACTTTCACATTCACTTGGAAGAATGTTTATTTGACAATGAATGAAAGGATATTCAGTAAATGTTAATTAGTTCCATAGTTGATAGTGTTATAATTCTTCTATAGTCTCCGACAACTTGGTCTATTGTTTAGAGAGTTTTTATATATGATCATTACTATTTATTTGGATTTGTTTATTTTATGCTTCCATTTGGTCACATTTGTTAGTGTATTTTGAAGTCCTATTATTAAATGCATCCCTTTTAGAATTATTGTGCACTTCTGATGAATTGTCACATTTATTATTTTTTGTATAATATATTTCTTTGAAATCTACATTGTTTGATAGTTCTATAAAATACAATCTTTCTTAAACTTATTAATTGAATGATTTATAATTTTTATAATTTTCTTTTCAATCTACCTATGTTTCTGGTATAAAGAAATTATAATTTCTAGCATAATATTTTATTTATTACTTTTTGAGATAACATATTTTTAATTTACATTATGGTGAAAGGCTTAATGGTTCTACAACAGAAAGAGTTCAACAAACAAAAAGTAGTAAGACCATAAGTACAGTAGCGAAATAGGCAAGGGCTATAAACATTAATAACATGAAAAGATCTTCAACCTCACGCTTATAAAGTAAATTTTAAAAGTCACACCGCTTGATTTGGCAGCACATGTACTAAAATAGGAACAATACAGAGAAGATTAGCATGGCCCCTGCACAAGGACAACACAAACATTCGTGGAGTTCCACATTAAAAAAAAGAAAGAAAGATAGATGGAAGGAGGTTGGGGATAGGGAGGGAATATCAAAATACTCTTAGACTTCTAGCCATTAATCATATTGAATCCATTAAAAGTTAATTAAAATAAAAATAGAAATAAAAGTCACAAATTCATTAAACTATAAGTAGTACATAAATCATATCAGTTTGCTTGACAAAGATTTCAAAGAAAATTTGACAAACCCTGTGTTTATGGCAAAGTATTTTACTTCTAAGGTTTTATTAAATCTGACAAATTTTGACTATTAATGAGTCCATTTGCACTTAATGTAATGCTGATGTGATTACATTGTGGTCTATATTTTTCTTTTTTATTTCTCTTTGTTTCTTGTTCTATTTGTTTGACTTTTCTTTCTGCTTTCTTTCTTATTATATAAACATTATTTTATTATTTTGCTCATTGTTTCCTTTATTAAGCAAAACCACAATTTAATTTGCCTGTTTATATCATATAATTCATTTCTATATATGTTATAAAACTCATAATGTGATGTTATTGTTTTTGGATTAAATGGTATCTTCTAAAGGAATAAAAAAAGATGTTTCATATTTATTCTCATGCATACCATTTTAAAAATTCTTTATCTCTTAATATTGTTATAAATTTCCATTTGTTATCATTTTTATTCAGTATGAAAAATTTGTTTTAGAAATTTTGAGAGTCCTGATCTACCAACTACTAAGTCATTCAGCTGTATTTTAAGAAAAACATCTTTATAGTCCTTTATCCTAAAAGTATTAGGATGTCATTAAAGGGACTTAAACAAGAGAATTAAACCATCATTTTTTTCTAAAGATTATTATTTATTTGTTTGAGAGGTAGAGTTACACAGAGAGGGAGAGACAGGGAGAAAGGTCTTCCATCCACTGGTTCCCTCCCCAAATGGCCACAATGGTTGGAACTGGGCTGATCCAATGCCAGGAGCCAGGAATTTCTTCCGGGTTTCCCACGTGGTTGCAGGGGCCCCAGGACTTGGGCCATCTTCTACTGCTTTCCCAGGCTATAGTAGAGAGCTGGATTGGAAGAGGAGCAGCCAGGACTTGAACCAGCGCCTGTATGGGATGCTGGGGCCGCCATGCCACAGCGCTGGCCCCATCATTTGGTTTTTAAAGGATAGGGAGTTGAGCACAGGTTGAAGATGGGCTAAGTGAATAACCAGATTAAGACTCAGCTTTAGCAGGCTGGACAAGAAGGATGGCAGTAGCAGAGATGGAGACAGAGTTTCAATTGTGACTCTGATGTAAAAACAAATATTCTTGTCTCTAATAAACTCTAGGCCCTGCTATAAATTAACATTGTTGTTTATCAATATATCTTATATCTTTTATAAATAAATAAAATAACATCTTTAAAAAATGTAATGTCTATTTATAAAAAAAAATAAAGAGTTACAGAAGAGAGGTAGAGACAGAGAGAGGTCTTCCATCTGCTGGTTCATTCCCCAGCTGGCCGCAACGGCTGGAGCTGCGCTGATCCGAAGCCAGGAGCCAGGAGCTTCTTCCGGGTCTCCCATGCGGGTGCAGGGGCCCAAGGACTTGGGCCATCTTCTATTGCTATCCCAGAACATAGCAGAGAGCTGGATCTGAAGAGGAGCAGCCGGGACTAGAACTGGCACCCATATGGGATGCTGGCACTTCAGGCCAGGGCTTTAACCCACTGGGCCACAGCTCCAGTCCTAATATATTTTATATCTTTTGTATTATGAAGTCAAATTCTCTTATATAAAGTGATAAAATAAACTTTTTGTTACACATTTAAGAACCCAAGCTGGGATATATAGCTTTAGTACATTCACTTTTTCTAGTTTATTTTAAAATTTGATTTGTTTTGTTTATTTGAAAGGCCACTGGAGTCAGGGAGAGAAGGGAAGAGAGAGAGACAGAGACAGAAAGAGAAAGAGAGATCTTGCATCCACTGATTCACTCCCCCAAATGCCTTTAACATTCAGGGCTGTGCCAGTTCAAAGCCAGGAGCCAGAAATTTAGTCTGGGTCTCCTACTTGGTTGGCATGGTGTAAGTACTTGACCTAGCCCCACTTGCTTCCCAGTGTTTGCATTATCAGGAAGCTCAAATTGGGAGCAGTGCTAGGACTCAAGCCCAGAAATTCTGATATGAGGCACAGGCATCACAGGAGTTATCTTAACCACCATGCAAAACATCCACCCCATCTTTTCTAGTTTTATTACAAGCTAGTTCTCTCTAACAAGTAAGCTAGTTCTCCGTAAACCGTGGTATTTATGAATATCTTACGCATTGGTCAAACAGTAAATATTCTCTTATGTACTTGTAGTCTAATGAGTCTAGGCCAGATCATAATTTATTGTCCAACTTATAATAGTTCAATAAATACTTATTTCTGTGATAACCAATCACTATATATTACCATTACTATTCATATGTAAGCTTGTTAATTACTGACTTAGGTGAGTAAAATATGAGTTCAATCAAATAAGGATATTTGAAAATTTAAAGTATCCCTTCTCTATTTCTTCTTGTTTCCTTCAAAATGGGATTGTACAGCCAGAGAGTGTCACTTTTTTTTTTTTTTTTTTTTTTTTTTTTTTTTTTTTTAATAGAAGACTCTTTGTCAGGGTACTTTTCATGCAGTAGATCTTAACAGTACCTGGTACTGAAGTAGGCAGGCATACTTAAAATTAATTAGGTTTGTGAGCTGGAAGGCCACGCCTTCACCACGCCCCTGTGTGGCATCACACCCTACCTGATACCTTCACCACGCCCCTGTGTGACCTCATGCCCCTGCCTGGCCACCCCTGGGTACCCACCAGCCAATCAGGTTAATTAACCACTCCCCTTTGGAAATGGGTTAAAACCCTGGGACATGGTGTGTCTGTCCTGCTCTTTTCCCTGGCCTCTTGCCAGGAGAGGCTTCCTGGCCTAGATGCTCCTCTACATGGCTGGTTCCTGGTGCTCCGTATGAACCCAGATTTACCTCTCCTAGATAAAGCTCTCACTCTCCTACGTATCTTTCTCACTAAATAAAAGCCTAAAATGTACCATGCTGCCTCTTTTATTTATGCCGGTATTTAGAATTCTTCTCTAAATATTAGGCAAGAACCCTCTCGGGTTTATTAATAAACATATGGTGATATCGTATGGCACCCCAAATTCCGGTAACATGTGACATCCCAGCTGGCACTTCCGGGGAACTTTAAGGGCCACGTTTTCATATAGATTTTAGGGGGCATCTCTGATATCAGTACCACCTCTGGGACGTGTTAGGGAATGTTCAGAGGCACTTAGTCACACTGCCTACAGGATACTGCTGATTTTTAATGGATGAGTAGCAAGCATTCTAACCATATGGGAATGCAGTGGACCATCCAACACAATAAAGAATGGTCTTGGCCATAATATCAGGAATGCCCTTGTTGAGTATTGATAGAGAGATAATAGATGATATTTAGGTAGATAGATAAATTAGATAGATGGATATATAGAGATAGATTGATAAATGGTAGATATGGCAGGAGTGATGTTAACCACTTCTTTGAGTTTCTTGCCAAACTTAATATTTTACATATTATTTTACATATTTCTTATTTATATATTTTTAACTTACATATTTTAAACGTATTTTACACTATGGTTATCAGTTGTTATATTTTGCTACATTTAAAAATAGTGAATGTATAAATATATGAATTATACAAAACATTTAGGAAATATGCTATAAAACATCTGGAGATTTATACTTCTAATTGGCCCAGGAGAAATATGGATTTTGTTTTGATTGGTCCTTCAATAATTTATATTCAAAGCCAATTCTTCCACCCATTCCATGCTCTATTTAAGATGAATTGTTTCTCTTCATTGTAAAGATGGCCTGGATCTTTTTTATTTAAGCATGGTGAATGCATCATAAATTTATACTGGCCTTACTACCTTACTCAGTGTAGCCAAGAATACGATTGAATTACTAATCTCTTTATTGTTATGGAATTGCTATGTAGTCAGTTATATGGCCTAATATTCCATTAAGCAAATTATTCTCGGTGTCTACATTCACTAAATAGAAGAAAGAAACTTTATTCTTCTGTTCTCTACATTTTATCTTATGTTAAAAGGGGCAAAATGCTTGTAATTTTTTTCAAGTTTGTAAGTTTTCCTTATATAAGGATTATAGAGTAATATATATTGGACGATATGTTGGATTTTTAGAAATGATTTAGGAAAAGAAGAAAATGATGTTAGGAAAAGAGTTGCAGGTTGGTGCCTCCTCACACGGGGCACCAAAATGTTAGGAAAAGAGACACAGAATAGAGGGGAGGCAGTGTACGAATTTACAGCCAGACCGAATTTATTCAGAGAAAATAAATTCGTAGAGGTGGGTGACCAACTGCCTGCAAGCACATCGATGAAACATGTGGCAGAAGGCCCCAGGAGCCTGGCCTTTTTAAGGAGGGTTAGGACTGGGGTGAGGGGAGGGGCCGCAGGGAGGGGAATTCCAGGGACTGGGCAGGGCCTTGGGAACCCAGAAAAGAATGCAGGGTGGGGTATGAAGGTAATAGGGTGGGAGACCCAACTGAGATTCAAGGGCAAGGAATACATTCCAATGTTTATCTGTCTTTTGGGCAATGAGCAAGAATGGCTGAGGTTTATGTCCTTGTTCTATCACATTCACTCGCTTTCATACAAAAATCAAATATTCGATGTCTGTGATAAGATAGGTTTCTGCTACATATTAGAAGTATACACATCAGCAAGAGAATGTCTACTCACCAAACCTTAGAGTTTAAAGGGGAAGACAGGAAGTAAGAGTTAAAAAGTGATTCCTATTCTATGACAAGAGTAGATTCAGCTCATAAGTGAAGCCCGAGGAAGGAAGTAGCCAGTTCTACCAGAACTGTAGCTGCACTGGGGGAAAAGACACAGTGTTGGGAAACATGACTATGAGATGGTGACACCTGAGTTGGAACTGGAAAGATGAATGGATGCTAAATAGATAGGCAAAGGAAACAGGAAAAGGAAGGGGAAATAAGCAAAGCAGAGAGGAAAGAAGCAGTGAGGTACCTTCCTGCTGTGGAGCCCATTTATCAAGGGACCAATGGTAGGGAGACATGATTGGAGAAATGGGTTGACAATACCCTGGACACCCTGATCTGGAGTTAAAATTATGTACTACAGGCTACACAGTACTTTTCAAAGTGTGGGGTCAGTTTAGCTGCCTCAGTGCCACTTGGGAACTTGTTAGAGATGCCCGTTGTGAGACTTATCCTAAGCCTACAAATCAGAACCTCTTAGAGAGAAAACCAACTATCTGTTTCAACTGCTGTGAGGTGATTTGACACATGGTTTTGTTTGAGAACAACTACAATAAGAGAAGCCACAAAATGGCAGGAAGTTGCATAATATGTTCAAGTCTGTGTTTTAAAAGATTCACTGAAGATAAGAAGAGAATAAGAGAGAAGAAGGTCACATGGGGGAGAATATGGATAAGAGACCGCAAAGGCGTGCTTACATGTAATTCTGGGCAGGTGAGAGAGAGCAATCACAAAGGATATGTAATGAGGTCCAATCAGGGATTTGATTGAAACAAAGGGGAAGACAGAGACCGCTTTGTGTTTCTACCATTGATGAGCTGGTGGTGGGATGGGGGATCCCATTCATATGGTGGGGAGTGTGGAAGGAGGGACACTTTTATTTTGGACTTGTTAAGGTAGAATTTCTGCAGTATACTGAAAAGGTATATGGGCATGTAAGTATTGCAGTTCACAAGGAGATCAGACTAAAAAGAGATATGAGGAAGTCCTTAGCTATTCTGGGAAACTGACAGCACATGTGCAGGGACAGCACATTAGATAAAAGAGAGCAGAAGCTGGTGTTTTGCATCTGGATTGTTTATGGGATGGACAGAAAGGAAGTGCCTTCATATTCAATTGAGAAGACATGGTTCATTGCTCTGTGAGGTAGAAGGAGAACCAGGTGAGTGTATGGTCACTGAGACCAAAGGAGGAAGGAATTCCAGGAGCAAGGTGTTAGTCACCATTGCCAACTGATGGTAAGATGAAAGCCCGGAAGGACATTTGGCAACCTTGGTCAGGTCACTTTCTGGACATAGCTGGAATAGTTTTTCCTGAAAACCTAGTTAGCAGTGACAGGGGATGCCCCACTGTAGAAGAAGATGCCAGTTTTATTTGTCTTTGCTCAAGACTTTAGCATTCATATGAAGTTGCCAGCTGAATTAAGTAGCAGACAACATTTATACGCTTGAGAACGGAGGGTACAATTTTTTTTCTTTTAATCTAAAAGAAAGTGGAGTGGAGGTACTGAAGGGGAGACGAAGGGATGAGCGAGTCCTGCATCGTCAGTGGGAAGAGGCAACAGGGCAGCAGGGTTAATGCTGGCGTTGAAACATCTCAGTGCTTTTTAGGTGCAAGGAGGAAATATTGCAGACGTTGGTGGCTGAGTCTCAGGTTGATGACAGGAAAAGGCAATACAGTTCTCCTGTATCAGAGAACGGTGCTCTGAGGTACAAGCGAGAATAATCACTTTTCTTTTTTTTAAATTTTTATTTATTTATTTAGACAGGCAGAATGGACAGTGAGAGAGAGAGAGACAGAGAGAAAGGTCTTCCTTTGCCGTTGGTTCACCCTCCAATGGCCGCTGCGGCTGGCGCACTGCGCTGATCCGAAGCCGGGAGCCAGGTGCTTCTCCTGGTCTCCCATGCAGGTGCAGGGCCCAAGCACCTGGGCCATCCTCCACTGCACTCCCTGGCCACAGCAGAGAGCTGGACTGGAAGAGGGGCAACCAGGACAGACTCCGGCGCCCTGACCGGGACTAGAACCCGGGGTGCCGGCGCCTCAGGCGGAGGATTAGCCTAGTGAGCTGCGGTGCCGGCCGAGAATAATCATTCTATTTGTCTTATTTTCAATGAGCAAAGTCTTCCTTTGTGTCCCTCCCCTTAGCATGAGACCCAAACTATGGGAAGAATATTATGCTGGTCCTCTATTCTTAGATATGGGCTTGATTCTGCCATGATCCTAGATCAAGGTTTATACTGTGGATTTCACTGTAGTCAAACCTTAACACCTTGCTTGACTGGAAGATCGCAGTGGGCAGCAGGTTTGAGATTTGTGGGCTCCTGCTTCTGGCCCACTGTAACACTGCTCAGTAAGTGGAATAAAACTATCGCTCGTTGCTTTTTTAAAACACCAAACAAAGGGACTGGTGCCCTGGAATAGCAGGTAAAGTCACCACCTGTAATGCCAGCATCCTATATGAGTGCCAGTTTGAGTCCTGGTTGCTCCACTTCCAACCCTGCTCCCTGCTATGGCCTGGGAAAGCAGTAGAAGATGGCCCAAGTCCTTGGGCCCCTGCACCCATGTGGGAGACCTGGAGCAAGGTCCTGGATCCTGGCTTCAGATCGGCACAGCTCCAGCCATTGTGGCCATTTGTTGAGTGGACCAGTGGATGGAAGACTTCTTTCTCTCTTTTTCTTCTGCTTCTCTGTAACTCTGCCTTTCAAATAAATAAATAAATCTTTAAAAAGAAAACACCAAATAAGAGGATATGCAGAGCTTTCATTTTTGAGGCAAATATCTTGAGGAAACACCCTCCACAGTTTACCACGTACAATCATAACTTTAGTTTTAAAAGGCTTTTTCATCCTTTATTAGCCTGATTCCACTGCCCTTACCCTGACACAAGGGCAAGAATCAAGTCAATAAATAACCTGAGGTGAAACAAAATATTCTGAGTCTCCCTATGGCTTCTTATTTTTAGAACCGGGTTAGAATGAGGCTTGTCCCTAGAGTTTGGGAGAATTAGTTCATGATACCCAATAGCTTTAAGCATTTAATTGGCTTCTGCTTTAATTCTGAGTGTCTGAGACAGATTCTATTTAATAATTTAGGCTCCATTATTTTAGAATTGAATTGGAATGTACTTTGAATGTCTATGATATGTGTTTCCTTGGAAATCCCTGTATCTCTGAGCTCCAAACCTCCATACTAGTCCTGCTACACCATTTGGCTCAAATATGACAATAAAGCATCATTTGCATTGTGACATTCTTCTGCCATTTCAGTTTTGCTTGCGTAAGTGGAAATGTCCTAATCACTAAATCTCACAGCTTGTTTTTTCTCTTAGGAAATTAATTCCATAGTTTAAAAAAATCATATTAACTCAAATGTAATGAGAGTATTTGTGTTAGAGAGAAGTTTTGTGGAAATAATCCAGAAGAAATTCTATCAACTTTCTATCCTGCTAAGAAATTGGTAGCAAAAGAGGATATATTTGTGGAAAACAGTCATGTATGTTTCTAAAATTATATAAATGATTATGAAGCCATTATCATGAAAAATCACAATCTTAAAGACATATCTATTTTAAAGATTATAAATATTTATTATCCAATTTCATATGCATATATAAAAACAGTTTATATTCTGCAGTTCATGTCAAGTTACATAATATGTAACTAATGACATAATTGTAAAATTACTCAGCAACATTATAAGTGATTACTATTATTTTGTTTGATAATATTCTTCCAGAAACTCAATTTATCCAAAAAATTGTTATATTTATTGTATATAATAGATATGGCTATTTACTTTTTTTAAAAGATTTATTTATTTATTTATTTATTTGAGAGGTAGAGTTACAGACTGTGAGAGGGAGAAAGAGAAAGAGAGAGAGAGAGAAAGCCAGTCAGTCTTTCATCTGCTGGTCTATTCCCCAGATGGCTGCAACGGCGGAAGCTGAGCCGATCCACAGCCAGGATCTAGGAGCCTCTCTGTGTCTCCCACATGATACAAGGGCCCAAGTGCTTGGCCCATCTCCTATTGCTTTCCCAGGCCATATCAGAGAGCTGGATCAGAAGAGGAGCAGCCAGGACTTGAACTGGCGCCCATATGGGATGCAGATGTCACAGGAGGATTAACCTACTGCGCTACAGCGCCGGCCTCAAGGCTATTTACTTTTGCAACTCTGGCTGCAAAGAAAACTGACCTGGTCTCAATTTTCAGTGAAGATGCAGTGTAATGATAGACAGTAAGCAAGCAATTATGAGTGTGATGGATGTCATGAGACACGGAGTAGGATGGAAATAGCATTAGAGACTAATACTGATATAAAGCTCATGGTTTCCTGAGGAAAGAGAACTTTAAATTTCACTGAAGGATGCCAGAGTGGAAGTGTTAGGATTGTCCTAGGTGAATTTAAGACTAGGAATTGTGGAGAGGATTAAGCATGTGCCACAAATGGAAAAGGATCCATATGACTAAGGCATAGAGCGCCACTCCGAGAGAAGTGGAAGATAGGATTTTCTAAGTAGATGGGAGCTGACCTGGGGGGCCATGCGCTCAGGTCAGAGATTTGATTTCATCTAAGGCTTATTGGAAGCAATTGTGTAGCTTTCAACAGCGGTTGTATTTGTGTTTAACAAGATGTCTCTGGACAGCAGCATAGAGAAGGTATGGGAAAGAACTGGGATGCATGTGTTAGCACCACTTTCTAGGCTGTGGCAGCGCTTCTGACAAAGAAAGATGGTGGCTTGGCTTGTAGTAGGGAAATATCTATGGTAATGTAGAACTATGGGTAGTTCTGAGAACTAAATAAGCTGTAGAAGCAATGGGTTTGGTGATAAATTGTGTGTGTGTCTGTGTGTCTGTGTTTTAGGTGGAATCATTCAGAAAAAAAGAAAGATTAGATTTGTGACTTGACAAATTAGATGAAGGAAGTGCTTTTTCACAAATATTACAGAATTTCTGAGACCAAAGAGAATGAATTCTTTTTTTCTCTACTACAGTATCAAGTGAAACAGGTATAGAAGTAAATCAATTCAAAATATGTTCCACTGTATTATAATCCCATGCATTCCTTAAGGGACATTACTTCTGCAGGATTTAGTTTGAAGGAAAGTGTTCAAAGAACACTTTACATAAATTATAATAATAATTTTATTGAAATTTACAGTTAATTGCAAAGTATTATTTCTTTTTTTTTAAAAGATTTTATTTATTTATTTGACAGATAGAGTTATAGACAGAGAGAGAGACAGAGAGAAAGGTCTTCCTTCCATTGGTTCACCCCCGAAATGGCCACTATGGCCTGCACTGCGTCAGTCCGAAGCCAGGAGCCAGGTGCTTCCTCCTGGTCTCCCACGTGGGTGCAGGCGCCCAAGGACTTGGGTCATCCTCCACTGCCTTCCCGGGCCACAGCAGAGAGCTGGACTTGAAGAGGAGCAGCCGGGACTAGAACCCGGCGCCCATATGGGATGCCGGTGCCGCAGGTGGAGGATCAACCCAGTCAGCCACGGCACCGGGCTCAAAGTATTATTTCTTGCAATGAGAGACAAGGCAACAAAATCATGTTAAATACAGTGCTAATCATGCTTAATCACATATTCCTATAAGTGAACGATGGGGCACTTTCTCATAGAGTCTTCCGTATTTTCCTTTCTGTCATATTTCTTCTTCTGCCTACAGTTGGGGGGTGGGCTTAGGCCTCTTCTATCTCATGTTTCTGCTCCTTTCTCCAAGGAGCTCACCTGTGCTCTTTTGCTAGTATCTTCTTTCTCTCCCAGATGTCTTTTTCTTGTTCTGTCTCTGGTCTTTTTCCAAGTTAATGACTTCTATACATTCATGACTTAGTTGTCTTTCCAGCTGGAGGTTCTTTGGTATCACAAACCACTGAGCATATCCAAGGCTGAACTAAACCTCTCCACATTCATGCCAGTTTCTCTCCTGCTGTCCTTATTTCATGAATTCAGTCTATGTCTTTGGAGTCCTGGGACTTCTTCTCTTTATACAGAGTTAATGAAAAACAGGTAGCATGTGATGTGTGCTTACTAAGTGGTAATCTGCCCAACGTTTCAAATGCATGATGATCTCGTGCACTTCTCGCACCAATATCGTGGGGCGGCTGTCTGTGAATGACTTCATTTTGCAAGAGAATAACCTGAACTGTGGAGAGGATGCCTAACCTTTTAGGGTCACATGGGTCATAAGTGACAAAATGTGAACTCCAGACTACATTTTTCAGAACCCCAGAGGACCCAAGTGTGTGCTTTTAGCTACTCTACTGAAACACCTTTTTTCCACTTAACTGGTGAGTTATCAAGTTGTATTAGTGTTAGAAATTTTCAGGTTCACTTGTCTTTCATATTTTTATTCCCTGAGCTCTGGATCAGCTCTTTACACATCATATGAAGATAAATATAACAACTTCCTTGTTGACCTGCCTTACTGAAGCACCTTCGTTTTTCATGCATATTAATACTTCAATAGTTATTTTATATTTTCACCTTTATTATCAAAGCTAATTTTTATTCAAATGATTGTGTCCTACATAAACTGAGTCTGAAATATTGTGCTTAGTCTTCTGCCCCAGTTTCTACATGCAGTTTACACCTGCAGGATTTTTTTCTACAAATTGCTCTATTCTGTGTCTGTATGGCCTACAATTCCATTTCTCTGACTGGCAGCTGCTGCCTGGATATGCATTGGTGATGGAGAATGCTCCCCACAGGAGTGGCCTATCCATCCTAGCTTCTCACTCCAGAATCTGGCCATATAAGAAGAGCCAGCTCAGTCCAGGGAGAAACCGAGGTTCATGAAAAGATTAATGAGAGGACGGAATCGGCTTGAGTTTTGCGAAGGAAGCACCATTCACTGTTGTTACCGAGTCTGTGACATGATAACCTTGTCTTCTCAGAGCCCTGGAAGCTCAGCCATAGTTGAGTATGATGACCTATACACTGGGAAGCCAGTGGCTGCAGCTTCCATTCTTCTCTGCTGGTTCCTGGCTCCAACAAGCTGTTGGCCTGTATAATCTCCATTGTTCTATTTATTCCTAAGAAACACAAACAGTGAAAAACAACCCCATGTTACTTGAAAGAATTGAGTAAGTGGTGTTTTGATTTCCTAAAAGAGCGCAATACAAGATCTTTACTTTTCATCTCATTAGTTCCTGGTAGTAATGCTAACTACTGACAATTATTCCACATGCCCTATATGCCAGGAATGTACTAAGGTCAAATGCTTTGCTTCATTTAGTCCTCTTACTCTTTCCAAGTAGATTTTGTTAACCTTTGTTAACAGATAAACCAACCTAGGCACAAAGAGGAATTGGCCCAATGTCAGATGGCTAAGTAAATGGCAGTACTGGGATTGAAGCTCCAGCTTGTGAGATTCTAGAACCTCTAACCTAAAGACAACCTAGCAAACCTTTTCCTGAGACCCTCTACAGTTTTCTGCCTTATTCCTATAATTCCTGCTTTTCTGTTTTTAGGAAACTGACATTTTTGTTTCACTAAAATTCAGTTTTCTTTTATTCACTTTTCTTCCCTGTTTTTGTTTGTTTTAATTTTGTTTTGAGGGTAATGTTCTCTTTCCACTTGTATTACCATTGACCTCCTCTAATTAAATCCTAACATTCCTTTAAGTCCCAACCTAATCATCAATTTTTTAAAAAGTTTTCTATTCCCATCCTGCTTATTCTATAGAAAAAATAAATTTTGCATTATTTAATCTTTCCACTGTTCAACAGCACTTCATATAAGTAAATTTTGTTTCCTTTGTTAGGGTCATTTGTTATCTGGAATCATGCCTTTATTCTCTATTTCTATGAAAAGACCCTTATGTGGTCATGGTAGATTTCACTGCACCAAATGTTTAATTTATTGTGTGTTTTTTATTAGAACACAAAATTTATTAAATAATATGTATAAAAGATGTTATGCATTTAGTTTTATACTTAGATATTTGGAAATAAAGAGTCAATTCAGTTAGCCTTAAACAAAGTGATTTAGTTATGTGAAAATTGAAAGGTTACTTTATTTGTGTATTCGAAGAATGTATGTTATTTTACTTTTATTTTGATTGTAGGGAATAATAGAAAAGATGATAGTGAATTTCTGTATCTTACTGCTCATCACCTACTTACTCTCTGTATGCTCCTGGTAATCAACTTAAAATTCTAGTGAATAACTCTTTCTTTACTTTCCATTTATATAGTTCAGTGCAGGATTTGCCCGCTCTAGCTCCTGGCCCTTGGAACTGCATTGGTTTGGCCACTGTGACTCAGGAAGGGAGAGAGATTCAACCAGAGGAAACGGACTGCGGGAGTCCTTTTCCTGGAACCATTACTCCGCTCTCCTGATCATGTCAGTAATGTCGAGGATGGGAGCACGGAGCTCCTGTAGGCTGTATGAGGGTCTGAGAAGGAACTTGGCAGAGAACAAACAGGGTAAGAGAGAAAGTGAGTCCAAATGACACTGAATGAATTGTTGTACAAACAGAATGAGAACATGCTCTAGTCTTTTCAGATATTGATTTTTATCATGTGAGATTGTAAGAGTTCTGATTTGCTTTTCTTTTTAACTAAATAAGCAACAGAAAAAAATTTCCACTGTGACCTCTTCTAAAACAGATTAAGGCTCCACACATTTTACTAATTCTATAATTTGTAGTTAGTCATCGATTGCTCCCATTCTACCATAAGCAACTGTTGCCCAACTTCCATTGTGAAAAGGATGGAGTAAGGTCTGTTAATAGGTAAAATACACAAAGCACAACTCCTGATACTGTTAGTTATACACCCTGAAGGAGTTCTAGTTTCTTTCACTTAAACCAAATATTGATTATATTTTCTCACACACTTTGTGTGCTTTGTATTGGCAAAGGTCAGTATTTTCTGCCCTGATTACAAGAATGCTGGAATTGAGAAGCTTGCTAATTCTCCTAACATAAACAAGAGTGTACAGCCACAACTCTATGTGCAAGAAGTAATCTACATATTTGTAGACTGACTGGATAAGTCCAAATAACCCCAAATTGAGCAACATGCGTGAATTGAGTTTTGAAATAGAAACTTAATCAATTCCATTGTCATAAAATGATAAAGCTAGTTCTAGCTTAAATGTCTGCTGTTTGACTTGGAGGAAAGCTGATACAGTGCTTACAAAGTAAGCATTATTGACGTGTGTTACACTTGAATATTTATTAGCATTATTCAGTGAGCTGTAAATCACTGGGGAGGTCCAGGATTAGCAAGATATTAATGTTTAACTGCACAAGATTACCACAGCTTTATCCTTTAAAGTATTACAGTTTATAAAAGACAGTCACATAATTTCAGTTTAAATGTCCTTAAGTCATCACTTTATTATAACTGAATCAGTGCTGTTAACTGGGACTTCATAGGGAAAAAAAAATGAGAAATGGAAGTTTTGCTGTGATTTTGTTGAGCCCTATATCATTCAGGAAGCACTTTAGACTTAGTATTCTCATGGCAAGATCTAGACTGCTATAGACTGAATGTGTATGTCTCTCCATTCCCACCCCACCCAGAATCATACATTGAAACCTTAATCCCATACATGGAGGTGTTCAGAGGCGGGGACTTCAGGAAGGAATGAGGGTCAGATGAGATCAAGAGGGTTGGACACCCATGATGAGATTCATGTGTCATACAAAGAGGAAGAGACACAAGATCTCTATCACAGGAGGATCTGGCAAGAAGCTGAACATCTACAAATCAGGAAAAGAGCCTCACTGTGAACTTGGCCATGCTGGCACCCTAATCTAAGGCGTGCAGCCTCCAGAATTGTGAGAAATAAGTGCTTGCTGTTTAAGGCAGCCACTCAATGTTAGAGTGGCAGTCCAACCCGAGGCGTAAGCTAAGTGAAGAAAAAGTGTATATCTATTAGAATGTTTTCAGGAATAAGGAAGAGAATCCCCAACTGAAAGTGAATTATATAATAAGGGTTTATTGTCTGACATAAAAAAGAGATCCAAAATTGGTTGGTCCTGGGTTTTAACATCTGTCAAAACAATGTATTAGAGACCAGGGTATTTTCTAGTTCTTCCATCTTCCATTTAAAAATGTTTATGTAATTATTCTCATTTTACTTTAAAGAGAGACAGACAGGGGCCAGTGTTGTGGCACAGCAGATCAAGTTGCCACCTGCAGTACTGGCATCCCATATGGGCACCGGTTTGAGACCTGGCTGCTCCACTTTTGATCCAGCTCCCTGCTAATGTGCCTGGGAAAGCAGTGGAGGATGGCCCAAGTGCTTAGGCCCCAGTATCCATGTGGGAGAATGGAAGAAACTCCTAGCTCCTGGCTTCAGTCTGGCTTTAGCCTGGCCCAGTCCTGGCCATTGTGGCCATTGAGCTAGTGAACTCTCTTTCTCTCTCTCTGTAATTCTGCCTTTCAAATAAATAAAATAAAATAAAATAAAAATAAAATAAGTCTTAAAGAAAGAAAGAGAGAGAGAGAGCAAGAGAGTGAGAGAGTGAGAAAGAGATCTTCTATCTACTGGTTCACTTCCCAATTACCCGCAATAGCTGTGAATGAACCAGGTTGATCCAGAGACTCAGAAGTCAAATCTAGTCTCACCACATGGGTGATGGGACCCAGATATATGTGCTACCTTCCAGGGTACAAATTGTCAGGAAGCTGGATCCAGAGGGGAGGACACAGGATTCAAACTGCACACTCTGATATGGGATATGGTGTCCCAAGCAGTGTCTTAACCGCTGCACCAGCACCTGCTCTCCACACCCATCTTTCAGTTTAGTTATGTGGCTTCTGTCTTCAAATGTGTCCTCATGTCTTAGTTTCTGAGTTTGAAAACCTTTCCCAGAAACTGCCAGGAAGTTTGCAGTGGATTCCCTTGACCAGCACTGGCTGAAATGTTCATCCCAATCTGCTGGAAAGGCCTGGGGACCGAGAACCTAGTATTTTCAGTACGTATGGTGCCCAGGCAGTAGAGAGAATCAGTAGTTGGATCACCCTGTCTGGATTGTCAGACTATTCTGTCATGTGATTGCTTTGAAGAGGGCCAGAAATTTGGTAGCAGCAGCTATTTATCACATAAAATTGTATATTAAAAGATCAAGCTAAATGAAGACTGATGGACGTGTCTTTGGGGAGTACAGAGAGGAACTTTCCACTTACACCCTTTCTTCTTTATGAGTCTTCGATATCTAGAATTTGGGATTCTATCTAGACAGTGAGTCTACAAGTCAAAGAAACCCTTCCTACTTTGCTCTTCTGTCACAAATGTGGCATTTTACATTAGAATAGAGACCATGCTACTAAATAAACGGTCATGATTCCATTTTATTTATTGTTGTAATTTTTCTCTTTCATGCTATTATCAGAGGTTTCTGTGTATTTCATAAATGGAGTTCCAGGCTGTTGTGCTGTGAGGAAAATGCACCTTATCAAACAAGAGGAAACTTTCCTAAATTCACTGCAATGTAAACATAATTATGTTGTTTGCAATGGTTGTGTTCCTGATAGACTTCTCTTCCTAGGAACTGCTTTGTTTTTAAGCCTGAAAAGGTAATATTCTAGTAAACACATATATACACATAATCTTAAATAAGAGAAGCCTGAAGTTTATTTAAATTTATGATATTTAAATATTGAATGGCTTCTCTCTTCCTTTATTTTTATTCATTGTTGAACAATGTTGTACTGAATCTTTGGCTTTTGAACACTTTAAATTCAAATCAACTAATTGTTATTGAGTACCTAACATAGAATTCATCATACTAAGCTCTGAAGGGAAACAACTAAAAATGTTAACTATTTATAGTGTATTTGCCATCTCCAGCTAATATAGGAGAATATGGAAATAAGTATAATTGAATATATTAATCATTACTTTGAGCTGAAGTTTGAACATTTACTATGAGCATAAATAGTAAGGTTTTCTGGTATGATCCCTGAAGTTTTGTGAAGGAATTATGCACAGGTTTGCCTTTTAGAATGAGAAAATAAGGGACATAAGATTCTTGGCACTCTGAACTTTGGGACTTAAGTAAAAGATACGTACAGGATGAGGTTAGAACATATTGAGCAATCAGAAAGACTGAACCATAAAGTCAAGTTGGAGTACAGCATATGAAGGACTTGGAGGGGGCCGTGGGCTACATTGAAAGCGACAGAAAGTATAAAAGCAATGCTTGGCTGTTGCATATTCCTGGTCAAGCCCAAGGCCAAGGCCAAGGCCCACATTCTAAGTATTGAGGCCTCCTCTACATTTTAGAACTCCCAGGCCTCTGTTTGCAAATCCTTAATATTTATTGAACACTATGTTCTTGCCCCATTCTAAGTATTGAGGGTATAATACAATACTTACTCGATACTATTAGTTGCTTTTGCATATAAGCTCATTTAAAAGTCAAGTTGTCCACACACAGAAAGGTTAAGAAACTTGCCCAAGGTCACACAACTTCCCTAAGGATTGGAAGGAAAACAAGATATTCCTGCTTGATAACATAATATTTTCATGTTTCTATTAAAAGGAAATGGGTCGTACATCAAGGAAGTTCTTCTTATTTTAAAATTCTTTGTCTGATGGTTTACAGTAGCAAATTTTCAATAGGAAACCAATTCCTATAATCCTCTCCCAGGAAAATGGCTTACAGAAAAGAAAAAATAGTACATTAATAATCATAAACCTTTCATCTAGAAGGAAAGTTAGAAGCCATTTAGTATGTCACAGCAAGTATAATATTTATTACTTAAAACAAAAATGAAAAAGCTTTATAACATTCATTTAGTAGATTCATAGAAAACTGGAATTGAAAGGGCTGCCATTCTTACCTAGGTCAGTTTCAAGCTGCTTGTTCAAGATGTGATTTATTTGGTCTGCACAGTGTTTTCTTTTCAGTTCTGATGAAATTAATTATAATTTAAAAAAATAAGAATTTCCAATATAAAAATATCTATATTTCCCTCATTTCATAAAAAGCAACAATGAAACCAGAATCATATAATGACAGTCAGCTAGAGCTGAATAGGTAGACCCTAGACTTCCCGATTAGTCACAGAAAATGATTTAGATTTTTACTGCTGTCTAACAGATGACCACACACTTAACAACTTTAATGATACCCCCTTATTTAGGATTCAAATAGAGAGACTCCTGGCTAGGAAGACAGGGAGGAGGGAGGCCCCTCCCCACCATCTGGAGATGAGTCTTGGGAGACCTGAGAAAAGTCAGGTGACTGGCTTCTTAACTTTTGCCCAAATAACCAATCAAAACCATCATGTCTCAATGCGTCTTCCAGACCAGCCATGAGAACATCCCCTTTCACAGCCTGTAATACCCTCCAGGCAATCAGCCTTCCAGGGCTCCCTCCTTTAGGGACTGCACCTGACTGCTGGGAACATTTTCTGCTTTTTTGGTTTTTTTCTTCAATAAACTTCCTTCACTGTGCTCGCTCTTCCTTGCCCATGCTCCTCGTTCTTCAGGGACATGAGACCAAGAACCTGGTGGAGAAAAAGAACTGTAATCGAAAAGAGCTGTAACATTTCAAAAATTCAGCAGGAAGAACATCTGTAACAGTTCTCGGGGACAACCCTGAGTGATCAGAACCCCTGACTCCCCCAGCAGTGTGGGTCAGAGGCTCAGCAGCATGAGTGGCTTATCTGCTAAGGGTCTCATGGACAATAATCCAGGTGTCAGCCGGACTGTGTTTTTACTTGGAGGCTCTGGTCAAGAGTCCGATTCCGAGATCACTCAGATTGTTGGTAGAGTTCAGTTCCTTGTGGCTGTGGGGCTGAGGTTCCCTGTTTTCTTGCTGGTGTGTGGGGGGGTGGGGGGTGGGCAGGGGACAACTGGCATACAGGCAACCTCAGCTCTTTTCTCTACATTCCCTCCATATTTGGAGTCAGTTATGAAATCTCTCTCTCTTTGAATCCTTCTAATGGTTTCAGTCACCCTGAATCCCTCTTCTATCTCCAACAACAGAGAACTTTGTGCTTTTATAGGGTTGATATAGTAAGTTTGGGGTCTCCTGGATAATATTTTTATTTTAAGGTTACCTGATTAGTAACCTTAGCCATATCTAACAAATAATTTTGACAACATAATGCGGAGTGGGGAACCTTATTTTTCTGCCAAGGATTATTCGGCTATATTTTAACATCCTTTGAGGGCCAAAACTGTCAACATGAAAATTAGCCTGCCAAATTGATTGAATTTTGAGTCCTGCCAGGGGTTGCGTTGGCAGGACCAGACCAAATGATTCTGTGGGTCTAATATGGCCTATGAGTTAGACATTTCCTACTCCTGAGTGTAAGATTGTAGGAGATCATGACTGAGATAATGGGGCCACAAAAGGAATTCTGTCCACTGTAGATAGCAATGGTCTTCTTGGCAACTGTCTGAAGACTCTTAAAAAATTCATAGAAAATGTGTATTTGAACAAATACACATGAATTTCAATATGTTTTGTAGCAAAATAAATTCTTACTAACTTGTTATATGTATGTTAGGATCTAGTTTGAGGTTCTGAGAGGAATAACTCATCAGTTTGGAAAAAAAGAACCTATCAGTTCTGCTAAAGTTGCAGCAAGAGCAAATATTATATTTATGGTAAAATTCAGGTGGAGGAATTGTGAAATCATTGTTGTTTTGTGAAAAATCTGTGAGAAAAATGTCATGAAGAAATCTTGTTTTCTAATGGGTAACTCATTTTGAGAAAGAACTAGACCATGCTAAAGATGAAAGCTGCAGCGGAATGCCACACACACACACACACACACATCAATTTGTGAGAAAAAATAATCTTGTTCATGTCTTAATTGAAGAAGACTGACAGTTATGGTGGAAGCAACAGTCAACACCATGGTCATTTTGATTGGTTTAAATCTGACTAAAAGATTAAAATAGAGCAAACTTTCTGTTTGACAGGTGCCAGAACTGTTGCACGCAGATCAGCTACAGACATAAGAGTAGAATTTAATGGAAATGTTAAACAAATGAGATCAAGGTCCCAATGTGGTTGTTCTAAGAATTATAACAGGATATGAAGCGTGGCTTTAGCAATATGAACCTGAAGAGAAAGCACAATCAGAATAATAGCTACCAAACCGTGAGTGAGCCATTCAAGCCAAAAACATAATGGTTAGTTTCATGGCAACAGTTTGTCAAGATGTTCAAGGTATTTTGCTTGTTGACTTCCTGGAGAGACATAGAACAATGGCATCTGCTTATTATGAAACTTTTTTGAGAATGTTAGCCAAAACTTTAGCAGAAAAATGCCCAAGAAACTTCATCAAAGAGCCTTTCTCCACCAGGAACAATATTCCTGCTCATTTCTCTCAGTAAACAAAGGCAGTTCTGGGATTTTCCAAAGGGAAGTTAGGCATTCAACTTACAGTAGTTGCTCCCCCTGGTTTATTTTAGTTTTCTATTATTAAAAATATATTTTCCTTCTGCTAATCATATAAGAATGACTAACAAATTTGGTAACAAATTATTAGGACCATCAGATTTTAGGGAGAGATTAAATTTCTGGTATCATGTTTACAAAATTGTCATGGCCTTGATGGAGACTTTATATCTATCTATCTATCTATATAGATAGATAGATATGTATGCATATATATATATATATTTTATTTTTGTCTTTTAATTCCATGTTATCGTGAACTTTCTGAAGTCTCCTCAGAAATATGTACCAACATACACATGAAGATGAGGAACCATTGAAAGTGTTATGTTATTGGAAAGAGACTTTTGGTACTGCTATGCTGAAACACTATTGAACACCATGTTCATGCGTGTTCTTGAGGACTGCAGTCCTAAGCTCAAATACATGCCAGAGGGAAATGTGTTTTTCTGTCTATCTATCACCTGTTCACTTATACATATTCACTTAAAAAGTGAAGAAGAGCTCAAGGTAAATGTATTCCTTATAGAAAATTCAATGATAGATCTCATTTTGAACTTTGCAGTTGAATCCTGGAGAGTTATCAATGTTGCCTGTTGTATGCTTTGTCCTTTTGAAAATTTCTGAGGTTTTTTTTGTTTACAGCTGAACAAATTTACCAAGCTTCCATAGCCTTGGCAACTCATGACAAGAGCCTAGGGTGATTACTGAGGCCATAAACAAGAGTGTCAATTTGTTAAGTCAACAACAGGAGTCACTGTGCACTTACTCCTCATGTAGGATCTTTGTCCTTAGTGTGCTGTACATTGAGATTTAATGCTATAACTAGTACTCAAACAGTATTTTTCACTTTATGTTTCTGTGTGGGAGCAAACTGTTGAAATCTTTACTTAATGTATGCTAAACTGATCTTCTGTATATAAAGAGAAATGAAAATGAATCTTGATGTGAATGGAAGGAGAGAGGGAGTGGGAAAGGGGAGGGTTGCGGGTGGGAGAGACGTTATTGGGGGGAAGCCACTGTAATCCATAAGCTGTACTTTGGAAATTTATATTCATTAAATAAAAGTTTAAAAAAAAAAAAAAGAAAAGAAAAATTCCGTAAGTGGTATTTGAAACTTAATAATAGATAACAATGTTATTTAATAATTTTATGGTAGGAAACAAATGAGACATACGGACTCTGACCACTGTCTATTATTCTAGATAGGTATACCACAGTCTGTTTGTTCCTTCTCAAAGAAACTGTATGTAGGAGAGGAAGATGTAACATCTGTGCATTTTTCAGGGAGAGTCCCTTCATTTTAAAATCAGACCTGTTTCTCCCTAGAAATTTGATAAGACATATGTCCCTTCGTATTTGAAATAAAGACAGAAATAAAATAATTCCATGCTACTAATAACTTCTCTTCTGGAAGGTGTAAGAATAAGGGTCAAAACACCCACTGCTTTTCATTGCTAGAAAGTTTGACCTGGCAGTGGCTACTCTTAGACTCTCAGACAATTTCCCTCCGTGTTACCAGTCCCAAGCAAAGTGCGTACCAGGGATCTGGGACAGTGGTAAAGATTAGTGAATACCACCACAGGTGAGGGATTCAGCAGACAGGAGAGAATGCTGGTGTTTTATGTGCTAGGAAATAAAAGGAGAGGGAAACCATTCAGCTGTCTTTTTATGTTCTACAACTTGAATCCTTGTTTTTTATGTTTATATTTTAGCTTTAAAATTTAATAATTGTTAACATTTTGCCAAAGTTCCACTTTACAGTGATTTAAAAAAATATTAGGGTAACACTGTGCAGCCGATATAGGTGACCTTAAATTCTGCCGGCCATGACACCCATGCACAGCTTGTACTTTATTTTCTTTTGTCTTTAACATGGTATAACATTTTAATTTTGTAAGTTTTTTAACATCAAAAATGAATCTTACATTTTATTTATATTTATGCAATAGTGCTCAATTTTTTCAGTGTTGTTCAATTCAACAGACTTTTCTTGAAATTGCTAAAATTCTACAAATTATTATTGCCTTCAATAGTCATTAGAACTAGTAACAAATATTCTGTTTTCTTTTTCCCTCTCCTTCTGAACACTTGGTAAGATTTTACTTCCTTATCAGGGAAGCTTCACCAGGATCCCTTTTCTTTGCTATGTCAACTGGAGATGGTTGTTCCATCAACCTGGGCCTAGACTAAGGAAGACAATAATCCAGAACAGAAGCACATCCAACTTGTACTGCATGAATAGCCAACAAAAATTATGTGTATTGAGATTTTTGACATTGTTACTGTAGCAAGATTCAGCCTTTCCTGAAATACACATGGATAGAATTGTGTAGGTCTCCTTTCCGTTAATCAAAACTAGTCCATGATTCTAATAGTCTTTGATTGGTAGTGGTTTGTCCTAGGACTTCAGACAATTTCTCCATGTTTTTCCAGCTCCAAGCAACATACATACAAAGAGCCCAATTTGCATGGATCTATTATAGGCTTAAAATGTTCAAAAGTTGGAAGACTTACACAAGTCAATTATGTCATCTTATATTTCATTATTATGGCAATGATTGTAAAACTGAACTTTGCTTTTTCCAAAGTTTTTCATGTAAGTACAAAACACCAAAATAAATATTTTCTATATTATGAACTCCTTTAATGAGTTAGCTGTTTTGTTGAAGATGTAGTTAGTAGTTTCCTCACCTTTTGTGAGCTTCTATTCTAACGCATCATAAACAATTGACACTTTAAATTTTAGACATATTTTGTTAACAGTATGTATGAATGTAACACATAAATGGCTTGTTCATGTGGAATAGACAAATTTGAGTTACTCTTTTTTAAAGGTTTATTTATTGATTTGAGAGGCAGAGTTACAGAGTGAGAGGGAGAGCCAAAGAGAGAAAGAGATCTTTCATCCATAACAGACAGAGATGGGTTATGCTGAAACCAGGAGCCAGGAGCTCCATTCAGGTCTCCTATGTGGGTGGTGGGGTCCCAAGCATTTGGACCATGTCCTGCTCTTTTCTGAGGCACTTTAGTAGGAAGTTGGCTAGGAAGTAGAGCAGCCAGGCTTGATCTGGTGGTCATATGGGATGCTAGCTTTGCAGGTGGTGGCTTAGTCTGCTATACTACAATGCCATCCCCTTGAGTTGCTCTTAAAATTTTCATTTCATGTAACACATGCTCACAAATAAGCAGATGAATTTTAAAATTCATTATAATGCTTCCATATAATCACTACATTATAACTCTAAAAGTTATGATTAATAGTTTTCAGAAAAGCTATCAAATAATACATTTAGGGGCAGGTGCTATGGCGCAGTGGCGCAGTGGGTTAACGCCCTGGCCTGAAAAGCTGATATCCCATATGGGTGCTGGTACGAGTCCTGGCAGCTCCATTTCCTATCCAGCTCTCTGCTATGGCCTGGGAAAGCAGTAGAAGATGGCCCAAGTTTTTGGGACCCTGCACCCGTGAGGGAGACCCAGAAGAAGCTCCTAGCTCCTAGCTCCTGGCTTCAGATCTGCACAGCTCTGGCCATTGTGGCCAATTGGGGAGTGAACCAGCAGATGGAAGAACTCTCTCTCTCTCTCTCTCTCTCTCTCTCTCTGTATCTCCTCTCTGTGTGTAACTCTTTCAAATAAATAAATAATTCTTAAAAATATGTTTAATTTGGTCCTGGAATGATTCGTTGGTTATAATTTTTCTCACTTTAGATTCACAACTTATTGTGGGAGATTTGTTAGATTAAACTAAATGCAGAAGTAGAAATGTCAATGTCTTGGTGTTTCCCATAACACAGTGATAAGTAGGTAAAAGTCAGGGGAAGGCTGCTGCCTAACTTTCAAGAGGCTTCTTAAAAGGTGAATATTATATTGTTAAAATCTTTAAATCTTGGAAATCAACTGATATGTTTGTAATGAGCAAATTGCCTGGTGCATGGACAACAATATTGATAATGGAAGAACCAGCTCATTCTGGGACACAAAGAAATAAAATAAATTTATCTGTGAACAGAGAACAGAGACAATTAGCTTCCTGACTTAAATGTGGGATGACTTAAAGCTAATTTTAATTCACTTATGTATACAGTGATAGTAGTTTGCTGTTGCTCTTTCCTCACATACCTGATGGCAATTGAGTTAACCTGAGCATTGGATGTTTGCCTTCATGATTTTCTTTTTTATATAGCTTGTGCTTGCATGAACTCCATTTTGATTGACATATGAATTTTTATATTCTCATATTCAGTTTTGTTACTGTTGAGTTTATAGGTCCACAAAATATTCTGTTTCTTTTTTTGTGACATTGATTGTATTTGAGTGGATTTGACAGTAAGACATTCATCAAACAATTTATTTCTATTAATTCCAACTTCAGACTTACCCCATTTAAATACCCACTTACTAACAGGTGATGGATGGAAAATAAAAACAATGTTCATTTATTTATATTCTTGGTACTATGTTTTTTATAACTGAAAGCAAATTTCTACAAGTCCTGCAAATAACTGGCCACTTAGAACAAATCCTCCATTTTTGAATACTAGTTTTAAATTTCTTGGATTTTGCCCTTTCACAATTTATTTTCATTTGGCACAGATGTTCTGTAAAGAACTAGAAGAGTTCCTGAAATTTTTGATAAGAGGATGCTATTTGAGGTCTGTTCTATCAAATGGTCATTGATTGCTGAAACTACCATCAATCCAAGCAGTAAATTTCATTAAAAATTGTACAGATGAAGCAATTCAACTAACTTTGCTTTGAGTTCTGGGTTGGGGATGGGGGAGCATCTCTTTAAAAATTACTGCCCACCCATGAAAAAAATGTCTAATTTTTCCTCTAGTCTTTTTGCAAGACTGATTCTAAGTTGTGATTATTCATTCTATAAACATTTATAGTTTGATTCTAAGTGTTCAAATTTCTTGAAATAGGATGTAAACTTTTGAAGTTTAACAGTGCATTATTTGCTTATTAAGTTGCTTGTTCCATGACAGCTAAAAGGGAGAAAACAGAAGAGACAGCACCATTGTCCTGCAATAGTTTACATTGTAGCTGCTGTGATGTAGTCTTGCACTTAAGACTTTCTTTGATATTCTGGTGTGATTACTCAGCACCTTATATGTGCTTAGTTGACAATGGAATATTTAGACAATCATATTGAGCTCCATAGAAGACTCTTTTCTTTGAGCTTAAACATTAAGCAAATTCTCATGTTGGTTTTAACCTAAGATGATTTTGTAAAGGATCTCATTTTGGCAGGTATTAAAAGGTCAAAACAATAAATCAAAGAACTGCTTCTGAAGTTAAACCTAACACGTATTACTCTACCTGTAGTGTAAAAATTTGGCCTTTTAAAAGCTATTCTGAAAAGTTGATTTGAATGATCTCAAAAAATGATACTAAGGCTAAACAGAATAACCTATACATTACAAATGTGGCATTCAAGTGAATTAACCTTCATTCACTCCATCAACATGCATATATCCTGTTTTTTCCCCATGTAAAGACCAGAGAGGCACAAAGAGGAATGCAAATCTTTCTTGTAGTGTACAACTGCAATATCCCCTCTTGTAAGGATCCCAGAATCTACAGAAATAAAATTAGCAATTCAATTGCTACAAAAGTCAAAAAGAGAAAACAAGAAGCATATTTATACCTTCATTTTTAGCAAATGAGAACCATAGATAATGAAAGTTACCGAAGATCAGCATGGCAAAGACCATTTTGAAGGTATTAAAGCTTAGGTAATAGTCACAGGCTTGCAACTGTGACAGTCATTATTAGGCTAAGAAGAGAACCTGCATCTTACTTAGTGCTAAGATGCTTTCCTAAATAGGGCTTCTCCAGTCAGAAAAGCTACAACCATTCAGTAAATAGCAGGGAAACTTCTTTCTCTCCACTGCATCTGGTGAACCTTCCAACAAAGTCAGTGAGTAACAATTTGTTCGGCTGTTTTACACTAAAAGAAACCTTGGAAGCTTGTAATTTTGAGAGCACTGAATGGAATGTGTGCTTTTTTCATATGTTTGAAGAATCGCTATTTCAGGTTAGAAAGAAGAGTTGAGCTGTGTGTGTGCCCTTGTGTATGTGTGTGTGTGTGTATTTCCCCTTGGGTGGCTCTTAAAATTTTCTGGCTGACAGAAAAGAACAGCTGAACAGGTCTCATTTAGACAGAATTGAGGCACAATAGTATGGAAGGAGAACCTAATGCAGTGAGAGATTTGTTATGTTGATCCATATGAAATTCTTGACATAAGGCCATATTTAACCTCAAATGTAGCAACTTAAAATTGAGCACCCTAATAAATAGAACCTCTTTTGACTCATTTTTAACTAAAACCCTCAAGACCACAGATGTCAAATGTCGCAAACATTTCCAAGAAAGAGGTTAGAACTTTTAATCAAGATGCTCTGAGATGGCTTAATTGATTCTACCTGTTATTGATCACTTACCTCCCAACACAAAAGCACAGAGGTAGAAAATCAATGGAGGAGAATTCATTTTGAGAATGTATGGGGCACTTGCATGTTCTGTCTTCCACTGTAGTGGAAGGAGAACTCATTCTTCTTACTCCTTAAGTTGGGTTCGAGGGGCCTTAAAAAATACTCTCTCACCCCACCCAACTGGAGGGACACTCCCTGTAGGTGTTTTCAAAGGAAAGCCATCCAAAACATTTCTGGGCAGACATCGTCCATATATCTGTGGTTTCTGAAGCTAGAATCAGTCAGGCATTCTGAGCATCATAGGTGTGTTTCATTTTATTTTACTTTTATTTATTATTTTATTTCTTTGAAAGGCATAAAGAGAAAGAGACAGGCAGACAGGCAGAATGACAGAGGTCTCCCATCTTCTGCTTCACTCTCCGAATGCCCACATTGGTGAGGGCTGGGTGGGGCCAAAACTGGGGGCCAGGAATTCAATCCAGGTCTCTTATGTGGGTGGCAGGAACCTTACTACTTGAGTCATCATCTGTTGCCTTCCATGATGTGCATTAGCAGGAATCTGGTGTTGGAAACAGAGCTGGGACTTGAACCCAGGCACTTGGATATGGGATGTGGGTGTCCCAAGTGGTGTCTTAATGGCTACACCAAATGCTTACTCCTATCACAGATATCATGGTAGGAGATTGTAAGAGGGAAACTGAAAGACTTCCATGAAAGCAATTAGTGGGTAGTTCAGGTTGGAACATATGCCAGACTCATGAGACAGGGACATCAATTCACATTCAATCCTGTTTTATCTTTTTCATCTCTCTTTTCCTTAGTCCCTCTCCCAGGGGAAGCATATGCTTAAATTGGTTGCTTATTCCACAGTGTAAAAGTACAATACCGGCATGGTGTGCATAAGTAATGAACTTTCCAAATACATTTTGTGAATTTTCTCTATACACAGAATAGTGATGTACCTAGACTATTGATGGTGCTCTTTATATGAAAAAAAAAAAAAAGAACAGGCTTTTAAATGTCAAGCGGAATTTTATGGCTGGCACATGTAGAGGTTATCTTCACATGTCAAGAGATACTATAGAGGACATGGTCAGGGTTGCCTTGCTAGAGTTCTCTTTCGTTAGCCCCTGCTTTCACTCTTGCACCTGTTTTTTTTTTTTTTTTTCTCCCACTATTGATCATTTGTATGTTTATTAAGCTACTTGGTAGGTGACCCTTCCCATGAGGTTTAAGTTCCAAGATACTGAATGAAATGACCACTCCTCTCCAGACGTTTGAATTTCTAGCAGATGTCCCAGTCTTCTTGGGTTTGCTCCCCTTTCCCTTCACGCTGGGTATTCCTAGGGCCCCATCAAAGGGACACTGCCTATCTGTCAGCACAGCCACCATGTCCCTCCTTGATCCTCCGTGGATGAAAGAACTCTTTATCTTTGCAGAAAACTTTGCTTTGGCCAGGCTTATGTAAAGCAAGGTAATCATTCAGTGAGATAACCTTTTGGAATAGCATCAAGGAATATCCAGTAAATGTAAAATAAAGGTAATATTTACAAAGCTGCTCAATGAACAAAAACAAGTTTAACTAGCAATGCAGTTCCACCTGGTGAACATAAAATGTTTTCATCTGTTGAGGTCAGACAGCAGCGGCTCACACAAACTCTTCCATTGTCACTGCTGATTTACTTATTTGAATCATGTGACTGATTTTGTACATCATCTTGAATTTCATCTTTCCTGTGATTCTTAGCTGTTATGACTGCAACACATCTGAAAATGGTCAAGGTTAAAATCCACACAATATAGAAATAGGATACACACAAACTGAGTAAATCGGTTAGAAGTTCAAGAGAATATAGTCTCAAGGTTAAGTATCTGCTTTTTTGATGGGAAAAGGTCAAGGGCACACACTATCTTTATGAGTAAATGTCACAGACAGAAGCTGTCTCCAGGACATCGTTTCCCAACTTTTCTTGCACAACACCTCCAGAGGGTGATAATACTGTCACTGTCCACTCACCCTGATAGAACAGTTTGCTCATGGATGGAGGCACCTGCTGCTCCAAGGACTGAGAGCATTTACGTCTCAGTGCATCTGTAACCCACTCCAGCTCATATTTGGGAACTCAGCTTCAGGTATTATCACCAGAACGGGCTTCATTTAAGATTTTTGTAAGTGACTAAGAACATGAAGTGCCAAGTAACATCTTTAAGTTCACCGATAACATTAAGATTCTCTGGGTAATTAAATGTCAAACTGATAAGGATAAACAGTAGAAAAAATCTTTGCCTCTTGTGTATGACATCAGGACACAGGTGAACTGCACTGTGGTGTGTGGATGTAGTTTAAAAGGAAAAATAGTATAAAGCATTTATTTATTTATTTATTATTTTAATTATTTGACAGGCAGAGTTAGTGAGAGAGAGGGATACAGAGAGAAAGGTCTTCCTTCTGTTGGTTCACCCCACAAATGGCCGCTACAGCCGGTGCGCTGCGCTGATCCGAAGCCAGGAGCCAGGCGCTTCCTCCTGGTCTCCCATGCGGGTGCAGGGCCCAAACACTTGAGCCATCCTCTACTGCCCTCCCAGGCCACAGCAGAGAGCTGGACTGGAAGAGGAGCAACCGGGACAGAATCCGGCGCCCCAACCAGGACTAGAACCCAGGGTGCCGGTGCTGCAAGCGGAGGATTAGCCTAGTGAGCCACGGTGCGGCCAAAAGCATTTTTATATGACCGTGACTCTTACTCTTGAGCATCAGTGAAGACACCAAATCAAGCTCTGGGGGGTCATTACTACTTTTCCTTCCCGGAGAGCTCTACCAGAAGCTCACAGTGACAAGCATAGTTAGTGTGATTTTATACTTCATCTGAGACGCTATTGCAAATGACACAGAAACAATAGTAGCATGCTAAATACTTTCATACATGTGATTTTGCATAATTTTCAAAAAAATCCTATGATAATGTCTAATGCATTATGTAAAAAAGCAAACTGAGGTTCATAAGTGGATCGCACTTGCATTAAAGTATAGGATTCTGCAATTAGTCCTGGTTGCTGTGTCTAAGGAAAAAGAGAATTGGAATGAGCATTATGTCACAACGAGTTAAACTGCGGCTTGCAACACCAGCGTCTGGTATCACCAACTGGTTTGAATTCCGCTGCTCTGCTCCTGATCCGGTGGCGGCGGCTGCTGCTGCTGCTGCTGCTTCTTATTATTATTATTTTATTTTTCTTAAGATTTATTTATTTATTTGAAAGTCAGAGTTACAGAGAGAAGGAGAAGCTGGGGGGGTGGGGTGCGGTCTTCTATCCTCTGGTTCACTTCCCAATTGGCCGCAACAGCCAGAGCTGGGCCGATCCGGGCCAGGAGCCAGGAGCTTCTTCCGGGTCTTCCATGCAGGTGCAGGAGCCCAAGGACTTGAGCCATCTTCCACTGCTTTCCCAGGCCAAGGCTGAGAGCTGGATGGGAAGTAGAGCAGCCAGGACCGGAACTGGCCCCCATATGGGATGCTGGCACTACAGGCGGCGGCTTTACCTGCTACGCCACAGCACTGGTCCTGTCCCAGTGGCTTCTAATATTCTTGGGAAGGAAGCAGAAAATGGCTCAAAAAGTGCTTGGGCCCCTGCTAACCATGTTAGGGTCCAAGATGGAGTTGGTGGCTCCTGGCTTTAGTCTGGTCCTGCCTTGGCTGTTGAGGTCATTTAGGAAGTGAACCAACAGATGGAAGATTCTCTCTCTCTCTCTCTGTGTGTGTCTTTCTGTCTCTCTCTCTTTCTCTCTTTCTGCCACTCTATCTTTCAAATAAATAAATAAATATTTTTAAAAAGGAAAAATAAACTTGAAAAACGTTCAGAAATAGCTATTCTGTAAAAGGATTTGGGGGTTGGAAAGAACTGAGAAGAGAGAAAGATACTAATGTAAGAATATATATTTGAAAAATAATTTTTTTATTTAGAGAATGATTTAAATGCTGAATGTAGTATGACTTCAATAAAGTTCTGGAATTCTAGTTTTGGCTAGGAAATGACATGATGCTTAAATGTGATGCATTAGTTTGCCAAACTGCTATAACTAAATCCTGCAAACGGAGTGGCTTAAAAAACACAAATTTACTGTCTTTCAGTTTTGGAGGCTGGAAGTCTAAGATCAAGATGTCAGCAGGGTTGGCTTCTTCTGAGGCTGTGCAGGATCGGTTCTTGGCTCGTCGGTGGCCTCTTCTCTCCAAGTCTCTCCAGATGATCTTCCCTCTACGCACATCCACCTCGGTCCAGATTCCTTCCGCCTCTGGAAGAACACTAGTCATTGCATTAGGAGTCACCCTGAGGACCTCTTCTTAACTTCTCTGCAATGACCGGGTTTCAGAATAAGGTCGCTCTGCGTCTGGGCATTTCCTTGGAAATCAACATGGATTTCGAGGTGACATGATTTAACCCGTGATAAATGGCAGGGAAGCACTCTGCAATGATGGATCTGCTTGTGAAGCTACTGCTATGCATAAGAACAAGTCCTAAATACTTTATTTGTAGGTGAAGAGCAAGCAGGGAGAGCCTAAAGTCAATAAAGAGCCAGGAGGTGATGAGAGGAGAACGTGTGGCAGATGCTTAGCTTCTCAACATCGATCGCTTGCAGACAGCCCCAGAGCTGCTGTTTCCAAGTAGCTGAGCAACAGCTGACGGAAGCCTGTGCCCTTCTTATCCAACAGCGCTGCAGTCATAGCTATGACCCAACAGGGTTTAGTATCACAATTTATGTAGACCACTTTTTTTGACTATTCAAGAAGAAGATTAAATCCCAAATATTTTAAAATTTGGTTTACTGTAAAATCCAAACAATTTCAATTCTTTGAGTGGATAATGAAAATTTCAGCCTTGAGTTTCTCTTTCAGATGCAAATAAAAGCAAAAACACGTTAGGGAAGTTGCTCTACCACTGATACAGTTTCAAAAATGCACCTTAGCCACCCTGCTCTGAAGCAGCAGTGAAATTTAATTTTACGCAGGGCGCATTCAGCCCCCGTCACAATGTGATACATTGCACATGTCACAGTGGCCTACAAGATGTTTTCAGGTATGTAACATAGGGAGGAAATCACAGTTAATGTTTGTAGGTAAATGACATGAAGTGACAGAGGCAAGCAAAATGAATTGTCATTTATTTATGACTGCATATGTTCTCTCCAGGTGTATCTTCACTTTAATCTTACTCATGATATTGTATTAATATCATTATCCATGAATCTATGACCTTTAAAATGTTTTCATGATTATTTTGTTTTTTCTTTCTCTTTAAAAATTTTTAATTTTTATTAGTTTTTTTAAACAGATTCGTTGTGATTTGTAGATAAAATTCTAAGAATATAATTATACTCCCTTCCTCCTTTTCTCCCCCTCTCCCTCTCACTCTCCTTCTTTCTCCCATTCTTTGAATTTTTTTTAACTTTTTGAAATAACATATTTTACATCTACATTACAATGAAAAGGCTGAATATGTCACTGAATAAGTTTAGCAAGTTAAAAGCAAAAGGATCCTAGTTTAGTGGGAATACAGGTAACAGCTATAAACAATAATTGGATGGAAAAATGACCATTTCACTCATTTACAGTAAATTTTAAAGTAATCAGAGAGCATTAAAACTGCCCTCTGAGTTGACAGGAAAAAAGATGTCGTCATTTTCATTTCTCGGCCTTGTCTTTTGGCTTTTTCCTATAGTGCCTAGTGGCTGAGAGATGACTGACACTTTGGCAATACCAACGTAAACACCAGGCACATGGAACCAGCAGTAGGAGTTGACAATACAGTGCTGGTATCTAGTATTTAACTGTAAATACCCTTGAACTTCTTGTCAAGGACTGGCCTAAACTGACTACTGCTTTGCAGAACAGGGAGAAAATTGAAATTATGGGCGCTAGTCTGCAGTGCCCTCTGAAATAGGAGTGTTTCAGGCACTGTGTCCAGGCACTGAATGGGATTTGGATTTCACCTGTAATATCTAGATCCAAATGTTTGAAACACAGAGGATGGCTGTGGTCAAGAAGCAGCAGTGAAGACTATCAAAAAGGGTCAGAGTAGAAGGAACTCCATCCCCAAATAAGAACATGGGTGATTTTTCCTTTTGATATTTAAAGGTGGAAATGCAAGAAGGAGACTCCTTGAACCATTTTAAGACATTGTGAACTAGTACGGTTATTTAGTATTATTATTTTTCATATGATTAAAGTTCATTCCATAAAATTGGAAAACAGAAAAAAAAAAAGATGACCAGTATGCACAGTATCCAGACACAATCAACACTTAGAGTCTTTCAAGGCTCTATGTGTTTGTGTGTGTTGGAGGGGGAGAGGTGAGGATAATATGTTTCCCAATCCTAAATATGGAAATGTTTAAATTCTCGATTGTTCAATAATTAACAAGTATATTTAAATTGACATTGTACATATACATTTCATCTCTACTTTTTCAATGTTGTACTCTTGAGAGTCTTTGAGAGCCTTCTTTTTTCACTTCTTTCAATCTCCTAGATCTTTCTCAAATTTCCTATCAGAAGGGCTAACTTGTACATGCAACTTGTAAATCTGGATCTCTAGCTATGACTTGTAGTTTTTGATTCATACAATCACAAACCTACACAGTGTATGTTTATAGCATGTTAACCAATAGATGTTCACTAATTAATGAATTAATTCAATGGTTATGTGTTAATAATTTCTTTGATTCATCAGTATCTTATGATTTAATATTTTGGGTGGTATTACATATATTGAGAGTTTAAGATTGGATCTGGTGGTTAGATACAAGGGAAGATGATGAGAGTGAAAAGTCCAAATTTTGAAGCTTCAATGTATTTGATATTTATTCCTAGTAATGAATCCAATAATAATATCAAAGCACTGTGCTTATAGTATCCATCCTAGTTGTCACTTACTGGATTAATTATTAATTAATTATTATTAATTACTTTGTTTGGTATCTGTGTTTACATTTCCACTGTGACAAACTATTATACATTTAATTTTTCTATATTTATTTATTTACTTATTTATTTGAAAGTCTGAGTTAGAGAAAGAGGGGGAGGAAGCCCCCCCCTCCCCAAGGGAGGCTCTGAGAGAGAGAAAGAGAGAGAGAGAGAGAGATCTTCCATGCACTGGCTCACTCCCCATGTGGCTGCGATGGCTGAGGCTGGGTCAGCCTGAAGCCAGGAAGCAGGAACTCTGTTTAGGTATCTCATGTAGTCAGCAGGGGCCCAAGCACTTGGGCCATCTTCTGTTGCTTTTTTCAGGCCACAAGCAGGGAGCTGGATTGGAATTGGAGCAGCTGGGACTTGAATTGGTGCCCAAATGGGATGCCAGCCTTGCAGGTGGCAGCTTGACCCACTAATCCACAACACCAGCCTCCCTTGTAGAAAACTCCATATGGACTATTACCCTTTTTCTTAGTAACATAAGCTTGGTTTTATTCAATGTGGCAATTTCTAAGCTGCTAAAATTCAACGTCTCAGTCTCCACTGCAGGATAAAGGTTTAACATTTCACTGTTTAAGTCAATGGATTCTAAGGGGAAGTCTAATAGTATTTCTTCCAGAGATTTACTTTCCTGGACATCAGTGTTAGCCCCTTTCTTAACCTTGCCCTAGAGTCTGGATGAAGGATACCCATCTTTTGATTGAAATGATTGGAATGGATTAATCAAGGCCTCTACATGAAGGATAAGAAGTCAAGAACCTGGAAAGAACCCTGGTCACAGATGACCTCGCTTAGTTGCTATGCTGTATCAGTCTAAGGGTCACCTCTACTGATCTTCTTGTACTTTGGGAAAAAATGCTCATTCCATATGTAAGTCATCGTGGTAGGTTTTTAGTTAGTTGAGACAAATGAAATCTTGCTTCAAAGCCTGCATGAAAGTAGACACTTTTTCTACCTTGTTCACCCCTTGACTTTAAGGCCCACGACACAGCAGTATCCCCAAAATGCTTGTTGAAGTTCTCTTGAAATTTTCATTTTTGATATATATTTGAAAGGTAAATAAAAATTAAGTAGTTTAAGGAGGGAGAGTGAGCATGTTATCCAAAATATGCAGGAATCATCAGTGTTCTAAAGTGACAGTGAACTTTTTTTTTTTTTTTTTGACAGGCAGAGTGGACAGTGAGAGAGAGAGACAGAGAGAAAGGTCTTCCTTTGCCGTTGGTTCACCCTCCAATGGCCGCTGCGGCTGGCGCTGCAGCCAGCGCATCGCACTGATCCGATGGCAGGAGCCAGGTGCTTCTCCTGGTCTCCCATGCGGGTGCAGGGCCCAAGGACCTGGGCCATCCTCCACTACACTCCTGGGCCATAGCAGAGAGCTGGCCTGGAAGAGGGGCAACCGGGACAGAAGCCGGCACCCCAGAAAGTGAACTTACAGTTAGTGAAATCCTAGGAAGTGATGTGACTCTGAAATAATTAGGGGACAGAAGGAGCCAGTGAGATCAACAAGCAGTGAGCAGAAGTACCACTGAAGGTCACGGTAAGGTATTTGTTTATCTGTTTTTGGGTGAGGTTGTTTTATGTGTGCTTTTGAAAGCTCTCTTGTGCTGCTCTGTGGTGGAAGATGAGTTGATACTTTAGAGAGATTAGGAGGATATTATTACTACCATGCTTTGGTGATTCTGGAAGTGGATGGACCAGACTGACGTTAGGAAGTAATGTGGATAGGAGCTGCCATTTGTCTGGATGTAGGGCAGGGACTGGGTTAACTCTTAGGTCTCTGGCAGTGTGTGTGGGAAAATCTGCAACAGCAGCATCCTAGCATTGTTCTGCTGAAGACATGGGGAGTCCTCCAAACATTCATGGAAAATGGTATTATGAAAACCTATGCATGGATTTTTTTAAAAATTATACCAAATTGAGTTATTTTTAAATTCCATTTTCCGTGAACTTTTTGAAGTGTCCTTGTACATTACTCAGAGTTCTTTCTTGGATGTTTTCTGTGTACCATGTGAGTGAGCACAGGGCTACACCATAGACCTATAAATGTTTCAGAGCCCAGGATGGGGTAAAAGTGGGGGGCAACTACAAACAAAGCCTCCCAGATATGACCTCGTCAAGAACCAGCTTATGAAAGGCTTTGCAGTGCACCTAATGGAACTTTTTTCTTTATCATCTAGCTATTGAGAGCACTGTCTTAGGAGCCGTGGACATGAATACTAACAACCTGCTTGCAATGATCTCAGAATATCGTGCCAAACTTTCTCATGAGCTGCATAAACAGGTCACAAGTGAGCTGAACTCTGAGTTCTTGGGGCAGCTAGATCAGCCTCTGCCACTCAGACCAGTGTGGGTACCCAGTGTATGCAAATTTACTACTTGTGCACTGTGGGAGCTTTGGAAGTTTATGAATCTTGGAGACAAGTTGGACATATACAAAGGATAAGAATGATAGCAACAATAATATAAAATAGTACGATATAAAGATGTCATAAGAGAATATAAAGTAAAAATAATAAAACAAAAACTGGGGCTGGCACTGTGGTCAGCAGGTTAAGCCACCACCTGTAGCACCAACATCCCATGTGGGTGCTGGTTTAATTTCTGGCTGGTCCACTTTTGACCAGCTCCCCACTAATGTGCCTAGGAAAGCAGCAGAGGATGGCTCAAGTCCTTGGGCTCCTGCCAACCATGTGGGAGACCTGAAGAAAGCTCTTGGCTTTGGCCTGTTTCAGCCCTGGCCATTGTGGCCATTTGTGGAGTAAACCAGTGGATGAAAGCTTCTCTCTCCCTCTCTGTCTCTCTCTCTCTCCTTCTCTCTGTGTAACTCTGCTTTTCAAATAAATAATAAATAAATGAGTAAATAAATAAAATCTTAAAAAAATAAAAAGTGGCCTGATTTAGATGACAGTTTTTTTAAAGATTTATTTATTTGAAAGGGAGAGAGAGAGAGAGAGAGAGAGAGAGAGAGAGAGATTTTCCATTTCACTATTTGAATGGCTGCAACAGCCTGTGATAGGCCAGGCTTAAGCCAAGAGCCAGGTCTCCCGCAGGGGTGGCAGTAGTCCAAGGACTTGGGCCATATCCCAGTGCTTTCCCGAGTGCATTAGTAGAGAGAGTTGGATCAGAAGTGAGCAGCTGGGACTCAAACTGGCACTCTGATAGGGTATGCGAACATTGCAGGCAGTGGTTTAACACACTGTGCCATAATGCTGGCCTCTGCATGAGATCTTAAAAGCAAGTATTCTCCATGAAGCTGGAAGAATTGGTGCCTGTCCATCTGGGAGCTTCAAGCCTGAAAATTATATTTGTGATTGAATTATAAAATTCTTCATTCATTCCTTCAGTAATTACTTACTTTCCAGGCAAAAATGACCTGACACATCTTCCACCATATTTTATCAGCTGTCGACTGCTGAGAATACAGTAGCAGGAGAATTGGGGACACTGTGGTGATTTGTCACTGTACCATTTCCCCTTTGGGTGAGATGTGGCTATGGAGGTGATACAGCTTCTCGTTAAGTTGAACCCGGGCCTTTCCTGAAGCGATGGCCTGCTATTTCAATTATTTATTTTCTTCTGTTTCTGAATGTGTAAGTTAAAGTTCTCTGAGAGACTGCCAATGCTGCTTAGCAAAAGCACTGTGCTTTTATAGCTCTTACAACTATGTGCTTGCCTGTTCAAACCATATTTCTCTCCAAAGATTGCCTGTCTTGTGCTTATCAAGTATCATTATATTTTAATTATTTTGGTGTGCAAACCCTTCATTAAATCTGAATTTTTCTGCTGTTCTGCTGCTTTTTCAGTTTTGCTCAGCAAGCACTTGGAAGGTCGTATGAAATGGCCATTGGTTAAATCTACTTCCAATACAGCTGTCCCATGAAACCTGCAATGGAAACCACAGAGTTTTAATTGTGACTTTAGAGTTGAATGAAAATAGATAAGGGAGTCACCTGGAGTGATTGCAGCTATTGGACTTGAAACTTGGCCTGGAAACTCATTTGGCTCACTGCATCACTCAAGGTGAAAATAAATGTGGAGTTCTTTAAAACATAATGGCATCTCGCTAATGTATTGCATTGTGATGGAAATAACATCCAGACAAGTTGAGCTGTTTTCAAACTCCTCCAAATCTGTAGTGTCAGCAGCTGGGATGGGTCTCAGATGCTGTCACTGCTTTTCCAGTGCCAGGGGTCTATTATTAATCCTGCGAGGCCCTGGTGATGAGGATGCAGTCTGGACTTCAACACCTGCTTCTAAGCTCCTCTTCCCTCCCTTCAGGAGCATAATTAATCACAAATGGAGGCTTTTCCTTTAAGACTTTGAGAATTTAGTACAAAAACCCTTCTTCTGTGTCTGAAATGTACCATGTAGGCTGTTATATCACTATGATAGAGCTACTAACCATGTCAGCCCACTGTTATAATCAAGCTTTTGTGGTAAGGGTGTTTTAAACCATCTTGACAAACACTTATAATTATAATAGTTATCATATAGAACACTCAGTATCCTCAAAGGAATTTAAGTATATCGTAGAGTCTTCTTTTAAGAGTTTATCCACCAGCAGATTTCCATTCTTACTTACGGAAATACATTTTAGATACATAAAACCACAATAAGTGCAGTCTTAACTATGTAAACTGTTATGGTAATCAAGCCCCTTTCTTTGCAAAGTATTTAAACCATCTCATTAAGGATACTTCTAGCGGATGTAATGGCATTCTTCCACATAAGCAAGGAGAATGCTTGCATTTGTATCCTTTCTTATCAGACTCCAGAGTTTTAGCAGTTTGGTGTCTGGGATAATTAGGCTGCCAGAGCTCCTCCTTCCCTCCTTGCCTACCTGTCAACTCTAATGGCTGGTGAAAGATAATTTGCCAAATTGAAAAAGTTGCTATGAGGCTGGAGGGAAGTGTAGGACAAAGTAAGCACATTTACACCCCATCACCCTTAAAGGCTCTAAGGAATAATTTATGAGCTCTTGAAGCCAATGTCAGTTGCAAGGCCCAGAAAATGTGGGCATTTCTTATATAAGTCCTGAAACATTTTATCTGCTGGTTTTAAAATACAGGAAAGTTCCACCAGACTGTTCGAGGAAGTCCTCAGAGCGGGCAGGTATGTAGTGCACAGGCACTGTTCAGTTCCTGGTCTGCACATATTAGGATGTGGGCCCAGCTTACATCCTGGGTGAATTTCAGAGTGTGGTGGGCCACGATTGATTCTCCCATTAGCATTTTATTTAGCGGACAATAAATGTGTGCTTTGATGGGGGAAGCATTTCATCTCATCCTCTGCTACAGTTTTCTCTCATATATAGAGATGAAGTGGAGTGTAGGGTAAAATATTGATGTAAAAGATAAAAATGAACTTTATATATACATATATACATATAATGCACATTCAGGTTTAAATAGTAAAATTGTTACATTGTTTGATCATTTTAATTTTTAATAAAATAATTTTACATATAGGTGTTTGGTGCAGTAGTTTACATGCCATTTGGTATTCCACAATTCCCTATTGAAGCACCTGTGTTAATTCCCGGCTTATCTGCTTCTGATCCAGCTTCCTGCTAAAGCACATCTTGGGAGGAGCAGGACAAGGTTGAAGTAGTTGGGTCCCTGCCACCCACAGGACAGACCAGGACTGAGTTCTGGGCATCTGACTTTGGCCTGACCTAGCCTGGCTGCTGTAGGTATTTGAGGAGTGAACTAACAGAAGGAAAATCTCTCTGTGTCTCGCCCTGTCTCTCTCTTGGCCTATCTTTCTTTCAAATAAAGTGCAAATAAAAATTTAAAAATGATTTGAAATAGAGAAACATCGTTTAGATGTTTAGTTTAGAATCTAAGTCTCTCTCTCTCTCCCTGTGTGTGTGTGTGTGTGTGTGTGTGTGTGTTCTCTCTCTCTCTCTCCCTGTGTGTGTGTGTGTGTGTGGTCTTCTTCCCACTCTGATGCTCTCACTCTCAAAAATCAATGTTAAATGACTAAGCTTGCAAGGTTATGGTTCCAGTAGAATTTAAGTCCTATGAGGAGAGTTCTCCCTTCACATCGACTCTGTTACCTTCTTTGTGTGTGTCTTTCAAAGACCACACTTATTTACTGCAAACAGCAGTGGCACAGCCATAAATCCATAGGACTATTTTGCTTTTCACAGTCTGGAAAATGGTAAAATCAAAGGCAAATGAATTGGGTGGTACTGAGATGCTGACAGTGTTTGTAAAGGACACAGACATATTTTGTTGTTCTGAGTTATGTGCGGACAGTTATCTGGTGTCAGGGCAGCTGGAAGATTGATATCTTGTCATTGAGAACAGTTTTTATCCTAAGGGAATGAACAGACTGAGAAAATCAGGAGATTCATATAAGTAGCTTCCCCCTAATTTGATGTGGTGTAATGTCATTATGAAACGGGTTAGCATTAATTTTCCTCCTTCAGTAAATGGAATATTCCATGCAGTTTTCTTTCTAAATAAACTCAATTTAAAAAATCCCAGCCTGCACTTTTCAGTTCTTATTTTGCTACTTAGGTGCCTCTGGGTGGAACATACTGTGATCTTTTTTGTTTGATTGCTCTGGGCACATTGGCAGATAACTCTCTCCTAACCCCAAAGAAACCTGCTTTATGCATACGTAAGGGGAAAATCCCAAGGAGATGAGGACTACAATCTTCAGGACATCTCTCTGGGATGTCACTAAGTCTTAACTATTGTCCGTGTGAACATCTCAGCAAGCACTATCCGGCTCTATCGTCAGATTCCTTCAATATCTCCTCCGTTTGTTTCTTGGTCTCCAGTCTTTGCTAAATGGATATAATTCCATTAGGTTCATTTCATAGAATTAAATTCACCCTTGTAATACTCAGAAACTCTCAGGGCTTCCCTAGATCTGAGAGCAGAGCCTTCTGTGACAATTCTGCTGGGAGGGAAATTGACAAACTAACAGTGAGGAATGGTTTGCCTCCGTGTTGTTTGCCATCAGAGGCTCCTGAGATTGGAATTGAAAAGTGTGTCAGCATTTGTCCTCATTCTGCTGCTCAGCATAGAGCTGCTGACAGGCAGTGCTTCATCACAGAAGCAGATTTGAAGAGAACTCGTGCAGTACGCGCACTTCCATAAATCAAAGCCCAGGGCTGCCCAGGTCCTCCTGTTTAGGAATAAATGGAATTGAAAATGAAATGCCTAGTAATGAACACTAAGCTGAAAGGTTAGCAACTGGAACAGGGAATGGGACATGAGAGAATGAGGACCAGGTGATTTATTAAATTGACAAAATCCCTAATTTTGTAATTTAACACCATTTCCCTTTGTTGGGTTCTCAGTAGACAGAGAGAATGACTGGTCAGTATCACCTATGAACAAATCCATCCTATTCTTGAACTGTATTAATATATTTCCTCGAAGCCTTAGAAAAAGACCAATTCTTTTAATCTCTCCAAAGTGGTAAATCAAACTTTCATTTACTCTACAGTCTACAAATTCAAAATGTTTCCTGAGGATGTCAGAACAGAGATTTTGTCAATTAGATGTGAGGAAATTATCCTGCAAATGAAGTGGAAATAAGGAAGGTAGGAATCCTCCCCATGCTTACAGGCCTTGTAGGCAACTAAGGAAAGCCAGTGTATTTGGCTTGTCAGATGAACAGGAATCCCAGTTTCCTGGGCTTCTGGGGAATGGGTACAGAAAGGCCATTACTGGTCTATGGCCAGTCTCTTAGGAAAGGACATTAAGGTCCAAAGCCACTCAGGGTTTGTGGATTCTCTATCCACATTCTATGTCATTAATGGGATACAGCTATTAACCTGTCTCAGTTACTCCTATATGTGGCAACTGTTATGACTTGCTGATCAACTGTGTTCCTATTTGCCTTTTCCAAGGATTGTTGACTGATAAAAGTTCACAGACAATTGATTTTGTGCTGAATGTCCATTGTTGGTGCAATCAATAATGGAAGAGTCCCATGAGACAGAATGTCACCCCTCAATTTGAAGGGCTACCTGGGGTTCGGGTTGCTGAGTGGGACAGACAGCTGGTCAGAGGCTTTTCCCAGGCTGTCTTGCAGAGCTGGCATAGATGTTCCAGAGGAGGAGAGGGCAACTCTCCATCTAAACACTTCATTGAGATTATAAATGCCTGTTCCCACATCAATGGACACCACACAATAAAAAAAGTCTCAAATTCTAGAGACTGGGATTCTTGGTTATTTATCACTGCATGAGTCTCTTCTTCCAAACTTTAAATAACCTTTGTGACTGAGGATTTGCGATATCTTGAATTTTGTTCAATTCGTTGACTATCTCACTGTGTTTCATGGCAACCGTTCTATTTTGGTTTTCTCTGTCCCCTGAGATCAATTGAAAAAACATTTTTTCCTAAAAATCTTTTATTTCACTGAATTTTAAATAATTTTATGTAGAAATTTACAAAATCTTCTATCATACTGGTTAATTTTCAATTTCACCTTTTTTGTATTTTTGTTTTGTTGTTGTTTTGAAAGGCAGATATACAGAGAGAATGACAGAGAGAGAGAGAGAGAGAGAGAGAGAGAGAGAGATTGAGATCTTCCATCCAATGGGCCAGACTGAAGCCAGGAGCCAGGAACTTCCTCAGAATCTCACATGGGCCCAGGAGCCCAACCACTTAGGCCACCCTCTGCTGCTTTCCCAGGCTCATTAGCAGGGAGCTGGATTGGAAATGGATCAACCAGGACGGCCAGTGCCCATACAATATGCTGGTGCTGCAGGAGGAGTCTTAATCTTCTATGCCACAGTGCTGGCTTCTACAATTCATCTTGAATTTAGCTAATTCCTTAAGTTCTTAATGTTATTATTTTTTCCGACTATTTCCCATAATTTTATTATTTTTACCTTATGCAGTTGAAAGCATAATTCATTGATTTCTATTCTTTGTGTTTATGAATAATACTTCAAAAGCTTTTGAATATTTTCCAAAAGAATAAAATAAACATAAATCTATTGACCTGCAGGGCCAGCGCTGTGGCATGGCAGGTAAAGCTGCCGCCTGTGGTGCCAGCATCCCATATGGGCACCGGTTCAAAACCCAGCTACTCCACTTCTGATCCAACTCTCTGCTATGGCCAGGGAAAGCAATAGAAGATGGCCCAATTCCTTGGACACCTGCACCCACATGGGAGACCTGGAAGAAGCTCCTGGCTCCTGGCTTCGGATCAGCACAGATGGTTGTTGTGGCCATCTGGGGAGTGAACCAGTGGATAGAAGACCTCTGTCTCTCTGTCTCTCTCTGTCTCTCTCTCTCTCTCTTCTCCTCTCCTCTCTCTGTGTAACTGTGACTTTCAAGTAAAATAAATAAATCTTTTAAAAAAATCTATTGTCTTGCAATATTCATGATATATTATTATTGAGAAAAGCAGGTGTAAATATTTAAAGTTATCAGGGTGGTATGGGAAGTATCATTATGTCTTCTTCATTTGTTTAAGATTTATTTATTTGAAAGGCAGAGTAACAGGGAGAGCTGGAGAGACAGAGAGTGAGAGATATTCCACTTGCTGGTTCACTCCCATAATATATAAATGCCCACAATAACCAGGTCGGGGCCAGGTTAAAGGCAAGAGTCGAGAATTTCATTCTGGTCTCTCACAAGAGTGTCAGGGACATAAGCACTTGGGCCACCATCTGCTGCTTTCCCAGGCACATTATCAGGAAAGCCTGAGCCCAAGCTGTGTGGCTGGGACTCAAATTGCAAGCAGTGGATTAATCTGCTGTAGCACAATGGAAGCTCATGTCTCCTTGATTTTGACTAGTCTAAAAAATTCATATAACTGGAACCATATAGTATTTGTCTTTTTTGGCCAGATTATTTTACTTGGCATAACGTCTTCAAGTCATCTATGTTGTAGCATGTGCCAGAACGTCCTTCCTTTTTAAGGATGGTTGTATACACATTTTATTTGCACATTCATTTGTCCATGAACAGTTGGTTTCATACAACTTTTGGCTATTGTGCTTAATGCTACTATGAACACGATCTCTTTGAGACCCTGCTTTTAGCTGCTTTCATCATGCCTCCAAAGTGTAATTGCTGGGCCATTCAGCAATTCCATGTTTAATTTTCTGAGGAACCACCACACTGATTGTTTTCTATAATGGCTGTACATTTAATTTTCCAGTCAACAGTGTACAAGTAACTCCCATGTCTCAACAAGTGCATTCTTTTAGACCAAGTCACAATTATATTAGTTTTGTTTTTCCTTGCCTGTGCCTTCCTATCAGGGTATTGTGAACCCCTAAAGGGAGTGTGTAAATTGATGTGCTGTTTGATTTTGGTCTTGAAGAACAGTTGAGTTTCCTATGGAGAGAATGGAGATGCAGAGCCTCACCCCCTCTGCCTGGGCAGGTGGACCTGCACCCGTCCTTACTGGCTCCAGAGAACCAACTGATTTCAGATGAGCTGTCCACACTTGTTCTGCCTATTGTCAGACCACAGTAATTTGTTCAGTTAAGAATCAATCAATCAGGGACGGGCACTGCAGTGCAGCAGGGCAAGGACTCCCCTGCAGTGCTGGCATCCCACATGGGTGACGATCAGAGTCCCGATTGCTCCACTTCCAATCCAGCTCATTGCTAAGGATCCTGGGAAAAGCACGGAACATGGCTCACTGGCTTAAGGCCCTGCACCCAAATGGGAGAAGAAGCTCCTGGTTCCTAGCTTCAGCCTGGCCCAGCCCTGGCTATTGTGGCCATTCGGAGAGTGAACCCATGGATAGAAGACCTCTCTGTCTCTGTCTCTCCCTCTCTCTCTCTCTCTCTCTCTGTAACCCTGACTTTCAAATAAATAAAAGAAATCTTTAGGAAAAAATAATAAATCTTACAGTTTCAATTAATCAGAAAAAGAACTGTGTTTCCCTCTCTAGGAAACTATGCATATACACTCATTATTTTAGCTTAATATTTGCAGTTTTTCTGTTCCCCAATTCTTCCATAGAGGTTCTCTTGGAACCCCTGGGTTAGGAACTCCTCCTGCAGGTTTTGATTCAGCTCTCAAACTTTGATAAGCAGTAATTAATGAGTCTACTATTTACCCTGTCTCCATGATACTCATCACATTGCTCTGTATCTCTCCTTTTCTTTGATCTTGATTTTCCAATTCTCTGCCTCCGTCTTCTTTACTGGACTTTGCTTACAAATTATGGAAAACGCCCCTGAATTTGTTTTTCATTTCAGGCCTATGCTGTTCATCTAATCATGCTCAAGACATCCCCTAAAGTAGGCAGGAATCTTGAATCATATGTCAAATTTAATTGAGAAAGCAAGGGACTGGCACTGTGGGCAACGGTTCAAGTTCTGGCTATTCCACTTCAAGTCTAGCTCCCTGCTAATGGGCCTGAGAAAGCAGTGAAAGATGGCCCAAGTCTTTGGGCCCTGCACCCTCATGGAAGAGCTGGGTGAAGCTTCTGGCTCCTCGCTTCAGTCTGGCCCAGCACTGGCCACTGAGGTCAGCTGGGGAGAGAGCCAGCAGATGGAGGATCTTTCTTCCTCCCCATCTCTCCCCCACTGTCTGTAACTCTGCCTTTCAAATAAATATATATTTTAAAACGCATATAGAAGGAGAAATGAGTCCACTTATGTCTTTATTATTCTCAAAATTTTATTCATAAAATAAGTTACTAAAAGTGACTATGCTTCCTTAAATATTCTCAAGTATTTTCTTGTTTATGTCAAGCTTTGCTTCCTTCTTTATCTTGTTTCAACCCTTATGTAGCTTTGTGGGGCTCTGAAATGTCACAGTGGAACAAAAAACCTAAGAATCTAACATCTGAGACGTGCAATCTTGAGTAACATAGGGCCATCTATTTATGAATAAATTATACTGACATTCTGGTATTTAAATCACTAAAAAAGCATGTTTTTCTAAAAAAGTATTGTGTTCACATAACAATAAGGAACAACGGGCATAAATAGCAAGTTCTATAAATTTTCAGTAGATTCTCAGCAGAGAATCACCTTTTAAGTAACTTCAACAACTACATGTATTTGATTGTAAAATGATATGTCAAAATTGAAGGAAAAAAGTGAAGAGAGACTTCAAAGTAGTGATCTGTAGCATGTTTTAAAATGTATTTATATGCTAATTTTACCCAGAGTCTTACTGTTACCCTTAGACCTGCATTTGCTGCCCATTTGTGTTATCATAATCCTCCGAAATGCATTTTGCTAACACCTTCTCATTTAAGGTTACAGTTCACTTACTTTATGGGAGAAAATAAGTGCAAAGTCCAGTGTATGTAAAATTAATTTTCAGTTAACTTTTCAAAATATTGTTTAAAATTTTTTTCTGATATTTGAGAAACCTCAAGAGAATTTATTGCGAGATTGTAAAATCTTTTACATAGAACACAAAGTTCTCTTTTTTGATGAATAAATAAAGTGTAATTTAAAAGTTTTAAACTATTTCTGAAACTTCAGAATTTTGACTATGCACATTTTTCTTATTTGTGATTCTCATAATTATTTCATCTTGGCAGTTTAATAATTCAGCAAGCTAATTAGATAGGTTTACATTTCAGCACAAACTTAGACTCCTAGGGATTTAGCAGCTGAAGTTGATTTCTTCTCTTGCGAAGATGGTCATAGGTTCTCTGGACCCTGTCTTTTTGGAGATGATTCAGATGTCTAATTTCTGAATTTAGGGCCCAGCCACCCAAGCCATTGGTCTTCATGCTTCCTATGAATGAGACGTGAGCATACTCCTTCTCTTTCAATGCATGGCCATCCTCTGTTTATAGCACATTCTCCAGAACCAGTCTGCTGGTCCTACCAAGATGCAAAAATTATATTCAGGAAGCACATGGAATTTAATGGCTTGTATAGCCAGCTCTGCTGCAAAAATTGATTCTTTTTTTTAAAAAAAAATTCTTTATTTGAAAGGCAAGACAACAGAGGGGGAAGGGCAGAGAGAGAGAGAGAGAGTGAATCTTCTATTCTCTGACTGACTCTCCATATGACCCTAACAGCTTGGCAGCTAGATCTGGGCCAGGCTGAAACCAGGAAGCAGGAACACCCTCCTGATCTCCCACAGAAATGGTAGGCATCAAAGCTTTGGGATAATCTTCCACTTCTAGAAGCTGGATAGGAAGTAGAACTGCCAAGACTCAAACCAGCATTCCAATAGGGATGCCAGCCACTGACATGAAAGCTTTTAGAGCAGCATTGTTCAACAGTCTTTCTACAATGATTGAGACATTCATGAATCTACAATTCCCAGTACGGCAGCCACCAGCCATCTGTAGTTATGGAGCATTGGAAATGTGGCTGCTGTGACAGGAACCAGATTTTTATAAAGCACTTAATTTTAATTTTAATAGCTGCATGTGGCTGCCATATTGAACAGCACAAATTCAAAAACATTACAGAGTCCAGTCTTTGGGAAGAGTTTCATTGTACAGATATTAATAGAAATAAGGAAGCTGGAGTGTCAGGCCAATTGGAAACATATCACAGCCTGTGGACAATCTCAGAGCTGCTAAAGAAATAGACCCTCGGTACCTCTTTATCTCTCCAGGATAATCACCTCAAAACAGCTGCAAGTAGCAAAATCACTTAATGGGAGAGCTCCACCATGACTTTAAGGGGTCCTAGGAACTTGGCCTGTTGCACGTCTCTTTCTCTGCACACACAAATTCTGTTAAAAATTATATTTTGCATTGGTCTTGACATAAATAAAAATATAATTTTCAACAATAAAAGGTTTTAGTTGTGTTTTGATTTTAAGAGAAGTTAAAAAGTTTTCATGTGTTACTAAAAGTTTTGTGTGCCCTAGGCACTGCACCTGCTGTGAATGGATCAGTTAGCCCTAGTTACAGTTCCAAACTAATTGCTTAGCATGTAAATCAAAGGATTTGGACTTTCATAAATGAGAATAAATGTTTGGTTATAATTTACTGGATCATTAATACATTGTTTAAGTGAAATTCCCATGTTTCAGTGTTTCTTTCTACTTTTATAGTTATATACATAAAGATTTATGAAAAGTCGATTTCTAAAATAAACTTTTGAGGGGCTGGTATGGCCAGTTAAACCACTACTGGTGAAGCTGGCATCCCATGTGGGTGCCAATTCATGTCACAGATGTTCTAGTTCTGACCCAGCTCCCTACTAATGACCTGGGGAAATAACACAAGATGGCTCAAGTGCTTGGGCCCCTTCACCCACGTGGGAGACCTGCAGGTATCTTGTGCCCCCTGTCTTCAGCCTGGCCTAGCCTTGACCATTGCTACCATTGCGGGAATGAACCAGCAGATGGAAGATCTCCCTCTCTCTCTTTCTCTCCCTCTCCCTCTCTCTCCCCCTATTTCTCTGTATCTCTGCTTTGCAAGTAAATAAATACATCTTTAAATAAAATAGTTTACTAGCTTACTTTTAAAATAGTTTAATAGCTTACTTTGCATACTATATGCGTAACTGAGAATTGTCACTTCTGCTTGGAAATGGAATATTTTGATTATTTTATAAAAGTGTGTCAGTCTTGGAGATATGGTCACTAAATGATCAAAATTGTTCATACCTCTAAACGTGTGCTTAGAGTCATTAGAAAGCCTAAGGTTAGGCATGGCCTTACTGATGTCAAATCTCTACCTTTGATTAGGGAAACATTGCACCCAGTGGTTAACCATGAATTGGCAAGAATGGTTCTGCCTGGTTCAGAGTTTGGGATTTTTGCTATTTCCTAGCTTTGTGATCTGGGATCCAGTTGTTTATACTCTCTGAGCCTCAGTCTGTCCCACTCTCCCTTTTTTTAAGATTTATTTTTTATTTGAAAGGGCTACAGAGAGAGAGGGAAAGACAGAGAGAGAGAAATATCTTCTATCTGCTGGTTCACTCCCCAGATGACCACAATGGCTAGGACTGAGCCAGGCCAAAGCCAGGATATGGGAGCTTCTTCCATGTCTCCCATGTGGCTGGCAGGGACCCAAACACGTAGGCCATCTGCCGCTGTTTTTCCCAGGCCATTTGCAGGGAGCTGGATCAGAAGTGGAACAGCCAGAATGCAAACTGGTGCCCATATGAGATGCTGGCATTGGAGATGGAGACTTAACGCACTATACCAGGATGCCAGGCACTTGAGTAATGGTCGCAAAATCTGTTGTGAACATCAAGGAGAGAATTCATTGAAGTCACAAGGTATATAGTGCATACTCCATAAATGTTAGTAATTACTACAAATTGAGAATTACCTTGACTAAGACTATTACCATAAGATTTCTCAACTCTGGGTTTCAGTTTTCTCATTTCTAAATTAAGGATCTATTCAATCAACAAATAAATATTTGTAGGGCCTTTGGCATTCTACTGCTAAACATCTGCGACTACAGAACAGAACAAAACGCAGGGAGTTGATAACACCTACGTGCAAAATTTGTGTGAAAATTTAATGAGACACCATATAACAGAGATGCTTGTCATGCATCCTGCACACTTTATTCATAAATAAATGTTAATTTCCTTCTTTGCTTCTTAGCAGGTGGAAGAGCCTTGCTTCACTTTTTTGTAAATGTAATCATTTTTAATAATTGAATAAGTTGGCTAATGGAATAAATTTTTTGTTCTCTTTTTTCTTTAATTCAAATGATTTATGATTTATTAAGGCAATTCACATGCATCATAAGTTATTTTGAATTAGATTGGTGTTACAGAAAACAATGGAACAAATGTTTAGTACTTGTCAAGTATCATAACTGTGTATGTGCTTACTCGACAACATTGGACTCTGTTAAGAACCTTCAATACCCAAGAACAGCATGTGGCATTTCAGTTGTTGCAAACCACACAGCTGCTCAATAGAGTCTGAAAGATAATCACAGATGGAAAGACACTCTTCTAAGAGATGTTTAAATAAAGTATTATAAATAATAAAGGGGAATATGTTCTGTGTCATCACTCCCTACCTCCATTACCACTCATTTGAACAGTTACTTAAAATTTATTTATTCCTGGGGGAAAACCTTGCATAATACCAAATATCAAATGGGTTTAGTAAGACAGAAGCAGAGGTAGCAATAGGGCTTAGCAATAATGGATTGGAATGAGGGAAGTCAGAATTGGTAAAACTAGAAGCAAATAAGTCAGGGTCTTACACTGTGGCTTTGAGTACGTGTACCATTTGAAATTTATCTTTGGAGATAACATTTGGGGAGGGGATGATTCCGTGGGTTAGCCTAAATCATATGGATTGCAAAAATATTGGTAATATAACTATTTCTAATTTATATTTAATTGTTTCTTGTTTCAGAAATTTGGAGAATTATTTATTATTTCTACAAATTAACAAAAATGTTGGGCCGGCACCGTGGCTCACTTGGTTAATCCTCCGCCTGTGGCGCCAGCATTCCATATGGGTGCTGGGTTCTAGTCCCAGTTGTTCCTCTTCCAGTCCAGCTCTCTACTGTGGCCCGGGAAGGCAGTGGAGGATGCCCCAAGTGCTTGGGCCCTGCACCTGCATGGGAGACCAGGAGGAAGCACCAGGCTCCTGGTTTCGGATAGGTGCAGCGCTGGCCATAGCGGCCATTTGGGGGGTGAACCAACAGAAGGAAGCCCTTTTTTTTTTTTGTCTCTCTGTCTCTCTCTCTATATATAACTCTACCTGTCAAATAAATAAAAACTAAAAAAAAATTTATTTTATTGATATGAAAGCCAGAGAGAGAGGGGAGAGAGACAGACAGACAGACAGTTCTTTCATCCACTGGTTCCATCCACTACCTTCAATAGCTAGGGCTTTATCAAGCCAAATCCAGGAGCCAGAAATTCATTCCAAGTCTCTCATATAGGTGGAAGGGATCCTAGTGCTTGGGCCATCACTTGCTACTTCCTAAGGGCCACATTAACAGGAAGCTGGGATTGGAAGCAGAGCTGGGACTTGAACCCAAGCACACTACTATGGGACACAGTTATCCTAAGCAGCCTTTTAACCTGTTTGCTGAACACCCACCCATTTTTCTAGCATTTTTTTTGTTTATTTCTGGGGCAGCTGTTCCACCTAGTGCTTAGATCACAGTAAAGACACTTGTATCTTGCATCAGAGTGCCTGGGTTTCCTACTCAGCTCCAGCTCCTGACTCCAGCTTCCTGTTAATGCAGACTCTGCCAGGCAACAGAGATGCCTCAAATGATCGTGTCCTTGTTTCCTATGTGGGGGTCCTAGAGTGAATTCCCAGTTCTGGCTTTGACCTTCAGCCCAGCTCAGGCCATTGTAGGCATTCAGGGAATGAACCAGTGATGGCAGCTCTGTCTCTCTCGGTATCTCTTAAATAGATATATTTAAAATAAAGTTTCCAACTGATTTTATACACATCGAATGAAAACATTATCACAATTTGTACTGAGACTTTAAGAAAGCTTGTATTATCATACAAGGTTTCTTTCATTTTGGGAAATGATTGTACTGGACTTTCCAAATTATAATAGCTTCCTGACCTTTTACTGAATTCCTAGAACACATTTGCTTATGTCAGCATTTTTCCTTGAGAATGTATGCATTTTTAATATCCTGGCACCTCCCAGAGAATATAAATGGCTTTGTGTGGAATGTACCAGATAGTGATGAGAGCTTCAAACTTTAATTGTTTTGAAAGCTTTTGGACACCTATTTTGCAAACTGATGCTGGTGTTTTTAAACACTTAACAGTAACAGCAAGAACTTAAAATATCTAGATCAATTTTGGATCATGAGGTATGTACTGCTGAATGATACTTTTACTTTTGAGAGTCTGGGGTATTTATAAGAAATGGCTTAGGGGGAGAAGAAACATAAAAACTAGAAAGAAGTAGCTTTTAGTGCCATGAGTAACTTGTAAAACGTGTGAAATATACTGCTTCTATGTGCAATCCCTACACCTGGTACTTATAAAAATAATATAATAATATGTTTTTAGCTGACATTCCCCTTTGTGCAAACTTGAATCACCCACAGTTAAAGATGTCCAGAATGCATTTCAAAAATACTGAAAACAGTCTGAGGCAACCACTCCTAGATTTATAAGACAAGTTGTCTCAATGATTCCAACTTGATGTGCTTCCAGCTGCGTTCTCTTATTATTATTTGAGTCTCATTTGCATTTTAGAGACCTACTACTGACAGTGTTTGGTAACTATGCATAATTGATGAGAAAGATTTGCAGGTAGTCAATCAGTCAGGACAGAGCTATAAAAACCTCACTCCCAGATCCTGGCCTCCCTCTTGTTGCAGGTGGTTCTTTTGCCTTTCACCTTTCCTGGCAGTTAATAGCACGGTAGAAATTAGCATTCTATTTTTAGCAGAGATAACCCTGGAATCATGAGAGCCCTCCAAAGCGAGCTCTCTTTCCTGACCCCCCAGCACAAACAGGGAATGCCAATGGCTTCGAGTCTGTGCTGCCAGTTCCCATGTCTTGTCCGGGGCTCCAGGGATCCAGGGCAGGCACCCATGAGCTTGCTGTAAGCAGCAGTGAGTGAGCTGCCTAAGCCTGCAACTGCCCGTAATACAAATGTGTGTCTATTGCACTGTTCTTCTCTTCTGCTCTTCAATTTTTAAATGAAAATTCCTTTACTCTCTCCTACAAGAGGCTGTACAGAATACATACAGAATGGCAAATCATACGAGTGAAGAAAAACCTCACTTTGGGACCAGAGAATGAATGAACTTCCAAACTGCAGCTGTCTCATTTGGGTGCAATTTTTAGAACAAGGGGGAAATATTTGAATAGAAAAGAAAATGCTAAGTCAATCCAATCAAAATTAAATTGGCAGGAAAATGTGTTGTCTGAATGATGAGGTGGGAAAATGTGTGACTGGGGGTGTGTGGTTAGAGAATACACACACTTCTTAAATGTGAATTCTAAACCAAGCAATGAATTTTAGCAAATGTAGTTGGAGACAGTAAAGGAATGATGTGATTATTTCCAGAAGAAAAATTATTGGCCTACTGTCAACATTTAAGGGAAAACCTGAAGCATAGCTGTAGAAGTAGCCAAGATTATTTCAGAAAATTTTGTTTAGATCATTGAAAGAGAAGGCAAATATTTACAATTTATAGTTAAAGCTGATGAGACAGGACTTTTGGGAAAGCCAGTGCCCTGGCAAATGTCCACTCTCAAGGAAGGAAGAGGTGCTGCTGGTTACAGAGCAGATGTGTGGGATCTCATTTACAGGAGCTCAGCAATGCATATTTCATTAGAAGCCGAGCGTATGGGATCACGAAAACAGGTCTCTGGGTGGAGATGCCATTTTTGTTCATTATTGCATCTCAAGTACCTACAACAGTGTCTGATATGTAGTAGGTACTCCTTAAATACTTGTAAGTAAATATTTTAAGAAACCTTAGCTTATCTAGTCCACACTTAAAAATGATACCACAACTTTTTATAGGGTGCCAGGTGACTGAGTTGTATGTCTGCAAAATAAATATTTGTTTTTACTGCTCCATTAATTTTGTAATCATTTTTGGTATCTCTTGGCTTGCTTGGAGTGGAAACTGAACCTTAGCTCTTAACATAGTATCTAAAGGGGCAAAAATGGATTCAACTTGGGACAGTTGCACACATAGCTTTCCTCCAGGAACAAGTGAAGTTGGTTCACAGCAGATAACCTTATTCCATTTGTTCTCTCTCTTCTTCTTCCCAGGAACTTGAGAAATACTCTGTGTATTTACCTATTGTTGTTTTATTTGCTGTCGCTCCCCCTCTTCGTGGAGGAACGACACAGGACCCTGCGCTGTTCTTTCGTCTGCTCGGCCCTCCCCGGGTTTGCTGCTGGTTCTTCCCGGGTTGGCTACTGTCCCTTCCACCTCCGTGGAAGGGCGGTTCCCCCTGCCACATTCCCCACTTCCGCAGGGGAGCGGCACACCGCCGGCCGGCTCTCTCGGGGGCTGCACAGGTGTTCCCCTTAGATGTTCCCCTTAGATGTTCCTGGTGCATGCCGTCTCTCTCCTCCTTTATAGTCCTCCTCCGCCAATCCCAACTCGGCTGCCCACACGCCGAGTACGCTGCTCTCCTCCAATCAGGAGCAAGTCCTACAGTTTATTGGCTGAACTGGAGGCAGCTGTGTAAAAGCTGTTTTCTTCTCTCCCAGCGCCATATTGTGGGAGAGCAGATGCATAGAATAAGTCTTAATTCCAGTAACTCAGTCCAGTCCGGATTGCTCCCCACAATTTGCCATTCTAATTTTCTTTATATCACTCAATGTGTTAGCTGAGAGCTATTATATATGCCATTTATTCCCCCCAAAACCACAAAAATAAGATGCTCTAATGTTGTTTATAATGCAATTATAGTCCTGGGGATGGATTAGAATATCCTAGTATGTGAAGTGATATTATGGATAATAAACATTTTTTTATATATAAAATGTGTCACTGTCTTCTAACACCATTAATGTGAATCTCTGGAAAGTTTGGCCTGGTTTTATCACCTCCTTCTTAATCTCTTTGCCAGAAGTGACACTAAAGATACATTTTAAAAATTACTATTAAACACCTGTGTTTTGGTTTTGTTTGGTTTTCTTATTGCAAATGTATGTGAGTGTATTTTGAAATTGGAAAGCTGCAGACATTCAGCTACCTCGTTAAACACATTTTGTGTGAGATCCGAGATACCTAACCATTTGCAGCATTCTTTGTGAGGGATAAATGGGTTTGGGATACCAGCCTGTTTATAAATAGGGGGACTGCCAGTATAGTAATGAGTTTTGTACCAGGAGTTCTATAGGAAACCCTAGACAGAAAATTACACACCAAGTGATTTTTGCGGCACTAAATTTTATAGGTAGAGAGATCTCGATTTGCTCTGCAGCTCTGTCACTTTTTCTTAGTTGGTTTAAATTTCATTTTTGCGACTTCCTTAGAACTCCAGAGTTCCAAAAGTAACAAAATATATAGGTCTCTGATCTAGATTTTTAGAAATTTTCTCTATAAAATTCATTCAGGTTTTGGTAGAGTTAGATATTTTATTTCTAAGTAATATATTCTCCTTACCCTTTAAAACAAAACTGCAATTTTCCTCTTCCTTATAAGAAGATAAAGAATTTTAAGTAAAGAACCAAACAACAAAATCTCAAATTCTCATCAAAAAGTTACCAATATTAATTTGAACTTGGTAACTCAATGTGAGAAATTATACGACTTTCTATACTTTTATCGACAAAATTGCATTTATAAGGGACTATATGAATATCATATATTCTGAATTTCTTTCCCTTAATTACCTTTTATCCTTTACAATTTCGCAGAAGCATGTTATCACTGATAATCAGATACAGCCATGCTCTATGCTGGTTAACTTTTGTAAAACTAGAGGAGCATCTGAGTCTAACTCAAAAAAATAAATACGAGAATATAGCATGCAAGTCGCTCAGCATTTTGAATTTTTGTGTTGTAGCCTTTAAATTCACACAGATAATCAAGACACTTCTTTAGTGTGTAAGTGACATAATCACATTGAAATGATTACATTTTCATTAAAATTAACATGTTGCCATACAAAACAGATTTGTTTCTTTCTACTCATTGAAACATTCCAGGCCTACTTTCTCTTCTTTTTCCTCCAATCACTTCCTTGAACAAAAGCAGAAAGAATAAAAGGTCCTGGCTTTTGTGTGTCCTGCATGTTTATGTGCTAAATGATAGTCAACCTTATAAACCATGGCAGGAACTTCCTTTTGGAAGGCCTTTCATCTCTGAAAGCTGCTTACTGTAGCCATCACAGTTAATTTTATTATTGGCACTCAGGCATAAAGCTAGTGGGACAGCAGCATCAGAGTGCATTTGCACATAATGATTATACTGGGAATTCTCAGTTCTGGGGTAAACAGCGCCTCCTCCACTTTGATGGCTCTGGGTGGCTTGAATCGTAAAGCACTAATAACACTGCTGGACAATGGGCAGTTTCACGGTTTTGTTTCTTTATTTCTCCAAGGTAGATCAAAGTGATTTTCAGTGGCATGGCAGTGATTCAAGCTTGTAAGACCCGTGATGGTCACCTGACCGTGAGGTTGCTAGGATCCAGGCAGGGGATGCCCTTATCGAAAACAAAAGTGTCTTGGAACGTGTTAAGGAGCAAGCACCGGAATCCCTGTGGGCTGATGGCTTGTTGGACGCCAGAGCAGGGGGAAGGACCCCACTCGAACAGAGTAGCAAACTGAGATGTCGCAGAAGACAGTGGGAAACATGGCGTGCTTGACGCAACAGGAAGCAACGCTGCAGGGCGCCAACTTACAGTCCACAACTTGAAGCTCCTGAGAAAAGGGGAGAGAAAATGTACTCTTCCAAAACCATGCTTTGCTTGCTGAGTGAGTTGCTGTTTTAAAAAAAGATAAGCTGGCGGCACCACTTCATTTAGCGGGTCTTGAGAAGGCTTTTAGCAGTTGATGTGTTTAACCCCGTGACTTTATATGTAGGGGGGAAAATATCTCATTTGTTAAGTATTTTTCTCAAGCAAGCTTTCTCATTGTCTTAAGGAAGAAAAAGAAAGACCGGTGTAAAGGCTTCTTTTTTCTAAAAACTATTAACCTTTACAAAATGGGAAAGTATTTGGATGTAATGATGTGGAGCTCTATTATGTATACAAACCCCACGAATATCTTAGCACTGCTGAAAGAGTTATTGTCTCGATCAAGAAAGAAAACTTTGGGATTTTTATACTTTATAATGCATTGTTTATCTTTTAATTATTTATTACTACTTTCCTGTTCATTTTCTTTGCTGTTATGGGTGTCAATTTTAAACCTTGCTGGGGCAGGGGTCCCTAGAAATTTAAATGTGCTTTTTCTTTTCTTCAAGCTAACTTATACCTATTCCTATTCTCTTTTTCCTCTCATTTTAATCTATTTAAAAATTTCCCTGCTATAGTGCTTATAGTGACTGATACAAAGTATATTTAAAATCGATTCAATCATCATTAAAAAGCCTGTATTTCTTGACCTAATAATGATATATATATTTTACATTTTATAAGACAAAATGGCTCCACTGGAGAGTGTAAGGCTTGCTGTTCTAATTGATGCAGTCCATCTAAGACACAGGACCTCACTTCTGATTTAAAAAAAGCTAAGAATGTAAATGGGTACTCTTAGCTACTTCTAATGAATTAATCTTTTCAGGTTACAATTTGAATGTTATCTTTCTGTAAGAATGCCTTTAGATAGTGGGAAAATTTTTCAGTATATTAATGAAGTAGCTCAGAAAAGTGAGATTGGCAAATATTTTAGATAATTCAAAACACTTTGAAGGCCATCAAATTAACATTTTCCTGCTTTTAAAGGAAGCACCAGCAAGTGCAGGATAACGTTACTTCACCTAATGGTAATAATGAATGGTGTTTCTTTTGATTAAAGTTTAATCCTTTTCCACTTGACAACTTGGAACTACTGGGCATGGATTTTTTCACTCCTTAATAACCCAGTCCTGATTAAATGCAATGTCTAATGCAATAATCTATTCTATTTGAAAAAAACTGCATATAGTCATGCTATATTTCCAGAAAGCCTATGGTAGCCAAACAGAATATTCTTCTTTTAGTTTTCAGAATGAAATGGGAAAAAGTAGCAATACATGCATCTCTAATCTTTAAGCAGAGACCATGCAGCACAGTATAGAAAAAGATACCTAACTCGACATACTAACATAAAGAAATGTCGTGGTGTATGATTTATATTAGGCTATTTATGCATTCATTACAAATGTTCATGTGTCAATAGTTGAAATGAAAAAAATTAATCTAAACATAATATTTCTTTACTAGCATCTGAACCCTCAGACAAATTATAGCTAGAGAAGTTGAGAAAAAATATATTCACTCATGTACGTACATACAGAATGACAAATAATGAATTACTGATTTTTTCCCTTGTTATAGTTGTAGGACAGAGAAATGATGGGTTCACAAACAGTGGGACTAAGGAGTGGCTTATTTCATTCATTCACATAATGGTGTAACCATAGTGAAGTTCCTGTGGGTCACAGTCTCATCACTAGAGTGCAACTCCAGAAGTTGGTTACTCAATGACTGAGTGACTTACATACTGAATCCACAAGGACACTGATCCATTTTCCAAACTGTCTAGTCTTTAAATTAAAATGAGAAATACAATTGTCCTAGAGACCAGAGGATCTAGTGTTGCTGCAGGAAAGACACATGGGAAAACAAATTAAAACCAGAATGTTGCTCTGTGAGCAATGAGTCAGAGTGAGAAAAGCTTGTTGCATGATTGAAACAGCTAATAGTGCCAACTTTTAATAACCCAATACATCTGCTGCCATCATTAGGACTTGGCTGCCATGGGAGCTACATAGTTGAGCTTGATATATTAATACCACCAACATTTTGCATAGTATCCAGTTTGTAAACTTGGAGCGAATTTGCTTCAGTGGGTGGCTTTTGCATTGATTTTATTATATCTCTTATGGACTGATTTTATAAGACAAGCTCTTAAAATCTTGAAGAATCCTCCTGACACTCAACAACACAGCACATGAAAGGAAGACATCCTGTGCTTGAACCCTAGTTCTCAAATTTACCATCTCAAGTTGTTTAATTCCTCAAGTCCAGCTTCCCAAATTTGTAAACTGAGAATGGCAATATCTATCCTGTTAGGATTAGATATCACCAGCGTCAGCTCAATAAACAGAAGAGATTACTCTGTGGTGCTTAGAGTATTGAGTTTGGAATCAAGATTAACCTGACTTTGGTCCCAGATCTACCATTACTTTCCTTCTCTAAGTCTCATTTTATTTATCTGTAAATTGTCAATAAATTTCTATCCCTTGGATTAGTTTTAGGAATAAATGAAAAAAAAATAAGGCACTTCATATGGTTTCTGGCAATTCATGTGTGCTTAATAAATGGTGGCTATCAATGTCAGTAATAGAACTATTAGAATCCATATTCCTAACATGCTGAGAATTAATAGCAGCCTAATGAAATATGTCTTAAAACATCATAAATTAGAAAGCAGTACTCAACATTTTCCTTATTCAAGGGATCATCTTTGTTTTGAAGAGTTCTCAGGCATTCGCAATGCAAGTATGTTTAGGGTCGAGTGGATCAATTACCCTGGGGATTTATGGGTTCTTCTGAAGGGAGTCAACTACTTCCCTTTTATGTTAAGCACAGCATCGTAACAACTCCTGAATATTTGGAGCCTCCAAGAAGGCTTAGGCTCTGTGGACTCCCTCCCACAAGAGCAGCTCCCATTGTGAGTGAATACACTCTCATCTTGTTTTTAGGACTAGTGTTTTTTTTTTTTTTTCAGTGAAAATTTTGAAAATGCTGCTTTTCCATTGAAATAGTCTGTCTCCTCCATGGAACAACCTGAAAATACTCAAAAGAAAAAAGCTTTAAGAATTACATCAAGAGGAAAATCTATCAGAGAATAGTAGGTCATGATGGGCAAAGTTTTCATAAAGCATAAAGTCTTTCATAAAGACTGAGGAAATTAGGATGAGAGTTTGTTAAGTGGCATTACAAAAATGACATGATTTGAAAATGTGCTGAAATATATATTACAATGCTTAATAATAATAGAAGTGAGACTTTTTGCTGTAGGCAACTATGCAAAAATAGAAAAATGTTGAAGTGGAGTGTTTCTAACTTTGTCATGAGAACATCCTGTGTACTGGAATTATCTGGGAGATATGTAGAACAGCATTAGAAAGGAGCTATCAAGTGGTCACTAGGAAATTTACCTGGAAAATAATTCCTCCAGCAGATTTCTCAGTTATCAAACCAAATTCCAACCTGAAATGAAACATCAGAGAGGCCAGAGTTGTGGCACCGTGGGTTAAGCTACTGCCTTCAATGACAGAATCCATGTGGATGCTGGTTCGAGTCCCAGCTACTCCACTTCTGATCTAGCTCCCTGTTAATGGCCTGAGAAAATCAGCAGAAGATGGCTCAATGTTGGGCCCTCTGACACGCATGGGGGAGATCTGGATGAGGCTACTGCCTCCTGGCTCAGCCTGGCCTAGCCCTGGCCATTGCAGCTATCTGGGGAGTAAACCAGCTGAAGGAAGATCTCTCTCTTCATCTCTCCTTCTCTCTCTCTTGAACACTGATTTTCAAGTAAATTTTAAAAAAAATCACTTTTTAAAAAGACCCCTTTTAGTTCCTTCTTTGTATTTGCAGAATCCAAGCAATTCTCACCCTGTCTTTTGCTGCCACTCTGGTGTAAATGACAGTCTCCTTATTTCAGTGTTTGCTGCTATAATTTTCGCTCCACACAGTAGATCCATTAATTCTTTGGGACCTTTTCATTCATTTGCACAAAGTGCTGAGATGGCGCCCCCTTGCAATGAAAAACAAGCTCAAGTCCTGAAAATTATCTTCAAGGTCTTTTGTAATCTAATTCCATATTAGCTCTCTGCTTTATACCCTATCATTTTTTTCTCTTATTTACAGTAATCCAGCAAGAGAATACTTCTGGTTCTAGAATCCACAAGTCTCTGACTAGAATACTGTCCAGAGTTCAGGTAGCCACTTAAAGTGTTGTGGAGCTTGATTTATATATAGGACCTACACTGCCATTGTTATTATAAACGAAACAAGGACATATAGAACTAAAAATACTAACAGTATGAGTGAACTTATAGTTAATGACACAATTCTAGACTACCATATGGGGAGTGAAACTGGTTCATTTGAAGAGAGAGTAATTTAGATTATTTAGAAAGAATATTTAACTGAGAGAAATATGCTTATAAAAGCATTTTGATAAATATTTATATTGGTATAAAACATGTCATAAGTTTCTTTAATAATATTTGAGTAAGTGAATAGATTCATAAAATATGAAAAACACTTATACAAAGCATGGATATCTAACTGTGAATGTGGAACTATATAACTTATTCATATTAGTTTCTAAATTCATTGGGACCATTTTCTGGATGGATAGAATATTATGCTTGCTCAATGTTATACTCTTTATAATTAGATGTTGTGTTTATGTAATTTAAAAGCCATGATGACTATATATGTTTAAGATGTTTTCACTATTCGATGTGCGGTTTTCTTTTTTTTTTTAACAAAATAAAAATAGCTTTATTGTGCTGTTTATTCTACATATGTGATACTCAATGAATATACCAAAGAGAATATAAAGAATTGTCAAAAGTTCAGGTTAAACGTATGCCTTGAGAAAATTTTAATTCTAAAAAATCATTCTTTTTTTAAAAAAGATTTATTTATTTATTTGAAAGTCAGTTATAGAGAAAGATGGAGAAGCAGAGGGATAGAACTGTTATCCATTCACTGGTTCACTCCTCAGATGTCTGCAATAGCCAAGCCTGGGTCGAGCTGAAGCCAGGAGCCAAGAGCTTCACCCAGGTCTCCTACATGGATGCAGAGGCCCAAGCACTTGGGCCATCTTCTACTGCCTCCCCAGGACATAGCAGAGAGCTGAATTGGAAGAGGAGTAGCCAGGACATAAGCCGGTGCCTATGTAGGATGCAGGTGCCGCAGGCAGAGGCTTAGCCTACTACATCACAGCACTGGCCCCTCCATAAACATTTTTTTAATTCCAGTTGTCCGCAGACTTTTTTGAAGTGTCTTTGCATGCCATTATGAGAAAGAGACTAAAGATCACCTGAAATTCTAATATCTTGTAGAAACTCCATGAATATTTTGGAAATTCTCCTTTCAAATCCATGAACTAACTGCAGAAACTTGTAATACTAACACAGATGTGACAATTTACACACATACAGTCATACCACACACATACTGCATTTATCACAAATTTTGTTTAGCTTTTACTTAATGTTCTCTTCCTTCTTTCCTCCAAATTTCCTTGGTCCATGGTAAAAAATATTAATAACCTATTGTATATTCTTCCAATCCTTCTTCCCCTCTGTTTATTGAACCATATTTATTCATAAGACATACACAGTCACACATATTGTTTCATTGTTAATGCAAAATTAAGTCATATTACTTCTCTAGATTTTAAAATTCCATGCATATTTAAATCCTTTCAACTCTACCAGTAGAGCTTTATTTAATTCTATTAAAAGTCTAAATAGTGTTTCAAAATATAATTATACCACATTAATTCACCAACTTTCCTATTATTCTGCATAATTTTTATTTCCAACTTCTTCTCTGTCTCTAAATACAATTACACCATAGATTTCTTTACATTTATGTATTCATCAACCTCCTGTTTTTGTTTCTGTGAGATGGATTCATGGGTGTGTGATTGAGAGCTTGGTACTTGTTAAGCTACAAGGTTGTAGAATGACAGAAAAGAATGGAAATGCAAGGACTCTGGGTCTTTCCAAGTTACAGTTTATTTGACACAGTGAAAAAAGATACTTGCGGTTATGCAGAGACGCTGAGAATATATCATGGAGCACTACTTCTCAGTAAAACATTAGAAAAAGAACTCCATGAAACAAATGAATCAGAACAGGGACATCTGATAACAGAGAATGAAGTGGAAAGGAAACCATGGTAAGCAAAGACCTTGCAATATGTGCAGTTAATTCTGAATGGACAACCACAGAGTGACTGTGAATGTGGAAGGTAGGAAAAATGTAGAGAGTGACATAGAAAGAGAATACTGCAAAGGAAGCTTTGGAACTAAAAATTTGAAATTATCTCAGTAAAACTCGGGACAGGAGGAGGGAGAGAAGCTTTCATACCTATGAGGAGGTTCCTGGCAAACAGCCTCTGGTGGAGAAAATACATGGATTTGGGGAAAAGAATTTTAACATACGCAAACATCTAAATTAATAAGGGGGAAATAGGATATGTATCCATCAAGCAAAAAGGGAACAAGAGGAAATAATGAAACAAATTTTGAATGTTAAGTAGGATGAAAGAGTAAAATGAAGTAAGTAGGCTGCTACACCAAATGTGAACATGCTCGAGCACTCTTCTACAAGACAGGACTTTAGACTGGGGTATTCCCTCACATCTGGTATTTGCTATTTGCTATTTATAAGGGAAATCCTCACCACAGCAGGTTGTAAAAGGTGGGATGGTCAAAAAACAAACAAACAAACAAACAAAAAAACAAAAACACAGGGCTAGGGAAGCAGAAAGAAAGTCACTATATTAATACTATAAACGGTGAAATGTTAAGTTAATGGCAATAAACAGAAATATTGAGGGCCAGAAATTTAATGAAGAAGTCCAAATTAAAAGAAAAAGTGTTAGGGGTAGGTGGTGTGGTGTAGTAGGCTAAGCTTCCGCATGTGACGCCAGCATCCCATACTGGCACCAGTTCCTGTCCTGGCTGCTCTACCTCCGATCCAGCTCTCTGCTGTGGCCTGGGAAAGCAGTGGAGGATGACCCAAGTGTTTGGGCCCCTGTACCTGTGTGTGAGACCTGGAAGAATCTCCTGGCTCCTGGCTTTGGATCAGCCCAGCTCTGGCCATTTCGGTCATTTGGGGGAGTCAACCAGTAGGTGGAAGATCTCTCTCTCTCTGTCTCTCCCTCTCTCTGTCTTAACTCTACCTCTCAAATAAAAAAATAAATATTAAAAAAAGAAAAATGTTAGTGTAAAGGATTCCTGTGCCTCAAATTACATAGCAGATGGATATATTCAAAGCAAAATCTAATAGTAATGGAAGAAAACTTTTTAAAAAATGGATAGGATATTAGTATAGTTCTTTTAGGATTCATTAGATATTGTAAGGAACAATAGATAAAAATTAAACAAATAACCAATATATTCAACAAATTTTGTTCTATGTGTATGCATATATAATATAAATAGGTAGATATAAAAAGGTAAACATATGCTATACATAAAAACAATGATATTTATCTATAGATATGTTCATAATTAAATAAAATAAATTAGTTTAAAATGTCATTTCTAGCACAAAAGCAAAAAGAATCTTACTTAATTTAAAATAAAAAAATACTCCCATAAATAATGTTTAGTCACTGAAGTACAGTGAAAGCAGAAAGCAATATAAGAGTAAGGTAAATACTTCACATCAAACAATATAGAACATAGTACATGTGTATATTGAAGTGCATAAGATAAAAGAAAGTAGGACCATGTGGGAAAATGGACTTCTCAACCATATGAAATTAAAAAAAAATCTCTCTCTCACACACAAAAATCCAGTAATTAGGAATATTTTGGGGAAAATATAATCTCAAATGAATAAAATAGATCATAAAAATTAACAAAATAAACTTCAAAGTCCCCTTGTCCTAAAAAGTAAAATTCAGTCTTTAACCAATTAACACAAAATTAACAGAAAAGTAAAAGTTTAGAAATCTAAGAACAACATATTGAGAAGTATTTAACATTTTCCCACAACTCTATGACAACAAATACAAAGCCTAGATGTATTGGCTAAATTCCTAGAAAACTAATCCAAGAAGAAGAGAGGGTAAGCTCAATAAAGTTAGAAATGAGAGTGTACATTGCAACTGATAACATAGGGATAAATAAATGTAAGGGAATTTTATAAATAATTATATATCTTCTAGGATAACCTAGAAGAAATTTATAAATTCCCAGAAACATCCAAACTACCTGAATGCGATCATAAAGAAGTAGAAACTCTGAACCGACCGATAACGAGTAAGGAGACTGAATCAGGAATCAACTTCCCAACAAAGAGAAGCTCAGCACGTATGGCTTCATTGGTGAATCCACCAAACATTTAAAGAATTAACAGCAATCCTTCTTAAACTATGTAGTGTAGGAAAAGAAAATCCCCAAATGTACTGTGTGAGGCCAACTCGTCCTCACATCAAAGCTAAAGAAATTACATGAAAAAGCAATCTACAGGGTAGTATACAGGATAAACATTGATAATCAATGTTCTCATCAAAATACTAGTAAACTGAATTCACTCATACATTAGAAGAATGATACACCATGACCAAAGGGAATTAATCCCTGTGATTCAAGGAGAGTTCAGTGTAGGCAAATTAATGAATGTGATACACCATATTTACAGAATGAGTAAGAAAAAAAATCCCAAAAACATCTCAGAGGAATAAGAAAGAGCAGTTAACAAAATGTAGTACATTTTCATGATAAAAATTCTCAAGAAAGTATGTGTAGAAGGGATGCACTTCAACATAATAAAAACCGTGTATGAAAATCCCACATGTAAGATCATACTCAATGGTTAAGAATTGAAAGTTTCTCTCTAAGATCAGAAACAAGAGAATGGTGCCCAATCTCACCACTTCCATTCAAAAAACTGAAAGTCCCAGCTGGGGCAGTAAAACATGAAAGAGAAATAAAAGAAAAAAAATCAGAAAAGCAAAATCATTGTTTCAGATAACAAGATCTTACATGCAGAAAAATGTTAACAACCTTATAAAGCTATCAGAACTAATCAACTCGGCCAGCACCGTGGCTCACTAGGCTAATCCTCCGCCTTGCCGCGCCGGCACACCGGGTTCTAGTCCCGGTCGGGGCACCAGATTCTGTCCCGGTTGCCCCTCTTCCAGGCCAGCTCTCTGCTGTGGCCAGGGAGTGCAGTGGAGGATGGCCCAAGTGCTTGGGCCCTGCACCCCATGGGAGACCAGGATAAGTACCTGGCTCCTGCCATCGGATCAACGCGGTGCGCCGGCCGCCGCGGCCATTGGAGGGTGAACCAACGGCAAAGGAAGACCTTTCTCTCTGTCTCTCTCTCACACTGTCCACTCTGCCTGTCAAAAAATAAAACAAAACAAAACAAAACAAAAAACAAAAAACAACAACAACAAAAAACTAATCAACTCATTAAAGTTGCATATTTTAAAATCAAAGTCCAAAATTCAATTATGTTTCAGTAAATTAGTAATAAACTATCTAAGCAAGATATTTTTGAAAATCTCATTTATAATATTAAGAAACAGAATGAAATTTATAGGAATAACCTTAATTTTGATAGTATTCTTTCATTCTTTTACTTTACTGCTATATATTATTTCAAAATGTGGATGTATTTTATTAATTATATACACTGAATTTCTTTTTGTCTGTTATTGTGAACAATTATATTTTAAATATTTTTATACATTGCTGCAATCTAAGCTAGATCATAAGGGTGTATCCTTGAAAATGTAAGTATATAACTGGTAAATTGTCCATTTGAAAATACTGTACCCAACCATGGGATTGCTGGATCATATAGCAAGTCTATTTCTAGTTTTGAAAGAAATCTCCATACTGTTTTTCTCAGTGGCTACACTAAGTCAACATTGCCCGCAGCAGTTTACAAAAGTTTTCCCTTGTCCATATCATCAGCAGCCTTTGTTACCTTCTTTTGGACAATAGCTACCGTGACAGGAATGAAGTGCTACTGCATTGAGGTTTTATTTGCATTTCCATGATGACTAGTGATGTTGAGCACTTTTTAATATAGTGTTGGTCATTTCTGTTTCTTCTTTTGAGACTTGTTGAGCCCTTTGTCCATTTTTTAACAGGATGGTTGTTTTATTGTTGAGATTTTTAGCTGCTGAACTATTTTGGATGTTAATCCTTTGTCAGATAAATAGCTTGCAAATAGTTTTCCCATTCTGGCAGCTGTCTATTGTTTCATTTGCTGTGCAAAAACTTCTGAGTTTGATAAAATCCCATTTTTTTAGATTTGCTTTTGTTGCCTGTGCTTTCAGGTTCTTAACTAAGAAGTCTTCCAGCAACTTTATAGTTTCAGGTCTTAAATTTAGGTCTTTGATCCATCTTGAACTGACTTTTGTATACAGTGAGAGATGGGAATCTAATTTTCGTTCTATATAAATGCATCCAGTTCTGTTGGCACCATTTGTTTTTCTCCAAGGTATGGTCTGGGTACATTTGTCAAAAATCAGTTGGCTGTGTGCATATGAGTTAATTTCTGGGCTCTCAAATTTTTTCCATTGATCTATGTGCCAGCTTTTATACCAGTGCCATGCTGTTTAACTTACTATAGCTTTGTAATGTGCTTTGAAGTCAAGTGCTGTGATGCCTCCAGTTTGATTTCTTTTGCTCAGGATTGCTTTGAATATTTTGGGTATTTTGTGATTACATATGCATTTTAGGATTTTTTTTTCTATTTCTATAATGAATGTCATTGGTATTTTGATAGTGATTGCATTGAATCCTGTACTGCTTTACATAGTATAAACATTTTAATGATATTGATTCTTCCAGTGAGGAATAAATATCTTTCCATTTGTGTGTGTGTTCTTGGTAATTTCTTTCATCAGTGTTTTATAATTATCATTGTAGAGATCGTTTACTTCTTGGTTAAATTTATTCCTAAATATTTGATATTTTTTGACTGATGTGAATGGTATTACTTTTTGATTTCTCTTTTGGCAAGTTCATCATTAGTGTATAAAAAAGCTACTGCTATTTGTCTGTTGATTTTTGTTACCACAAATTTGTTGAATTGGCTTATCATATCTAACATTTTCTTGGTGGAGTGTTTAGGTTTTTCCATGCACAAAATATCATCTGCAGACATGGATATTTCACTTCCCCTTTTTAATTTTTGATGCTGTTTATTTCTTCTCCTTCCTAAATGCTCTTGCTAATACTTCCAGCACTGTTTTGAGTAAGAACAATAGAGTGAACATCCTTGTCCTGTTTCACACCTGAAGGGATATGGTTTCAGTTTTTCCCCATTCAATAATGGCAGTGGCTGTTAGTTTGTCATATATAGCCTTTATAATTTTGGGATATATTCCTTTAAAAAACTAGTAGTAGAGTTGCTATATGATCCAGCAATCCCATTACTGGATATATTCCCAAGAAAAATGACATGTTATATCAAAGAGATACTTGGACCACTATGTTAATGGCAGCAGTCTTCAAACTAGCCAAAATACATAATCATCCAAGGTGACAATTATCAGATGAATGAGTAAAAATGTGGTATATACATACAATGGAATATTTTTATGCTATAAAAAACAGTAAAATTTTACCATTCACATCAAACTGGAAGCAACTGGAGGACATAACATTTAGTGACATAAGCTGGACACAGAAAGACAAATACTGCATGTTCTTCTTTATATTTGGGAGCTAAAATTAAAAAAAAACAACAACAATAAAATCATAAAGTAACTGAAAAAGAAAAAAGTCCATATGTAACAGTATTGCTGCAAATATAGTTTTGTCAAACTTTCTTTTATAACTATCAGACAAATTGCTAAGAATGATATATTACCATATTTTAATATTCTGTGATTATTTTATAATTTACAGTATATAAGTGAAATGGACAACTTTCCATCTGATTACAGTTTATAGCCATTGATTATATTTGTGCTGGACTATGGTCTCTTTATTTGTTGAACTCTTAATTTTGTGGAGCATAATGTCTTTGACTATAATGTACATTAAAAATGTTATCTCAAAAATTAAAATAAAAATTGAAATGCTCTATCAATTCATGTTTTCACAAAGGATGTATTAAAACTGATTCTTCACTTGATATTTACATTTTTGCTAATCTTATGGGTGGGAATGATATTTGATTATTGGCTGAATTTGCATTTCTGACATTATAAGTAAACATTTTTACATTTGTGTATTAGTCATTTGTATTTTGCCATCTGTTAATTGCCTGTGAACATATCATTTGTTTCTTTTCCTACTGATATTCTTCAATTTTTACATTTGTAAAAATACTTGAAAATATCCTGATTACTAATATTTTTACATTTTGAACATAAATTTAATATTTTGCAAATATTTTCTCCTAACATGTTAGTTGATTTTTAACTTTCTTCATAACAGTTTGCTTTTGGTTCAGAAGTTTTCAACATTTCAATAATCAAACTGATAATTTCTTTTTGTATTGATTCTGAAATAAGATTTTTTTTAGGATTTATTTATTTATTTGAAAGGCAGAGTTACACAGAGAAGGAGAGGCAGAGAGAGAGAGAGAGGTCTTCCATTCGCTATTTCACTACCCAGTTGGCTGCAATGGCCGGAGCTGCGCCAACCTGAAGCCAGGAGTCAGGAGCTTAATCTGGGTCTTCATTTGGGGGTGCAGGGGCCCAAGGACTTGGGCCTTCTCCAACTGCTTTCCTAGGCCATAGCAGAGAGCTGGACTGGAAGTGGAGCAGCCAGGACTTGAACCGGCGCCCATATGGGATGCCGGCACTGCAGGCGGTGGCTTTACCAGCTTTGCCACAGTGCCTTGTTTTAAAAAGTAGATCCCTGCTCCAAATTATTATTTCTTAAGGATTCCCTGACACTTTCTCTTCAATATTTGTTACTCAGTTTTACAATCATCCCTTTAATATAACTGGAGATTTTGTTGAAATTTTCTGCTCACTTTTTTTTTTCATAGATGGGAAACCATGTACACATAAATGACAGAAATTAGAAAGACTCAGTGGGCTTTCTCTCTCTCTGCCTCTGCCTGTTTGTAACTCTGCCTTTCAAATAAATAAATAAATTTATTTTAAAAAAGATTCAGTGTCGTTGACATAAAAACTCCAAAATGTTGAAGTATTGAGATTCTTTAAAAGTTATTGTTTGGGGGCTGGTGCTGTGGCGCGCTAGGTTAATCCTCTGCCTGCAGCGCTGGCATCCCATATGGGTGCTGGGTTCTAGTCCCAGTTGCTCCTCTTCCAGTCCAGCTCTCTGCTGTGGCCTGGGAAAGCAGTGGAGGATGGCCCAAGCGTGTGGGAGACCCCGAGGGGGCTCCTGGCTTTAGATAGGTGTAGCTCCAGCCGTTGCAGCCATTTGGGGAGTGAACCAATGGAAGAAAGACCTTTCTCTCTGTCTCTCCTTCTCACTGTCTGTAACTCTGACTTTCAAATAAATAAATAGAATATTTTTAAAAAGTTACTCTTTGACTAAAAAAAAAAAAAAAAAAACCAAACCAAACCAAAACAAACAAACCAGAGGAGTGAGTGTTTTGCACCTCAAATAAGATGATACTTGGGATACCTATGTCTCATATGAAGGGGCCTGGGTTCGAGTCTTGGCTCTACTTTGGATTCTAACTTACCACTAATGCACACCCAGAGAGCCAGCAGGCAATAACTCAAGTACTAGTCCCAGACATCCATATAGGAGAGACATAGATCAAGTTGTCAGCTCCTGGCTTCAGCCTGGTCCAACCCTTGTGATCATAGGCATTTTGGAGTGAACCAATGGATGGGAGATCTCTCTCTGTCTCTCTTTTCCTGTGTGTTTTTACCTTTTTAATATATAAAGTAAATCCAAATAGAAAAAGAAAATTCTTTTGAATATTAATTTGATTATCTGGAAAACAACTGAGTTTAAAGTTTTAAGAAATCATGCAAAACTAAACAGTCACCTTTTATTTTGCTATTATTAACACTAATAACTGATGGAACCAGGATTGGAACATGGCAAAAGAAAAAATAATGTAGAATCTGAACCAGATGATTAGGGTAATAGTAATGTCATGTTGATGGTAGTGCATCCCTGTTGCAATGAGATGAGAATGACTATCTCTATAGTTATTTCTTTTTTTTCAAAAAGATTTATTTATTTTGCTTGAAAGTCAGAGTTACACAGAGAGAAGAGAGGCTGGGGGGGAGGGGTGGGTCTTCCATCTGCTGGTTCACTCCCCAGATGGCCGGAACGGCCAGAGCTGCACCAATACGAAGCCGGGAGCCAGGGGCCTCCTCGGGTCTCCCACGAGGGTGCAGGGGCCCAAGGACTTGGGCCATCCTCTGCTGCTCTTCCAGGCCCCAGAAGAGAGCTGGATTGGAAGTGGAGTAGCCGGGTCCCAAATCATTTCCCACATGGGATGCCAGCACCGCAGGTGGTAGCTTTACCCACTACGTCACATCACCCTCTATAGTTATTTCTAAAACCCGTAATTCTTATCTCATTGTGGGTGAAAAATCAAAACAAAAACCAAAAAACAAAATACCAGGCAAATCCTAATTGAGGTACAGTTGAAAAAATACCTGACACGTATGTCTGTAATGATCAAAGTCATCAAAATAAAGCAATTCTGAGATGCTGTCGTAGCAGGAAGAGGTTCAAGAGATTTTTTCGACTAAAAGTTATGTGGTGTCCTAAGTGAGATCCTGCAAAACAAAACATATGTAAGGTTAAAAATTACAGAAATCAGAATAATGTATTTATTTTATTAATAAAAAGGTGTCAGTATTGGTGCAGTGAGATAATGTTGTACAGGGAAAGTGGATGTACCATTGTTGTGTTTTCTTCAAAATCTTTGTATAAAGCTAAATCTATTCTAAAATAGAACAGGATTAGCTCACAAAATTGGCTTATGTAATTTAAATTACATGGAGGAAATGTTGATTTCCCATTAATATCTTTAATATCATATGGCCAGTTTCCTGTGGGGATGGTAGGTGTATGGTTAAGTGGAAGAACATATAGCAGCAGACGTTAATTGCTTTTCAATATAAAGCTTAGTAAGTATGAGTCCTGCTTCCAAGGATGTTAGGTGGGAAAGCAGTTGTGTGCCTCCGTGAGAAAAATCAGTAAATGTTCTTTTTTTTGAAATTCGATTGGAGCTACATTTCCCTCCCTAGCTAAATAAAACATAGTAAAAGAAATCAGAATTTTAAAAAAGATGTTACTGCAACAAAAAAATCTTCTTTAAAACAGACTAAAATTGAGAAACTGTCTTTTCTGGCCTCTGATGTATGATCAGGTTCATGAAATGAATTCCTCAAGTAGCAAAATGGATTTTCAGTGATAGGACATTTTTAAAGTGAATACAGCATAATTTTCAACAATTGTTTTATAGTGTATTTTTCAAATTGAGTATTGACAGTGCACCAAATTGTGTCCTTTCTATATGGATATGAACTATGTGAGCATTTCTGTTTCTAAATAGTGCTTATTTATTTATTTTCATGCACTGGAGAGAAAGGGCTCTCTGTTGATTCGGTCTTCAAATGCCCTCAACAGCCAGAGCTGGCTCAGGCCAAAGGCAGGATCCTAGAACTCCATGTTGATCTCTCACACTGGTGGCAGGGGCCTAGCCACTGAAACCATCATCTGTTGTCTACTCAAGTGCATTAGCAGGAAGCCAGTTCAGAAGCAGAATGGCACCACTTGACCCAGGATCATACAGGATGAGAGATCATACAGGATGCAGATATCTTGTTGGACGTTTAACCTATTGCACCATGATATGAGCATTTTTTCACAGAAATTATAACTCACTTATTAACTGGATAACTTATTGAGAATTACATATGTAGATTATGTCTTGTGATTTATTTGAAATAGCACCGTTATCTTGCATACGTTTTCAAATAAAATGAGAATTGAAAGTACATAAGTAAAATTTTTCAGGTAATCTGAAGATGGTATATCATACATTCAAGTTAATACATTTTAAAAATTTCTTATTGATATAGACTTTATTTCACAGATAAGGACTAACAGATTACATTCAGCCCTACTGTGAACTACAACAACAACAAAAAACTATTCTTTAAGCATAAATACGAAAATCTCAATGAGAATACTGGAAATGATATTTGCATATTGCTTCTGTCTTCTAGGATTATTTAATCTATGTTCATGAGAGATCAAGGAAGATAAACAATACCTTTTATTATTCTTTGACAGACAAATAAGTCATTCATTTTTTTAACTTTTATTTAATGAATATAAATTTCCAAAGTACAGCTTATGGATTACAATGGCTTCCCCCCCATAACGTCCCTCCCACCCGCAACCCTCCCATTTCCCGTTCCCTCTCCCCTTCCATTGACATCAAGATTCATTTTCAATTCTCTTTATATACAGAAGATCAGTTTAGCATATATGAAGTAAAGATTTCAACAGTTTGCACCCACATAGAAAAACAAAGTGAAAAATACTGTTTGAGTGCTAGTTATAGCATTAAATTACACTGTACAGCACATTAAGGACAAAGATCCTACATGAGAAGTAAGTGCACAGTGACTTCTCTTGTTGACTTAACAAATTGACACTCTTGTTTATGGCATCAGTAATCACCCTAGGCTCTTGTCATGAGTTTCCAAGGCTATGGAAGCCTTTGAGTTCACCGACTCTGATCATATTTAGGCAAGGTCGCAGTCAAAATGGAAGTCCTCTCCTCCCTTCAGAGAAAGGTACCTCCTTCTTTGATGACCTGTTCTTACCACTGGGATCTCAGTCGCGGAGATCTTTCATTTAGGTCATTTTTTTTTTTTTCGCCAGAGTGCCTTGGCTTTCCATGCCTGTAATACTCTCATGGGCTTTTCAGCCGGATCTGCATGCCTTAAGGGCTGATTCTGAGGCCAGAGTGCTGTTTAGGACATCTGCCATTCTAAGAGTCTGCTGTGTATCCCACTTCCCATGTTGGATCGTTCTCTCCATTTTTTATTCTATCAGTTAATATTTGCAGACACTAGTCTTGTTTATGTGATCCCTTTGACTCTTAGTCCTATCAGTATGATCAATTGTGAGCAGAAATTGATCACTTGGACTAGTGAGATGGCATTGGTACATGCCACCTTGATGGGATTGAATTGGAATCCCCTGGTATGTTTCTAACTCCACCGTTTGAGGTAAGTCAGCTCGAGCATGTCCCAAATTGCGCATCTCTTCCCTCTCTTATTCCCACTCTTATATTTAACAGTGATCACTTTTCAGTTGTTTCAACACTTAAGAATAACTGTGTATTGATTACAGTATTCGACCAAAAGTATTAAGTAGAACAAACATAAAAAATACTAAGAGGGATAATGTATTAAATTGTTCATCAACAGTCAGGGAAAGGGCTGATCAAGTCACCGTTTCTCATAGTGTTCATTTTACTTTAACAGGTTTCCTTTTTGGTGCTCGGTTAGTTGTCACTGATCAGGGAGAACATATGGTATTTGTCCCTTTGGGACTGGCTTATTTCACTCAGCATAATGTTTTCCAAATTCCTAACAGGGATCACTTTTCAGTTAAAATTTAAACACCTAAGAATAATTGTGTGTTAATTACAGAGTTCAACCAATAGTACTAGAACAAAAAAAAATACTAACATGGATAAAGTATTACATTGTACATCAACAGTCAGGACAAGAGCTGATCAAGTCACTGTTTCTCATAGTGTCCATTTCACTTCATGAGGTTTCCCCTTTGGTGCTCAGTTAGTTCTCGCCGATCAGGGAGACCATATATTTGTCCCTTTGGGACTGGCTTAGTTCACTCAGCATGATGTTTTCCAGATTCCTCCATCTTGTTGCAAATGACTGGGTTTCATTGTTTTTGACTGCTGCATAGTATTCTATAGAGTACATGACCCATAATTTCTTTATCTAGTCTACTGTTGATGGGCATTTGGGTTGGTTCCAGGTCTTAGCTATTGTGAATTGAGCTGCAATAAACATTAATGTGCAGACAGCTTGTTTGTTTGCCAATTTCATTTCCTTTGGGTAAATTCCAAGGAGTGGGATGGCTGGGTTGAATGGTAGGGTTATGTTCAGGTTTCTGAGGAATCTCCAGACTGACTTCCATAGTGGCTTAACCAGTTTGCATTCCCACCAACAGTGGGTTAGTGTCCCTTTTTCCCCACGTCCTCTCCAGCATCTATTGTTGGTAGATTTCTGAATGTGAGCCATTCTAACTGAGGTGAGGTGAAACCTCATATTGGTTTTGATTTTCATTTCCCTGATTGCTAGTGATCTTGAACATTTTTTCATGTGTCTGTTGGCCATTTGGATTTCCTCTTTTGAACAATGTCTATTGAGGTCCTTGGCCCATCGTTTAAGTGGGTTGTTGGTTTTGTTTTTGTGGAGTTTCTTGATCTCTTTGTAGAATCTGTTTATCAACCCTTTATCTGTTGCATAGTTTGCAAATATTTTTTCCCATTCTGTCGGTTGCCTCTTCACTCTCCTGACTGTTTCTTTTGCAGCACAGAAACTTCTCAATTTGATGCAATCCCAAATGTTAACTTTGGCTTTGACTGCCTGTGCTTCTGGAGTCTTTTCCAAGAAGTTTTTGCCAGTACCTATATCTTGCAGAGTTTCTCCAATGCTCTCTAATAATTTGATGGTGTCAGGTAGCAAATTTAAGTCTTTAATCCATGTTGAGTGAATTTTTGTGTAAGGTGAAGGTAGGGGTCTTGCTTCATGATTCTGCACATGGAAATCCAATTTTCCCAGCACCATTTATTAAATAGACTGTCCTACTCCAGGGATTGGTTTTGGATCCGTGATCAAATATAAGTTGGCTGTAGATGTTTGGATTGATTTTTGGTGTTTCTATTCTGTTCATTGGTCTATCCATCTGTTTCTGTACCAGTACCATGCTGTTTTGATAACAACTGCCCTGTAGCATGTCCTGAAATCTGGTATTGTGATTCTTCCGGATTTGTTTTTGTTGTACAAGATTGCTTTAGCTTTTCGAGGTCTCCTGTGCCTCCATAGGAATTTCAGCATCATTTTTTTTAGATCTGAGAAGAAGGTCTTCGGTATCTTGATTGGTATTGCATTGAATCTATAAATTGCTTTTGGGAGAATGGACATTCTGATGATGTTGATTCTTCCAATCCATGAGCATGGAAGATTTTTCCACTTTTTGGTATCATCTTCTACTTCTCTCTTTAAGTTTTTGTAATTTTCATCGTAGAGATCTGTAACATCCTTGGTTAAGTTTATTCCAAGGTATTTGATTGTTTTCGTAGCTATTGTGAATAGGATTGATCTTAGAAGTTCTTCCTCAGCCGTGGCATTGCCTGTGTATGCAAAGGCTATTGATTTTTGTGCATTGATTTTATATCCTGCTACTTTGCCAAACTCTTCTATGAGTTCCAATAGTCTCTTAGTAGAGTTCTTTGGGTCCCCTAAATAAAGAATCATATCATCTGCAAAGAGGGATAGTTTGAGTTCTTCCTTCCCAATTTGTATCCCTTTAATTTCTTTTTCTTGCCTAATAGCTCTGGCTAAAACTTCCAGAACTATATTGAATAGCAGTGGTGAGAGTGGGCATCCCTGTCTGGTACCAGATCTCAGTGGAAATGCTTCCAACTTTTCCCCATTCAATAGGATGTTGGCTGTGGGTTTTTCATATATTGCTTTGATCATATTGAGGAATGTTCCTTCCATACCCAGTTTGCTTAGATTTTTCATCATGAAAGGGTGTTGTATTTTATCAAATGCCTTCTCGGCGTCTATTGAGATAATCATATGGTTTTTCTTCTGCAGTCTGTTAATGTGGTGTATCACATTGATTGTTTTGTGCACATTGAACCATCCCTGCATACCAGGGATGAATCCCACTTTGTCTGGGTGGATGATTTTTCTGATGTGTTGTTGCATTCTATTGGCGAGAATTTTATTGAGGATTTTTGCGTCTATGTTCATCAGGGATATTGGTCTGTAATTCTCTTTCAATGCTGCATCTTTTTCCGGCTTAGGAATTAAGGTGATGCTGGCTTCATAGAAAAAATTTGGTAGGATTCTCTTTTTTTCGATTTTTCTGAATAGTTTGAGAAGAATTGGAGTCAGTTCTTCTTTAAATGCCTGGTAGAATTCAGCAGTGAATCCATCTGGACCTGGGCTTTTCTTTGTTGGGAGGTCTTTTATCACTGTTTCAATTTATGTCTCAGTTATGGGTCTGTTTAGGCTTTCTATGTCTTCCTGGTTCAATTTAGGTAGGTTGCATGAGTCCAGGAATCTATTTCTGAGAGGTTTCCCTGTTTGCTGGCATACAGGTCCTTGTAGTAATTTCTGATGATTCTTTTTATTTCTGTGGTGTCTGTTGTTACGTTTCCTTTTTCATCTCTGATTTTATTGATTTGGGCCTTTTCTCTTCTTTTTTTAGTTAGTTGGGCCAATGGGGTGTCAATTTTGTTTATTTTTTCAAAAAACCAGCTCCTCCTTTGGCTCATTTTTTGTAATTTTTTTTTTTGGATTCAATCCTGTTGATTTCTTCTCTGATTTTAATTATTTCTCTTCTCCTACTAGATGTGGGTCTGGTTTGCTGCAGGTTTTCTAGATCCATGAGATGCATTGAAAGCTCATCTATTTGGTGCCTTTCCAATTTCTTGATGTAGGCACCTATTGATATAAACTTTCCTCTTAACACTGCTTTTGCTGTATCCCATAAGTTTTGGTATGTTGTGCTGTTATCCTCATTTACTTCCAGAAATTTTTTGATTTCTCTTTTAATTTCTTCTATGACCCATTGTTCATTCAGGAGCATGTTGTTCAATCTCCATGCGTTTGCATATGCTTTAGGGATTCCTGAGTTGCTAATTTCCAACTTCATTCCTTTATGGTCAGAGAAGCTGCATGGTATGATTCTAATTCTTTTGAATTTGCTGAGACTTGCATTATTGCCTAGTATGTGGTCAATCCTAGAGAAGGTTCCATGTATGTCGCTCCCCCTCTTCATGGAGGAACGGCACAGGACCCTGCGCTGTTCTTTTGTCTGCTTGGCCCTCCCTGGGTTTGCTGCTTGTTCTTCCCAGGTTGGCTGCCGTCCCTTCCACCTCCGTGGAAGGGTGGTGCCCCCTGCCACTTTCCCCACTTCCGCGGGGGAGCGGCACACCACTGGCCAGCTCTCCCGGGGGCTGCTCAGATGTTATTTGGATGTTCCCTTTAGATGTTCCTGGTGCATGTTGTCTCTCTCCTCCTTTATAGTCCTCTTCCACCAATCCCAACTCTGCTACCCACACGCCGAGTATGCTGCTCTCCTCCAATCAGGAGCAGGATCAGCTCCTGCAGGTTATTGGTCAAACTGAAGGCAGCTGTGTAAAAGTTGTTTACTCCTCTCCCAGCGCCATATTGTGGGAGAGCAGATGCATAGAATAAGTCTTAATTCGAGTAACTTAGTCTAGTCCGAGTTGCTCCCCACACATGTACTACTGAGAAGAATGTAAATGCTTTCTGTGTAGGATGAAAAGTTCTGTAGATATTTGTTAGATCCATTTGGCCTATCTTGTCGTTTAAATCTACTGTCTCCTTGTTGATCTTCTGTTCTGTTGATCTGTTTATTTCTGCGAGTGGAGTACTGAAGTCCCCCAGTACTATTGTATTGGGGTCTAAGTCTCCCTTTAAGTCCCTTAACAGATCTTTTAAATAAACCAGTGCCCTGTAATTAGGTGCATATACATTGATAATCGTTATATCTTCCTGTTGAATGGATCCCTTGATCATTATATAGTGCCCCTCTTTGTCTCTCCTAACAGTTTTTGTGGTAAAGTTTATGTTGTCTGATATTAAGATGGCCACGCCCACTCTTTTTTCATTTCTGTAGGCATGGTATATCTTTTTCCAGCCTTTCACTTTCAGTCTGTATGCATCTTTGCTGGAAAGATGTGTTTCTCGTAAGCAGCAAATAGATGGGTTTTGTTCCTTAACCCAGTCTGCCAATTGGTGTCTTTTAACTGGACAGTTCAGGCCATTAACGTTCAATGTGACTATTGATAAGTAGTAACTTTGCCCTGCCATTTGCCTAAGATATTTTCTAATATATGTTTTGAACTTCCTGTGATCTTTTGCTGTGAGGTTTCCTTCGTTTACCTTCTTTCACATTGATGACCATGTTTCTGTGTTTCTGTGTGTAACACATCTTTAAGCATCTTTTGCAGGGCTGGACGAGTGGCAACAAATTCTTTCAATTTCTGTTTGCTGTGAAAGGTCTTTATTTCACCTTCATTCATGAATGAGAGCTTTGCAGGATATAATATTCTGGGCTGGCAGTTTTTCTCTCTTAGTACCTGGGCTATATCTCGCCATTCCCTCCTAGCTTGTAGGGTTTCTGATGAGAAGTCAGCTGTGAGTCTGATTGGAGATCCTCTGAGAGTAATTTGACGTTTCTCTCTTGCACATTTTAGGATCTTTTCTTTATGTTTCACTGTGGAGAGTTTAATTACCACGTGTCGTGATGAGGATCTCTTTTGGTCATGTTTATTAGGGGTTCTATGAGCGTCCTGTACTAGGATGTCTCTGTCCTTCTCCAAACCTGGGAAATTTTCTGCTAGTATTTCACTAAAAAGGCCTTCTAATCCTTTCTCCCTCTCTATGCCTTCAGGAACTCCTAGAACCTGAATGTTGGTTTTTTTAATAGTATCCTGAAGATTCCCAACAATATTTTTTAGATTTCTAATTTCCTCTTCTTTTCTTTGGTTTGACTGTACACTTTCCTGTTCTCTGTCTTCTAAGTCCGATATTCTCTCTTCTGCTTCACTCATTCTGTTTTTAAGGCTCTCTAATGTGTCATTTGATCTATTGAATTCTTCATTTCATTATGATTTCTCGTCACTATCACAGTTTCATGTTCTACTAGTTGTTTCATTTCATTTTGATTCCTCCTTAATATTTCATTTTCTCGAGAGAGATTTTCTATCTTGTCCATTAAGGATTTCTGTAGTTCAAGAATTTGTTTTTGAGAACTTCTTAATGTTCTTATCAATTTTTTGAGATCTGCTTCTTGCATTTCTTCTATCTCATCATCTTCATAATCTTGAATTGGGGTGTCTATTTCATTTGGGGGCATCATAGTGTCTTCCTTGTTCTTGTTACCTTGGTTTCTGCATTTGTTGTTTGGCATATTGGAGATATTCTTTGGTTTCTTCTCGTTATACTGTGACTCTAGATTAAGTGGACTCTCTGCTTTTGATGGATCCTTAGAGGCTGTGATGGGTGTGGCCAGAGAGCTCTGTTTGGTTTTTCAGGGCTAAGAGTGTGCCAAAGGTGACTCACCCAGATTGTTCTCCCGCTTGCTCTCTCTCTCTCTCTCTCTCTCTCTTTTTCTGACTCAGTTGGGAAGCAATTCCACACAGCTGAGTGGAATTGGTGGTAGCTGATGTATGAAATCTGGCCCCTGTGGGTATTTGTCTGTTTACCCCTGGGACCACACAAAGAGTTTATGGAGCCCTCAGTGTGGTCTCAAATTTCTCAACAGTCTCTCACCAGTTTGCCCAAGTTACCGAGTTTGTGTACTCGGTGAGTTCTCTCACCCTCCCCTCAGATTTTCACAGTCTCAGTTCATTAGCTCCTCACTTTCACTAACTAGGTCTTAACCTCCTATTATTTCTCCCCACCAGAGTCAGGTTTTTCTGCTTGGCTAATGGCCGGCACCTCTTTACATATGTAAAATGGCGTCTGCTCTTTGTCTTGCTCGGCTTTGTAAGGTGAGTGGAGAGAGAGGCTAATGTCTGTGCCGGTTCCCCTTATTTGTTCGTTTTTTCTCTCCTCCAGTCCACCTGGTGAACTTTCCCCAGTGGGGCTTTCGTTCCCTCTAGGCTCTTTCTGCCTTTCCCCATCAATGTCTTGGGTTACCGAGGTTTTTAATCTCACCTCCCCTTCCAGCTCTGGCGTGCAGACTCTGCCGTCATTCACTTTTTTGATAATTGTGTATAATCCCTTGGTTCTCTCTTTGCTGAATTGAAGATGAATTCAATAAAATATGAAAATAATTGCATTTTCCAAAATGACATTGTTAAGAGTGATTGCAAAAAAAAATCTAAGGAAACTTCCAATTTGAATTCTCACTGAAGTTAATATTTCTGTGTTAATTTTATAATTATTTTTAAATTTTTTGAGGGGGCTGGTCTTTCTTGGTTACAGCTATTTTCAAATAAATACAATTCTTTTAATTTTCTTGTTAAATGTGCAAAAGCATGACTAATTCTTACACCTGCATCTTTTAAAACATTGTTTTCAGTATGATATTTTCCACAATTTAAAAAATGCAGTGAAGTCCATAGTCATGCATTTCACAAAAACTATTATTATGACAACTTTTAAAAGTTGCTTTTTTCCTGAAGAAAGTTGATCTTAATAATATTTAAGTTAAAATTTTGGCATATGGCTCTAATTGTGAGTGGAAACAAACTCTTTTGTCTACATGTATATAAATACACATGATATTCTGATCTGAATCTAGGGCTAATGACCTTCTTTCATGTAGGATACTTTATTGTCTTTTATCTAGCACCATACTAAAATTTTAATGGTTAATTTTGTATAGCAGCAGTTCAATTCTTGTTTATACAGTGTAAAACATAGTAGCCATTGGCGTGTTTATCATCCATGAAGCTCATTTCACACCTCATCCACTACATGAATAAAATGTGAGATAATTACGTTTTTCTAAACTGACATTGATAGTACTGATCACAAGGAAAACATCTAAGGAAACTATTCAAACAAGATTACAGATTATTTTTATTTTACTATGAATATTTTTAAAGAAATACCATTGAATTCATGAAGACCAGGTTCCTAATGACATCCTCTCCACACCATAGACAATAAACTTCATGCTAGAAATGAAAAACATTAGCAAAGGGAGCCAAAAGCAAGTGCAATGAAAATTCTTTTCCTCATCTGACTGTTAGAGAAACATAGTCCTTACCTGTGCTCATGTAAATCCCAGTTCTATGAGGCCAGAAGCAATAAAATTGCAGGTAGAGGTTTTCTAAGAAGAAAAATATAAAACTGCAAAGTCAAAGGAGGATTCCATAGTAAATATTTAGGATGATCAGTAACTGGAGCTTCAGAGATCTGATTCCCTGTTGTCTGAGATATCTCAAGGCCATTTATAAGAGGTGTTTCCTTAGTGGCTTCCTTTCCCCACGTTGGACCTTCCAAAACTCCCAGTAATCCCATGAACTCTCAGTGGTCAAAGCTAGAACTCCTTGGTTGAAGCTTCCTTAGCCTCAGGGTAAATCTGTGTGCCCACCTGTTCAAATGATTTTCTTTTTTTCTGCCTGCTGTGTTTCTCAGCCTGCCTCCACTGCTGTTCTAGGCTGCTACCCAAAATGTGGAACATGCTTGAACAACATTATTTTTTTCTACTGGCTCTAGCTTTTTCATAAGCAACAACAAAAAAAGACTCAGTTCTTTGGCAATATTATGGCAGTTTTAAACTGTGCTTTTACAGTAGGTGAGAAAACTTGTTTACACAAAATTCTTAAGTCATTTTCCTTTATTTTACAGTGCAGTTAAATAAGAGATGTACTCTAAGGATGTCCTCAGTTGACAGCCCGATCAACTGAGTGATCATTGGGTAAAACAGTTACGTTAGTAAAAGAATAGTGCACGTCACAGATATCAAAGTGGTTACCTAGTCGGGGTTTGTAGCCAAGTCCACTGATACCTAATAGGTTTTCATCACAGCTGTCAGAATGCTGTGTAACAGGTATTACAGGCACCCATGTAAGCACAACTTTTGTTTTCTTAGTCTTTTCCGGAATTTTACTCAGATGCCTACTAACCTATCATTGTTAAGTCTTTAGTCAACAGCAAAGATGTAGGTGATGGTTAATCTAATTTATAGATCTCTCATTTCACCACAGATGGACTCTTCAGTCAAAGATTTTAAACTGCTAATGGCACAATGGGACCATAAGTAACACTATATAATAATGTCCCAATTCAAAATATATGATGATTTTTTGGAGGGGGGAATTCAAATGTTCTTTGGAAATATACAGATAGTATAACACATGAACACTGTATTTTACATGCAGAAATGGGTTGATCTTAGCCTTTGTAAAGCAGAGTATTCGGAGGTCCAGGAATGAGAGCATTATTATAAATTTGGGAAAATAAACTGTAAACATCAAGTTAGGAAAATTTGCATTACACTGCTCATATTTCAAATTAAGAAACATTTTTAATGGTATAATTTTGCCAGTGACTGTAAGTGATTGTAAAGTTAACCCTACACTAAGTAAAATAGTTCAACAAATAGTATGGAGAGAAAAAAAAAACACTTTTCCTCAACAGAAGAAATAAGGGCTGTAAACAATCATCAGATCTCAAAATGTCCATCTGATTTCAATATGTTACATTTTAGGTACTCTATTAGTTACCCCTAATCAGGGAAAACATATGATACCCTGTTTTACCAAATAAATTCAATTATAAAACTATACATTTTTAACTCATTAATACGTTTAGCAGTAAGTTACAAATGGGCATTAATACTGTCAGCAGTAAGTTACAAATGATTCAACTCTATGATGATGTGAAAGTAGTGCATATTCACTAGAAGCCATCCTTAGAATTTTGAATTTTGATCTCTTTTCTAGACTACTGGTATTTACTACAATGATTCTCTCATTTGATATTTGGTGGCAGTAGCAAGCTGCAGCTCCTGGTCAGCCCATGGAAGCAGACGACCCATGTTCTATAGTGTACTCTGTTGCTAAGTTATGGCAGTTGGTAGGTTAAGTGTAATAAATAAATCTTTCATCTGTTGGTTCACTCCTCAAATTCCCCCAACAGCCAGGCACCTGGATCTCATTCTGGGTCTCCCACATGGGTGGCAAGTACCCAAATACTTGAGCCATCTTCTGCTGCATCCTCAGGAGCACACTTGTAGGACACTGGATTGGAAGTAAATTTGGGAGTTGCATCCAAGGATTCCAATATGGGCATCCCAAGCAGCATCTTAGTTGCACCAAATGCCCACTGCTATTAAATACATTTTAATTGATATTTTCAATTTATTATGGCTTCATCTGTATGTAATTCCAACTCCATTGTTAGTTAAGAAACATCATAATTCTCTAAATAAAGCTAATAATGGGATAAAAACTTATGGGGTTGTGGGAATTAAAGAAAAAGGATATGATATTTGTTGATACAAGTTTGTGCAGGGTGCTATGCCAGGAGTGGTAAGTTATTTCATTTGATCTAGTGGGTAATATAAACAAGCAAGTCAAATTGAAGAGGAAAAGTTAAAGTTGGGTGACCAACGTGTGAACATAACTTTGTTGGAAATTGTGGTCCAAAGTTTCTTGAGGAAGTGATGTTTAACCCATCTCTTGACAGATGAGTCAATGTTGGACGGGTGAGGGAGAAGGAAGGAACTTTCTGGGCAAATGGAAGACTATTGAAAGTCAAAGTTGAATGGAAGTATGGTATCTTTGCGAGGCATTCAAGATAGCTGAATCACAAAGTGAAGTTGATAGAGTGAGAGATGAGGATGAAAAAGGAAGTATAAATGAGACTTAGAAAATTTTTATTGTTTCATAAGAGCTTGGTCTCAGCACTATGTTAAAACAGCTAAGATGCTGCATGCAACATTAAAAATATGAGTGCCAGTTTGAATCTGAGCTGCTCCACTTTCTATCCAGCTCTCTGCTAATTTGCCTAGGAAGGCAGCAGAAGACTGTCCAGGTACCAAAGTCCCTTCTACCCACATGGGAGACCAGGATGGAGTTCCAGTCTCCTGGCTTCAGCCTAGCCCAGCTCCAGCCTTTGTAGCCATTTTGGGAGTGAACTTGTGGGTAAAGATCTCTTTCTGTCTTTGTCTTTCCCTCCATTTGCCACTCTGCCTTTCAAGCAAACAAAATAAGTCTTTTTAAAAAGAGCAATAGGAAGCTCCTGGTGGTTTTCAGAAATAAATATAATGATGGTTCCATTTTAAGAAGTTCCTTAAGTTTGTGGAGAGGGAGAAAACAGAAATCTCTGTTAAAGTGTCTATGCAATTCTTCAAAACATTTTAGGATGATCAGTGTGATACTGTAAATGTTTAGGTTGGGCTTTAATTCTGAATCTGTTTATCTAACACACCATCCAGGGTACACTTCAAATGGAGGACCAGCTGACACTGTATCCGAAAAGGCTACACCCCAGGGGCAGCACTCAAGATCACTTCTCTAATCCTATCTCCATCAACAACCGAATCTTTGCTAATGTCAAAAATAGAGTATACTGATGTAATTGGATACCTGTTAATTAGCATGGTGAATGTTAGAGAATAAAGATTTCCAAGACGTAAAGATTTTCAAGACATATAGAATGACAAACATGCTTCAGACATGATCAAACATTACCTGAACAGAACATTAGAATTCACTTAAGTTTTAGACATCATTAAGGATGAGGAATCCTGACTGGACCCTTTACCCAGGCATTAGTTTAGAAGGATTTCTGTTGGTTTGATGCCAAGTATAAGCAATAATTGAGTTTATGGAAGAGTTGAGTTTATAGTTTTACTGAAATCTCTGTCTTAAAAAAAAAAAAAAAAAACCTACATATTTGTTAGAATTGGCCCAAGACTTTCTTTTACTAAAAGTTAATAGCAAAGTATTGGAAGATGTAGATTTCTGTTGACAGCTATTGCCAACCAAGCATTATGCAGAACCAATTTGACTTCCGTCAATCTACAGATTGTCTCATCTCCTCTGCCCTACAGGAGAGATGATGTGGGCCTGGACATGCAAGTTGGAAATCGTGGCTGGACTAATTAAAGAAATATACAGGAGACTGACTCAACAGAATATAATAATGATTTAACAGATTAGAAGATTTAGGGAGATTGAACAAAGAAAAATACTACCTAGTTTTCTGTCACTGACAACTGAGTTTCCATTCACTAGATAGAAAACAAAAATAGTAAGCAGGTGTAGGTAAATATGGTGAGTTCACTTTTGTAAATATTGAGTATAAAGTGTCCAAAACACTCACAGAGTTATCTAGCAGTCAGACATGCATTTATGACATAACACAGGACCTGTGCTAGAAGATTATTTGTGAATGAGCAAAGGAACCCACCCTTACTAGACAAAGGAAGCAAAACAATAGGAGGCCTGTTTTTGGGGTAATCAGCCAGCTAATGAACTTGTGCAACTTTTCATCCCAGAATTCTCTCAGGTAGAAATCTTAACCAGAAAATATGAGACATGAGGCTGATTTTCAACTATATGACTCATTGGGTCTAGTTAAAACAAAAAACAACACTCTTGTGGGAAACACCAAACAATAGCCATTCAGTCTGTAGGAATCTCCAAGTTATCCAGGTCAATATAACTTATTTTAGTACCTCTTCTCATCTCCTCTTGAGAACGTCCCCTGTGGCAGACATCATTAAACTTCCTTGAGTTTCTGTGTGTCTGATGGATTTATTTCATTGATGAGGAGTTTCATTTGTTCCATTACATATTATTCACATAAGGGGTTGTCTCTATTTCAAAAGGAATCCATGGTGTGATGAGTGTACAGCTGAGCTTCACCTATAAAATTTCACTTCTGTGTAATCTTTACTATTCTCAAAATAATATAATCATCCTTTAATTTTCTAATTTCTACTGTTTATTTCTCCACAAGGGAGAGCAGACAAAATATGCAGTGTGCAGAGTGACAATTTAAGTCACATATTTACATTGTGCCAGTGACTGACTCAAGCTAATTAACATGTCCATCACTTCACACCCTGTCTTAGTCCACTCAGTTTGCTATTACAAATTACCTTACCCTGAGTGATTTATAAACAACAGAAATTTATTGCTCACAGTTCTAGAAGTTACAAAGTCCAAGATCAAGGTGCTGGCAGACACTGACTCTGGTGAGAGCTTCCATCTCTGCTTCATAGATGGGACATTTTTGCTGCATGCTCACTTGGCAGTAGGGACAAAATAAGCTCCCCTGGACCTGTTCTCTACTAGTACCAATTCCATCCCTGAGGGCTCATAGGTACCTCCTAAGAGGCTCCGTGTCTTAAAACTATTACATTGGAGATTGGGTTTCAACATTAAATTTGAGTGGGTGGAGGAAACAGTAATTCAAATCACAGCACATATTTATCATTATTTTAATGCAAAGAACATTTAAAATCCACTGATCAATATTCATGTATATCAAGTATGCATTAACTATAGTCACTATCTATACAATAGATTTTCAGAATTTATTCTGCCTATGTAACTGGAACTTTGTATTTTGTGACTAATAGCTCTTTCACTCCCCAACTCCTGACAACCCCCATCCTACTCTTTACTTCTATGAGTTCCAATTTTTGAAGATTCCACAAGTAGGTGAGATCTCATGGAATTTTTTTTCTGTCCCTGACATATTTCAGTTATTATATCTTCTAGGCTCATCCATATGGTCACAAATTCCAGGACTTCCTTTATCTTTATAACTGAATATATTCCACTGGGCATATGTACTGCATTTTCTTTATTCATCGATGGATGGATATGTATGTTGCTTCCATACCTTGGCTATTGCAGATAGTCCTGCAAAGAAGATAGGGATAATAATGTTTGGTTGTTAGAAAAAAGACGTCTAAGCTGATAGCTATAAAGTGCCATGGCCTTTGGAAATATTTTTTAATGTAGAAGAACCATGTTTAAAGTTTATTCATTTACATGAGGATAAATATGCATACATAGGGAGAATGAAGATCAAAGATACATAGGGAATGACCAGTTGATCAAATTGTCCAAGATTACAGAAAGTCCTAGATTACAGAGAACAAGGCTGAAGGCCAGCAGTTCACAGGAGAGAATCTTTTCTTATTTTCTCAAGATAATGGGAGGAAATTGTAAACATAGATATAAAACATTTTTGAGCACTAATTATATACCAACCACACTGTTAAGTCTTCCCATTCACTAGACTGAAGGTTCTCAAACTGTGTCCCCCAATGCTATGCAGTAGCATAATTATCAACAAGGAACTGTGAGAAATGCAAATTGGTGAACCCTAGGCCTACTGAATCAGAGACTCTCAGAATAGCTCTATGTGTTGTAATAAGACTTTTTAAGTGACTGTGATACAATTCTAGCCCAAGTCTGAGAAAAACTGCACTTATTTGTTTAACCATGTAATCTCTTTTGAAAGTGTTAGGATTGTGCCCATTTCACAGATTTTGAAAAAAGCTACTGAGTAAATTTCCAAAGGTCATTAGTCAACTGGACCTAAATTACATATTCTTAAGTGAAATTTTATGCTGTCCCTAGGAGTTCCTTGTAGAACTGATGAAAAGAGGTTAAATTTTTTTCTTTTTAATTATTCTAATGTTTTATTGTTGCTACTTTTATCACTCAAGAGGCAGAATCACTTCCTGAGTTTGAGAGGGGCAAGTTTATGGATTGACATAAAATGCAAGGAGTTTAAAACAATTTCTATAAGTAATTGAGTAAATGTTTGAGTGAAGTAAAAGAACAGCTGTTTTATGAGCATATCTTCCTGCACCTACATTTAAATGCTGAGATTTCATAAAACTCTGTCCTGGAATCTCACCTCTCCTGACTCATTCCTGCCACTTGTTCCCCACTCCTGTGAATTCTGTTACAGATAACCTGAAAGTATGGATGTCTCTAGCTTTTGAATTGGAAACCTATATATTCCATTGCTTGTTGAAAATCGCCACTTTAATGTCACAAACATAATCCAAATTCAATTAAAAACACAGAAGTTAAGTTTTTACCCATTAAACTTATCTTCTTCCAGAGTCTTCAGCTTCACTGTGGTATCATCATCCATGTGGTTGTGTAGGACAAAACATTATGAGTTGTCCATCATACCCTTTCTTCTTCCTCTACATGCATGACCAGGTATAGCTAATTTTTACCTCCTAAATCTTTGTTAAGTCCGGTGTGAAGTGTTGGCCAATCTCCAGAAACCCATTTCCTATCCTGGTCTAGTTTCTTTGCTATAACCAAAGTGGTCTTTTAAAAAATGTGAATCTCAGTAAGTCTTTTCCTGGGCTTTTAGGTTAACAACAGGGGTCCTTTGTGTCACCAGTCTAATCCAGTATTTTTTAAACTGGACATGTGACTCACTAATTGCTCATGGAATTACTTAGGGAATAAGAACAATTATCTCAGCCATATCTAAAATATGCAAGTACATGTATGTGTGTACATGTACTGTTATAAAAGGGTTTCTTTTATAGGGAACATGACCCCTCAAAGTAAAAAGCTGCAAAAAGAGTTACTCTCATTCCTTATCTCTTCTCATGTACTCCAGTCACAATGGCTACCTTTCTATCCCTTTCATGAGCTCTTACACACGTACATGGTGTATGCTACCTTATTAATCTAGTAACTTAAAATTATCGAAAGCCCCAAGCTAATTCATAACTTAGCCACATTATTCTTAATCAGGCTTAGACAAGCTCAAACCATACTGCAACACACATTCACAAAACTATGCTTACCTGTCTTGTAGAACTTACCATGTTAGAGCTTTCATATTTTTGTATTAGTTGATACATGCCTATATCCAACCCCAAATACAATTTATTCATTTAATCACTAAATATTTATTGTGGTTACTATATACCAGCTTTTCTTAAATTTGTTGGAGACCTAGAAATGAACAAGACAGAGCGTACCATTTGCTCTAATGGAATTTGTATTGTTAACTCAGGGATGTGGGCAATAATCAAATAAATGAATGAACATTATAGATTTGATGGTGCTTTGCTTGTTAAATCAAAAAGGCAAGATGATATTACAAACTAGGGAAGGTGCTATTTTTGATATAATAATCTAAGGATCTCTTTGAGAAGATGAAATCTGATCTGAGAACCAAATGATGAGAATAGTCCTGGTATATCCTGTGAGGACAGGATCCATGTATATGTTTGCTCACTTGAACATGCTGACACCTCACGTATAGAACTACTCAAGTTAAATATTATGTTGCTGAGTAAATGACGGAATAAATAGATAAATAAATGACTGCAAGTTGGCAGAACTACCATCTGTCAAACAAGAATGAGCATTACTTTATGGTTATGAGATTGAAGACGTTTCAATAAGAAGAAGTAAGTACATGTTCAGGTGATGATGTAGATAAGGATCGCTTTCATTTCTTCAAAGAAGTTTCTAGAATTATCACTGCTAAAATTTATCCAAAACAAAACAAATTCATTCTGGTTTTCTTTTCAGGGCCCACAAAATAGTTATTTGATTATGTTTTCAGTTTGGGAAGTAATTTGGTCATTGCATATTTGGCTTAGAGATAGAACTACATAATAAGATAGGACAAGACTGTACTTTTATATGAAATGATATAGTCGTTGGTGGAGAGAAATGATAATAAGAACAGATGGCACCATTATGAGATGAACCCTAAAGCCCATTTGGATTCCTAAAATGATGGTTCAAGAACAATTACTTGAACAAATTTAATCCCTGTAAGTCTGTTATTTGTGTATCCTTCACATGAGAAATACCACAAATATACCAATTACAAAATCACAAAATAATTACATAATTCCTGTGTGTTTATATCTTATACAAATATACTTAGATTTGCCAACATGTTCTGTTTGGAGGAAATAGAAAAAATCTGAGCAAGAATTCTGGGACAGCTTTTTTGTTCTTGTTTTGCTCTAATCTTTTAAAGTAAAAAAAAAAAATTAAATCTATGCAGGGGTCTGTTTTGTTAGGTGAGCAAGCTCACTCATTTGTTCACATTGTTATCTTCAAATGTGAGACTAGCAGTCATTGCCTTCATTCATATTTAATTCCATTCATATTTAGTTAGAAATGAGCAAACATTAGCTTGGCAAGAGTTATATTCTGATGATGAAATATAATAATAAACGCTGATTACACATATGCTAATTTGAAAACTTAGTTGTCATGAGAATATTTGGAGAATTACATTTTGAGATTGTATATTATCACTTTCTTTTTTAAAAAAGAGTTATTTATTTATTTGAAAGTCAGAGTTACACAGAGAGAGAAGAGGCAGAGAGAGAGAGAGAGAGAGAGAGATCTTCCATCCGCTGGTTCATCCCCCAGATGGCTGCAATTGCCTGAGCTGGGTCGATCCGAAGCCTGGAGCCAGGAGCTTCCTCCGAGTCACCCACGCATGTGCAGGGGCACAAGGACCCGGGCCATCTTCCACTGCTTTCCCAGGCCAAAGCAGAGAACTGGATTGGAAGAGGAGCAGCCAGGACTTGAACCAGCTCCCATATGGGTTGCTGGCACTGCAGGCAGCGGCTTTACTGACTATGCTACAGTGCTGGCCCCACCACTTTCCATTAAAAGTGAAAATGCAAGCCTATGCTAATTTTTTTTCTTAGTTAAGTTATTCTAGTTCCCAGATGATCCTTTTCATTGTGATGAAAGCTATACTTGAAAATCAATGAATTAAAGGAAATGACATGCATAACACAAAACAATTAGTTCTTTAAGATATCCTTTGTTTCTACTTCCAATCCCAAATTTGGATAGAGCTGGGAAAAACTTATTTTCTTTTACTTTATTCCTGGATGCACTTTCTTTTCAAAGAAGAGACTAAAGTTCCTTCAAGAGAGTGTAGATATTCTGGCATCAAACAAAAGGACTAGGGGGCTAGTGCTGTGGCCTAGAGGGTTCAGCCTCTGCCTGCAGTTCCGGTATCCCATATGGGGGCCAGTTTGAGTCCCGGATTCTCCACTTCCCATCCAGCTCCCCGATAATGTGCCTAGCAAAGCAGCAGAAGATGGCCCAAGAGCTTGGGTCTTTGCACTTGTGTGGGAAACTATGAAGAAGCTCCTGGCTCCTGACGTTGGCCTGGCCTAGCCCAGCCCCAGCTGTTGTGGCCATTTGTGGAGTGAATCAGCGGATGGAAGACCTCTCTCTCCCTCTCTCTCTGTCTCTCTCTCTGTCTCTGTCTCTCTGTATATCTGCCTTTGAAATAAATAAATATTTATGAAAAGAAGCAGAGTTACCTTGACATGATTATGTGTTAAATTACTAAGATCATTTAGCAGACATTTGGGTCTGGTGGATATAATAACAGAAGTAATCATATGTTGATTGCATACTATATTCTACTAAACATCACAATTAATTGTTACAAGGATCCAATGACATGTGTCCTAATAATAGCACCTTTAAATGCATAAGGGATTTAGAACTTAGAGAAATTTAAATAACTTGTTTAAATCCATGTAACTAGTAAAAAATTGAGCTATTCTAATTCAAGATATTTTAACGACTACATTATCTTTCAATATGAAATGAAACAAAATGCAGAGTCATAAATATATTTTATAAACATGTTACCCCTTGGTTCCTAATCTAATATTGTAGATTCATCATTATATCAAGAAGGTATGTATTTATTGTATCATTTAATAATAAGTTCCAATATCTCTCCATATCCAATTTGGTATTTTCCTAGGATACCCGGAATATAGTAGTATCTAGGAGAAGAGTTTGTGTAGAGCTGAGCCATGTATTTGAACTAATATATAGAATGACCCAATTAGCTATAATTATGTCCTAAAGAGGTAGTATTTAATACTAGTTGTAAGCTAGTTAAAACTTCTCTGTGTGCAAAAAATATTTATAGGGATGCAAATTGAGAATGGTCCTAAGCTCATTATGACTTCCAGTGGACATAATTGTACTACCCACTCTCTCTGCAACTCAAAGCATCCTTATTTGGGGAAATCTACTCCTTCCTTCCCATTCTCTGCTTTGACACGTATTATTAAAGATATATGGGGTCGGCGCCGTGGCTCAACAGGCTAATCCTCCACCTAGCGGCTCTGGCACACCGGGTTCTAGTCCTGGTTGGGGCACCGGATTCTGTCCCAGTTGCCCCTCTTCCAGGCCAGCTCTCTGCTGTGGCCAGGGAGTGCAGTGGAGGATGGCCCAAGTGCTTGGGCCCTTTACCCCATGGGAGACCAGGAGAAGCATCTGGCTCCTGGCTTCGGTTCAGCGCGGTGCACCGGCCACAGCGCGCCGGCCGCAGTGGCCATTGGAGGGCGAACCAATGGCAAAAGGAAGACCTTTCTCTCTGTCTCTCTCTCTCTCTCACTGTCCACTCTGCCTGTGAAAAAAAAATTTAAAAAAAGGAAAAAAAAAATAAAGATATATGGATCATTTGCTTCCCTAGTCACAGTAATTAGGATTAATTCATAATTTCTAAATTTCATGACCATTCTGACCAGTCATGGAGTGGGCATGTGACTAGAGTGCTTAGTCAAAGGTTTTTGCCTGGATTTGTAAAACTGGAATTGGCAAAGGGGAGTCTTTTACTCTTTGTTCTCTACCAAGGATGTAAAAATGGGGACTGATGTTGGGCTTAGTTCCAGTGACAATAATCAGTCTGGAACAATGCACTTGTTACCCAGAGAAAAGCAGGTGAGACATAGGAAGATCTGGTCGCATTGGAGACCCAGGTTCTAACTCTTCTCCTGTGTCCTTTCTGAGGTTCAAACTGGTAGATTACTCACATCACACTCTTTCCTTCCTCATCTAAACTAGCTCAAGTTGGAATATTCTAGTAAGTTTGGGAGTTAGTTGAGGATAGTACATACCAAATCTGACTAGATGAAGAAGAAAGGCCACTTTGAAAGTGTTATGGGAAACCTCAACAATGGGGCCAGAATTTTGGTGTAGGGAGTAAAGTCACCACCTGCAGTGCTGGCAAGCCATAAAGTTGCCAGTTCATGTCCCAGCTGCTCCATGTCAGTCCACCTCCCTGACAATGGCCTGGGAAAAGCAGCAGGAGTTGACTCAAATGCTTGGGCCCCTGCTATCCATGTGGGAGACCTAGAAGAAGCTCCTGGCTCTTGCCTTTGGCTTGGCCCAGCTCCATCTGTTGTGACCATCTGGGGAATGAATCAGCAGATAGAAGATTCTCTCTTTCTTTCTCTCTCTCTCTCTTCTCTATATAACTCTGACTTTCAAATAAATAAATAAATAAATAAATCTTTAAAAAAAGGAACCTAACCAAATATCTGGACCACAGAGCCGTGCTTAGAAACTGCTTACCTGGCATCAATGTCCTGAATCATACCATATAGCCATGTTCTGACAACACCTTGACCAACGCTTTTGGGGAAACAGATACTTGCCTCTGGAAATTGAATGTCACTGTCACCTTTCTTGCCAAAATATATTCGTCACAGTGTGTGTTTTTTGCACCACTAACTTTCAATTCAGTGTTTGGCAGGAAGGCCTCTGACGAAAATTATGTGGTGTGATCTTTGTTCTAAAGGAAGTTGGGAAAACAGATATTGGATTTTCATGGTGAATTTTAGGAAAACACAGTAAATCGAAAAATATTTGAAGGTAGTTGTTCACTGGAAAGAGTGACACATAGCTACTAAAATTTTCATCACTTACATGCATATGTATCCTCAGTAATATAGCTTATGAGATAAAATATGTCTTCCAAAAAGATATGTTGAATCTGTGAATGTAACTTTACTTAGAAAATAATACAATTGCAGAAGAAATCAAGTTAATATGAGATTTTTATCTATTTCTTTATCTGTTCTTGTGCAACAACACCTGTTAATGATGAGAGCTAACTGGTTTGAGGTGGGCCCTAAATATAATAACTGGTGTCCTCATAGAACAGGGAAATTTGGACACAGAGACACAGGCACACTGTTGATGACAGAGACAGGGACTGGAAAGATATATTTGTACATCAAGGAATTCCAAAGATTGCTGATAGCATCAGAAGATAAGAGGCTGCAAAGGATCCACCCTAGAGCATTCAAAAACAGCATGGCCTTGCCAAAACCCTGATTTCAAGCTTCTAGTTCCCAAAATGTGAGAAAATAAATTTCTGTTGTTATAACCCACCAAGTTTGTATACACAGACACACGCACACACACACACACACATTTTAATTTGGCAACTCTGGGAAACTAATCCACAGCTTCCTTCAGGAAATGACATTTTAGCAGCACTCTGTTAGAAGTTATTGGAAGCAGATTCAGAGAGTTTGGGGGGAATAATGTTTGTGTTAGAGAAAGTTATTGGGAATGACAGTCATAGAAGGAAGGGGGCAGAATAGCAATTGACAGAAGTCAAGTTGTATGCAGGCCAGTGGACTCCATGGAGGACCGGAACTAAAATGACCCACGATTCAGCAGAGGTGTCTTGATAGACTACATCTCAATCTGTCATCCATCTGTCATGGGTTGCGGGCCTCTCCAGAAAGGGCATGACCTTAGGCAAGTTGGATCCTGGCAGTAGGATAATTCCAAAGGGGCTGAAAGTTGAGACTGTCCATCAACAGGACTAACAACATTTGAGATATCGGATTCTTCGTGTCATTAGAAGAATCTTCATTATGTAAGGGAGTGTGAAGGCAGAATGCCAGTCCATGGTGACAGCGGCATCTAGGAAAGTTCTGAGAGGTGATGGCAGCTAAAATGCTCACAGAAAAGAAGAAAAGTTAGCACAGAAAGCAACAAATCTTAGTGACTCAAAGTAACACCAGTGAATGAAGAGATCAGATTAGAAGAATGTAAGTATATTCCATTTTTATCCTAAGATAAAAGTATATTTCATTTTTATCCTAACATAGTTAAGGCTCAACTTGATGTGGCTAGATTCACATGTCAAAATACCAACCTCGGCTACAGTATGGAGAATAATGAATAGTGCCACAAAGCAATTAATTAAAAAGATTTTACTTTACTTTCCCAGAAAGAAACAAAGGCCTTAGACTGGAAGTCACAGACAGATCTCCTGGTGGAAAGAAGTAGACAAATCTAAGAGCTTTTAAGAGGTAAGTAAGTATACAGATAAACCAATGGCCAGTATCATATTGAATGGGGAAAAGTTGGAGGCATTTCCATTGAAAACTGGCACCAGACAGGGATGCCCACTCTCACCACTGCTATTCAATATAGTCTTAGAAGTGTTAGCCTGGGCCATCAGGCAAGAAAAAGAAATTAAAGGGATACAAATGGGAAAGGAGGAAGTTAAACTATCCCTATTTGCAGATGACATGATACTATATATAGGGGACCCGATAAACTCCTATAAGAGACTATTGGAACTCATAGAAGAGTTTGGTAAAGTAGCAGGATACAAAATCAATGCTCAGAAATCAACAGCCTTTGTATACACAGATAATGCCAGGGCTGAGGAAGAACTTCTAAGATCAATCCCATTCACGATAGCCACAAAAACAATAAAGTACCTTGGAATAAATTTAACCAAGGAGGTCAAAGACCTCTATGATAAAAATTACAAAACACTAAAGAAAGAAATAGAATACGACACAAAAAAATGGAAAAACCTGCCATGCTCATGGATTGGCAGAATCAATATCATCAAAATGTCCATTCTCCCAAAAGCAATTTACAAGTTCAATGCAATACCAATCAAAATACCAAAGTAATTCTTCAAAGACCTAGAAAAAACGATGCTGAAATTCATATGGAGAAACAGGAGACTGAGAATAGCTAAAGTAATCCTTTACAATAAAAACAAGGCTGGAGGCATCACAATTCCAGACTTCAAGACATACTACAGGGCAGTTAGAATCAAAACAGCCTGGTACTGGTACAAAAACAGATAGATAGACCAATGGAACAGAATAGAAACACCGGAGATCAATCCAAATATTTATAACCAACTCATATTTGACAAAGGACCTAAAACCAACCCCTGGAACAAGGACAGCCTCTGTTAGGGTCTGAAAAAGCCCACCGCCTGAGGAACGACTCCAAGAGACTTACTCTCTCATGCAACCAGCAAAGGGTTATATTTATTGATCCAACATGTTGGGGCCCTCTGACAAGGACAGAGGAGCAGTGAGGAACTAGAGCATAGGGTTTATAAAGGCAAAAACCGCAAAATCGGGAGGGGGGAGAGAATACACGGTTGCTAAGCGGTTGCTAAAATCTTACAATCAGCAATTATGATTTTAAGACATAGACAAATCACATCTTCATTATTAGTCCAGGTAACCCAGGTGCAACCTTTCTACTTTTAAGCTTGAGCAATCATGCTAGGGGGTTTTTGTGCGTTGCCAAGGGTGATGTAGTGCACTGCTATTGTCCGACTATTTGAAATCATAGTTTCAGACCAGAGTCTCACGGTGGGAGGGGGGTTGCTTTCCCAGAATGGGAAAAGTGCTCCAAAATGGAGTCCCTACTGTCAAGGTGCTCCTTCACTCTGTTTTATTTTTACAGCTGCGCCAGGAAGGTTTAAACCTGTAAGCTTAAGCTTAACTTTTTACACCTGCACATATACAATTTTAACTCTTCACCTATTCAACAAATGGTGCTGGGAAAACTGGATGTCCACATGTCGAAGTATGAAGCAAGACCCCTACCTTACACCTTATACAAAAGTCCACTCAACATGGATCAAAGAACTAGAGATGGGCCACAATACCATGAAACTAATTGAGAGCATAGGGGAAACTCTTCAAGATATTGGAACAGGCGAAGAATTCCTGCAGAAGACCCCACAGGCATGGGTAATCAAAGATAAAATAAACAAATGGGATTACCTCAAATTGAAGAGTTTCTTAACAGCAAAGGAAACAGTCAGGAAAGCGAAGAGGCAACCAACAGAATAGGAGACGTTATTCGCAAACTACACAACAGATAAAGGATTAACAACTAAAATCTACACAATGATCAAAAAATACCACAAAATCAAAACAGACAACCCAATAAAAAAATGGGCCAAGGACCTTAACAGACATTTTTCAAAAGAGGAAATCCAAATGTCCAACAGACACATGAAAAAATGCTCAGGATCCCTAGCTATCAGGGACATGCAGATCAAAACCACAATGAGGTTTCACCTCACTCCAGTTAGATTGGCTTACATACAGAAATCAACCAACAACAGATGCTGGCGAGGATGTGGGGAAAAAGGGACAGTAATCCACTGTTGGTGGGAATGCAAACTGGTAAAGCCACTATGGAAGACAGTTAGGAGAGTCCTCAGAAACCTGAATATAGCACTACCACAGGACCCAGCCATCCCACTCCTTGGAATTTACCCAAATGGAATTAAAGGGGAGGAAAAAAGAGCCATTTGCACCTCAATATTTGTTGCAGCTCAATTCACAATAGCTAAGACATGGAATCAACCTAAATGTCCATCAACGGATGACTGGATAAAGAAACTATGGGATATGTACTCTATGGAACACTATACAGCAGTAAAAAACAGTGAAATCCGGGCATTTACAACAAAATGGAGGAAGCAGGAAAACATAATGCTGAGTGAAATAAGCCAGTCCAAAAGGGATAAATATCACATGTTCTCCCTGATCGATGGCAACTAAACGAGCACCCAAAATGATACCCATTGAAGTGAAATGGACACTATGAGAGACAATGACATGATCAGCCCTTGTCTAGACTGTTGAGGAACAACTTACTATTTTATTCCTTTTAGTATTTTTGTAGTTGTTGTTGTTGTTGCTCTGTTTGTTCTACATAAGACCACTGGTTTAACTCTATAATCAATGCACAATCATTCTTAGGCGTTTAAAATTAACAGAAAAGTGATCTCTGTGAAACATAGGAGTGGGAGTAAGAGAGGGAGGAGATATATAGGACGGCACATACTCACTCGGACTTACCTCCAATGGTGGAACTAGAAATGTGCCAGGGAATTTCAACTCAATCTTACCAAGGAGGCAGGTACCAATGCCAGCACACTTGGTAAAGTGATAAGTTTAAGTACATAATTGATCAAAAAGATAGGGTGTGTGTCGATGAGATTTCACAAATAAGACCAGTGTAAGAAAATAATGAAGGATAGAATTAAAAGGGAGAGAATGATCCTGGGGGGGGGGGGGACAGGACACAAAGCAGACTCATAGAATGGCAGCACTCCTGCCTCAGAATCAACCCTTGGGGCATTCGGATCTAGCTAAAAGGTCCATGAGAGTCTCACAGGCATGGAAAGCCATGACACAGTGGCAAAAAGCAATCTAAATGAAAGATCCTGGTGAACAAGACCCCAGCAGAAGGAACAGGCCATCAAGGAGAGAGGCGCCTTTCTCTAAAGGGAGGAAGGAACCTCCACCGTGATACGGCCTTGGTTAAACAGTTCAGAGTCGGTGAACTCAATGGGCTTCCATAGCCTAGACAGCTCATAGCAAGAGTCTTGGGTGATTGCTGACGTCATAAATAAGAGTGCCAATTGTTAAATCAACAATGGGAGTCACTGGGTACATGCTCCCCACGTAGGATCTCTGTCCTTAATGTGTTTTACTATGAAACTTAAAAACAACACTACTAGTCGAACAATACCCTATACCTTGTGCAGTTGTGTGAGTGCAGCCTGTTGAAATCCTTGCTTAGTATATACTAAGTTGATCTTCAGTATATGAAGGTAATTGAAAATGAAACTCGATGAAGGGCGGGATGGGAGAGGGAGTGGGGGAGGGGAGGACCACGGGAGGGAGGGAGGTTGGGGAGGGAAGCCACAACAATACAAAAGCTGCACTTTGTAAATTCACATTTATTAAATAAAAATAACTATATAACAAACAAAAAAAGAAAAAAAAGAACTTAATACTTTACCCTTTTAGTATTTTTTATGTTCTACTTAAAACTATTGGTTGAACTCTGTAATTAATACACAATTACTCCTAGGTGTTTAATTAATGCTATAACTAGTATTCAAATAGTATTTTACACTTTGTGTTTCTGTGTGTGTGCAAACTGTTAAAATATTTACTTAATATATGCTAAATTGATCTTCTGTGTATAAAGATAATTGAAAATTAAATTAATCTTGATGTGAATGGAAGGCGAGAGGGAGTGGGAGAGGGGAGTGTTGTGGGTGGGAGGGAAGTTATGGGGGGGCAGATATTGTAATCTATAAGCTGTACTTTGGAAATTTATGTTCATTAAATAAAATTTAAAAAAAGAGGTGAGTAAGTACACAGAAAGAGAAGCAGAGATATCAAGGATGACTTTGAATTTTTTTGCTGAGATGGGGAAACTTGGAAGAAAAACAATTTACAGCAGCCAAAACAGGGGTTCAGTTTAGGGCAGGAAGTTATTAACACTGCTGGGAAACTTCAATGATATGACAAGTTATGAATCACACACGTGTGTGTGTGTGTGTGTGTGTGTGTGTGTGAAACTCAGACAAACCATCTCAGCTGGAGATGTAAATGTGAGAGAGATTTTAACTGAATCATGAGGTGGATGTAATCACTTAGAAAGACAGCTGGTGCAGAGAGGACAAGGGCACCAGAAACACAGATGTTTAAAGACTGAAGAAAGAATGTGAACTGGGGGCAAGCATTTGGTACAAGAGTTAAGAGACCATTTGGGGGGCCGACACTGTGGCATAGCGAGTAAAGCTACCGCCTGCAGTGCCAGCATCCTATATGGGCACTGGTTCGAGTCCTGGCTGCTCTACTTCTGATCCAGCTCTCTGCTATGGCCTGGAATAGCAGGATGGCCCAAGTCCTTGGGTCCCTGCACCCACGTGGGAGACCCAGAAGAAGCTCCTGGTTCCTAGCTTCGGATTGGCACAGCTCTAGCCATTGCAGCCAATTGGGGAGTGAACCAGCAGATGGAACATCTCTCTCTCTCTTTCTCTGACTCTGCCTCTCCTTCTCTCTCTGTGTAACTCTGACTTTCAAATAAATAAATAAATCTTTAAAAAAAAAAAGACATCATTTGGGATGCCCGCATCCCATACTGAGGTTCCTGGATTTGAGTCCTGCTTCCAGCTTCCAGCTAATACACACCCTGGCAGGCAGTAGTGATGATTCAAGAAGTGCTTGGCTCCCTGCCACCCACATGGTAGACCAAGATTTAATTCCCAGTTCCAGGCTTCATTCTGGCCCAGTCCAGCTAATGCAGGCATTTGGCAAGTGAATCAGTGGATAGAAAATCTTTCTCTGACTTTTGAATAAATAAATAATAATCAAACACACACACACACACACACAAACAGAATGTAAGCAGGAAGGGTCTAAGAGGTAGGAAAGCTACATAATCTGAAGGTGGACATTTTTTGTTGGAGATATTGTTCCATATTTTTGAAAGCTCAATATCAACAAAGAAATATTTTTCATCCTTTACTTTTTGACTCAAAAGACATAATTATCTGAAATAAGAAATATGGATAATGATCTTAAAATTAATTTATTTCTGTTCACTCTATACATTAATGCAATTTGGAAGATGACCTTCTCTAAAAATAGTAGAAACAGACTGACAAAGGTGAGGAAGTATTTTTACATTTTTTACCATCAGAGGACTGGCCTAATTAGGGTGTGAGGAAGCCAAACAGATAAAAAAAAAAGACTATGAACAGATTATTCTGTTATTTTAGTGTGTATGAAAAAGTTAACGAATATGGAGAAGAAGAAGTTTTAATCCCCTCTCCCTCCATTAAACGTTCCTAGTTAGGTCTTAAACATGGAGCCTTGTGGAAGGTTTAGGGCTAATTTAAATATTAGCTCTTTATACAGAAGTACATGCAGGGTAGCCTTGAGTTGCAGCAGTAGAAGGGCTAATTAAGTGTCTTCATGCAGTTTAGACATGTAGGCCAGCTAAGTCCTTTCTGAGTAAGAAGTTTATTTTGCTAGAATGATGTCATTTGCACACCAGCCATGCTGCTTTGTAGCTAACCAAAGAAGATAATGACAGGGAACATTTTTACTCTTTCTTTTGGTTTTTCTTTGTCCAGAAGACTTTTCTAATGAATGGATAAGATACAAACGTTGTAATTATAAGTTAAGGACCAAAGTACATTCAATAATATTCTGTAGTGTTCTAGGTTAAACGCTAGTGCTTAACATTGAAACGTAATGTACCTACAGCCAGAAAGGAAGGGCGTGATACTGCAGCAATGCAACTGACTCCTGTGTAACCACAGTAAGGAACTAAAGTCCAAGTTGAAGTTGTTTATCATGATGGAACAACATGTGTCTTTAGACAAAACAACAAACAACTCTTAACATCTAATTTATTTTACAAATTCTTGTCATATAATTGGCCCTGTTTGGTAAACAGGAACAAAAATGAGTTTTTACTCATAATATTTTTGTCTGAGCTATTCCAGGAATTTTTCTTAACTTAGATAATTAATACAGATATATATTAAAATGGGAAAATATTGACAGATCAAATTATTAGGTATTTTTAACATAGAAATTTTATAAAATTAAAGTAAAAACATAAAAGCTTCTTAATAGATAAATGGGCACACGGTTTACATGTGCCCCAAATGACAGTGAAGCTGGATTCCTCCCGTCTTTATTTCATTGGATTCCCATCAAATAGGTTGTAAATATTCCAAGAAAAGATGTAAGGCTTCTGAGACAGTTGACTGAGATTGGGTTGTTATCCATAGCTTCACACCCACTTTAAATAAACTGTGGAGAGAGAATGTTTTTGGAAAGAACTCAGAATTCTGTGTGCTCAATGCTGTGGGTGGTTTAACTCAATCCCAGTGAGAACAACTTCAAGGAAACCACTGGGATGCTCAGCCTGTGTCCTCTGGAGTTTGTTCAGGTACCATTTCTGGGGCTCACAACAGGAAAAGTATGAAATAAAAATTGGCTGGCTGATGACTTTATGGTAGGAGCAGGAAGAGATGACTCCTTTGGGAATATTGAAGGCTTCACACTTTGAAAACACAAACTGCTGGGTGCTTTCTATGGAACAGGAAAGAGATATTTGGGAGGGAAGCTATCTCAGAACCATCTTAGAGAGACAACTCAAAGGACTCCCTCAGTACTCAATCCAGATGAAATCTCAGAAGGAGAAATCTGTGTGGAATTACAGAAAAATAAGAATTGTTTATGGGAGTCACTGGATGACTCAAATGCTGGCAGGGGAAATTTTTAGTGCCAGGTAGACCTGGATCTAACCTGAATATTTTTTCTAAACAAATGAGAGAAATGCAGTAGTGGAGCTAACCAAAGCCACCTGAGCCAGACTATCCCTACAGCCTTGCCTCTGCTTCACCTTGAAAAATGCATGGAACAGTGAGCAGGTGTTCGGATGACAGACCTGAGCTGAGAAAGAGTGAAACAAGAATGTTTGCTCTCTGTCACCACTTTTACTTATGATTTTTGTAGAACAATAAAACAAGAAAAGCAGAAGCCATAAGGATTGAAAATGAAGAAATGCAACTCTCATTATTTGCTGACAATATGATCACACTCATGGAAATCCAAGAGAATATAAGACAAAGTATGAAAATTACATATGGAATTTAGCAAATTTGCACGGGATTCAAGATGAGTGTGTAAAAATATTAAGTATTTATATATAACGCATATATAATATTTTCATTTTGTAAGTATGTAATATTTTATGTATGTATAAATAATAAGTAGATCAAAAGAATTTCTAAAAATGACACAATTTATAATATTTAAAAAGACCAATTCCATACAAGTTAGACAAACAGGTAAATAAAATTTAGCCATTTAAGCTAAAAGCCACACAATATTGTTAATATTAATGAATGAATATATAAATTAATGGAAAGTTATTAGATGTTCACAAATTGGAAGACTCAGTATTACAAAGAGACAAATCTTACCTTATTTGAGAAAGTTTTTATGGACTAAGCTAAGCGGATTTTGGTTTTTATTGAAGTGAGCACAAGAGGAGGAACTTAATCCAGATCTCCAAACTGGGTGGCAAGGGTTCAGTTACATAAGCCACTATTTAATGCCTCTCATAGTGAACATTAACAGGAAGCCGGAGTCAGTGGCTGTATGCGGGTATCGAACCCAGGTACTCTGATATGGTATGGGAGATGTAGGTGTGTTGACTGCTAGGCTAAACATCAACACTGGATAATGATTTTTAAAATGATGGCCCATACATAGCACTGAAATCTATGAAGCCATTAGAAAGGTGATTTGTGGGCCTGCACTGTGGCACAGAAGGTTAAAGACCTGGTCTGCAGCGGTGGCATCCCTTACAGGCACCGGTTTGATTCCTGACTGCTCCACTTCCAATCCAGCTCTCTGCTAATGCGCCTCAGAAAGCAGAGGAGGATGGCCAAAGTCCTTGAGCCCCCGCGCCCATATGGGAGATCCTGGCTTCGGATCAACTCAGCTCTGGCTATTGCAGCCATTTAGGGAGTGAACCAGAAGGTGGAAGGCCTCTCTCTCTGTCTTTACCTCTCTCTGTAACTCTTTCAAATAAGTAAAATAAATCTTTTTTAAAAAAAGATGATTTATGTGCATGGATATGGAAAACTTCCCATGACACAATGGCAAAAGAAAAATAGCAAGTTAGAAAACTCTATGATTATTATGGTTCAAATATTGTAAAAAAACAAAACAGAACAAAACAAAACAAACCTTGATATACATGAGAGCTTCAAAAAGTCAATGGAAAATTTAACAAACTTTTAATTACATCTTCCATGAGTTTTTTTTTTTTTTAAGATTTTATTTATTTATTTGAGAGAGTTACAGAGAGTGAGAGGGAGAGACAGAAAGGTCTTCCATCCACAGGTTCACTCCCCAAATGGCTGCAACAGCCAGAGCTAGGCCAATCCAAAGCCAGGAGCCAGGAGCCAGGAGCTTCTTCCAGGTCTCCCACATGGGTGCCAGGGACCAAGGACTTGAATCATCTTCTACTGCTTTTCCAGGCCAGAATAGAGAGTGAGATTGGAAGAGGAGCAGCTGGGCCTGGAACCTGTGGCTGATGGGATGCTGGTGCCAGAGGTAGGGGATTAACCTACTGTGCCACAGTGCTGGCCCGTTCTCTGAGCTTTTTGAAGTGTCCTTGTGTGTGTGTGTGTGTGTGTGTGTGTATGAGAGAGAGAAAGAGAGAGAGAGAATTGAAAGATATACCACTTTTAGATAATAGTTATATTAGGGGAAGAGAATGGGATGGGGTGGAGTGGGAATCTGAAGGGGGCTTTTATTTTGTATCTATGAACATTAATGGTTTGGCCTTTTTAAAAAAACAAGAATCTAAATATGTTTTAATCTTACAATGTAAAGAAAAACTTTTTTTAAAGAATAGGGAAATGGGTAGAGCATATGGATAAATCATTCCAAAAGAAGAAAAACAAGTAGCCAGTGAGTACATGAAAAGTATCAATCATATTTAAATTTAAATTAATGGAGCCAAAAATTCATCATACTCTATTTTATACCAAATGGGAAAAATTCAGAGAATGTAACCTATTGTTCAGTTTTTAAAAGACAAGTAATGCTGATAAAGTATTACAAAGCCAGTAATTCTGGGAGGGTGGAGGGTGGAGAGAATGGTAGCAAAGAAAAACCATTCTTTAGCTTTCAGCTTTCAGTTCATGAGCAAATACTTCCTACCAAGATACACATTTTTACAATAGCAAAGGTTTGGGGATATTGTTTTCAACTATACTGAATTCAGTGAATTGTGACATATTTAAGCAATGCAAGTTTTGCTAAACAACACCCCCATGTAATTGGAATTTTTGTTATGGAACCCCCAAATCTGAGTCTGCTCACCCGAAGTGTAGAAAGCCAATCATGGCTGGCGCTGCGGCTCACTAGGCTAATCCTCCGCCTGCGGCGCTGGCACCCAGGATTCTAGTCCCAGTCGGGGCGCCGGATTCTGTCCCGCTTGCTCCTCTTCCAGTCCAGCTCTCTGCTGTGGCCCGGGAGTGCAGTGGAGGATGGCCCAAGTCCTTGGGCCCTGCAACCGCAGTGGCTATTCAAGGGTGAACCAACGGTAAAGGAAGACCTTTCTCTCTCTCTCTCTCTCTCTCTCTCTCTCCCACTGTCCACTCTGCCTGTCAAAAAAAAAAAAAAAAAAAAAAAAAAAGCCAATCATGAACATCAAGGGGGGAAAAATTATTGTAAAGTGTACAGCAAGGAGCCAGGAAATTTGAATCAACTGGGGCTAAGAGATGGGTGTTCAGCTCTTGTCCATGAGTGTTTGTGAGCTTTGATCCATTATGCCATGCTGTTTAGGGAATTTTTATGATGGCCAGGTGGGCCTTAGTTCCTTCCGCCTCGGACCTAGAATTTCCCTATCTGTACATGGAATTCTCCTAAATAAGACCCCCTGGATAACACTAGCAGTCAAGGTTTCATCTATTGGAGAAGCAAATGACTTCTTGAGATGTGTGATTAGAATCTCACAGGGCTGGCCCTAACATTCCCGCAATTTGATGAATTGCATTTTAATAAAGGACAGGCAAGTATACCTTGGGCTGAGAGAGACAGACAATAAGCTGGATACTGCCTTTAGATTACAGGGGCTCTGTCTCATAATGATATGGAACATTTATAATGGTGTAGAAGAAAATATGCTGCTATTCAAAGATATCTAGATAACTTCATTATATATCTTTATCCTTTTCATAATACAGGCTAAAATTTTATGTGCTGTATAAAATCTGGAGGTATATGTACCAAAGCATATGTCATAAGTAACTAAGTAGAGTGAGTAAAATTATGAAACAAATAAGTAATGACACATAACAAGTCCTACTAGCTATTAAAACATTATTAAATTAGTATATAGATTCTTTAAAAGAGATCAATCATCTGTGAATTTTAGGATTGGGGCTTAATCTTCATTTTTAATATTTATCTGTATTATTTCCTTTTTCTATAATTATGATACATTGTTGTGTATAGTTATCTTAAAAATATAGTTATATTAAAAACATAATAGAAGTTGCCATTGAGAAAATCTCAAATGAAAGAACTCAGAATAAACTTCCCAAGTTGTTTTTTTTAGCTCCCAGTTTTCTTACATATTTAGCAAATCACATCATGGGTTAATCTGTCCATTTAAATGTTGTTTTGCTTTGATAGGCGGTTATACTTCTTGCCATCCCTTCCTTCCTCCATGGTTTTTATTTATTTATTTATTTATTTATCTTTTTTGCCTCCTGGAATAAATAGAAAGAAAGATGTGACATCCTATGGAGAGCTTGCCTGCTTCCAACAGAGACTGTTACTCTGGCTAGCAGTTCTCAGCCTTCAAAGTGCAGGAACATCTCCAGGAAGGCTTGTTGAAACACAGTATGTTTGGTCTCACCCAGGGAGTTCCTGATTTAGTGAGCCCAGTGTGGGGCCTAAAAATATCTACTTCTAAAAAGTTCCCAGTTGTCACTGAGGCCGCTGGTCAGCACCCACACTCTGAGGGCCACTGTGCCTGCTCGAGCGTGCATTTTCTCTGAGGGAGAAGCCAGCCTCTTGGACAGGCTCCCCTTCTCTGCAATCGCCTGAACATAAAAAGCTGAGCCCAATCAAGCCTTGCAACCGACCTCTGTGCTCTTCCTCCTCATGCTTCTTAGGAAAAAGCTTAACCAAGTAATGGAGTAAACTAGTTTTTTTTAAATGTTGTGCAAGATTTACAGGTATCTATATATATTTTGGAGATGGTAATATTTGTCCAAATATGTAAATTATGTAAGTTTTCCCACAGAGCCTGTCTACAAAATGGACTGCACGTAAAGTCTTATTTTGGCAACATGTTTTGCTTTCCTGACAACTCTGTGTTCCTTGTTTGGTATTTTTTGTGCTGAATTTAGATTTTTAAACAGCATTTTGGAGTCATAATCAAATGTGAGCTAAGTCTATAATTTTCTTTTCTTGCACAGACTAGTTATTGCTATCAAGGTTATGCTAACCAGAACAAAACATATGAGAAGGCACAGTGTTTGTATTCTCTAGAGCAAGGCCAGGAACTGTCTGTACTTAAAGGTTTAGTAGAACTCCTCCACACAATTATCGCAGCCTAGTGTGGTTTTGAGAGAGTGCTTTTTTTTTCTTTCCTTTTTTGGGATTTTTTTGGAAACCATTTCATGTGAATATTATTGAGTTATATACCAAGCTCATGAAGGTAGATCTCAATAGACTTGCACATAGTTAACACAGCTATATAACTCGTACCAATCAGACATGGAGCATTACCCACACCCCACAAGCACCCCTTGTATGTCCCTTGTGAGTGAGCACAGGATCCTGAAAAGAAACAAAGTTGGCTATAAAATCATCTGAAATAAAGCTTAATTTACTTGCTTACTTGACATCACATCTACACTCAGTTTCTCTTGTTTAGAGACTGGAAGAACTTGATAAAGATCAAAAAGAAAGTTTACAGAAGTGGGCATAGTTTGAGGTCTTTAGTTGGCTTATGAACTAGACTTTTTGTGTGGTTATTATCAGGTTTCATTTCACTAGCGAATGAAAGCCTGGTATCAACAAGTCTGGAATGGGAATAAAATTTCAGAGAACAAAGATTGTTTAGCATATATACTTGAGAGTGCCTGCTCAAAGCTGAACAATAATTTTCTTCAAAACAACATAGATTAGCTTTGAACTTTATATCAATGAAGTCATGCAGTACACACTGTATTATGTTTGGCTTCTTGTCCTCAGTATTACATAGATCCATCTATGTTACTGATTAAGAAGGCATTCATCCATTCTCACCATTATATAGTATGTCCTCATGTGAATCTATCATGCCTTATTCATTCTTTTTTAAAGATTTATTTATTTATTGGAGAGGCAGAGAAACGTATTAATGCAGATGAGAGATTATATTGTGATATATATTATATTGTGATAGTATAATTTATAAAATAGCTGCATAAACACGCTAGAAGAACGTAGGCCCTGGCTTCCGCAGTGGTTTTAGGGACGTCTAAGCAAAGGAGGGTGTGCAAGCATCAAAGGTGAAGTTCACACCTTTTTTTTTTTGGTTCAGACACACGGCTGCACTGGCTCCGTGGCACCTAGCACAGGCTGTTTGCTCACTTACACCTGGAATGAAAGTTGCTTTTCCCTACTTAGACCCAGAGCAGGAGAGAAATCCTTTCTCATCCTAGCAGGTCAGCTTCAAGTAGAGATTGAGAAGGTGAGAACAAGCAGTGTAAAGAAAGAAACTATTCCTATAAAATAAGCCCTTGGTGGCAGGTATCTTCCAGAATATATTGGAAAAAAAAGGGAAATGTTCCAGTCTTTTCAATTAAGAACAGATATTCCTAGCACACAGCCCCCCACCCCTTCACCTACTGGACCCCTAAAAAAAACCATCATAAGGATGTCTAAGCTGCGAACTGTGAGCCTGTGAATGAGAAACTAAGAATTTTTGTAATTACTGCAAGAGATCAGCTGTGAGGAGCGCTCACTCTAGACAGAGAGTGTTGGAGGAACAGAAGGCTTGAATACAGAGACAGGATCCGATACAGGGGCTGGAGGAGGACAGCCTGGAAGGGCAGGCTGGGGAGCCTGAGTGTGAGTGGTCTCTCTGAGGCTAGGACAGAGTGAAAGCGCATATTGCTTGTGCTGGCCTGTGAGCTCTCCCGCACCCCCACAGGCATCACTGCTTCAATAGAGCAGAGTTGTTTCCCCTGCAAAGGTCAAGCATGTCTCAACACGCCTTCTCAGGGGCGGGCACTTGGTGCAACAGTTGACACACTCCTGGGACATCTGCACCCTACTTCAGAGTATCGGGTTTCAGGTCCCAGCTCTGCTCGGATGCCAGCTTCCTGCTAATACACACCCCTGGAGGAGCAGGTGAAGCTCAAATACGTGGGTCCCTGCCACCCACATGGGACACCAGGATCTGGGCTCCTGGGTTTTGGTTGACCTGTCCCAGTCCTGGCTGTTGAGGGTTTTGGGGGGAATGAAACAGTGGAGTTAAGCTCTTTATCTTTCTCGTTTCAAATTAGTGCATATGAATAAATAAAAAAGAATAAACAATTTTAAAATGGTTGTTAAAAACCATCATCCTCAGTTATATTTAAGATTGCCATCACTGGTCTACCTATGGGGACTGCCCTTTACGAAGCAGCTATTTTACTTTGATGGGGTTAAAGGTTACACATATTAGGGAAAGAGGGGAAACTAGTAAAATTATAACACAGGTGGTGTGTATGGGTGTGCTTCTGATCAAATTCTGTATCGTTTTCATCCCACTGAACACAGTCTCTATCAGTTGGCATTAAATGTGCCATTCAGGGATTATTATGAGTGGACAGCTGGATCAGGTGGAGCCCTACTTACAATCAGGCAAAGATTTTGGTTTCTACCTCAATAAGGCTCTTTTTAGTCTATTGTAAAATATTTCACATCAATTCTTCAGTATTTTTTTCTCAGAACAACTTGGTTTCAGCCCCCTTATATGGTATGTTTTAAATCTTTTCCCTAAGTTTTCTCTCCTTGATTTTAGCAGGTATATATCTAAGACAAACATTAGCCCCAGTTCTTCAGGGGGAACAAATCATGATAGGGTGGAGCTGGGATGGTGTGGGATTCAGGAAGTAAGTGATGTGAAGTGAACAATCCTCCTGGAGCAGGATTGAGCTCTAGAGAGGTTACCAGGCCCAGGAAATGGGGATGCCGTAGCATTACAGCTTAAGGCAGTGATTCTCAACCCTGCAGATGGCTGAACAAATACTACGTTCTGCTCTGACTTCCGTCTTGAGAATTTGATTGAATTGGTGTTAGGTAAATTCCAGACCAAAACATGTTCTAAAAGTTCCTCAAGTATTCAATATACATCCAAAGTAGAAAGCTATTGTTGTGCAGGATAAAGTTTGTTTAGGGCGAAGGGATATAACATATAACAGGCAGGGGAGTGTAACTGAGAGGTGTTGTGTCCCAGAGTAGATCGGGGGCAGCTGAGAGGACCAGCGCTTTATCCTGCAGGGAGCAACGCTCCAGAGTCAATTTGCTTCAAAGAGCTCTTTGTCAGATTGCCTCTGTTCTTCTGCAGTGGGTAGATCCTCAAGGCCATTCCAAATTCTCATGATGGCAGCCTCACGCTTTCCAGCTGAAGGTCGTTCTTGGGCTTTCTCTCGGAATGGTGTTTCTAAATACACTTCTCCCACCCGCATCCTCCTGTCAGTTTTTTCAGTCTTGCAGATATAGTCACTCTCACTGTGTGGTATGTGATACTGCTATGGTCCTGTAGATCGTTGTGTTAACCTACATGAAACTCTGGGAGGAAGAACCCTATTTATGACAGCTATACACAAAGAGGAAGTGGATAAAAAAATAAAGGAATCTATACTTGGATATACTTTCTAAATATAAAGAGTAATTTGTATACAGAAATCTGTGTACAGTGGAAAGGGCATTAAAATTAAAAAGAAAACAACACCTAAATGATCATGAAAGTGTTCCTGAATTGATTATTCAAAGACATTTCTTTCCTAATTGGAAAAAAAATACCCATATACTTATCTATTCAAGTTTGTATATTAAAATTATTTAAATATTTTCAGCTGAGTGTCATCAGAGAAATTCAATTAACTTCTGCCTTAGAAAACAAGAAAATGCATCTTATAAAATGCAATGTTTTTGTTAAGAATTAAGAATGAAGGTGCAGATTTCAAAATACACTTAGACAATTGAGCAATGCATTCATGTTGGAATCTATTTTAGCTTCATAGGGAATGTATACTGTACACGCAAACTGAAGTTGCATGCGTCATACTGACTCCAAAGATAATAAAGGAATTTTCATGAGATTATGTAAGACTTCACAGAAATGTTTGGTTGGTTATTGCCTTTGGAGGATTTCTGGATACTTGTTGAAAACTAAGGAGAGTGAGTTGAGGCTAACATAAAATTTTCACTCCGCTGAAAAGCTAACAAAAGCTCATTTACATATAATGAAATGTACTATTTTCTTTAAAAAAAGATTTTATTTATTTGACAGGCAGACTTACAGAGAGAAAGAGACAGATAAAGAATGAGAGGGAGACATTCTTCATCCGCTGATTCACTCCTCATATGGTCACAATAGCCGTGGCAGGGCCTGGCTGAAGCCAGGAGCCAGGAACATCATCCGAGTCTCCAATGTGGATGACAGGGGCTCAAGCACGTGGGCCATCTTCCTCTGCTTTTGCAGGCTTATTAACGGGGAGCTTTATCAGTAGTGCAGCAACTGGGACTTTTGCCAGTGCTCATATGGAATACTGGAGTAGCAGGTGGTGGCTTAACCCCCTGCACCACAATGATGATCCCTAGACATGCTGTTTGTGTTAGAAAGTTGACATCTTGGGATTGGATTATTGTTATAGCTTTTGTCCATATTTCTGCTGAGCAGTGGTATTTCTACTTTTTATTTGTTGAACTCTTTATTTAATGGAGCTTTCAGTCTGTGACTATAAAGTAAATTAAAAATATGCTATTGCAAAAATTGTAAAAAGGAAGAAAAGAGGAAGAAAGGGGAAAAGAATTATTATATTCTAAGAATTGTATCTGCACACTACATGAAATTTGTTCTTTTAATGTTAATAAACAGCAAGCAATAAAATATAATCAAATATTTGGTCTTCTTGTGAAAAGTAAAGGTTTAACCTTTTATTTGTTACTAATATTACTAGATAATGAATTTTAATATTCTAAGATATTTTTGTAAGAAAATAACTTAGCATTAATATCTGGTCCCCAACTTTTGAACGAATTATAACATATTTGAATGATTTATTTATTTGAAAGGCAGAGTGACAGAGAGAGCTCGAGAGACAGATAGTGAGAGATCTTCCATCTGCTTGTCCACTACCATAACATTTAAAATGCCCACAGCAACCAGGTCTGGGCCAGGCCGAAGCCAGGAGCCAGTGACTCCATCCTGTTCTCCCACATGGCTGCCTGGAACACAAGTACTTGTTCTGCTGCTTTCCAAGACATACTAGCAGGAAGCTGGTGGAATCAGAACAGCCAGGCCTCGTACCTGCACTTTCATATGGGATGCCAGTGCTGCAAACAGTGACTTAATCACAATGCCAGCCCCCGAATTATACTTCTGATTGCTAAAATATTTATGTAGAGGCTAATACTTATATCAGTAGAAGAAATAATGGGACTTCCAATAAGTAGATGGTTAAGTTCAATTTTACTATGCCTTTATGTTGTATTACTAAGATTTAAATAAATTCCATGGTAACAGAGAAAGAGGTATATCAGTTTAAACATGAAGCAGTTTATAATAGGCATTGCAACCTTTTCAAAAATACAGAGGAATATGGAGTCAGCGCTGTGGCTGGCATCCAGATGGGTGTCGGTTTGAGTTCCAGCAGCTCTATTTCCAGTCCAGCCCTCTGCTATGGCCTGGGAAAGCAGTGGAAGATGACCCAGGTCCTTGAACCTCTGTACCCACATGGGAGACTCAGAAGAAGCTCCTGGCTCCTGGCTTCAGATCAATGCAGCTCCAGCCGTTGCAGCCAATTGGGGAGTGAACCAGCGGATGGAAACCTCTCTCTTTCTCTCTCTGCCTCTCCTTCTCTCTCTGTGTAACTTCACGTTTAAATAAATAAGTAAATCTTTAAAAAAATACAGAGGAATCAGTATTATATGTGGAAAAAGCCAAATTATTGGGCCAGCGCCGTGGCTCACTAGGCTAATCCTCCACCTAGCGGCACCAACACCCCGGGGTTCTAGTCCCGGTCGGGGCACCGGATTTTGTCCCGGTTGCCCCTCTTCCAGGCCAGCTCTCTGCTGTAGCTCGGGAGTGCAGTGGAGGATGGCCCAAGTCCTTGGGCCCTGCACCCACATAGGAGACCAGGAGAAGCACCTGGCTCCTGGCTTCGGATCAGCGTGGTGCGCCGGCCGCAGCAGCCATTGGAGGGTGAACCAACAGCAAAGGAAGACCTTTCTCTCTGTCTCTCTTTCTCACTGTCCACTCTGCCTGTCCAAAAAAAAAAAAAAAAAAAGCCAAATTATTATAGGCTGATTTTAATTGTTGAACTTACATGGGCATGTGGCCTTTGTGGAAGCAAATGATTTTAATGTGACATTTTAGTTTGTTGCAGGCAACCAAGTTTCATCACAGAAGAATTATGCTGTTAAATATACTATTCCCAAACATGGTCGGTTGATATGTTGTTTTATCACATTTGTCTTTATCTCTTAATAGTTGAGGCTGATAATGCTTTTACTATTTCCCCAGATGCGTGGATTCCCAAGGCAAGCATCCTTCACTCAGCCTTTTTCTCCCCATTCTCTCTCCTCACTGCAAAGCACCTACTCAATTATTTGTATAACATTTTTGTGCTCAGAAAACCTTATGGCAACCACCTCCATTGCTAACTGAGATTTCAGCTGTCTCTTTTGCTATTAATGACAAAATTTGTGTCACAAAACCAATTGTTTCAATATGTGAGTGTGAGCATGTGTGTGTGTGTCTGTGTCTGTCTCTGTGTGTATGAATGTGTGTGTATGTGTATGTCTATGCCTGTGTGTGTGTGTGTGTGTGTGTGTGTGTGTATCTGAAGTGGGTGTAGTGAGGCTGGGAGTAAATAATACCAGACAAGCAGTGCCCTAATTGAACTTTGGGGATTTCAGTAATCAAATTATTCAAAATGACTACAGTAGTATTTTGTGAAAGCTTAGAGCAATAAACTAGTTGATCAAAACCTACAAAAATAGACCAAAACATCCCTGGGAAAATTCTGAAGAGCATGTAAGATCAGACAAGAATCAATAAACTTTGTACAATCAAAGCGAGTGCTAGTGCTGTTTACAACTTGCAGCAGGAAACAGAAGAAAGAACGCCAGCTGAGAATCCATTTACTGCAAACCAAGCAGGTGTGGATTCCTACATTGTTTACTCAATAGCATTTTTCCACTGAGCAAGGTGCTTCTTCCCAGTCTCAGTAATTTTGTATCTTGCAGCTGCCAAAGGAGTGCCAATACTTCTGCTTAACTATTCACTCATGTTCTCTCTAATTCATATTACAAAACTCACGCAGTAGGAGCAATGTCCTAACAAATTCTTCAGCCTAGGGGGCTGGCCATGGCACCAGGACACAGCCTTCCCCTACTTAGCAAGTTCACATCCTCCCATACAGTACAGCATAATAGTGGTAAGGAATGTAGATGACTATTTCTACCTCACTTCAAATTCTAGCTCCTGTTCTTAATAGCTGTGTCCTTTGAGGCAAGCAATGCATACATTTGGTGACTTAATTTCTTCTTCTGTAAAATGACATGGATTGAATATTGCCTATGCTCAGAATCTTATTGGGGAAATTGTGGCATTGCAGTTACTATATCTAATTGCATAGGGTATTGGCTGTGTCTGACATGCGGTTCTCAATCACAAAAAAAAAAAAAAAAAAGGACTGGTATTTCTCCCATGGAAAGGGGCGGCTATTTGCAAACCATAGCCTCTTTGCCACTGCTGTTCCCTTGAAAGGTGTGCTGTTTTGTCTCTCTTGGCCTGTGAAAAGTTTACCTAAGTTTTTTTTTTTTTTTTTTTTTTTTTTTTTTTTTTTTTTTACCTAAGAGGTAGTCAAGTGATTCCAGATCTGCTGCCAAAAAACTGTGAGATAATATTTGGAAATATGAGTTTTTCTGTTTATTTCTCTAAGCCAAAGGTATGTGCCCGGGGTTCTCAACAAATGGCTGATTATCTCTGTGCATATTCAGTGATCCGGCAGCTGGCACTCGCAGCTCAGAGGAAGCCATGTTTAACTTTCAGATCCATCTGGACTCTTGGCCACTTGATGTAGGTGATGCTAGCTAGCTACAGAACTCCATTTCTCTGAGCCAGTGAAAAACTCCTGATTTTATTTCAAGTGCATTTTTTCCCAACGAGATTAATTTGATATCAGAGCAAAATATTCAACCTTGTTTTCCTTATATTTGCCCAACCATGAGGTAGACAGCCTTTTTCAATACATATGCATCTCTGACAAATATTTTGAGTGAAATACAAACCAAACATTATTAACATCAATATTTTTCAAGCAATATTTACGATATACAGGTTTCAAAAAATTGAAGAAAGTTTGCTCTACTAGAGAGTTATTTAGCCATTTTCAACGTGGGAGCCCAGGATTAAAATAGAAGTATTATTTGCAACTTGTTGGGGTTCAGCATTATTTATGCAGGAATGTCAAAATAAAATTTGCTGTTTCTTCAAAAAAAAAAAGAAATCTGCTTTGTGTCAATAATTGGAAATCCAAATAATTAATATTATATTTTGCAGTGGCCGGCACAGTGACGCACTAGGTTAATCCTCTGCCTGCGGTGCTGGCATCCCATATGGGCGCTGGGTTCTAGCCCCGGATGCTCCTCTTCCAATCCAGCTCTCTGCTGTGGCCTGGGAAGGCAGTGGAGGATGGCCCAAGTGCTTGGGTGCCTGCACCTGCGTGGGAGACCAGGAAAGAAGCTCCTGGCTCCTGACTTCGGATCAGCGTAGCTCCGGCCGTGGCGGCCAATTGGGAGGTGAACCAACGGAAGGAAGACCTTTCTTTCTTTCTCTCTCTCTCACTGTAACTCTATCTGTCAAATAAATAAATTAAAAATATTTTTAGAAAATATTATATTTTGCAGAGGATTTATTCTGTAAATATATGCTTGGTCTAATTGTTAATTTATGGTTAATTTTCTTATTTGTATATACGGTAGTAATGTATCTAAATAATCATAAGCATATTCATAGAATATATACATACATATATAGCTTAATATGTTTCATAAAACAAATTTTGTTTTATACTATATGTATGTTTAATGAATTATAATTTGTGTTTATAAATGTACAATTTATAAATTATTGTTTTGTGAAGTTCATGCATTTTGTTGATTTAATGGTGACAGATGACATGTATGTGAATTAATTGAATAACTCTTCCATAGTATGGCACCTTTTATGCCTTTAAAATTTGAGAATTTAGTCTTTACTGACAAGTTCATACTCTAGAAACATCAGGAAAACATAAATTTTAAACTTTATTATTAGGCTTGAGGTTTTCCTATTACATTTAAGCTGTAATTTTTTTAAGGATTCTTTTTAAAATTTATTTGAAAGTCAGAGTGACAGAGAGGGAGAGACACAGAGAGATCTTCCTTCTGCTGCTTCACTCCTGAAATACCTGTAACAGCTGGGGATGGTCAAGGCCAAAGTCAGGAGCCTGCACCTCCATTTAGGTCTCTCACATGGGCAGCAGGGACCCAAATACTTAGACCACCAAGTACTGCCTTGCCAGGCACATTGACAGGAAGCTGGTCTGGAATCAGCACTCAGCATATGAGGCTATTCCACTCAGCTATTTAATCCACTGCTCCATAATGCCCACACTAAACTAAATTTTTAATACGTAGTCTTATCAAATTCTTTTTAAGAAAAAGTGGTTGCCTGTTACGTAAAGGCATCTGAGCCTCACTGGGGTGATCTGTCCTAAAATAGAAGAAGGCAGTGCTCAAAAAGAGCTGTAATGAGGCAGAGTGGATCCAGATGTATGAATCGTCGCCTAGAACTGTGGAAGATCACACAGCTATAGAAGAAAGTAATAATTTAAGTTATAGGTGACACAGAAAGTGAATTTAAATTATACTCTAAAAGCAGGAACAAGGCCATAAATCGTAAAAAAAAAAAAATCCTGTGATGAAAAGGTACAGAGATAAACAAGTTAGACTGTGGGGTTTACAACAGGGCCTGATGGTTTAGAGCAAGGAGGGTTTGGAAGTCTATTCCAGTGTGATCTAGGCTGCCCCAGGCAGGGCTCACTCAGCCTAGTTATGCTAGATGCATGCAAAGAACACGTTTTTGATGTAGAAAATGCTGAAAATTTGAAACATGTTGGTGTATTCAAATACAACTTCTAATTTTATTTTAATCATTGTTTTAATAGCATTTATTTTAGTTATTACTTCTATTTCATTACAAATAATGATCAACAGTCTACTTCAACCAAAAATCCTATCCCCTTTCCATATAATCAGTGGATTTTTTTCAGTTGGATATTATTTTGTCATCTCTCTCCTTTTTTTTTTTTTTTTATTTGACAGGTAGAGTTATAAACAGTGAGAGAGAGATAAACAATGAGAGAGACAGAGAGAAAGGTCTTCCTTCTATTGGTTCACCCCCCAAATGGCCGCTATGGCCGGCGAGCTGCACCGATCCGAAGCCAGGAGCCAGGTGCTTCTCCTGGTTTCCCATGGGGTGCAGGGCCCAGGCACTTGGGCCATCCTCCACTGCCTTCCCAGGCCACAGCAAAGAGCTGGACAGAATCTGGTACCCCAACTGGGACTAGAACCCAGGGTGCCGGCGCCACAGGCGGAGGATTAGCCAGGTGAGCCACGGTGCTGGCCCCTATTTTGTCATCTCAAAATAATAGATCTAAATTTGGATTTACTATATTTTCTCAAGATGGGATTTCCCCTGTAATACTGGTTTGTGGGAGGTACAAGGGGAGAGGGGATAAGGAGAGGCGGTGTCAATGACATTCAGATTCCATGTACTATTCTCAGAATGTTTTATTTTACTTTTATTTGTCTCCTTATTTATCCTTAGACCATGCAGTAAGTTGGAAAGTTGTTATCAGTGAGACAAAGTTTAGTCAATTGGGCAGTTGACTTGTTCTACCTGCCTTTGTACATTTCTGATTTATGTTCAGAGTTTATATTCACGAGAGGAAACTCATACTAGGATTCCCTCACTGACCTAGGAAGTCTCCTATATTGATTTCTAGTGATTTTTAGAAGAGACCTGGCTGTGTACTAAGAATAGAAAATTAGAGGTACAGTCCTACTGGCCATAATATGGCAAAAGCTTCCAAAGAAGTGAAAAATGCTTAGTATGTTTGGCAAACATGTAAAACACGGAATGTGGTTTTATTAAATTGCCACAAGCTATGAGTCAGATTTTTCTCTTCTAAGAAATTTAATTTTTATGTGTCTCAAATTGGAAAATGTCTTGTAATTGATGTCAAGAAAACTTACAAGTGCTGGGGGTAATGAAGAAAAGTATAAAGTCTTTGTCACTCCTTAGCCTATCATAATGTGGCCAAGAACCGAGGGTGGTGTAGACAGTGCTGGAGAACTAGCAAGAGATGCTGAGGTTTGGCAGCACCACCTTGCTGGCCTGCCCAACCCAAAAGCAGCCCAGCCCATGTGGCAGCCCTGGCCTGCACGAATCAAACAACTGCCTCTTCTCTGCACCACCCAGGACCCTTCTTTCTGTGACCCAGGCAAAACCCTCTTTGTGTACCACCAACCTCACCGCTTCCATGCAGCGGTGAACCACAACTTCCACGAATTTTGTCATTTAGATCTTTAGGTCATTATAATGTCATTATAATAAAACTATCATGGCCAATATTCTCATTCCCAGCATGTACCTCATGCTACGACACTGCCAAGATTTCCAAAAAAGGCCAGGAAATTTACAGCACTCAAGCCCTGCCCCCAACTATGCCCCTATGGAATATTCAATTAACCCCTGCCACAGACCCCACCCCCTAAACCTCTAGATCATATAAAGTGACAGCCCCGAATCTTGTTGAGAACAACTGTGTCTCCTGAGATTTCCTGTATTCACTTCTGAGTGTGTATTTTCACTCTGCATGTAAATTTTGCTTCTCTACTATCTATGCTTCTTCCTTGAATTCTTTCTTGAAAAGGAGACAAGAACCTGGACCCAGTCAGCCCACAGCAAAGCTATCTGCTCACCAGGCTGTTCTTTCATTGGATTACTATTTGAGGAGAGTTATTTTCATCACTATCTCTGAGGGCTGGTTGGATTTTAAATTGGAATCTGCATTTGTAATTTCAAATATCCTTAAAAACAGATTATACCTTTAGGGAGTATTGGGTCTAAAAGTTATGGGAAACTTGACAATCATCTTTCTGTTGCTACCCAGATTAATTAAGGATGTTAGTATATGCAAACCTCTTGGAACTGATTGGAGACTTCAAAACTAGATGATATTCCTGGTATCTATTTTTGATTCCTGAATAATTCTCCCTCATGAAATTAACAGCCATCAGAAAACAAAACAAATACTTGAATTTAACCAAAGACTGATGGAGAATAATTCAAGCGGTATTGAATGCATTTCAGAACCAGATTATTGCTCTCAAAATTCTAAATAAACCAGGCTCATAAGCACTGGTGATCACTATGATGCTAGGCTCAACTGCTGATGGTCAGAATTTATCAGAAGAATCTTCAGACATGGAATGTGTCATGGATTAGATGTTGATATTAATGAATAATTTGGAATGGGGTTTTCTGGAAAAATGTATGCTATTTAAATATGTTTATTTGAACTTAATATCTCTTATCAAAATGTTATTCTTAAATTGAGGATATGTCTGAAAATCAGTATTCTGAACATGAAGGAGATGTGGTAAATTCATGACATCATTTAAAGGATGGAGATAGCTATAGAAGTTCATTTGTAGGGCTGGCATTGTGGCGTAGTGGGTTAAGCCACCATCTGAAGTGCCAGCAACCCACATGGGTGCTGATTCGAGTCCTAGATGTTCCACTTCCAATCCACCTCCCTGCTAATGCACCTGGGAAAGCAGCAGAAGATGGCCCAAGTGCTGGGGCCCCTGCACTAACATAGGAGACCCAGAAGAAGCTCCTGGCTCTTGAGTTCAGACTGGCCCAGTCCCAATCTTTGTGGCAATTTGAGGAGTGAACCAGCTTACAGAAGATCCCTGTCTGTCCATCTCTCTCTCTATATGTAACTTTACATTTCAAATAAATAAAACACATCTTAAAATAAAAATTAAAAAAAAGAAGTTCATGTGGATTACTACTCAGCTATAACTTTTTAAATTATTTTTATCCGCTTTAGCTTAACTCTACAAAGGGTGTTTATTGAAGGGAGAAACCATGGTTACTACTAGTGTGTACCTAAATTGTCTCACGTGAAATTGGGGCTCCAAACTTTTTTATTTGCCTGGAGGAATTGGGAGGGGTACAGGGACATCTAATCAAATGCAAAAGTAAGAAAGAAAACTGAGATGCATATTAGAAGCCAGTAGAAGATGCTGATCTATTGCATCTGGCTTCCTCACACAGGGAGGCAAATCTCCAACATTTCTACTCATTCATTCACCCACTTCTCTGCACACTGGGGAGTTTTGAAAGAGAATGTAAGGAGAAACTAAGCATAATCTCCGTGTACTAGGGAGACTTTATATGACAGATGTATGTGTAGTTACAGTATGCCCAATACAATATGGAAACACTGGGTCCGTGGGAGTCATGGGAGGATCTACTTTCCACAGACAAAATACCAAAATGTGGAGATAACTTTAGAGTAATGGCAAATCTAGTTTATTTTCACACCTTCCAAGCAGCATTATTTATTGAGGATTTTAATAAAAAGCAATCATTTGTATGTCTTGGAAGCCCAGAGAGCATAGATGTTGTGGTTCAAATCTCTTCCATTTGATTTATTGCTCTTTAGTTAATTTACACACCAGGTCAGTCAGAGAGTACAGCCAATAAAGTGGGAACATTTGTCTTTGAGCAAGTTTGATCTGAGGTGACTAACATTAAGCACTAGCCTATTGACAAGCACTTCTTTTCCTCACACCTTTTTGAAATATGGTTGTCCTAATGGAAACACCCTCATGTGTTAGAATCTGGATGTGATCTAAGGTGAGAAGACCTCGGAATTAGAGTTTCAGTAGAATCTGTGAGGACCCTCTTCTCATCATCCTGACTGCTCCTCACCTTTGACTTAGGAGAAAACAAAACAAAGGTAAATAGCAAAATCCATTAACAACCCATTCATTTTAACTGCCTATTGCCTTTTCCTCAGAGAATAAAGGACACCTTTTCCCGGATGAAATTCTGTTTCTTACCTCTAACTTTAGAGCAATTTATTAAACGTTTGTGTGTCGTGGAGGAACCTGACTGAGGCAAAACGGAAATAAAGTGGTTTTCTTCTATTCCCACTTAAAATGCTTCTTTGAAGACTGAAAAATAGACTCCACAAGGAAACCATGCATGTCTCTCAGCATCTGAAAGGCACAGTAATACCCAAAATGCCAAACTGCAAACGCCACAGGAAATGTTTGCATTATTCAAGATAATACTGAGAGCATTTATCAGCAAAATCGATCATAATATTTCCTTGCAAATTAAGATGTTATTTCATTACCTAGATTTGCTGATTTAACAGGTAGAAAATAAAAATGGTGTTCTCTAAGGTAACTGTAGTTCAGCTCCTTGTCAATGAAGCCCATCAGTGATTAGGAAGCTCTTCCTATGAAGGTCTTGTCACCTGTTCACAGCTCACTCTGCCACCTTCATCCTCACCCTGCACCTACCTCTCTATCAACACATTCACATAGTTATTATGTTTTACAGTCACCATAGTTTGTGCTGGTTTAAACACAAACTGTCTACCCAAGTAAGGTAATGCTTTATTTACATGTAGCAACTACAAGAATTTTAAATTAAATGAAAAAATGCATCATTTTTTTGAAAGTCTGTTTCTTCATTGCTTGTGCCTTTCACATAATCCCAATTGCCATGCTCATTAGCACTTTAAATCATAAAATTTTGATAGCAAAAAAAAATTCATTGCAATAAGATGCAGGATTAGCCATTTCAAAATAATACTTATACTGCTTATATAATTTACCTGGTTACTCAAGTAGAAACTAATAATGATTGGATAATAAACAGAAACCAAGTTGCTAAGGAAAGGGAACAGGAAATTAACTCCCTAATGAGATAACCAAGCTTTTTGTCTACATGATGCCAAAATCACTAATTTAATATGTTGAATTAGACTGGTTTTTAACATGTAAGCAAAACATAGGACTGAGTTTGTGTTTTTCATTCTTCAATTAGTTGTTGTGGCATTATGTAGACAAAACTTGAATATGTTTCAAGCGGTTTTTCTTTGTAAGTAAGTAAGTTTTTCTTTGTAAGTCAGGCAACATTTCCTCAGGAGACTGCCTAAAGTTAGGGATAACGATCTTCTTTTTAGCTATGAAACAATGACTGTTTTCATAAATTAGTTTATATTACTTGACTACCCAAGTCAGGCCCTTTGGAAAGTTACATGATATGCATCAATACATGTGTATGTGATTTACCTAAAGTGAAGTATTTCGCACATAGCAAATCAATTTAAAAAGTCTGAGGTGCCGGTCTTGTGGTGCAGCAGGTTAAGCCGTCATCTGCGTTGCTGGTATCTCATCTCGGAGCTCCGACTTCAGTCCTTGGCGGCACTGCTTCTGATCGAGCTCCTGGCTAACACGCCTGGGAGAGAAATGGATGATGGTCCAAGTATTTGGGACTCTTCCACCCACAGTAAGACCTGGATGGAGTTTCGGGCTCTGGGTTTCAGCCTGGAAAAATTGACCCAGAAAAAATCCAGCCATTGTGGCTGCAATATCTGGGGCTGGTTCTCCTACTTGGGCCATTCCCTGCTGCTTCTCAGGGTCAGTAATAGAGAGAAGGTGGAATTTGGTGGAGCTGGGACTCACATTCAGGCACTGCTATGTGGGACGCAGCTGTCCCAACACAGCGTCTTAGCTGTGAAGCCGAAAGCCTGCCTCTTGGAGACCTACAGAAATGCAAGGCCTGCTAGTGCACGTGCCCAGGCACTTTCCACTCTCCTTTTCCCTTCGCCTTTGCTGCCTCACGTCACTCATCCATCTACTCAGCTGCACCCCATTTACTCCTTAAATCCTTAAACCCCCTTTGAATAGGGACATCTAGTGTGTCATTGCCCAGCTTCCTCTCATGACTGTCTTAAATAAAAATTCTCTTTCTTGGAAAAACTCAGCCAGCTTATGGTGATTTTCTAGACATTTGCTTGTTTGGAAGCACACAAGTAGGGTAAATCTGTTGCTCAGCAACAATAACATAGAAAAAAATCACCGGAATTGTGTGTCCAGGACTCATTCTGGGGATTTATATTCCTTTAGATTCTATGAGAGCCTCACCTCCTGGTATAACCCTGACCTTTCTTTGGGATTTCTGAAGCTAAGTATTCTTAACCATCAGTGGCAGAAAATTCTGTCACTTTTGCTTCAAATATTATCTCCCCTTTACTATGCCTCTGTTCTCCTTCTGGGACTCCAATGTGGCATAGAGGGGGCCTTCCTTTATGTCCTCCTTGTCTTCTGTCTCCTTCTCTTATTTGCTCTCTCTTTATCCCTCTGTGCTGTGTTCTGATTAATTTGTTCAGATGTATCTTCTGGCTAATTCATACTTTTTTCATGTGCATTGGTTGATTTTGCCATTGTGTGTTTATTAAGTGTTCTTTTACACATTTACTTTTTATTTTTATCTAATTAATAAATGCACATAAATAATCAACTCTGCTACAAATGATGAAAAAATAGCAACCCCTGGGGTCTTTTCTTCTTATTTTTTCACTCTGGAAACAATTATTTTTCACCCTTTCATCTGATCATTTTGGCATTTGTTTCTAAATTTCTAAATAATAGGTATGTGACACATTTGTTGGTCATTCTTGTGAGTTGTTTAGTGTCTTCTTACTTCTTGTTTTTTTCTTTAAGATTTATTTATTTATTTGAAAGGCAGAGTTACGGAGAGAGATATCTTCCATCCGCTGGTTCACTCCTCAAATGAACACAAAGGGCCTGGGCTGAGCCAGGCGGAAGTCAGGATCAGGAGCTTCTCCTGGGTCTCTCACGTGGGTGCAGGGGCCCAAGGAACTGAGCTGTCTTCTGCTTTCCAGGCACAACAGCAGGGAGCTAGAACTGAAGTGGAGCAGCTGGGACACAAATCGGAGCCCATATGGGACGCTGGCACTGCAGGTGGCGGCTTAACCCACTATGCCACCGCCTAGAGTCTTACAAGGTTAGCGCAGAATTTTACAGCTAAGGAGCCCTTTCCTTCCCGTGTGGAAACACAGCCTTCAGGTGTCGGTGCTGCTCTGGAGTCAGTTTTCAATGATTGCCTTCTGTCGGTTTTATTTTTGAAACTTCTCTCTGGAAGTTGTATCCCCTGCATTCAGCTTTATTTTTAGTTGTTCTGCTTTCTGGGACATTTTCTTGACTCCGCATTTCAGCACTTCACTGACGTTTGTCATTACTGGTGTGTGTGTGTGTGTGTGTGTGTGTATTATTTATATTTCATTAGCTTTTAACAGATTCAATGTGCTTTGTAGATACAATTCTTTTTTTAAAAGATTTCTCTTTTTATTTGAAAGGCAAAGTGTGTGTGTGTGTGTGTGTGAGAGAGAGAGAGAGAGAGAGGGAATCTTCCACACAGTGGTTCACTCTCTAATGACCACAACAGCAGGGGCTGGGCATGCTGCATCCAGGAGCCAGGAACTCCAACTCTGCCTCCCACATGGGTGACACTGGCCCAACAACTTGGGCCACCATGCAGATACGGTTCTAAGAACATCACGATGCTCCCTCCCTCCCTCCTTCCCTCTCTGCCCTCTTCCCCTCCTACCCTCATTACTGTTATTATACTTTTAACCACTGAAATCTTTTTATTCCCCTTAGCCTTCCTTTCTGTGGCGTTGTATTTGTGCGTTCTTGTTTTATATTTTACCACCTTTTATCTTTCTTAGTGGACACTAATTTTTGTGTGCAACAGTTTTCTTTCTGGACCCTGCACTGTACTCGTTCCTGGACATTTGCCATTATCACTACTACTCATGTCAGAGGCTTTTTCCAGATGTCTGCCTGGTTTTGGTTGCCTGCATGTGATTAAGCATAGCAGAATTCTCTGAGTATTATTGACTTTGAGGTTCATTGCCGGGGGATGTGGTTGGGACTTTGAGTCAGGAAACTTCTGACATCAGAATCGTAGGTTGCTCATTGAGGCTGTCAGATTTTCCAGATTTCTCTGGGATGGGAGGGTGTTAAAAGCCTAATTGCTAACATTCTGGTGGCCAGGTAGAGTGAGGAGGGGTGGGTAGGATATTGCGTAGGGGTTGGGGAAATGGTTTGGGAAATAGAGGGTCTTTTCATAAGTGATCTGTTTAAATTCAATTAATTTATCTGTTTTATTTTTCTTTTTTAAAAAAACATTTCCCTCATTCGATGTTGTCTAATATCTCAAAATAAAAGACTAAGCAGTCACTCATGTGAAATAGGGGCTGGAGTTGGGAAAATTTTGTGTTTTTATTTTTAAACAGTTTTCAAAAAATCCACCTTGTTTTATATCTCCCATCACTCTACTTCCACTAGTAACTGGGATAGCAAGTTCTATGAATCTTTGGGAATCCTGAAGTAGAAAATGGAGTGGTGCTCTGGTCTTCCCATTTTCAGTATAGGAGACAGCTTTTGTGGCCCTGTTACTGCTTGCCTAACCATTTTACAGCTTCCAAAATCTTATCACCATTTGTTCCCTGGTTCTTTTTTCTTTTCTAAATAATTATTTTATTTATTTAAAAGACACAGTTACAGAGAGAAATAGACACACACACCCCCACACACACATAGAGAGACGACTTCCAACCACTGGTTCACTCCCCAAAAGGCCACAAAGGTTGGAGCTCAGCCCATCAAAAGCCAGGAGCCAGGAGCGTCCTTCAGGTCTCCCACATGTGGGTACAGGGGCCTAAGGACTTGGCCCATCCTCTGCTGCTTCCCCAGGGACATTAGCAGGGAGCTGGATCAGAGGTGGAACAGCCAAGACTCAAACAGTCACCCATATGGGATGCCAGTGCTGCATGCCAGGACTTTAAACTGCTGTTCCACTGTGCTGGCCCTGATAACAGCTTCTTTTTTTTTTAACTTTTATTTAATGAATATAAATTTCCAAAGTACAGCTTATGGATTACAATGGCTCCCCCCACCCCCAGTGACTTCCCTCCCACCCGCAACCCTCCCCTTTCCCACTCTCTCTCCCCTTCCATTCATATCAAGATTCATTTTCAATTTTCTTTATATACAGAAGATCAGTTTAGTATACATTAAGTAAAGATTTCAGCGGTTTGCATCCACATAGAAACACAAAGTGAAAAATACTGTTTGAGTACTAGTTATAGCATTAAATCACAATGTATAGCACATTAAGGACAGAGATCCTACATGAGGAGTAAGTGCACAGTGACTCCTGTTGTTCACTTTACAAATTGACACTCCTGTTTATGTCATCAGTAATCTCCCTATGCTCCAGTCATGAGTTTCCAAGGCTATGGAAGACTTTTGAGTTCACCAACTCTTATCTTATTTAGACAAGGTCATAGTCAAAGTGGAAGTTCTCCCCTCCCTTCAGAGAAAGGTACCTCCTTCTTTGAAGACCTGTTCTTTCCACTGGGATCTCACTCACAGAGATCTTTCATTTAGGTCATTTTTTTTTGGCAGAGTGTCTTGGCTTTCCATGCCTGAAATACTCTCATGGGCTTTTCCGCCGGATCTGAATGCCTTTAAGGCTGATTCTGAGGCCAGAGTGCTGTTTAGGACATCCACCATTCTATGAGTCTGCTGTGTATCTCGCTTCCCATGTTGGATCATTCTCTCCTTTTTTATTCTATTAGTTAGTATTAGCAGACACTAGTCTTGTTTATGTGATCCCTTCGGTTCTTAGTCCTTTCATTATGATCAGTTGTGAACAGAAATTGATCACTTGGACTAGTGAGATGGCATTGGTACATGCCACCTTGATGGGATTGAATTGAAATCCCCTGGTATGTTTCTATGTTACCTGGTTCTTAATGTCCTTGTGTATATATTGGCCTTGTCCCAAGGATTCAGATGGGAATGGGATTAGAGACATTTATCTATAGGTGAAGAACCTGCAGATAAGGAGTGATGTCTTCTGTCCTTTATTAAAGTCCTTTCTATGGCTTCTAATTACCTTCAAAGAAAATCCCAAATTACTTAGAATGGTACATTTTCCTGACTCCACATTTCAGTACTTCACTGTTTTTTATTACTGTTGTGTGTGTATGTATATATATATATATATATGAAATGTATATTTAATTTTTAATTAGCTTTTAACAGATTCAATATGCTTTGTAGAATGATACTTAAAATCTTCAATTCAACTTTGACTGCTTTTTAAAAAATATTTATTTATTTGTTTGAAAATGAGAATTACAGAAAGAGTGAGTGAGAGAGAGAGAGAAAGAGAGAGAGAGAGAGATCTTCCATCTGCTGGTTCACTCTCCAAATCACTTCAGCGGCTGGGACTGGGCCAGGCCGAATCCAGAGTCAGGAGCTTCCTCTGGGTCTTCCACATAAAGGCGGGGTCCCAAGCACTTGGGCTATCTTTTGCAGCTTTTGCCAGGCAATCAGCAGAGAGTTAGATTGGAAATGGAGCAGCTGAGACATGAACCAGTGCCCATATGGGGTATAGGCATTGTAGGCAGCAGCTTAACCCATTATACCATAGCACCAGTCCCTATTTTTTGTTTTTCTTGTTTCCGTTCTTGCTGTTTTTAGCCTCATCTTCTTTGATATGTATTCTAAGACCTAGCAATAATAAACTGTTTGCAATTTCTTAAATCTACGGACTTTTACACACTTGCACAGCTCTCTATACCTCTGCTTATACACTTCCTGGCACTCCTTGGTAAGGTCCTCCCTCCCCTTTCAGTCACCACTGAATGGTGTGTGTATTGCTATTGATTTATATGTTGTATTATATAGTTTATGTAAGTTTTTTCCTCATCTATGTGACTTCAAATGACTTGGACAATGACCTTTTTGTCATTATTTTTCTCATTTAAGTTTCTTACACATAGCAGACACTCAATAAATTTTGATTTTATGAATGAATGAGTTTATTGGAGAGTTTGGAACAGAACTATGTCTCCAGACTTCCTTTTCATTTTGCTTTTTGCTGTTTAATATGAACCAAATTTAATAAAAAGTATCATTTTTTGTAGAAATGCTTTCCATGTCTTAATAATTTTAAAGATCTCTGGAACCTTCTGATCCCACAATAGCATAACTTCAGGTCTGGAAAGGAGCCTAGAGGGCATTTAGTTCTCTCCTCCAACCAGACTGTGAGTTTCCGCACAATTTCTTTGACATGTGTTATTTTCCAGATTGTGATTTGGATAACTTCAAGGATTGTGAATATGACGAAACAATGGGGCCAGTTCTTTCGATCTTTGTAAAATTTTGACCAAGGGAAAGGACTACTTTTATAGTATCTATATGTAAATCTCTCTCTCTCTGTCTCTGTCTCTCTTTCTCTCTGCCCTCTTTCTCCAATTGTCACACATTAACATTTAAAACAGAGTATGTATAACACAACTTCCATAAAATACCAGTTCAAGAATTGTAAGTCAGCTTGTGATTCCAACCCAGTTTTCTCTATCTGAAGATATCTAAGCTGCTTTCAACTTCCTACAGGTGACACTGATGGACTTCTCTCGTGCTTTTCATCACATCTGTCTTTAACCACCTATAAGCATACTCTATAAGTGGAATTCAGGACTGTAGTATTGTTTAATTTTAAAGATAGTGATAGGCTCTCATTTTGCAGTTCCAAACATTGCGATAAAATCATACTTGTTGGAGCTGGCACTGTGGCATAGTGGATTAAGCCTCCGCCAGTGGTGCCAACATCCTATATGGGCGCTGGTTCCAGTCCAGGCTGCTCCATTTCTGATCCATCTCACTGTTAATGGCCTGGGAAAGTAGTGGAGGATGGCCCAAATTCTTAGGCCCTGCACCCAGGTGGGAGACCCAGAAGAAGTTCCTGGTTCCTGGCTTTGGGTTGGCCCAGATCCATTTAGGGAGTAAACCAACAGATGGACGATCTCTCTTTCTGTCTCTCCTCTCTCTGTAACTCTGCTCTCAAGTAAGTAAATACATCTTTTAAAAGCACACTTTGTATGTGTTTCCTTAATAATTCATGGACAGTCCTATGAACTGCTCTCTCAAAATGCAGTTTAAAATTCAGTCCTTAAGCTTAAAGTAGCTGATTTTCTCCAATATTCTAAATGTTGTCCAGCAATTATTGCGAGCCTTGAGGATAATTTCTTTTGTTATTTGTGCACTCATGCAGTGTTATATCTGTCTGATAGTTCTTGCTTTCTGCCAGTTTTGTGGAGTGCCTTATGTTCCACTGAGCAATTTGTATGTCCTCATGATGAAGGTTGAACTTTCTAATGCTACTTTTTTCTACCTGATGACAATCGGTTTTATGGTGCAATTCTTTCTAGATAGTATGTTTTCCCATTTATTTAATGGTGTCTGCCCAAGGCATTTAATGTCATCAATAGCTGAATGAAATATTGTACATCATGAATGTCAGCTTTTACAAGGTTTCAACTCTTCTGTGTCTTAAAAGATCAGAAAGCTTTTACTTAAAATTTAGTTGCATTTGGGGAAAATACAAAGAAATGGCATTGCTGTCACATGATTCAGCTTGAAAACTTTACCTTTTGTCTTTCGTATATGCACATTTTAGTTTATGTTTCTATTATGGAAGGTATGTATGAAAATCATAAGGGACAGGACTGATTACTCATAACTTAAAATATTTTTTTTTTAAAAAATTCAAAGCAGAGATACAGGGAGACAGAGGAAGAAGGAGGTGTGGAGGGTAAGAATGAGAGAGATCTCCAACCTGCTGGTTTCCCCAAATGCTCAACTCACTTGTGCTGGGTCAGGCTGAAGCAGGGAGCCAGAAACTCAATCTGGGTCCCCCATGTGGGTGACAAGGTTTCAAGCACTTGAGCCATCACTTACTGTCTCTCAAGGTGCACATCAGTTGGAACTTGGAATTTAGAGCAAGGGCAAGTCTTGAACCCAGGCACTGTGATATGAGATATGGGCTTTCCAGGCAGTTACTTAATTGCTAAAATGCCCACTCCACGTTAGTGACATTTTATATTAATCTAGCAAGATAAAGCAAATAAATATAATCCAACCACATGATTGAAGAACTGCAGGTGTGGTAGTCCTCTTTTCAACATTAGATCATTAAATATAATGAAGAAAGACCAGAAATATTATGTAATAATTCAAGTTAAATTCCCAGTTTAACTACTATCAATGTATATACTATGTGGGAATTAAACACATAGCTGAATTATAGGGTAAGATCCATTGTGTTCATGTCATGTATAACACAGTATATGTGATTGCAAGATATTAGACCATGAAATGTGTTAAGCAGAGTTTCCTTGGAAACAATAATGACTAAAATAATTCATTACGCTGAATTAGCCTGAAGTAATAGAGCTAATGAATTATCTCCCACCTACATTTCTCTTTTCTTCTAGGTTCTTTAGTGTCTCCCAAGTTGTCAGTATTCCCTACAGATTATAATAATTCAGAGTTAATAATATGCTTTGAAATTATAGTGTAGCTATGTATTTTTTCCCAGTTTTACTTTTTAAAAATGTATGAAACTACAGCTGGGTCCCCATACAGTATTTCTTAAGTAAAAGATCAAAGTTTAACATATTAGTTGTAAAGTGACCAGCGATGTGAATATTTTTAATGATTGTATCTCATATACACTGCATGTATTACATACTATTTTACCATATGAAGTTAGAGGTGTATTAAAATAAGCAGGGAAGGACTTCAAGAACGATTCATTCATGATGTCACAGAAAAGTTCAGTAGTAGAAATCAAAAGATTACACTAGTACCAGCTAAACCTCTGTTGCTCATGATCATTCACAGATTCAGTTTTATCAACTATAAAATGGAGATAAAGCCTGTTCTACTTGCTTCAGATAGGCTGTTGCATGGAATGAAGCCATGTATATAAATATACTTTGAAAGATGTGATATGACATAAAAATAATTGAATGGAAAATGTAGCATTGCAAATAGAAATCAGTGACTGCTATATGAAAATAAACGTCTGATTAACTGAATTGCATACCATTTGTTGAGTGTGAACCTTCTGAATGTTTTAACTCTGTATGAGGTAGGTACTATCATTTTTCAAATTTTTAAATTTTTATTTTATTTTATTTAATGAACATACATTTCCAAAGTACAGTTTATGGATTACAATAGCTCCCCCCCCCATAACTTCCCTCCCACCCACAACACTCCCCTCTCCCACACCCTCTCCCCTCCGATTCACATCAAGATTAATTTTCAATTATCTTTATATACAGATCAATTTAGCATATATTAGTAAAGATTTTAACAGTTTGCACCCACACAGAAACACAAAGTGTAAAATACTATTTGAGTACTAGTTATAGCATTAATTAAACACCTAAGAGTAATTGTGTATTAATTACAGAGTTCAACCAATAGTTTTAAGTAGAACATAAAAAATACTAAAAGGGTAAAGTATTAAGTTCTCTTTTTTTCTTTTTTTTGTTTTTTATATAGTTATTTTTTATTTAATAAATGTGAATTTACAAAGTGCAGCTTTTGTATTGTTGTGGCTTCCCTCCCCAACCTCCCTCCCTCCCACTCCCTCTCCCATCCCGCCCTTCATCGAGTTTCATTTTCAATTACCTTCATATACTGAAGATCAACTTAGTATATACTAAGCAAGGATTTCAACAGGCTGTACTCACACAACTGTACAAGGTATAGGGTATTGTTCGACTAGTAGTGTTGTTTTTAAGTTTCATAGTAAAACACATTAAGGACAGAGATCCTACGTGGGGAGCATGTACCCAGTGACTCCCGTTGTTGATTTAACAATTGGCACTCTTATTTATGACGTCAGCAATCACCCGAGACTCTTGCTATGAGCTGTCTAGGCTATGGAAGCCCCTTGAGTTCACCGACTCTGAACTTGTTTAGTCAAGGCCATATCACAGTGAAGGTTCCTTCCTCCCTTCAGAGAAAGGCGCCTCTCTCCTTGATGGCCTGTTCCTTCTGCTGGGGTCTTGTTCACCAGGATCTTTCATTTAGATTGCTTTTTGCCACCATGTCATGGCTTTCCATGCCTGTGAGACTCTCATGGACCTTTTAGCCAGATCCGAATGTCCCATGGGTTGATTCTGAGGCAGGAGTGCTGCCATTCTATGAGTCTGCTGTGTGTCCTGTTTCCCCCGCAGGATCATTCTCTCCCTTTTAATTCTATCCTTCATTATTTGCTTACACTGGTCTTATTTGTGAAATCTCATCGACACATACCCTATCTTTTTGATCGGTTGTGTATTTATACTTATCACTTTACCAAGTGCGCTGGCATCGGTGAGGTAGGTACTATCATTACCCCCATTTTTCAGAAAACTGAGGCACAGATCAGTTAAATAACTTGTTCAGGGTTACAAAACTAAGGTTGAGATTAAATCCAGATTTTCTAAATTCAGATTTATATTCTTAACCATTATGTTATATTGGCCTTGTCATAGGATAGGCAATGAAATTTGACAACAAAGCCAATACTCAAAAGTTAAAAATAGTAGGTTAAAGATTTTGTAGAGAGAATGATATGGACTAGTTAATAATCTATTAGAGTATTTGCCATTGGGACTTCATTGTTTGTGTTTCCTTGTATGGCTGTGTTGCAATTCGTTCTCTTCTTACTTCATATTTCCTACCCATATACTGAATTAGCCAGAGCCCAACGAAGAAAACAATAATTCTTCAGATCTGAAACAGGAGGAATTTATTAAACAGTAAGTGGAAGAGGATGGGGGCAGACTCTGATGGTGGGAGCATTAGGAAGTACCAGAAGCCCCTAGGCTGTAGGGGAAAGGTGAGATGTTGCCTGAGCCTAAGATTCCCCCCCCCCCCCCCCCCCCCCCCCCCCGCCCCTGTTTAATTACTAAGAGCTGTAATCATGGAAGGCTTATCCCCAGGATGCTGGTCCCCTGAGGCTCCTAAACCACCCTGCCAAAGGAGGGGGACAAACACTCTGTTGGCTTTTCCAACTGTTCCTCCTGCTCTCCACTTTCTTTCTAATATCTCTCCTTGGCCAAAATCAGCTGGAAGCCTGCTGAAATAGGAACCGGAGAGAGACACCCTGCTGCTCCTAGTTCCACACCTTCCCCACCCCTATGCACATCCCTACTGCTTCCTGCTCTGGCTCACAGCTCAGGACAGGGACGGTGAAAAGATGATGTGAGCAGACTCAGGTCTGGCACTTTTCCCTTCCATTTTCTTTATTTTGATTCTCCTTGGCAGTTCATTTCCACTAGGTTGCCTTCATCAGAGAATGGGATATTATGACAGTTTTAGACTGTTTAATGACTCTGCATTTTTCTTCTACTGACAAGAGAATTTAGACTTGATTACTATGAACTTTGGAGAATATGGTCCTCCTCTTGAACACTTGAAGTCCCAGGAATGAGTATGATCCACAGCAGAAAGAAAACGCTCACTAAAATTTAAACTGATGGCAAAGTGGCCCCTGAGATGGCTGGTGGTCCCAGTGTAATGAATGTGATGACTAAGCTACTGTTGATGTGCAAGCATGCAGTAGTTTGATTTTTACAATATCTACTGGTAACCATGCCTAATGGACCCCCCTACACCACCTTTTTTTTACTTCAAGATATCAGGTTCTATTTTTTTTAAATCTCTAGGTGATTACAAATTCTTGAGTAATTTTCTGTTATTAAGCAGTCACATTCCAAGTTAAGCAAGTTATCCTACTGCTTTTACTCTAACTTTTTTATTTTGAAAATGTTCAAACCTGTGGAAAGCATTAAGAATGGTGGTCAACATATACAACACTTCTCTCTTATCTGTGGTCTTATTGTCTATGATTTTAGTTACTTGAGGTCATTTATGGTCTGAAAATATTAAATGAAAAGTTCTAGAAACAATCAGGTTGTAAGTTTTAAATTGTATGCTGTCCTGAATAATGTGATGAAATATTGCACTATTTCACTCCATATTTCTTGGGACATGAATCATCTCTCTGTCCAGCATATCTGTGATGTATATGACACCTGCCTGTTAGACATCTGTTAGCCTTCATTTTTAATGGATCAAAAGTCACTGTGTCACAGTGCTCAATTAACCCTTAGTTTGCACAAAATTACCTGAAACTAAGGAATAATAATGCTGGCAATTCAGATATGCCAAAGACAGCTGTAAAGTGCTTCCTTCAGTTAATGTGTAAAAGCTCTTGGCTTGCCGGTGCCGCAGCTCAATAGGCTAATCCTCCGCCTGCGGCTCCGGCACCCCGGGGTTCTAGTCCTGGATGGGGTGCCAGATTCTGTCCCAGTCACTCCTCTTCCTGTCCAGCTCTCTGCTGTGGCCCGGGAGTGCAGTGGAGGATGGCCCAAGTACTTGGGCCCTGCACCCCATGGGAGACCAGGAGGGGGCACCTGGCTCTTGGCTTTGGATGAGCGCTGTGCACTGGCCCCAGCGGCCACTGTGGGGTGAACCAACGGAAAAGGAAGACCTTTCTCTCTGTCTCTCTCTCCCACTGTCCACTCTGCCTGTCAAATAAATAAATAAAAAAGCTCTTGGCTTAATAAGAAAAGAAAAAAAAGATCTTATCTGGAGGTTGCTAAGATCTACAGTATGAAGACATATTTTGAGAGCATTCACATAACTTTTATTGCAATATATTATTATCATTACTCTATTTTGTTATTATTATTTTGAATCTCATCCTTCACCCAATTTATAAATTAAAGTTTATCATAGTTATGTATATATAGGGAAATCAGAGCATATATATAAGGTTTAGTACTAGTTACAGTTTCAGATGTCTATTAGGGGTCTTGGAATATATCTGCCTTGGATAAGGGGGACTACTGAACTTTATTTTATTTACTAATTATGAATGTATTCATTAATTTTATATGTATACTAATTATGTAGGAATATATAATTTTCTCTGGGTATGCTTTTGTAGTGGGATACTTTAAAAGATTTCTAGAAAAATTGAATTAAAACACAAGTTTATTTTGCACAAAACTGTTTTTTGATAATTTTTATTTAAAACTTTTAAAAATTTATTTGAAAAGCATAGACACAAAAAGATAGAGACAGAAAAAGATAGACAAAGAGATAGAGAGAGAGCTCTCATTAACTGGTTCAATCCCCACATGTCCAAAAGGAAAGGGCTAGCCAAAATCAGGAGCCAGGAATCCAATCCAGGTCTTCTAGATGGTTGGCAGGGATAAAAGTCTTGAGACATCACTGCTGCCTGCCAGGGTCTGTGTTAGTAGAAATCTGATGTCTGGAGCCTGAACCAGCAAAAAATCCAGACACTGCCTTGTGAGACATGGACATATTAACATCTATGTCGTAACCCCTCTTCCCTCTTCTTTTTTGTTAAGCTCTTTGTATATTAGAGCGATTTGCCTAATATTTATTTATTTACTTACCTGATATTTATTTATTTATTTATTTACCTGAGTCAGAGATACAGAGATAGAAAGAGCTCCCATTTCCTGGCCCACTCTTCAAATGCCTACAAGCACCGGGACTGGAGCCAGGCCGAAGCAAGGAGCTGGGAACTCAGTCCAAGTCTCCCTTGTGGGTGGCAGGGACTCAACTGCTTTAACCATCACCTGCTGCATCCTAAAGTATTCATTAGCAGGAAGCTGGAATGGGAAGTGAAGTTGGAAGTCAAACCCAGGCACTCTGACATGGGACGCAGACATCCCAAGTGGCTGTCCTTTGGCATGCTTCTCTTACTGCTTCTCCATCTACTCCCTCACTCCAAGTGGCTAGGTCAGAAGCTCCAGTGGCTCACAGCAAGAAGCAAGGGGGCACATTCTAGTCCCTTATATCCCCACCCTCACTTCCTTCTCACGAGACAGGGTGGGAAGCAGTGAGAAGCAGACATTACTTTCTAACTGCTGAGGAGATAGCTGACCTCATATATCTATCTTGTCACCAATTCTCACTCCCACAGTGACGGACATGCAAAAGCCAGTTCTCACTGGGCACGCTGCAGGTTTTTCAAAGACCCTGTGAAGGCCTCCCACAGCTGCTCTTGAAGTAGCTCAAGGTCTGAATCATGCTTTTTCTATCTCCTTTCCTTATCCATGCAATGGCTGTCCACTTCTCCAGGCTGTTGCAGGGATAATCTTCTAGTCCAGCAATCAATCTTCTCAGCCTAGTGACTGGCAGGGAGATTTGGGTTCAACAACACTTCAGTTGCTTCATAAGAAATTAGATTATTCTTGACAAATGAGGGCTCTTTCTCCAGGTCCACTTCCTCTCCAAGCGATGTCAGGGACTTTACTTATTTAGATGCAATGCAATTATGCAGTAAATCACAGCTGACATCAGCGTTTTGGGAGAGAGAGGAGGGAGAGTCTGCAGTTTGATAGGAATGGGATGTAAGAACCCAAGGGTGAAGTCACTTTTCCTCTACCACATCAGCTTTGGGGAAGGCTGGGGAAGAAAGTTCTGCTCTTCAAGATTTAACTACATCACTTGCTCTTTGCAGGACTGGAGGGATGGGTAGTGGTGTTTGTATACTTCTAGAATAGTGAACTGACTGCTACAGTGGGATCATTAAACAGAGAATATGAGATCCACTGCTTCTTGGCCTTTTGGCTAAGATCAAGTGTGTGGAGAACATGAGATCCAGGGTACTTTTTTTTTTTTCTCAGCAGTAGACTTCAGCAGTGAACTCTGTAAAATCAAGGTAAAACCTTCTTGACCTCTCACAAGACTGTTACACAGGCACTCACACATCTGAAAGGAGTTTCCCTCAATGCTAGTCTAAACCCTTACTCCAATGTGAAGATTTAGGGGATTAGAGGATGACATAATGTAGTTTTCCAGGAGTAATCTACTAAATTTGTTGGATATGAAGACTTGAAGGAAATCCACTAGATCACTGTCAGATTATCGAGTTTCTTTATTTGAAGGGTACAAATTGTGAAAAAAAAAATAAAGTTAAGATAAATTCTAGGCAATACAATTGATAAGCCTATACTTTATTGTTATTGAGTACTTTCTTTCAATCTTATGTTGTAGACACTGTTTTTATAATAATTTTGAGGATTCTGCTGCCAGAAGGTAACCAGACCTACATTTTATTTGCTTTAAGCATTGCTACTATAGAACAAAAAAGAGAGAAGAAATCACTGCTATATGATCAGGTCAAAAGTGACTCCATATTGACAGAGAAAGCAAACTAGTATGATTTTACTAGTAATTCAATAACCATGAACAAAATTCTGACCCTGCAACAGTCAGAGAATAGAAGAGGCCAGACATGCCTTAAAATGTTTTCTTCTACTTCACTCATAATATCTCATTTGTATTTGAGTTGTCAACAAGTCAACTCCTCGACCAGTTCCAAGTGGCTTGTGTGCCAGCGGCTGGAGATCAGAGACCCACTGCCAGTGCCACCATTCCTGGAGCTCTTTGTACTAAAGCTTTGACTGTATTTAAATGGATCACCAGGAAATGTTGGTTGCTTGGTTTCTCTGCAAGATATGTGTCTTTGATGCGGACACTCAGCTGCTTCCCTGGAGAGCTTTCACTTTCTCCTTGAAAGTCCAACCAGGGCACTTTGAAAGACCACCCAGTACTCATTGTGATGTTGAGGTGTGGCAGAAAAAGATATCCAGCGCTCCTTCCACATGCAGGTGGGTGATAAAGCACTCTGAGGAGGAGGGTTCTGAAACTAAACAGCAGAAGTGAGGAGTGTTAGAAAACTGCTGAAGGAGGCCAAGAAATAGCTGGCACCAAGATCAAGGAGTTAAAATATTTTTTCATTAAATATTTATTTTCTATTTGAATCTGTAGGTTTATCTTGGGAAGCCTATTTAGCTTTCATGAGTTCACATTATTAGGGAGTTCAATTAGTATTTTTGTTTCCTAAAATATTTTGTGGTTATTGCTTTTAAATCATTTTAGTCAGTTCTAGCAAGAGCCAATATTTAAGATATGTTAATTTAAGATAAATTCAGGCATCTTCCAACTTATTTATGGGCTCTGTGAGAATATTGCTTCCTTTCTCCTACTAGTTTTGATCCAAATCATGATATGTATATACTTGTTTCTCTTTCAATCTATTATCTATCCATCTATCTGTCAAAAAGAAACAGAAAAATATCAGTATACTAATGATAGAGCTACATGATAGGATGAACTTAAATGACACCAAAATGGGATTCATATTCTACTTTCCCTGTAAGTTGAACTCATTGACCCAGTCGTTGGTTGGACAACTGGATAGGTGTAGGTTTACTCTTTAGGGGAAGAGTCTGTCCTAGAGGGATTGCCACAACACAGAGAGAATAATGCAAAGTGGGTAATTCTAACAACAGAGCACCAATGAAGAAGAGAGACAGGCATCTGCAGACACCTGTAACTCAACAATACACTGTCTTCAGTAGAAGGCAGGGTCCTGAAGTCTTACAGGTCCTGAAGTCTTATATATATATAAATATATTATATTATATATTATATAATATAATAGCTTATTAGTTGAGGTGATGTATGTTGGTTCTTGCTGTGTTTTGTCATACTTTTCCTTTTCTCCTTGGCTAATCATATGAAAAAGTCTCTAAGACCATAACAGATAGTAGGGACCCCCCACCTAGGAGGGTCTTCATGCTGAGATTACCATAAGAAAGATAATTGTCTTCCAGCCAGATCTAATGGCCTTGGCTGAATATATAGAAAATAAATTTACATTGTGGCTTACCACTGAAAGCTGAAGGTTTATTTGTTAAGAGCAGCTAGCATTACATGGACTTACACAGTTCCCACTATTCTTTAGGTAGGAGAGAGAGGAGAAGTAATTGTCTTTTAGGAGTCATTTAAGAAAATTCTACAGATCTAAAACCATTTTGCAGTCTTCTCTAGTGAAACAGTGAACTGAAAAATACAAAATCTTTCCAAGGATTGATCTACATTTGTGCTAAACTGTTATTCCTTGCTTTTGAAAACAGGTAAGGCATATATTTTTTAAGCTTTCATTTGTTTATTTTAGAGGTAGAGTTACAGACAGAGGGAGAGACAGAGAGAGAGGTCTTCCATCTGATGGTTCACTCCCCAGATGGCCACAACAGCCAGAGCTGGGCCCATCGGAAGCCAGTAGCCAGGAGCTTTTTCTGGGTCTCCCACATGAATGAAGGGGCCCAAGAACTTGGTCCATCTTCTACTGCTTTCCCAGGCCATATCAGAGAGCTGGATCGGAAGAGGAGCAGCTGGGGTATGAACCAGCACTGCGGGTGGAGGATTAGCCTACTATGCCACAGTGCCAGCCCCATAACGCATGTATTATCAACAAACTCAAAAACAGCAGGTTTGTCATGGAAAAGCATCATTAATGGGTATTTTTCTTTATGTAGTCTAGATTTCATGGTACTTCATTTGTATTTTTGTACACCTAGCTCACGTGGTTTCAGGAGAAATGACATATATGGGACATTATTACGTTTGTCGTACATGTTATTAAAGTATAAATATTTCAGATATGCAGGTAGGTTGACTGGTTTACAGGAACCTGATTCCTTAATTATGTGACAGTTTCAAGACACATGAAGAAGAAATGATGTAGCATTTTCCTTGTTAGTCATGTTAATTTATTAATTTGTAGATACACAGGTAATTACTACTCTGTCAAGCTCTCTTTTAGTCACTGAGGATTCTGAGTTAGGAAGACAGAAATCTCTACTCCAAGAGAGGCAAATTCCAGTGAGGGATACAGACAAAAAGAAATACATGTCTTCCAGAATGCACCAGGAAACTGTAAGCAATATGGACACAAATAAGACAGAGCCTCCCTTTTCTTACAGATTTATGGGCTATCTTGATTTACATCAAAGAGACAACTGTTCCACTTAAAATGCAAACTCTTGTAGATTGCAGAAATGTTAGGCAGGCTGCTTTTAATGCCAGAACTTTAAGTGTCTTTTGTGGCTGTCTAATATTGAGAGGAAATTAGAGCTGATACATCTTCTTTCTTTCTTTTTATAATGGGTTCTGAATTTCTTGCTTGAAGAAGCACTTATCTAGCAATAGCAAATGATTTCTTTATCATATAGTCTTTTGAAATGTAAATGCAGAAAATGAAGGTCTCTGTGGTAAAAAGTCCAGGGATGACTCATTTATATTCTCTTGAGTTGCTTTTATACCTAAAGAATTTCCAGCACAGTCATCTGGCACCCGTCACTAACAAAGAGGAGAATTTCCAGGCTCTATCTGCGGCTTGCTAGCTGTGTGACCTTGAGAAAATTACTGAAACTCTCTGAGTCATTTTCTCACCTTGCTGGGTTATTGTAAATCTTACGTGAAATTATACAAATAAATTTCTTGGTTCAGCATTCTCTCAGGATATGGTAACTATTATTGTTATTATTAGCATCATTAGTAGTATTATCATACTTATTTCACAGCCTAAAAGCTAGATAAGTCATGCATGAGCTTCTCTTGATTATTTTTCAGGATCATGAATTAGCTTTCACGTCATTGATTCAAGACCCTGGGCTGAATTAGTAACAACAAATTTTCATCAAGTGACAAATCAATTAAGTGGTTGGCTTGAAGCAGATTTTCTGAATATTTTGTCAAAATTTCACCTGCAGAAGAACACTCTGTACTAAGTCTCACTGGGGTTTCACATGATGAGAATCTCCATACAAGCCCACAAAACTAGCTATGTTGCAATTCACATGGTGGTGTTAGCCAGTTGATTGGATAGGAATTGTACCATTTCTAGAACTCATAATTGAAGCAACTATCTGGTTATCACTGTCATGTAGATAGTACCACGAAATTTTTCTATGTCTACACTAATTTTAAATTAAAAATAATATTAATAAAACTCTATCATATATGACTGCATTGTCCATAGTCTGGGGGAAAATCTTTAAAATATTCAAGGAAAATGCAGGAATTTTGAATTTCTGGCACCAAAACAAAGTTATCTTTTAATTCCATTTCCATGAATTTTTTAAAGTTTCCTTGTATGTCACTGTCAATCTTTGTAGATACTCTGATTTAACAGTAGTCTGTTCCTTTTTTAGAGTAAAAGGAAATAAGCATAGAAAACTATAGCACTGACTTTTCCTCTACATTTCTGTGTTTATGAACAAATGGGATTCTTTCCTTTCCCTTTTCCTGTGTCTCCCAGAAAATGTAAACGAACACAGTCATAGAATCATAGTCTGAGGAAGCTGGAATATGTTGGAAATCTTATATTTTAATTCCCTTGAATTTAAAATAAGAAACGGGAGGCTCAGGGTGATAAAAGGACTAGCCCAGTTGGAAGATGTGCAACATAATTAAAATAGCTGGCATTGACTGATTATTCATTCTTCTCTAGGTGTTTTTTCCAAACGCATTACGGGTTTTGTCTTATTTAAACCTTCTGAACGTGCTTATCTATCTTGTTCAATACAGTATCACTAGCACCTAGGAGAGTCCCTATCACAGCGAATGTGGTCAATTATTGCTTGTTGAAAAAAGGAAATGCAAGAACACACTTAGTATTAGGTAATGTCGTATCTCCACTTTGCAGATGATGGCATTGATGATTACAAAAGTTGAGTGATTTGCATGAGGATACACATCTAATCTTTAACAGAATGGAGTCACCTCGAGTATCAGTGACTCCAGAAGCCTAATTTTAACACTACTATGAAGGGCCACCTTGGGGTTTGTGGCTTACGTTGGGGCTAGAATGTGTAAAATATATTTCATAGACATTTTATGGACATAACTCAGCATTTTTTAGGCTACACAGAATTTAATGAGTTTTTATTACTTTCATGGTAAACTATGATGTGAGAAGTGAAACGGCCTCATCATATTATAAAAACCCACAAACAGTTACAGGAAACAATTGATTCGAACTATTGTGTTTCATATGAAATTATTCAAACAGCGAGTTTGACCCTTGATGTTATTTGATTTGGAAAAAAAAAAAAAAAAATGGTGGGGCCGGCGCTGTGGCTCACTTGGTTAATCCTCCACCTTGTGGCACCGGCATCCCATATGGGCTCCGGGTTCTAGTCCTGGTTGCTCCTCTTCCAGTCTAGCTCTCTGCTGTGGCCTGGGAGTATAGTGGAGGATGGCCCAAGCGTTTGGGCCCCTGCACCTGCATGGGAGACCAGGAGGAGGCACCTGGCTCCTGGCTTCGGATCGGCATAGCTCCGGTCATTGCGGCCATTTGGGGGGTGAACCAACAGAAGGAAGACCTTTCTCTCTGTCACTCTCTCACTGTCTAACTCTGTCAAATAAATAAAAAAAATCCTTAAAAAAAAGAAAGAAAAAAGAATGGTAAAAACAAAGCTTTGTTTTATACATCTTAGGGAAGTGAATTTTTTAATATAAACTTTTAGTTCCTGGCATCATAAGCTTCCAATAATCAGACTCTGAGGTCCTCAGCCCATTCACACACTCTCTGTGGGTCTGCTTATTGTCGTAGGACTATTCATTGTTCAGTTCTACTGGAATCCTCTACTTATTCCTCATACCTTTGACTTTTCTAAAAAAACTCTGTCCTACAAGAGCCTGTTCAAGCACCCTTTACTTCCAAAAGTCTCTGAAATGTCTTCAGTCATATACATCTCTCCCTCTTTTGAACAATGATCACACTAATCATCTCTCATTTAATTGCCATATGATATGAAGTTGATTTTGACTTTTAAGGCTTGAGTTCTGTTCTGTACAAACGGGTGACTAAGTCATTAGGAGCATGTGTTGCTATTTAGAATCTGCATTATCACAGCACAATCCTTCTCTGTACTGATGGCTCAACTGATATCTGTTGAAAAGAAATGTAGGAGAAATTTTAAAAATTAAAAAAAACATTTCTCACTATTACAAGAAATATTTTTCTTCTTGACTTTGCTTTGTAAATTATAAATCGTTAGCATGACAAATTTTAAAATGTAGGCTTGCACCTCATAAAAAGAACATACAAATAAATTTAATATATATATTTTTTCTATTTTGTTTTTACCACTGAATAAGATATTTATGTGGTTTAGTGCTTCAAGCATCTTACTGAATTCTATCCTTCACGCTCCCTGTCCCCCTAATTTTTGGCTCACTCCCGATTTATGTCTCTATTTTCCACTCTGCCTACATAAACAATAAATGTGTCCTTGGAGAAGACCTGTGAAATTTAATTTATGTTCTTGGAGGCCTTTGGGGCATTTGTGTGAAAGTGTACAAAATGCAAATTATCGTGGACTCATACCTTCATTTGCATGTGTTGTTTGTCGTGCAGCTTTGGAGTCTGGGTATTTTTCATCACTTCATGCCAAAAGATTCAACCACATTTCCTTTCCTGATGAGCAGCTTGGTCCACTTGTGTCATGCTAATCAGTTTTTCATTTTCTGGTCAATTTTTTCTTAATTAACTGTAGCTGAAATGCTAATTATCAGCATTGGTAAACTGTGGGCAGCTCAGAACACTGTCACTTGCGCAGGCAACGGAGTGGAAAATGCTGAGAGTTCTTTTACAGCCTTGGTGACTGACAATCTCTAGCGTGGTGGTTAAAGCCCAGGCTTTCTGGAAGAAATCACAGCGGGAGCTTGCTTTTAAGAGTAACCGGCTCTCAGCTTAACTCATCAGGTAAGAGCTCTGCCTCCACCAGACTCAGCACTGACAGTGGGTGCCAATGCGAGGCAAATAGCCAAACTGGAGCTAAGCTGGAGTCTTGCTCCGGCCGAACAGGGTCATGATTTCACTTCCTTTGTTTTTAATGACTTTTAAAAATTAAAGATCAGGGTAGGGACTGGCCTAGGATGATCTCCCTCTATTTCCTAACCAGTTCCTTGCTAATGTGCCTGGGAAGGCAACAGAAAATGACTGCAGTGCTTGGGCTCTTGCCACCCCTGTAGGAGATCCAGACAGAATTTCCGGCTTCTGGCTTCAGCCTAGTCTGGCCTGGGCCGTTGCAGTCATTTAGGGGTGAATCAGCAAATGGAAGATCTCTCTCTGTCTTTCTCTTTCTCTCCATAATTCTGCCTTTCAAATAAATAAGTAAATAAATATTTTTTAAAAGATTAGTTTAATAAGGAAGAAACCTCCAGCAATCAACACAGAAACAGGTTAGATGTTTCTCTTTCTTCAAGTAGTTATATAAGAAGAGAATAAGTCAAATGAAAACTTGTCTTGGGAAAGACAATGATATGAAAAGTTGAGATTGATAACTTCATAGGGCCAGGAGAATATTTTTCAGCAAACTGACACTGTCTTTCACTGGGTTTCTGTGAATCCATTGATGTCATACTAATCCCACATTTTAGAACTGGATTTATGTGTATCTCTTTCATGAATAGGAAAAAACAATGTCTATTGAGTGCTGCTATGCTGTGTACTTTTCATGCTCATGTATTTAATCTTCAAACTGCCCAATGAAATGGGTTCCATGTTGCGGGGTGGGAAATGGACAACACATTCCTGATATTTGGATTTTCCTGTATTTTCTTCACCTTAAGAAAAAAAAAGCAGCGATTTAAAGAATTGTAAACAACAAGGAATAAGCTTTGAAAAAATAAAGAAAATTTGGAGGAGATAGCAAATAGATGACTTCCATGAGGCAGAAGTTAAACTGAATGTCAAGGCTGATGAAGATAAGCAGGAAAGGTGAGGATGGAGAAAGAGATCTAAAGATGCGAAGGGTACATTTTGCTTAGAACCACCCACATATATACAATGAATTACAGGAAGTTATTTTTCTTTTCTTTTTTCTTTAGTGATGTTTCCATCTACTCATTCACTCCTCAGCTTGCCACAACAAACAGTGCTGGGCCAGGCCAAATCCAGGAGGCAGGAGCTTCACCCGGGTCTCTCACGTGGGTGGCAGCAGCCCAAGTACTTGGGAAATCTGCTACTTTTTTCCCAGGCCATTTGCAGGGAGCTGAATTGGAGTTGGAATTGCTGGGACACGAACAGGTGCCCATATGGGATGTGAGTGTATCAGGTGGCCCCAGTTACCACACAATGCTGGCCCCAATTCACATGAATTTTAACATCAACCAATATGGCATGTAATACTCCAGTAACAATAAGTTAAAAAAAAAGTTACTGAAAAGGAAAATTTCCAGGAGTCTTGTTTCATCTACATCAGTCCTCCTGTCTGTAATGAAATAAACTTAGGAACAGATACGGATGATAGAATTAGTCCAAGTCACACAGGTGCTTGTCAGTGGGGCTATCCAAAGTTTCTGTAGCTCAATCCTGATTGCTATGCTGTTTATATCCACCTCTCCCCCAATTATTTAACAAATGTGAACTTTCTTTTCTCTACAGTTCATTGTGGAATGACAGCTCAGCACAGACTTATTTGGCTAGTACATGTATTGTTCAAGTTAAATCCAAATGCAAGGGGCAAATAAAAACAAGTTTTATTGTAGGAATAGTAGAGTAGGATCGCAATGCAGAACACATGTGCACAGGCCAGGATGACCTCTGGTATGTCAAGGAAAGAAGGAATAGTTCTGGGTTTTATTGGAGAAGGAGGAAGCCTCCTGAGGTGTTTTGAAAGAAAACTCATGGCACTGGTAGCTTCTGAGCTCTGACTGGAGTGTGGCTGCAATTAGTAGGAAAAACAGGTCTTGAGGTCTTAGCAGGCTGTTCGTTGGACTGTGCATGCAAATATTGTTGTAGAAGCAGGGAGCTCTCCTGGTGCTGCTAGTGGGCCTTGGTGGTTTCCGTTTCTGTTATCAGGCAGATTGTGGATGGGTGAGAGCCCTCTCTTCACTGCTTTCTCCTGCTCCATTTGTTAAGAACTTTACACAAGTGACTCCATTTTAAGTCTGACAGCTTTCACAATATGAATGTCACAGTATGAACTTATGTGTTGTTCATTATAAGAGTTTGACTACAGAAGAAAAGAGAATAAGAATAATGGAAAAATATGGGGAAATTATAAATATTTAGAAAAACCCAATTATTGCAGTAATTAGTTGAATAGTTTTAATTGGACATAAAAGTGAGCTACAAGTATCTACCTTCTTAACTCCTTTTTTCAGATTTTTCTTTATTTAAGTTTCTGGAGATGCAGCTTGTAAAATTTCCCTACCCTTCTTTTTTTTTTTTAAAAAATATTTATTTTATTTATTTGAAAGACGGAGTTACAGAAAGAGGTAGAGACAGAGAGAGAGGGCTTCTATCCAATGGTTCACTCCCCAGATGGCCGCAACAGCCGGAGCTGCACCGATCCTAAGCCAGGAGCCAGGAGCTTCCTCCAGGTTTCCCACGCTGGTGCAGGGGCCCAAGAACTTGGGCCATCTTCTACTGCTTTCCCAGGCCATAGCAGAGAACTGAATCAGAAGTGGAGCTGCCAGGACTAGAACCGGTGCCCATATGGAATGCTGGCATTTCAGGGCAGAGCGTTTAACTGTTGTGCCACAGCACCAGCCCCTCCCTACCCTTCTCTCCTCTAATTTTTCCTGTTTTTTTTTTCCATAATTTTTTTTCATAATTCACAATCATTTTCTGCATCCCCACCTCACTCCATGCTGTGGTTTGTATATTAATTTGGGTGTTCCCTAAAGGCCTATGTGTTAAGGGGTTAGTCTCTAGGTGGCACTATAGGAAGTAATGGAACCCTTAGTAGGTGGGACCTGCATAGAGGTCTGTGGGTGATTGGAGGTGCGCCCTCAGGAATTAGGGAGGGGTTTGGTAAGAGCCTGAGTTTCAGCCCAGCCTCTCTCTGTTTCTTGTCACTCTGTAACTCTTCATGTGCTTGTACTCCACTATCCACAGTGGCCCCTTGCCAGAGCCAAAGGATGCACCATGTCATGTGGACTCTGAGCCTCCAAAGCTAAATAGGCTTTTTTTTAACTTATAAGTTAGCTACCTTAGGTATTACAAATACTAACAAAGCAACTGACACTGACACAATTTGTTTACTCCTGAACTTTGAATTATCCTTCCTTTTTGGTTACTAATTACTGGTTAAGTCTCATACCCTCCATCTAATTAGTGTTGTAAAATTGTAGTTTACCTTCTGAGCAAGTCCCCAAGTAAACACTGGCATGTACATGTGTGTGTGTGTTTTAAATATTTATTAATCAGGAAATTTATAATAAGAAATCAAGGCTAAAGTTGAGATAAGTTTCTCTAGTTATGTTAGTCTTTATCTGATTTTGTATGTGTTGATATTTCATCTCACATGAATATTCTCTCAAGTGGCTATTAAGAACTAGCATTCTGTGATCCTTTATGTTGTAGGTCATTGATAAGGACAATGATATAAAGTTATTTATTGGAAAAAGTAGATTAATATATAAACCATTTGTTTATGTCCTTTAAACACTTCATGGGAATGCTTGGCTAAAACTGTCAAGTTTAGGGTGTGTGTTGTGGCACAGTGAGTTAAGCCACTGCCTGTGACATCTTCACCCCATTGTCAGCTGTCTGGTTTGAGTCCTGCCTGTTCTGTGCTTCTGCTCTAGCTTCCTGCAAATGCAGCTGAGAGGCAGTGGGTGATGGCTGAAGTGCTTGGGTTCTTGCCACTCATGTCAGGAAACCAGATTGATTCCCTAGGTCGTGGCTTCAGTCTGGCCAACCCCAGGGAGTTTACAGCCATTTGGGAAATAAGTTAGCAACTGGAAGATCTGTCTCAATCTGTCTCTCATCCTTTCTCTGTCACTCTGCCTTTCAAATAAATTAATCTTTAAAAAAACACAAATTGTCAAGTTTATGGATTTTTTTTTTGTTTGTTTTGTTTTTTGACAGGCAGAGTGGACAGTGAGAGAGAGAGACAGAGAGAAAGGTCTTCCTTTGCCGTTGGTTCACCCTCCAATGGCCGCCGCGGCTGGCGCGCTGCGGCCGGCGCACCGCGCTGATCCGATGGCAGGAGCCAGGAGCCAGGTGCTTTTCCTGGTCTCCCATGGGGTGCAGGGCCCAAGCACCTGGGCCATCCTCCACTGCACTCCCTGGCCACAGCAGAGGGCTGGCCTGGAAGAGGGGCAACCGGGACAGAATCCGGCACCCCGACCGGGACTAGAACCCGGTGTGCCGGCGCCGCTAGGCGGAGGATTAGCCTAGTGAGCCGCGGCGCCGGCCAAGTTTATGGATTTTATATAAGGATAAAATGAGCTCCAACTTGACCCATGGCCTCAAACTATTCTTCAGATACATGAGCTATATCACAAATCAATGTCAACAATTGATGTGCAACCCACACAACAATGTAATGCTACAGTTTATTTAGCATAAAATCGAGTATTGGAAAACAATTATACTAATGATCAATGGCCAGATCTTTGTAGAGAAATGTGACAATATTTTTTATGATGTTGATTAATATACTTACCCTACCATCATTTATTTGAGTGAATGAAATCTGTTTTGTGTCTCCCTGGTTGAGGCACAAGCTAGGAATGGAAGCTGAGAACAGATCTCTCTATTATGAACTGCATCTCCACGGAATGAAAGATGTGGTTCCTATAGGCTAGATGTGGGAAAAAATGGAAAAATGAAGGAAAAGAACTGATAGAAGGATTTCTCAAATGGACTCAGGAGCAGAGCTACCTGGTAATGTTATCTAATCAGAAAATATCAGATGTACAATTTGGGACATGCTCAAGCTGACTTGCCCCAAATGGTAGAGTTAGAAACATACCAGGGGACTCCAATTTAATCCCATCAAGGTGGCATGTACCAATGCGATCTCACCAGTCCAAGTGATCAATTTCAGTTCACAATTGATCATAATGAAAGGACTAAGAGTCAAAGGAAGCACATAAACAAGTCTAGTACCTGCTAATACTAACTGATAGAATAAATAAAGGGGAGAGTGATCCAACATGGGAAGCGAGATACTCAGCAGACTCATAGAATGGTGGATGTCCTAAACAGCACTCTGGCCTCAGAATCAGCCCTAAAGGCATTCGGATCTGGCTGAAAAGGCCATGAGAGTATTTCAGGCATGGAAAGCCAAGACACTCTGGCGAAAAGATCTCTGTGAGTGAGATCCCAGTGGAAAGAACAGGTCATCAAAGAAGGAGGTACCTTTCTCTGAAGGGAGGAGAGAACCTCCACTTTGACTATGACCTTGTCTAAACAAGATAAGAGTCGGTGAACTCAAAAGGCTTCCATAGCCTTGGAAACTCATGACTGGTGCATAGGGAGATTACTGATGCCATAAACAGGAGTGTCAATTTGTAAAGTCAACAACAGGAGTCACTGTGCACTTACTCCTCATGTAGGATCTCTGTCCTTAATGAGCTGTACATTGAGACTTAATGCTATAATGAGTACTCAAACAGTATATTTAGCTTTGCGTTTCTATGGGGGTGCAAACTGTTGAAATCTTTACTTAATGTATACTAAACTGATCCTCTGTAAAAAAAAAAAAAAAAAAAAGAAGAAATTATCAATTCCCAACTTGACTCTCACTGGGATTAAACATGACAATAGGTCTGATCTGATTTCATCATCATTTAAAAAATAATCTATTATTTTTCACTTTATGTTTGTGTGGGAGCAAACTGTTGAAATCTTTACTTAATGTATGCTAAACTGATCTTCTGTATATAAAGAGAATCGAAAATGAATCCTCATGTGAATGGAAGGGGAGAGGGAGCGGGAAAAGGGAGGGATGTGGGTGGGAGAGACGATATGGGGGGGAAGCCATTGTAATCCATAAGCCGTACTTTGGAAATTTATATTCATAAAATAAAAGTTAAAAAAAAAAAGAAATACTTCAAGAAGCTTGGGCGCAAGTGAGCACTGGAATGGGGATATATTCATCCATCTCAATGGAGCAACAGGAGAAAGGAATTCAGCAGGAATTCCTTGGGGAGTACTTAAAGGAAAAATGATTAATTTTACTTTTTTTCTGGTACAGATTCAGAAGCTAGCTCTTTTATCAGTTTGTTATTATTCAGAATTACCGTATTTTCTCATCTCTTCTCTCTGTTCTTGCTTAAATTCTGGCAATGTAATTGTAGCTGCTAGGAAAGGTGGTTTGGGGAGGAAAAGCCACCACTTTTTTCCTCCCACTGGGTTTTATCTTGAACTATAACCCAGTTCGCCGAGAAGACACTACTTAAAGAAAAATTCAAATAAAAACAATTTTAATTAAAACTAATTTTAATAGTTTGCTTATTGATCATGAAACATGTGCCATCAATTCAATGTGATGGCTATATATGCCTTCTTAGTTTTGCCCATAAAACTTTAGGTTTAAAAAATTTATTTGAGAAGTAGATACATGTATCCACATATCTATATAGATAGATATCTATAGATGGATAGATAGATGCATAAATATCTGGAAAATAGACAGATAGGGAAATACACAGAGAGCCCTCCTGTGTTGGCTCACTCCCAAATGCCCTCCATGGCTGGGGCCAGGTCATGGCTGAATCTTTGAGCTGGGGACTCAATACAAGTTTCCCAAGTGGATGACAAATATCCGAATCATTTGGGCCATCATTATTGCCAAGGGCCGTATTCACAGGAGCTGCAGTCAGGAAATGGAGCTTGGGATTGAACACAGGCACTCTGATGTGGACTTTCGGAATTTCGACAATGAGGTCTTCAGTTTTTAAGTTAAATTACTTATTGAATGGGTTTGACTTTTTTTTTTTTTTGAAGATGTCTTTCAGGAAGTCATTTGGATTTCTGGACTGATTTGGATCAATTTCTTTCAGCTTAGATAATTTTCTAGGCTTTCCTTTCCTTAAATTGTACCACTGTGTTAAGTTCTGTCTTATCTCTGAGTTTTTCTTCTGTTCTGTGGAGAAAGAGTGTGGAGGGCACAACACTTTCTAAGAACTTACCAGCGTTTCATTTATTACTTATCTGTTCACATGACTGACAGTTCAGGTAAATATAGAATTTAAGACTCAAATTATTTTCTTTCGGATTTTGAATTAGTCTATCCAGTGATGCTGAGAAAAGGGTAAATGTGTTTTATTTGTGTTTCTCTTTGGAAGTGAACTTTGAAAGCTCTTTGACTGCTTTTGGTTGAGAAAATTCCTAAGAATGCTTTCAGTGTAGATATTTATTTATTGCTCTCTCGTATTTTTCTGAGTACCATTCCACACATTGCTCTTGCTTCCGTATCCAATCATACAATCAGTTGTTCTAGGGTTCTCTAAACAGGATTTCATCTACAGAATTCTTCCTTGGCTATATTGAGTTGCCTCTTCCTCCTTTTTAGTAGATGCCTTGATATGAACCCATATACTTTCCACATTCAGGCATTTGTCAAAATCACTTGTCACTAGTTGCCTAGCTCCTGTTTGCATCTACACCACAGATTTATCTCCATCTTTAGTTTTTACTTCCTTTCAGTTATCCAAGGGAAAGTACATAAATTTATTCCTCCATTCTTAGCAAGAGGTTCTCTGAACTTTTGTGGATTTTGCACTGAAGCAAAAAGATCAATAACAGAGATCCAGAATCTATGTGCTGTAATATTCTAATCTTGTTATTACTGGATGGGAGTTGCATTGTATGTAACAGGAGGATATTAAAATATGGGTTAGTAGCTTTGTTTCCTTGTTTCCTGTCACTTAAAGTTCGTGTGGTTTATGATGAGGCTAGACCCTGAGATTTTGATTTGGTAGAAATTCCCATAGTGATGATTACTATCAAACTAACAAAACTTACTAAAAAGCTGACTTAGTCCAGTTATATGGAAAGATGAATAAAAATAGTACAAGTTTTTTCTTTATTATAAACTAGTGGTATGTAGAACACTATGCCTAAACACATGTTTTATAAATTTTATGTGAGTCAATCCACATCTGGCATTGCATGCAGACAACCTTTCTTATTGTATTGGGGGAAATAAGAGCATCTTACCCTTTCTGTAAAAGTCTGTTGACATCTAAACAATTATCTATTTAATTAAAATTTCCAAATATTTCCCTCCCTCCCACTGGAGGTTTTGGTGTTAAAAAAATTCCTCTATATATTTCCTGTTGATCAAATCACACTGGGTCACGTCCCCTTCTCCTGGAATGGGACCATTTGACTTCTTCATTTTGTACTGTACAACAAAGTTGAAAAAACAGAAGTTATCTTCTGATATTTCTCCATAATAAATGCTTTTCTTCTTCCTTATTGCAGTAGGTGACATTTCCATTCCTTTTTTAAAAATATTTATTTATTTATTTATTTGAAAGGCACAGTTACAGAGAGGCAGAGGCAAAGAGAGAGAGAGAGGTCTTCCATCCACCGATTCACTCCCCAGAGGGCTGCAGCAGCTGGAGCTGCACTGATTCGAAGCCAGAAGCCAACAGCTTCTTCCAGGTCTCCCACATGGCTGCAGAGGCCCAAGGACTTGGGCCATCTTCCACTGCTTTCCCAGGCCACAGCGGGGAGCCAGATTGGAAGTGGAGCAGCTGGAACTCAAACTTGCACCCTTATGGGATGCCAGCACTTAAGCAGCGGCTTTACCTGCAGCGCCACAGTGCTGGCCCCAACAATTCCATTCTTTCATTAATTTTCCGCCCTCCCCTAATCTCAGTCTTTTTTTTTTTTTTTTTGCCATACATCAATACTCAACCTAACATCAGATTCTTTTAATACTATCTTAAGATAGTAACACATGCAAAGTCCAAACACTTTGACAACTGTCCTTGCCAACTCTGTTTTCAGAACTGGTTTCTCCTTGGACTATTACAATAGTCTCCCACACGAAATCCCTCTCCTTACTTCTGTTCCTGCCCCCCTCACCCCATTCCATGCTCAATAAGCAATCAGATCAATTCTGTTAAATTATGAATCAGGTCGTGTCATTTTTCTGCTCCCAATCCTTCAGTAGTCCCCATCTCACTATCAAGAGAAGCTTGAAATCTCTACAATGACTTATGAAGTCAACATGATCATGCCTTCTTTACTTATTTCTCTGACTTGTTCTATTACATCTCTGCCTTGTTTATTCTGCTCCAGACAACTGGACTCTTCATTCTGCGTTAATAAATTTTGTCATGCTCAAGCTGTGGGGCGTTTCCACTTGCTGTCACTCATCCTTATACTCTCCTCTCAAATGCATCCGACTTAACTTTCATTCTTCAGGGTCTTCCCCAAGTAGTACCATCTTGTAAGACCTTCCTTGGCACTTGATTTTAAATTTCGATTCCCACAGTGCTTCCTATTGATCTCCTTTTCCTGCCCACAAGGATTTGAACTCCTTTTGAGTTGTAATTTTCCTATGTTTTGCTCATGTTTGAATCAACAGTACCTACAATCACCCAGAAGAGCATTTAGGAGACACTGATGAACAAAAAACAATTATGAAAAAAGAAAAAAAGGAAAGGAGGAAGGGAGAGGGAGGAAAGGACAACTAAGCAAAAAGCCCTATATTGAATTTCATCCTATGTGCTCGCTTCGGCAGCACATACACTAAAATTGGAATTTCTTCCCCAATTGTGTATGGAGAGAGAAATTTAATCTATTCATTAAAAGTCAACTTGAGTTTAATTCAAGTAAAGAATATCTTTTGTGGGAAAGAAATTACAGGTTTTCTCAACAATGTCTTCATTTGGAGTTGGACACAGTAAGAATAACACAGAAATTATGTCTACTTGCCTGAATGTGAATAGAATATTGGCAAATCTATAAAAGCAATTTAGCACACGTCAGGTTATTCAGCATAAGTTGTGAGAGGAATTTATATTTGGGGGGAAAATCGTAAAGGGTTTTAGTCAAGAATCCCTTTCAGAACGTTGACGTGAAGAATATCTTTTGATTTTGAATGGGGTCCAGCCTGCAAAATTTTCCAGCTCCTTCTCAACCATACTTTCCCCAGTTCTCCTTTGAAATGACCTCTGACATGCAGTTTTCACCTAGCAATGAGCCTGAATACCTCCCACGAGGATAAGGAAATTATAAACTAAAATCTTATTTAGATTGTCACCAGTGAAGGTTATAACCTCAAGCAAATGCCTGGGATGGAAGCCTCCAACTTATTCAGGATCCGCTGAACAACTTTGCCAACCAGACTTGGGCGATTGCTCGTTACTGAATAAGAAAAGACTTGTCGGGAGCCTGGGCACTCCCTGTCTGGTTACTACCTTGGAGAAGGCAGCACTGTCAGAAGTCACATGTATACTTTAAAAAAAATAAAATTTTTACAAAGAAAACAATGTCATGTATTTCATATATGGTTTAACAATGATACCGCCTACCATAACTTGTCTCTCTCCTGCATTCCCACCCTCTCTCCTCACTATTTTTTTGTTTTAATTTTTGCAATGACATATTTTTGATTTATTTTATAATCACAAGCTTAATCCTCTACTAAATAAAGATTTCAACAAGTAGTAAGTAGAAAAGCCACTGTTCCTTAGGAGCATAGGTAAAAACTAAAGACAATAATCAAATCTCAAAATGTCATTTTCACTCTGTAAATCAGTTACCACAAATTAGAGAAAATATATGATGTGTATCTTTTTTGGGGACTGACTAAATTCACTAAATGACAGTTTTAATATTTTAACCCTCATAAAATTAAAAGAAATAATGAAAATGATTAGCAATATTAACTATGTATGCATTTCTTTTTGTTTTTAAAGATTTATTTTATTTATTTGAAAGACAGAGTTACAGAGGGAGCTAGAGACAGGGAGAGAAGTCTTCCATCCACTGGTTCACTCCCCAGAATGTTGCAATGGCCGGAGGTGCACCGATCCTAAGCCAGGAGCCAGGAGCTTCCTCTGGGTCTCCCATGCTGGTGAAGGGGCCCAAGGATTTGGGCCATCTTCTACTGCTATCCCGGCCATAGCAGAGAGCTGGATTGGAAGAGGAGCCACCGGGATTAGAACTGGCACCCATATGGGATGCCAGCACTTCAGGCCAGGGCTTTAACCCGCTGCGCCACAGCACCGGCCCCTATGTATGTATTTCAACATGGCAAACTTTCTAACTTTTCCATCTACTTATCAGTTCATGTTTTAAAAATGTTGTTACGTATTTTTGTCTTCTGTTCTTGATTTTTCCAAGGTTTTCAATATAAGTAGTCATGGCTACATTCCATCACTGGTCCTGGGTGCATCACAAGCCCCCTCCCAGGCATCCTATTAGAGAGAGAGAGCTCAAACTGACATGAACATCCTCATAAACTTGAGGAGAAGAGCTTGGAACTGAGAACAGAAAGTTGAATTATTAGAGGTTCCTTTCAAACTCGACAGTCATACTTTTGATGAAAGCTTGAAAGTTCCTGGCCAAATTCTCTTTTTGATTTATGTTGATTAAAGAACACTGTTACAGTGAAATGTTTACACATCATCTAGAGACCGAAAAAACTGCTGTCAACCTGAACTGAAAGGAGAGTAACAAGAATATTTACTTGCAATTATAGGACATAAAGTAAACATTGGAGGGTATGATTTTCTCATTCTCACATTCACTTAATAAATAAAGAAATTCATATTCTCATTGAAGTAATCGTGAGGTCTCATGTGGGGCTTTTGCCCGTTGTAGGATGGTAACATTAGAGGCAAATGTACTTGGCTTTCAGAAGTTTGGAGATTGGAGCTACTATTGGATTTAATTAGGACAATTCTACTAATTTGAGGTCAAGTTATGACAAGTACTTTTTAATTTAGGTTACTCAGTGGGGCTGCTGTATCATACTGGTGATGTCAAGGGCTTATGTTCCAGTAATAAAAGTTGGCTAAGATCCTTAAATTGCTGACTAACTCAGCCTCAGAGGGACCACATTGCTTTGAAAGATAGCAATTGTGGGGGTTCTGAAGTGTCAGAAATGAGTAAGAAGTAACTTAAAGAAGATTTCTGGTTTGGCATATATACCATTTTATTCTCATTTTAGTAGACACTGTAATTGGCATTCCTAAAGTGCCAAGTGCTCTCAGTAATGAGATTTTAAAATTAACTGGTGAGTGTGTTTACAACCCTTTAACAGAGTCAGTGAATGGCAAAGGTGAGTTCTGCAAGGATGATCTTGTTTTAAAGCCCAGGGGACTTAGAGCCTGTACAATTACCCTTTGGTTTTCCCATTTATTTTTCTGCACACGAATCCCCTGTTGACCTTGAATGAGACATTTCTGAAATATATTGGGGAGCAAGAGATGAGAACCGGTCAGCTGAATACTAATTTGGTCTCTGTCCCTTATTACATCTGGCTTCGTGGCTATTACCTCCAGCACGCAATTGCATCCCACTTCCTTGAATCAGAGCTTTCCACAGGAAGGTCCTAGAAATGAATTCCTTAATTTTTCACCATCAGTGCGGCAGAGATGAAGACAGCCAGGTAATTATCGGAAGCCCCTACAGTGTGATGAACTCTCCTGCAAGTCTATTAACTGGAGATTGCAATTGGAAAAGTAAATGATACCCACACTTATTCACATATTTATCATTATTTACAAATATAGTCTTTGGCCTGCAATAGCAGTTTAATGCATTCAGAGATATTTATTTAGTTGGCTTCATGTATTTTCATGGCCATGAGTTTAAAGAATTATATTTTTCAAAGATTTTTAAGAAACTGAAAATTATTTGCAATCACATTAATGGAAAGAAGTAAACTGAAGGTATTCAGGTGAGGAAAATAATTCAAGGAAGTGTTTGATGTTTATATTCTTTGAGGTTAGGATGCATTTGAAGGTAATGTTTTGTGTTTCTTACATTTAACTTGATTTTAGAAGAGTTCTAAGAAAATTGGTACTTTGATATTTTTGTGTTCTTTATTGATTATAATAAGGTCACTACAGTGTATAAAGTTGTGCTAGGTAGTGTCAGATAGTCATGGTAAGTAATTGACAGGCTTTGACTTCATGTTTTCACTGCTTTTAAATACTGATGTAGGTTTATACATGGTTATTATGTTTAATTACCTCATAGTATCAATCACTAATGTTATACCTGTCTCTTAAATCACCAAACCGCTAATGTGGTTAGACTGTCTTAAGTACCTATAACACTGTCAAAAAACTGTCTCAAATGGGTGTTAGATGATCCAAAGAGCACATGGCTATGTATGTGTGTGTGTGTGTGTATGTGTGTGTGTGTGTTGTGTTCACAAAGTATCTGCTGGTTTATGTATTTAATTAGGAAGCAGGCAAGTTTGTATATGTTGGAGAAGCATGAACAATCTATTCTGTTTATGCACTCTAGTAATCTCATAACATCAAGGTAGAAATCAATAAATCTCATCTATAGCAGAAGAAATCATATATATTTATAGCTAGTGGGCTATTGCACCTTGGAATGAGCAAAACCAAGCAAAGATGGCAGAAAAAGGTACTGGAAGGGTCAGTCTGTCACCAGAAATCAGAAAGCTCATCTTGGAGAAGAGAGAATAAAGTGCTGGATGCAGAGGAATGTTCTTGAATATAATATGCTTGGTATGATGCCATGATGCCTTACTCCCTTGCCCAGAGAAACAGGGTTTTATGTTCTCTAATGGAGGGTTTTATACAATCTGAAAGAGCCAGGCTTTTCCATATGGATAAGAACACACGAAGAGAAACAAGAAGAGGGGAAGTACAGCTGCACAGATGACAGAAGGGACAGGATTGGGAAGTTAACAGATACAGAGAAGAGCCCACTGTTGGAATAGGATTCTCTCAGAAGGCAGGCAGGCTCCTGACAACCTTGGCAACTTTGTGTTTTACTGAATAGTAATTTGGAGTCAATGTCAAATATATTGAAATGATATCTCTAATTATCTTTCTCTTTCATGTTTTCCATCCCTGACCTGCTCAACCACATACTTCCTTAACCAAAACATAATTTTGGTCAATGTAACCAGGGGAATCAAAGATTAAAATTGTTAGTAACTATTAATTTAGCTCTTACCTTATGCTGGTGAAAGGGGCTTCACCAGGAGCATTATAGCTTGATTACTTTCTCCTGCTTTAAGGAGAGATGAGGGAAACTCCTTTCTTTCTCTTTGGGAAAAGTAGTGGATAACAGGGATTTGGAAGCTACTGACCAAGTGGCAGAAGAAGTCAAATTCTTGTGGCAATGATGTGGGCCAGCACATTAAGAGATGTGGGTTACCTGTGAGCCAGATAGAGGTCAGGTGTGAGAGAGACGCTGAGTGCTGTCTTCGTGCTATCACACAGGCATGATCGAAAGCATTCAGTCTTTCAAAAAGTGGCTGCAAACAAATCACTAGGTTCCTAGGGGCTTCCACATCAAGGCATTGAGGCTGGGAGTTCCCGAGGATGGGAGTCCCTGGGGAAGACACAGAAAGACTGTGTGACATTCAGCTTTGCACACAGTGTTGTTCAAGTAAGAAAATTCCTGAGTCCTCCCTCTGACCTCAAACAGCACAAGTGGAAGATGACTGGGGTGGCAGCGCCAGTGAAACACGCTGCACATGGAAGATGGAGGGATAAAGATTATCTATGGAAGGAATTGAAGTGTGCTATTTCACTGAATTAAGCATTCCGGGTATAAAATAAATCTGTGGATAGATATGAGAGATTTTACTTCTTTAAGATCATAAAATCATGGGACAAACTACCTCAGGGTGTGAAGTCTGGTTATGTTCCAAGCATTCTGATAGACTGGTGTACAAAAGTGTCTTATTTCTATGATTGAGTGGTTATCTTTTCATTTTTAACATGCATTCCTGAGTTATTATTTCTATCCTCTTCTCAAATACTGCCATAAGATTATATCTGTAAGTTTCTAACTATTTCTTTTAACTTTGTCAGGTAGAATCTTGACCTATTTCTGTATGCTACTTGTTCACTTTCATAGTTTCCAATTTCCCCCTTCTTGTTTAAGGCAGCTTTTCCCACAACAGTGTTGAATAGCAGTTCTCCTGATGTTTTTATACTGTAGTTTCTAAAATTTAGGTTATTTTGGTCCATTTGGAAAGTTTTTTAACATATAATATGTGGTAGGAAATGAAATTATATATTTTCTTTTAAAATAACTGCCAGGAGTCCAAATTCCACTTATTTTAGACACTATTATTTGCCAAAATGTATATACTACCACCTTTCTCATGTGTTTTAGTTTAAAAGTTATTGAGAAAGAAAGAGAGAGAGAGAGAAAGAGAGAGAGACAGACAGACAGACACTACCATCCACTGGTTCACTCAAAATTTTTGTAATAGCCTGGGCTGGTCTAGGTTGGGGCTTGGGCTGTGTTGGAGCCAAAACCTGGAGTTGTGGACTCCTTACAGGTATCCCATGTGAGTGGCAAGAATCCAATTACTTGAACCACCACTGATGCTTCCCAGGGTCTGCATTAGCAGGAAGATGGATTCAGGACTGGAGAAGGTAATTGAACCCATGCATTCTAATGGGCAGTGCTGAGTGTCTTATCTGCTAGGCCAAACACCTGCTCCCATCAAGTATTTCTTTGTATAGTTGGTTCTATTTATGGATTGTTATTATTTACTATTGCTGCTTTTATGCCATTTCCAATTTTTTGTTTGTATTTGTTGGACCATAACTCCTCTTTATTATTTTTGTAAGTTTCTTTGGGAATCCTAGCAGATTCCTTTTTCCACAAGAAATTTGAAATAATATTATTAAGCCCCAAAAGATCTTACTGAAATTCTGATTGAAGTGTTACTAGATTATATATGAATATGTAATACATTTTTATTTTTAATTAGTGTGAGGGTGCAAATCATATTCTATTAATTTAAGTCTCCTTCCAGGATTTTTTTTCCTCACAGCTACCTCACTTTTGTCACTTGTTGTAACTGAAGTCATTCTCACATTCTGTACAGCTATTGTTGTTCTTGTAAAAAAAAAAAAATTCCACATGAAGCCATTTGGTAATATGTACTGCTGGGTGGTAATTTTTAGGAAGTTTCCAGGGAGACTTATGTCCAAATGTACTTGACACAGAGCCAAGAGCAGGTGTGAGCCTCTTTTGAGCAACACTAACGTGGCATGTGCCGAGCTGTTGTGAAACTACAAGGCAACCTGTCATCTTTCCAGACAGATTTACTAGATGCTTAGTCCATGTTCTAAGTGTGTCTTTAAGGACTGGAAGACGTTGGTGAGAAAAGCATAGAACAAAGACAAGAAAAACCTTGGATTTATTTCGTTTATCTTTTAGTAAAATGAACATAAAGAAGACAAGAGGAACGGTTTACAATTGTGCTATCTAGCATCATAAAAAAGAACACTGAGAACGCTGGGAAGTGCAATAATAAGTGTTGGAATGTACCAGAATTCCCAATAGGGTATGCAATCCCATTAGAGAAGAGCATTTCAAGAAGAGGAGAGAAAAAGAATGGACAGAGAGCCAGACCAAATAGGGAGCTGTAGATCCTAAAAACATGTGTTCCTTTTATTCCAAATGAGATGGAAATTCACAGGAGAGTTTGTAGTAGAGGGGGTGAACTGATATAACTTGGTTTTACCACATTCTTTTTAAAAATATTTATTTATTTATTATGCTCTGTGTTGAAAATACTTACCCAAGTAAAAGATGGCAGTGAGGGTAGTGGAAAGAACAATTCTAGAGCAATTTTGAAGGTAGAGAAGAAAATATTTGCTGATTAAATTTATGTGAGATGTGAAAGAAACAGAGGATTCAAGAATGACGCTGATGCTTTATGATTAAAAGTCCTGAAAGGTAGAATTGTCATTTAACTCTGATGGAGAATACTGTTGAATGAGCAGATTTTGGTTGGGGGCTCAGTTCTGGGCATGTTATCTAAAGGATATTTATTAGGAATCGAGCAGGGATATTGAGTTAGTTGTTGTGAAGTGTGGGTTTTAGGGACAGGGAAAGTGGCCACAGATGTGAGAGCCACAGAGTATAGGTGGCATTTACAATCATGAATGTGGGGCTCACCATGCAAGTGCATGTAGGTAGAATAGAGGAAGAATGAGGGATTGAGCCTTCTAGCACTCTAACACTTAGGATGAGAGAATAATTCTGCAAGAAGGGTGAGATGGAGTAACCAGAAAGGTAGAAGGAAAGGCTGTTATTAGAATACGCTGTATTGAAATACTAGTGAGGCACTGCATCAAAGGAGAAAGAGTGGTTAAATGTGACTTACGCTACAAATAAGTCAGTTAAGGCAAGAAATGAGAACTGATCACTGTCTGCAACAACATGAACTTTATTGTGATTTTAGCAAGAGAAATTGGTCACGTGGTATAGGAACACATTGATTACTGGAATGAATTCAAGCATTATTGAGAAAACTTTAACAGAAAATATAAATTTTTAAAGGAGATTTGCTTCAAAGAATATTGGAAGGCTAGTAAGAATAAGAGGAGGGTAAAAGAAGGTTGGTTTGGGGACAGGAAAGATTACAACACGGGAGAATGCATCATGGGAAAGGTAGGGAAAAGGTGGATTGATGGCTTCCATAAGTGAGAAGGAATGAGATTTAACTTGCAAATGATGGATTTGGCTTTGACTGAGGGCAAGGGCACAGGTAAAGAATAAACACACTGTTTTGCAGGCAGGCAGGTAGCTGTAGCAGTAGAAGCATGTAGAATTTTTCCTTGATTGCTTCAATTTTTCATTGGAAAAGGCCCAGGGTAATTTGCTGGAAACAATGGTTTTGAAATGTGTTGGAGGTTTGCAGATACAAGAAAATGAATGAGATAGTCACATAGAAGCTATGGGTAATGTATGAAAGATCACGGATTTTACACCCTCAAAATTATTGTCTCCTCCCTCTTCTATTATAGTTCTCCTGTTTTTAGTTTGACACATCATTCAGAACATCCAAGTCTTCTTTGTAGCTAGGTTGGTTCATTGCCTAAGATTAACCAGTGTCTTTAGGTAGAATTGTTGCTTTTACTTTCTGGATAGGATATACCATTCTCAATCTTTCAATCAATCAATCAATCTCTCTCTCTTTCTCTCTCTCTCTCTCTCTCTCTCTCCCTGATGTTGGTTGGATTGCAAATGTGATATCCTGCAGTTGGGTATCATAATTGGAGCATAACCTGATTGTTGTATGTTTCTTTTTTTAAAAAAGATTTATTTATTTGTTTGAAAATCAGAGTTACACACACAGAGAGAGAGGGAGAGACAGGGAGCAAAAGAGATCTTCCATCAGCTGGTTCACTTCTCAATTGGCTATAACAGCTGTGGCTAGGCTAAGCCAAATCCAGGAGCCCAGAACTCCAAGCTGAGTCTCCAATGTGTGTGGCAAGGACTCAGGTACTTAAGCAATTTCCAGCTGCTTTCCAAGGTGCCTTAGTAGGGAGCTGGATTTGAAGCAGAGAAGGTGGAACTTGAACTGGCACTCCAATGTGGGATGCTGGTATCACAAGCAGCATCCTGAGCCCCTGCACCACAAAACCAGCCCCGGGTCTAAGTTTCTTAGAAATCAGAGGACACCTGGGAAAATGGAGTTGCTGACTTATAATTTATGGGAGTGAAAGTAAAAGGGAACATGAAGCAAGGAAAAAGGAAAGCAAATACAAGATGGTTTCTTTTTTATTCATACTGAGCTTCTTAAGTTGACTGGTTCTACTGTCGTGGGAAAATCAGGAACAGGCAAAACAGAAGCAATGGGGCTGATGGCTTCTTACTATGCACCGTTTCTCCTTAGCCATACTCAGCTTCTCCCGGCAGCCTCTGGGATGGCTGTAGCCTCAATGTGTCATGTGGGGTCAGATATGAGAGGTGGAGTTGCACCTTGCCTGCTTTCTTGTCTGATGGATATTGAACCAGAAAGTGGCATTTGTCCCCAGAGGAGGCTATGACCATCAATGGTAGGAGATGACAAGACGTCAGTGGTGTTGACGAGGGCTCTGCAACTGTGAGCACTCTGTGACTTGTTGCTGGGACTGCTCTGGCCAGGAACCAGGGCACAGACCTATACTGTTATCTCCTAGGGTGACCCTGGAGAAATCACATGCATCTCCAATTCTTTGTTTCAAGAGAACAGTTTTGAGGGTAAGAAAAATGAATGGAAATAGTGTTCAATTTCATTCTTGTAAACCATGATTCAAAAGGTTCTAGCCTCTTCTAAATCTAATTCCTCAGGGTTATGTACTTATCTTGTAGTACACCACGAATAAATACTTTGGGACATGTCCCGGGAATAGACATGCTAGATTCTAGATTCTAAATATGGAATACTCTTTCTGCAAGGCAGTGAATTTGATGAATATCACATGGAACAAAGTCTTAAAAATGCTCCAGCACAGTTAGAGAGGCCACAGTATCCTGCTAATGAAATCCACTTCAACAGTGTCATCAAAGTGGGCAAACGGCTTTCATGGTGTTCTGTTTTGTAAATAGTCAAAATGTGTAACTTGAAATGCCCTGTGTTCTCCATCTTTATTCTTTCTAACCTAGTCTGAAGACTATCAAGAAAAGCTAATCCAATTGATTCTAAAATGGTTGAAAGTAGATGAGGGAATGAGGCAGTCCCATTTCTCTCTATAAAAGTGCCTGGTGCCAAATGAGAGATAAAGAGAATAAGAAGAATGGCTGGGGTCACCCGGGGCTTGGTAGAGAAGAAAGAGGAGCAGAGCTTGAATGGGGGCCTTGAAGAAAGGACACATGTCAGATAAGGTGGCAAGTTGATAACAGTGTGACAGGGCTATTTAAAATCGTTTCAGAAGGAGGAAGGAAAAATCAATTAATCTGGCTCACGTGGTTCAGATGCTAAAGGCTGATTTCCTGTCAGTGTTGCTGCAGACTCCCCTGAGAGATCTTTTGGCTCTTGGCAAAGTGCTGTTGTTGATGTTAGTGGCTGTAACATTCAAAGGCTTACAAAAAAAAGGGACCAGTAAAAATGTGAAAGGTTAACCAAGAGATTTGCAGGTCAACACATAGCAAATTTATGTTACTGGAATGGAACGAGGTAGACACTGAATTGTAATTGCTGTAGGTAGGATTCAGTTTGGCTACTCTTGACAAGAAATTCAAAATTCAAGTTGCTTAGGCACAGTAGACATCATTGCTTTCTTACATAAAACTCCAAAGGTGGGGCTCAGGGCTGATAGGGATATTGTGGTCCATGATGTTGGAGAACTGGGCTCCTTCTTGTCTTGCTGCTTTGCCATCTGTGATCTTGATGCCCAACTCCTGCATGGTTCTCTTGGCTGTTCTAGCTCTTTCCATGAAAAAGCCACTGCAGACAGGAGGAAATAGAGCTGAAGGCTAGATCCCTGACCTCTACTGGCATTTCCAAGAAGATATGCACTACATAGCACAAATACCACTTTCTAGAAAAAGTTACCTGAATGCAGTTAGCTGAATGTCTAGTCAGAAAGTGTAATCTTTATGTGATGTTGCCATGTACAATATCACTGAGGAAGAAGGCAACTCCAGTTTGTGAAGGCATCTTGCAGCCTCTGTCACAATCATCCAAGCCACTGGGATTTGCTTTTCCAAGGAATTGCATGATTTGGAGCAATCTATTGCATTGTGAGTTACAAAATTAGACAAATATTAGGTTATTTGTATTCTTTTTGTTCTTTAAACATACTTTACTGGGAAGTGCAGAATTATGATTACAGTTTCACACAGATTAATCACATTCAATTTCTTCTGTGAGTCTAAATATCATGGATTTCCAGTGCTTTTCAGCACTTGTGCCTCATGGTGATGATGGTGTTCAAGGTGTTTCTGGATGAGCAACATGAAGTGAAATTCGTTTGACAATGAAAGTGTCGCGTCCATCTCTAAATGACTGTCTTGTATATTTTTTCAGCAGCTGTTAGCTCACTCAGAGAACACCCATATTTGTGTCAGGCCAGAGGTATGAGGTAAGACATACTCCCTGCTTTTAAAATTTCAATTAATTCAACAAGTGTGAGATGCCTACAGTGTACTGGGTACTGTATTCAGAGAGTAAGAGTAGAACAAGATCCCTGTCCTCAAGATCTCCAAAGATGAGGGAGAGAGCCACATAACATATCGTAGAATTCCATAGAATACACATGGAAATCTTGGGTACAAAAGGATATATATATGTATTGGAGCTGAGGATCAAATACATAAACAAGTAAGAGCTAATCATAATCTGTTAGATGCTCTAATAAAGTTACAAACTGAAGAAGGGAGTATCCAGTGTTTTAAAAGCATGAGGTTTCCTTTTAGTAAAAAATTATTTTTTACTTCTTCAGCTAGTTTTTTAAGATTTATTTATTTTATTTGAAAGGCTGAGTTACACAGAGGCAGGGGCAGAGAGAGAGAGGTCTTCCATCTGCTGGTTCACTCCCCAGTGGCCACAACAATTGGAGCAGAGCTGATCCAAACGCAGGAGCCATAACCTTCTTCCAGGTCTCCCATGTGGGTGCAGGGGCCCAAACACTTGTGCCATATTCTACCGCTTTCCCAAGTCATAGCAGAGAGCTGGATTGGAAGTGGAGCAGTTGGGACACGAACCCGCACCCATATAGGGTGCCGGCATTGCAGGAGGTAGCTTTACCTGCTATGCCACTGCGCTGACCCCATTCAGCTAGCTTTACAATTTCAAATTGTGGCCTTTTTTCCTCCTCCTTTGCCAAATATATGTTTGTACTTCCACAGGTATCAGCATCTCAGTACAACTTTTTTTAAAGATTTATTTATTTATTTGAAAGAGAGAGCAAGGGAGAGACAGCAAGAGAGATCATCCATCCGCTGGTTTACTCCCCAAATGGCCACAATGGCTGGAGCTGGGTCCCTCCAAACCTAGGATCCAAGAACTTCTTCCAGGTTTTCCACATGAGTGTAGGGCCCAGACACTTGGAACACCCTCGGCTGATTCCCCAGGCGATTAGCAGGGAGCTGGATCTGAGGAGGAGTAGCAGAACGCGAACTGGTGCCCCATATGGGATGCCGGTGCCACAGGCAGCAGCTTTACAGGCTACGCCACAGTGCCAGCCCCCTTGGTACAGTTTAAGAAACTTTTACCGCAGTGGGGGAGAGTGATCTTGATTTGTTCTTCCTGCCAATTCTGGGTTGGACACGTGGCACAGATGTTGGCCAGTGAAGCTCAACCCCTGACAACCGAGACTGATATGGAAATGGGTACATCACAGAAACCAACTTGTTGAGAATTAAGCAAATGTAAGGAAATGCAAGCTGGAGATGGAGAATCTTTTTTTTTTTTCCCTGAACTAAGAGACTCAGAGGAGATAAACTGAATTTTCTTGGGGAATTACCTTCTGTAGAGAAGCTGCCTGACAGAGATAGGAATCAGGATTCAGGGCAAAGCGGCATCAGTGTCTGAAAGGAAGCCTGATTGAGACCCTGGATCTGGCTGTCCTCAAAGCTGGTTCTAGAATTTCACAGGAAACAATTTTGGGAGGCTGAAAGTGGTATAAATTGGGATTTTGCGTATGAGAGTTTTGACAAATTCACAGAGCTGATGGGAACATGGTCAACCAAGTGACTCACGCCCGATGTCCTTTTTAAGCGTCTGTAACCCTTCCCACGTCCATTCTCACACAAGGATTTCTCCAGCAGTGTTATTTATAGTCTTTGCTACAGAACTAATGATTCTGTGAGGAGCAGCTTGTTGAAGAGCAATGCTAATTATATCAATCTCTTTCGGCTACATTTTAAAATTTCTGAGAAAGCTTGCAGCAAGGAATCTGGTAATGCTGTCACAGCAAGTGTCCTCAATTTTATTTACTCATGAGTATCATTTTTGCTTGTAATCTTCTGCTTTGAGGAATCTAATTTTTAAAATTCTGCTGTCCAATTTTACTTGGAGGGAGTTTTCAGATCATAGTCAGTAATAATATTTAAACATTTTGTGGCCTTGATGTTTGCTTCCTAGATTAAGAAAAATGGAAAAACCTCTCATAATCACCTAGACAACCTCTTTCTTCATAAAGCCTAAGCCTTGTTAATGTATTTTGCTGAACTTTGGGAATGAATGTCATAACTGTTGAGATTTGTGACATATTAAAGATGACTATTATTCTGGGTAATGAACACAGAGGTACATAAAGTCAGCTGGAAAGGTGAAGTTCATCACAAAATTGTCTGAGAGATTCTAGTCAGACTCTTGGCTTAACTATAATAGCAGAATGCCAAGCTCCATTTTGAAAAATAGCATAATTTATTTTATTATCATTGGACCATTTCCTATATTTTAAAGCCATTTAATTTTATTTTCAATTTTTTTTCAAGATAAGCCTGATACAGAGCAGGTAGAGAGTTACTTTGAAATTGGATCAGTTAGTCTTATTTAAGATCCTTTTCAGTTGCTTTCTAAATATATATTGTGCTGAGAAAAGGGGAAAAAGCATAGTGATTATAATCAACTGTATCAGGAACTCTATCAAATTATCTCTTATTTTTTCATGAATGATATAACGGGTTTCAAATACGGTAAAATGTGATTTGTAAGCAAAACATTGATGATAATGACTGTAAGTAGTATAGGATTTCAAAGTTCCCTCGCTAACAGACTCCTGGTCAAGGTCCTTTTGAGTCTGAGGTACATTAAGTGATTAACTGTTAAATTCCTTTGGAAGCTCTAGGAGCTCCAGTGTCAGTTTTCATATCTGAGTGCAGACCGCACCTTTCATTTTTTCTTCTCAACATTGAGTTCTGCCCTGAGCACACTAAATGAGATTGACCTGTCAGCCACCCAGTGCTCATCGTGAGGCCTCTGACTCAGTTCATTTATTCTGATAGCATCTGCTATTTAGTAAGCCAAAAAGCTTGGATGCTTATTTTTATTATTATGATTGTCTATCACACAGCACCAAAATGTAAAATGTGGAATTCAAAGCTTTTTGAGCTGCAACATAAACACCACAATTAAAGTATTCCACAACTGACCTCATGTAAACTGTTTGATGCACAAAATTATATTTTTAATTGTATAAAATTACCTTCAGTCTATGTATATTATGTGTAGTCAGAACAAAATTGAATTTCACGATTAGACATGGGTCCGATGCCTTAATGTTTCATGTTATATATGTATATATATATGCAAATGTTCAAAAATTTTTAAAAAACCCAAAACCTTTCTGACCCCAAATGTTTTAGATAATTTTTAAAAAACCCAAAACCTTTCTGACCCCAAATGTTTTAGATAATGGATAGCTAAACATATGTCATTTTCCATGATTGCTGCACAAATTAGAAATCTGTCTCAGGAAAATTTTCCCGTGATACCTTGATCTATTATGAAATTGTTATTGAACTGTTAGTGAACTTCTGCTGTTCAACATAAGAAAATCGGCACTAGATAGGCTTGGAAATTTGTTTGTTGGATATTTGTTTTGCTGTGCCCCTATGCTTAGAACGACAGTGTGTTATTCATACTACATATTAAGAAATACTTGATGTAGCCGGCGCCGTGGCTCAATAGGCTAATCCTCCACCTTGCGGCGCCGGCAAACCGGGTTCTAGTCCCGGTTGGGGCGCCGGATTCTGTCCCGGTTGCCCCTCTTCCAGGCCAGCTCTCTGCTATGGCCAGGGAGTGCAGTGGAGGATGGCCCAGGTGCTTGGGCCCTGCACCCCATGGGAGACCAGGAAAAGCACCTGGCTCCTGGCTCCTGCCAGGATCAGCGCGGTGCGCCGGCTGCAGCGGCGGCCATTGGAGGGTGAACCAGCGGCAAAGGAAGACCTTTCTCTCTCTGTCTCTCTCACTGTCCACTCTGCCTGTCAAAAAAAAAAAAAAAAAAAAAAAAAGAAATACTTGATGTGTGAAGGGACAATGATCTGAAAGTACTATCTACAGCCCTACTCAAAACTGTCCCCAGATTCCTGGACTCAAACATAAACATTGCCCTATGCTTTAATCAAACTGTGTCTACTGATTTGGGAAGCCAATGAAGCTTCACCTGGAGTTTCTTCTTCAATGATATATAAAATTGAACCATGAATCATCTTTCTTTTCTCCGTCTTCTTTCCCTTCTTTCTTTGTTGCACATTCTCAAACTAAACAATTTCGGGGGAGAGCACTGTCTGTAACATTAAAACACACTTGCATTGGGTAACATTCTATTGGAACATCTTTTTAAATTTTCATTTATTTATTCATCTGAAAGATAGAGTTCTAATGTGGTCGTTCACTCACAAATGCCTGCAACTCTGGGGCATTTGTGTCAGGCCAAAGCCAGGAGTCTAGAACCAAATCTCGATCTCTGATGTGGGTAACAGGGACCAGAATACAGCATACCCTGCTGCTCTCAGGGAGCATAAGACCAAGCAACTGGAATTGGGAGCAGGGCCCACCTAAGTGGAACCCATGCACTCTGATATGGAATGTGAGTGTCCCAAGTGGTAGCTTAATGTTGTAGCAAGTGCCTGCCCCTCTGCTTAACATGTTAATGAGAGCACTACCTATCACTTGTGCTCTAACACTGCTCCTGGATTATTGGAATAACACATATTGGCTCTCAGCTTCCACTATCCACCTATGGTCTCTTAGAATAAATCCATAATAATCCTTCCAAAATTACAACAGATTATGGGTCTCCTGTGCTGCAAACCTTTAAAGGCATTTTAGAAGCCTGAGTTTAAGCCAGTTCCTAAGACCTGGTGACTTGCACCCCTGACATCATTTCCTTCCACACTTCCTCCTGCTCAGTGTGGCCTTTTCACCATCCTTCCGACTCACCTTTGGATATGTGCACTCTCTTCTCTCTCTACTGCTTATCCAGATCCCTTCACAGTTGACTCCTTGCTTCTTCCAAGACGTTACTCACATGCTGCTTTCTAATGAGACCTCTCTACGATACTTTTTAAAACCCCCATTTGCCACTCTGAAAGCTCAATACTCTACTGTACTCTGAAAATTGTGCGCTTCTAACATTATATGTCTTTTATTGTGTGAAAAGATCTTTTTGTTTTAAAGGCAGAGTCACACACACACACACACATGCACACACACAGGAGGAGGTACTAACTTCTACCTGCTAACTCACTCATCAAATGTCCAGAACAGCCAGGGCTAGACCAAACCACAGCCAGGGCCCAGGAACTTCATCTGGGCCTCCCACATGAGTAGCAAGGGTCCAAGTACTTGGGGCATCATCAGCTGCCTTTTCAGGCACATTAGCAAGGGACAGAGCAGCAAGGGCTCAAACTGGCACTCTGGTGTGGGACGCCTGCATGGCAAGTGGTGGCTGAACCCCCTGACCCACAAAGTCAGCAATCATTGACTTAGTTATTAAATTCACCTTTTATTGCTTGTTTTCCTCTGCCAGGATAAGGATTCCCACTAGGGCAGAGATCTTTGTTAGTTAAGGTATTACTATACTTCAGCTACCTAGAATGGCACCTGGCACGTACTAGATGCTCAAACCACAGTTTTAGAATAAGAGATCTATAACATTTCATCTGTGAAGGGCAAGAAAGTATAAACTAGGCAAAGAACCCTTGGATGTCTCAGAAAGATGGGTGAAGACAGAAAAAAAAAAAAAAAAAACCTGCAGAGGATGAGGGAGCAGTTCTGCACCTGGCCCTTCAGCAAACTCTGAAGCTGGGCTGGAGATAAATGTAGATCGTGCGCTTGTGAAATGAGCATCTGATTATTTACCAAATTCTTTTACCACCTCCTCTAGCATCTAGAAAGAAAACAGACCGTCGTATCATGCTAGCTGCCCTGCAAAGTCAGGTTTAGGATCCAGCCAGTGACATACGCTTGTTCCCTCATGGAAATTCTTACAACACTATCTTGAAAACACTCGAATGTCCTTCAGTTACTGCTTTACGCTGATGACCTTTCTCTCAAAATGCACCCATAAGACAACTGCGGAGAGATTATTGGAAGCTTTGCTGCATCAGCACAACACTATTGACTGCTGATAAGCCTGACTATTCTGTGGGTCATGGACAGGCTTGCACCTGGGACTTAGAGGGAAATGCCAAAGACCTTAATTGACATAATCCAGCCCAACACTCACACAAAAACCTGTATAGTAGGCAGTATTTTGTTCAAGGATATACTGATTAACAGATAAGAAAGTTAAATTAAAGAGCGTGTGTTTTCCAAAGGAACTTTTTGGGAGCTATTAGTGGCAACTGTATTTGGAATTCTCTAAAAGACCTTATCAAAACTATTGGAGGGATTTATTTAGAAAATTATTAAAGGCTAACACTGATAAGAAAAAACTCTTAGAAATACTGTGGGTATTTCTGAAATGGGAAGGTTTGCAGTAGGAGGAAGATGTCATTTCATACACATTTTTACTGTTTGAATCTTTGTGAGGTTATTGGGTTACCTAAAAATGCTGTTAACATATTTATGCTGAACTCAGTACTTGTACCTGCATCTTGAATATCATGCAAAAATTAATTACTAAAATATTTTTTAAAACCCAAAATATTACAAGATTAGAATCTTTTATATTATGAAGTCTTATGTCATAGACCCTAAGGGGAGAATCATGATATATCCTGTACTATTTATATAGAGACACTTTTTATCTTTTTAAAAAAAAAAAAGATTTATTTTATTTATTTAAAAGACAGAGTTATGGAGAGAGGTAGGAAAGGGGAGAGAGAAAGAGAGAGAGAGAAAAGAAGTCTTCCATCTGCTGTTCACTCCCCAAATGGTTGCAACAGCTGGGGCTGAGCCAGACCAAACCCAGGAACCAGGAGCTTCTTCCAGGTCTCCTGCATGGGTGCAGGAACCTAAGGGCTTGGGCCATCCTCCCCTTCTTTCCCAGGCACATTAGCCAAGAGCTGGAACAGAAGTGGAGCAGCTGAGACTCGAACCGAAAATCCATACGGGATGCCAGTGTTGCAGGCGGGGACATTAACCCACTGTGCCACAGCCTTGGCCCCATCACTTCTTATCTTGAATATGGGCTTTGTTCCAAACAATTTACACTTCAGTAGTTTGGGACATGAAGTGCATTTTTTCTCTGTAGAATTAATTTTGTGCAGATGGTCTAAATCTTTTACAATTCTTCATGTGACTCAAGAAAAACATTCACATATCTATGAAGAACAATCATAATCTAACAATCTAACAATCATAATCTAAAGGTCTGAGCACATATTAGTAACATTCGAAGGAAGTGAACATTTCAGAGTTCCAGTAAGCGACACTAGGGCTACACCTGTCTCTACATTCCCATTAGCAGGATGGTGGTGGGTCAGGTCTTTCCTTTGGCTCTCACACGTGAGAGTAAAAAGACTTCCCGGAGCTGATTCCTTGAGGTGATGCTTCCCAGCCAGAGCAAAGAGTTAGGGGGTGGAGGATATCGGATGATGCGATGTGACAGAATGAGAGGCAGGGCCCTGTCATGGGAGCTGAGAGGAATGAGAACCAGAGAGGTAGGACCTGGAGTGCTCAGTACAGAACTACAGCTGGGGACAGTTCACTTTTCTTGACCCTTCGTTTCCTTGATCTCAGTACTTGTCAGTGAGTCTTGTGTGTGACTGGGATGTGTCAAAAAGCGGGGCGGGTAGGGAGGGCGACGCAGCCACCCTAGCAGCCCTCATAGAAGCAGGACGGGTGCTTCTCGCTCTTCCTTCCCTGTTTCTCTCACTAGGATGAAGAGATCAGTGCCAGAATGTTAGGGAGAAACAAAGATGCTAGGAATAAGGGGAGTGAGAGTTGGAAGCACTGTGAGGAAGTAGCTGAACACATTTTACTTTCCTCTTTTCTCATTTATTTCTGCCAGTTTTGGCTGCCAGTGGAATTTATTTAGAGATTAACCCAAGGGTAGAAAATGAGAGGAGAGAAGAAAGTGAGAAGCAGAGGCTAGAGATGTGGCTGATGAGGAGCGTAAAGGGGGGACCTGGACCCTACCGCTTGAACAACTGGAAGGAGACTGTCTTGTCCTCCATCCATTAGCCATGTCCTCCTATTTAAGACCCACACAACAGCACCGTCATAGATTCTTCTCATATTCGAAAGGAGAAGAATTAGAGGAACAATAAAGAAGAATATTAAAATACTTGTAATCATTAGAATTGATATTTATTGAACACTACTTATCAGGCATTTTTCTAAACCTTTAATAAATGCTTTAAACTTCTTCATGGCTATGTGGTATAGGTATCCATTATCTTCATGTAATGCTTGAGGTCACTAAGACACAGAGAGGTTGTGTGAATTTCTCAAGGTTCTACCAGTGTCTTAGCAGTTTCAGTTGCTCATTTGCATTTGCTATATACAAGAAGGTCAGAGGAAAATCAAGGATGCTTGCATTATAATGGAAATAACTTTGTCAGAGATCTAAGATAAGATATGGACTATGCAGTCCAATTGTAAAAATGCTATTTTATGTTTAAGAGTGATTGTACCAGAACAGAAGTACATAATTATAAGTTGTGATAGTTTAAATTTTCATAATTTTTTAAAAGGCAGGATAACCATGGAAAAACTGAGTTGCCCAGGAAACTGTAAGGAGAGTGAGCAAATGATCCTGGGGGAATAGACGTTTCGGCAAATCTTTCAACAGGTGTCTGTACTTAAGAATAGAATAATAGTCTTGGAGATCATGGAAGTCCTGTTGCTTGAATGATGGAAAACTGTTGGGAATGATCAAGGTGAGATAATGTGTTTTCTCTATTACATGTTTTTTATAACTTGGTAAAAATAAAATCCCTATTTTGTAAGAGTTGCAGTGTATTGATCCATATTTTACTTTTTATATTTTGGTTCCTGTTACATTGTCAAATGCTGTTTTAATATTTTACAATATATTCCATCAGGTTAAAAAAGTCACTTTTAAAAAGTTAGCTTTAAAAATTAGATGAATAATTTTAATATATAGATTACCTCTGCAGTATACAGTTTTAGATTTTTATTCAAATCTAGTATAATATAAAATGATAAAAAGGTTTAGTGAACTTACATTAAGCACACATGAATGTAATTATTATATTCCAAAAAGGGCAAATATTACTTCCTCTTGACTGTTGAAACAAACAAATAATAGAGCAAAATATTTACTAAGCAACCACGTGCCAGCCATTAGATTCTTTCTTAAAATAGGATATCATTCTGAAGCATGTGTCTTCATTGGGAAAATGTTAATGCTAACAATGATGATTTTGATGACATAATTTATTGAGCATAAACTTTCCAGGCAAAACTGTCTGATATATTGCCATTGATTCCCATCTCCTTTCTGTTTCAAATATTAGAACTGTGGAAAGAAACATCTATAAATTTACCTGGTAAATTACCTAAATCATTGTAACTTGATATCCTAAGATAGTATTAGTTACTATTCAAGAAACAATATCAAAAAAGGTAACATTGATATTTATTGCATACTTTTATTCCATGTGAATTGTACTTAAAACACTCACAAGAAGATATAAAAATTGCTTTGACTCTGTACATTTATAACCACACAGGAATTTAAACATGGAGTTCACAAAAAATATAAACTACCTATTGAGCAAAAAGGATTCCTACTAAACATACAGTAGTATTTGGTTCAACATCTCTATCATACCTAAAAGTTTATCGTACCTTCATTATAGAGGCAAAATGAAGATGAATACACAGAGCCATATCACTTCTTGGCCTTTTGGCTCAACTCAAGTGTGGAATACACAAAAACAAACAGGATAATTAAGAAAAATGAAATTACATTTGTTTCAATGATGTTTAATTCAGTGCTGGTTAGCTGTGACATAAAGGGATCTTAACTAGCTTTCTGACTCAGAAGACTGTCTGGGTGAGAATGGTTCCAGCCATAATTACCCAAATGCATAGAAAAGAGCCTGGGCACATGAAATCTCAGATGTACCAGAAACATAAGGCTGAAGACTAAGATAATCAGTAAAAGATAAGCTGTTGCTAAAGGCTGTCCAAAAACAGTAATTTCAGAAGTGCTGGCAAAGTTGCCAGACGCTCTGTCTTCCAAGTGCCCTGACTGCTCACTGTACATGAAGTTTCTACCAGGTCATGAAGCCTTCCCTTCATCCAATGCACAGTTACTAATCATTTACTAAGTGATCAGTAAGTTGTTCTTTTCTTCTCACTGATTGAAATAAATTCTGTTGCTTTTCAGGAAATGGAATCTGAGAGATTCATGTACAAGAAATTTATTAGGAAGTATTCTAGAAATCAATACCTAAGAAAGGGAAAGAAAAGAAGCAGAATTGGATAGATGGGAAATCTGGGTGTAATGCAACCTCCACAAAGGCCTGTGTGGAGCTCCCCAACACAGCTGGCCTTTGAGGGGCAAAGGGGCTGTACCTTCACACTCTTGTGCTGGTGAGTAATTGGAAATGGGTTTCCCTGGGAAGGCGGTGGGATCTTGAACAAGTTGCTTCTAAAGAGGGCTGGAAGTTGAAGCAGGGGGAATTTTAAACTCTTGTCATTGAAGTGGCATCCATGCTGATTCAGACAAACTCAGCTAGAGATTGCACCAGAATTCCCAAAGTCTTGGGACAGTTCACCTGCAAACTCACCTTAAGGTTGAAATATAAAGCAATGTTGCCAGATACAATTAACAGGTTCATTTGGAGAAGGAAACAATAGCATAATGGCTTTGCACATAGAAGGAGAGAACATTGTTCATGTGAGAGAAAGAGGGGTGAAGAAGCAAAGAAAGGAAAGGGAAAATGTTATAAAAGCCCTCTTGTTATTTGCCATGAAAATGGTCTTGTTTATGTTTACGAAAATACTTTCTCTGGTCTAGGTAAATTCTAGGTGATTCTGTACTCCTTAAAGATTCGCTTGATGGTATTAGGAATTCCCTTGATGGAGTAGGTTTGAACCATCTCCACTTTCTTTGGTAAGATACAGGACATTCTCTGACTTACCTAGGCTTCTGACTTGTGGCTTGTATGCACAGACTGGTGAAAACCTTAAGGCAAAGTGGATTTCTCCTAGAGTTTTGGCTTTCCCAAGGGTAAAAAGATATTTGAGAAAGTACCCTTTGTAGAGATTTTTAAAATAAGGAACACTTCTTCAAACTAGAGTTGGAAGTGAGAACTATATAACTCAAAGATAAGTGTTATGTTATCACACTTCTCATATTTGTAATTGGCGAAGGCTTCTGGAGACTGGCAGTATTTAACAACTCTATTTTTATTAATTCTTATGGTTCCAGAACAAGTCTTCATTGCAAGCTCTCCCCAAGTGATATTGAAAATTCATGTTGAGTGCATATTTAAAGATTATAAAAATCAGTGAGTATTTTAATTTGGAACATCAAGAAATCTTTATTTAATCTTGATGAAGACACAGTGCTTATATATGTAAACCATCACATTAATTCCCTTAATTGAACAAAGTATTCACAAGGAGATTTTTTTGGGCTGAAAAAGGAATTGCAAATTTGTAAAACCAGTGTTCAAGCCTGTGGAGTGAAACCTCAAAATAATAATACAGCGACAACTTTCTCAGCTTTTGGTAAGTTCAATTGGAGTCAGAAGCAGAATGTTTATACCTTAAGAATTTACAAAGAAGCTGTAAGTGCAAATTCATGTTCACATGACAGTCTACTTAGCAAATTCTGACTAAACCTGGTGATAAACCCAATATGAACTAAAAAAGAAAAAAATGTGGAAAGAACACAAAATGTCTTTCATTTCACACTTAGCAAATTTAACTGTCCTCTCTAGCACCAGATTTTCTCTCTGAGACAACCAAAGAAGATATCCTGCCCTACATTTTAGCACACCCAGGATTAAGAAAAAAATGACAAATAATTTGAAAAGGCTAAAAGGATTCAATTTGTTTGTGATATTTAGCTGGTTTTGGAAAAGGAAAGGACTTTTTCAAAATGCATGAAAAATCTTCAAGTGTTAATGAAAAATGGACTTAAAAATAAGCTTATTTTGATGTAAAATAATTTTGAAGTCCCTGCAAAGATTTTTAAGAATATGAATTATCCATAACTTTTGGAAGACTCCATATGCATGGATTTCAATGCTTTAAAATGTATTTTTGAAAATAATTGTTATTTATTTGAGAGAGAGAGGGAAGAGGAGAGAGATAACCCCTTTTTTCTAGTTCATACCCCAGACGCATGCATCAGTCTGGGCTAGGCTGGGTCAAATCTGGGAATCAGGAACCCAATCAGAAACAGGAGCTGAGGATTGAACACAGGCACACCAATATGTGATAAGAACCTTTTAACAAGTATTTTAGCTATTTAGGCCCATTCCTAAACTTATCTTTTAATTCATTTTTCAATTAATTTTCTGAAGTATCTTTGTATTCTCTTAATTCTACTTAATTTTTTTTCTGACAGCAGTAAAACAATGAATGGGCTTATTCCAAGTGGATAAACAATGTGGCCTCAAGGATAGGCATAGTGGTTAAGATACCATTTTGTAAAACTGCATCCCATATTAAACTTCCTGCCATTCCCGAGTCCAGATTTCTGCTGTTGCAACACTGGGAAGCAGGCTTAATGGTGATTCAAGTCATTGGGTCTCTGCTATCTACATGGGAAACCTGGGTTGACTTCTTATATTTTGGCTGGTAGTCTAGTCTATGCCTGGCTGTTGTGGACAATGGGAATTGAACCAGTGGGTGGAAGACCTCTCTCTCTCTCTCTCTCTTGCTCTGTGCGTGTGTGTGTGTGTGTGTGTGTGTATTTCTGTCTCTTTGCATCTCAAATAAATTTTTAAAAATGTCTTCAGATTATTGTTTGCACATAATATGCAGGGTTCACAATGAATTTTATAATGATGACCACGCTCTTCATTGTTTGGCATAATGTTAACTCTCATGATTTATTATTAATGGTAACACAGACAGTTTAAGTCTGTCATATATGTAGAATAGAATGATTAATTTTATTAAATCTGAAAAATTCTTAAAACTGTGGCTGTAATCCCATTTTACAAGTATTTTCATTTGATTCAGAAAATAACTTATGAATCTCAGCTTGTTCCAGTGAGAACATGCAGGCTGGATCACCCTCTCATGCAAGTCACTGTTAAATGCAGATCCTTGTGTAATCAAAGCAGACCATGAATGGTTCCTTCCAGAGTGTTCTTTATTTTAAGATTTATTTATTTATTTATTTGACAGGTAGAGTTACAGACAGTGAGAGAGAGAGACAGAGAGAAAGGTCTTCCTCCGTTGATTCACCCCGCAAGTGGCTGCCACGGTTGGAGCTACGCCAATCTGAAGGCAGGAGCCAGGTGCTTCCTCCTGGTCTCCCATGGGGTGCAGGGCCCAAGCACTTGGGCCATCCTCCACTGCCTTCCCGGGCCACAGCAGAGAGCTAGACTGCAAGAGGAGCAATCGGGACTAGAACCCGACGCCCATATGGGATGCCAGCGAGGCAGGCGGAGGATTAACCAAGTGAGCCACGGTGCCAGCCCCCAGAGTGTTCTTTTAGCCACCAGAAGTTGCTGCTATTTTATACACAAACAGAAAAATCCCTTGTTTAGCTGTCCTAGGGCCTACTCACAAACCTAATCAAAGTGGGTCCCAGAGTCCCTCCCATCAGGGAAATGCTGGACCTGATGGTCAGGTGAGCTTACCCAGGCTCACATCTCTAGTTTCTTGGTTCTTGACCAGTTGTAGACCTTCACCTCTACATTCATCCTCATATTTCCATGTTTATTCTCCTGAATGTCAACTTCACAATAATTCTGGGTAGAATAAATTGAAATACATAAAATTCTCTATTCTCAGATGTTCGTCCTCAACCTCACTAACTTGCACTCTATGTCATTGCACCAATCCACTCTCCTAGTTAACTCTTGCTCTTTGACATCACCTGCCTAATCTGATTTCATGTTTAGTATTTAATTTCATACTGAATTAAATTGGCTGTAACCTCTTGCCATTTACCTTACTCGTGCAGCTTTTCCAATGCTTTGTTCCTGACTATTTTGGAGACTATGGATTCTGCTCCTTCCTACTTTGAACCTTTCCAATATTCATGCTTCTCTTTGTCCTCCGTCAAGTGCCAACACTCAGTTAATGCCTGGTTGGATTCCCTCAGCCACTGTCATTAAAGCTTCAGACTCCTCTATACCTGTACCCATTCTTTCCACCTGTTGTTTTGTTACAGGTTACGCTTTCAGAAGCTACCATACTTTCTGTCCCAGGCTAGTCCCTGTGTCTCTTTTATAGATCCCATTTCATTCTTCTTTCCCAAGGACATTGATCTATTGATTGCATTCCTTCTCTGTGTGACTTCAAATCTTTTTGCTTGCTCATCCTCTATCAAATTTAAGCACCCTCAAATCCCTTTTGTCTTAAAGTTGATAGTCCTTCTGCCCCATATTCTGTTTCATAAATGCTTGATCCTTAGTTCCCTTCTTCACATGGAACTTTATTAAAAGAGATCACATATTTGTTGATTCTTTCTTCTCATCTCTCATCACTTCTCTCAAACGTGTATCATCACAGTCACCGGTGGCATTCTTTCAGTAGATATAATGTGCTGTTTGGCCCACTGGCAACATTTAATACAGCTCACCTCTTACTCCTTAAAACACTTCTTTTTTAGGGTTTCTTGGATAATATGCTTCTCTGAACTTTGACATAATGTTTTGTCTGCTCCTTCTCAACTTCTTTGCAGGTGCCAACGATGTTACTTGTTTCTTCAATGCTAGGCCCACTTCTCATCCTATGTTTCTTGGCTTCAAAGACAAAAATGAATGTTTGCATCTCCTAAATCTGCATGTGTGATTGAGATTTCTCTCCTAAGCTGTAGTCCTTAGTATCTATCCACTTATTAGACACTTTTACTTACATATCTAGTGGCAATTTCAAATCAACTCATCCAAAATTGAACTTAATATTTACTGGGTAAAATCCTCTTGTCTTGGAGTATATATTTAAGAGAGCAGGATTACCATCTGCCCAGATGTTCATGGCAGAATCACACAAACCTCTTAGCCCTCCTTAACCCTCTTAGAACAGATCAGTGACCAATATATATTGATTTTTTAATTCCTAAATATATCTCAATCCTGTTCATTAGCAGTGGTTCAATGTAAACTTTTTCTTTCAAGAATACTTAACTGTAGTTCTTTCTGCCTTCAGTCACATTTTCATGCTATAATAAGAATAATCTTTCCAAATTCTGAATCTCTGATTGTGGCACTATGTTGCTTAAAATTGGAATGGGAGTCGGCATTGTGGTGCAGCATGTTAAGCCGCTGCCTGCAACACCAGCATCCTTTATGGGCACTGGTTCAAGTCCCAGTTGCTCCACTTCTGATCCAGCACCCTGCTAAAGTGCCTGGGAAAGCTGTGGAAGATGACCCAAGAGCTTGGACCCCTGCACCCAAGTGGAGAACTGCATAAAGTTCCTGGCTCCTGGCTTTAGCTTGGCCCAGCTCTGGCTGTTGCAGCCATTTGGGGAGTGAACCAGCAGATGGAAGACCCTTTCTTTTCGTTACTTTCTTTCCTTTCCTTTCCTTTCCTTTCCTTTCCTTTCCTTTCCTTTCCTTTCCTTTCCTTTCCTTTCCTTTCCTTTCCTTTCCTTTCCTTTCCTTTCCTTTTCCTTTTCCTTTCCTTTCCTTTTCCTTTCTTTCTTTTCTTTTCTTTTCTCTCTCTCTCTTCATTTCATTTCTTTTCTTTCTCTCTCTTTTTTATTCTTTCTTTCTTTCTCTCTCTCTGTAACTTTGCCTTTCTAATAAATAAAATAAATCTTAAAAAAAAAAAAGAAAAAAGAAAACCCTGGCCAGTGCGGCAGCTCACTTGGTTAATCCTCTGCCTGCGGCGCTGGCACCCTGGGGTCTAGTCCTGGTTAGGGGGCCAGATTCTGTCCCGGTTGCTCCTCTTCCAGTCCAGCTCTCTGCTGTGGGCTGGGAGGGCAGTGAAGGATGGCACAGGTCCTTGGGCCCCTGTACCCGCATGGGAGACCAGGAGGAAGCACCTGTTCCTGGCTTTGGATTGGCGCAGCATGCCAGCTGTAGCGGCCATTTGGGGGGTGAACCAACGGAAGGAAGACCTTTCTCTCTGTCTCTCTCTCTCTCACTGGATAACTCTGCCTCTCAAAAAAAAAAAAAAAAAAAAAAAAAAAAAAAAAAAAAAAAAAAGGCAAAGCAAAGCAAAAACACCCTGACATGTTTCCTTTTTGCTACTCTGAGTATTCAAACTCCTGTCTATGATTTATAAACCTTGCTCTACTCACGTCTTATCCATCCTCTATACTTCAACCATAGTGAAACATATGCTTTGCTTAAATGTATTTATTGTAAGGTGCAGTTATTTGCCTACTATTCACACTTTTTCTTCCCTTACTCCTTTTCTAACTTCTTCACCTAGCTTTCTCACATTGATGACACAATTTAAATATTACCTTCTTAGCAAAGGCTTTCCTCAACCTCTCTCCATCTCCTCCCCCCATCTATCACCTTCATGAATTTTGCATTTTGTTTATGAGATAATTGAGAGCTATACTTTCATGAATACAGTACATTAAAGAGTCAGCCCTCAATTCATAAGTTCTGCTTCCATAAATTCAATTAACAGTTAATCAAAAGTACTTGGGAAAAAATTGCCTCTGTACTGAATATTTACATGGTTTTCTTGTCATATGAAGGTTAAACAACTAATTACTTATTATTTACTTGATATTACGTACTATAAATAAATAGGGGTGATTTGAAGTATATAGGAAGATATGCCTAGGTTACATGCAAATGCTATATCATTTTATGTAAGGGACTCAAGCACCTTTAGATTTGGCATTTCGGTATCCGTGGGGATTCTGGAACCAATTTCTCCTAGATTTCAGGGGGTGATTACATTTTCATTTCATTTTGTCTTCAGAATCTCTATTTTGTAATTTCTGTGAGATCAGAGATTTTGTTTGACTTGTTCACCACTATTTTCTAAGTCACTGGAATAAGACTTATGCATAAGTACATAATATAAAATAGGAAAATTACTGGATATCCATTGTATTTTAGTTTTTAAGATAGAAATATACAATACTAAGTGTGTACTCCCAGTTCTTCAGGGGTTTTTAATTTAAATGCAGAGAGAAAAGTATACTTTCTTTCTTCCCCAATCAGAATCCAAACAAAACAAAATAAAAACATTCACATTGCTGCCTGCCCTTTAAACTCCACGCTGACTCAAGAATAGAGCACATAAATTAAGACAGGAAAGGATTTGGTCATCTGCAAATCTAGCCCTGATTCCAATGAAGTTTTCTTTTCTATTTTATTTTTTGGTAAGATTTATTTATTTATGTGAAAGAGTTACAGAGAGATAGAGGGAGAGACATAGAGAGAGATCTCCCATCTGCTGGCTTCCTCCCACCGGACCATAACCACCAGGGCTGAGCCAAGCTGAAACCAGGAGCCAGGGAGCTTCCTCCAGAGCTCCCACATGGGTGGAAAGGGGCCAGGCACGTAGGCCATCTTCCACTGTTTCCAGGTCATTTGTCCAGAGCTGAATCAGATGTGGAACATCCAGGACAGAAACTGGAGCCCGAATTGGATGTTAGTGTCATGCGCCTCAGCTTTACCCGTTATGGCACAACGTGGACCCCTGCCAATGAAGCAACTAGGTGTTCCTCAGGTGACTTAGACGAATAACACATCAACTTGGTGAAAGAATACTTAAAACAGGTAAACTTGCTTTAAAAAATAATAGGCCAGCGTAATTTGCCTTGCATTATACTACATTGATTGTCTATTTTTCTTTGAACCATGGAGTTTACTATTTTGTTGACAGTTAGCTATAGATCTTGTATTACGTAATTATATCTCCTTGGAAGAATCCCCATTTTAATATGTTTCACTCACTCACATAGCGATAATATAGAGGATTTAAGAACACATTAAATACCTCATCAAATCTTGTTTCTTGGGAAGTGTGGTCATGTAATATCTATCATACAACTTCAATGGAAGTCTAATTGTTCTCTGTGCTTTAAAAGTTTTTATATTGGCATAACATCTCTACTATTTAAAGGCAGTTCAAGTAATAATTTTATTTTACTTTTTCCCAAAATATTTTCTTATAAATTTTCTTTCTAAAATTTATCATTTATATAACAGTATACATTCTTGAGCTTCATATACTCTGCCTGTAAAATGAAGTTATTAGTATATGTGTGTGCCTCATAAATTATTCTGAGAATTAAATGGGTTAAACGGTACTCTTCATCCCTACTTGACTTCCTTTTATTGCATTAGGAAAAAACTTTACTGTTTCTACAGCCCACTGAGGTGGGTTATGGCAGGTCTAGTCTAGGACATCTAGCCTGGGGTTTCTGATTGTCCCAAGACCCTCCAGGTTACCCTGAGACGGTGTGAAAATTACTACCTTTAGAAATTATTAACTTTAGAAAATTATTAACTTTAGAAATATCTTTATTAATCTTTTGCCTGCCATATAAGGACTTTTCCATAAGGAATATTACTGGAACTTTATGATAGCCTTGTGAATGTGAAGTAGAGTAGGCACTACCACTATTTTGTAGAAGAGGATCCTAAGCGTTGGGGAAATGGATGATACAGCCAGAATGTGCTTTTCATGACCTGCACAATTTGAAGGAAGAAGAAGGCTTCTAGAACATCTTCTCCCCAGCCCTTACTCAAACCAAGCCAAGAGACATATTAGACTTACAATGGAGGGGAAAATTCAAATTTATACATAGAATGTTAAAACATGACTGTTGAGAATTAGTCCTGCCATTTCGAATATCTAGTATTCTTTCTGGAGCTTGTAGGTATTGTGTTAGAAAATGTAGGGATGCAAAATGGTCTAGATTATGTAGGGATGCTTGTCAATTACCTTTATTCTTTTTACAGAGATATATTACAAACTGCAACCTTAAGTATGTTAAGCACACAGACTAAAATTGTTAGTGACAATATGTTCTTATCATTTCAAGAAGCATGCACCTATAATTTGGACATGTTTTTTTCCTATTCTCTTGCTTCTCAGGAGAAAAATAATTCCTAAAATTGACAAAACATTTTTCTTTTTCAAAGAGAAGTTATTATTATTAAAGATTTCGTCGTTTATGTTAAAGGCAGAGTTACAGGGAAGAAAGAAGAGACAAAGAGAGAGAGGAGTGATCTTCCATCTGCTATTTCACTTCCCAAATGCTTGCAATGGCTGGGACTAAGCCAGGCAAAGCCAGGAGCCAGGAGCTTCATCAAGGACTCCCATGTAGGTGGCAAGGGCCCAACCTCTTGGGCCATATTCCACTGCTTTTCTCAGGCCATTAGCAGGGAGCTGGATCTGAAGTGAAGCAGCTGGGACTTGAACCAGTGCCAATATGAGATGCTGGTGTCTCAGTCAATGGCTTAACCCACTACACCATAGCACTGGCCCCAAAGCCTTTTTCTTAATTCAAAGACATGATACTAACTTTGTTGTTATCAGGTTCTCAGCTTTCTGGAAACAGAAGCAAAGGACTTAATGACAGTACATAAACTATAAGGTAATTCACTCTAAAATTAAGAATACACTCTTTCTCATACATATACACACTCTTTAAATGTAAACACAAAGAGATTCAGTAAATTTTGCAAGTACTCATTAATATTAAGTAAATCATGTAAAATTACTGATATTTGCAGCAAAATTATAGCAGACTTACATAAGTTAGTTAAATTATGCCTTTGCTTCTATCCTAGGTTTCAAAATGTTATGATCTTCTTAAAGATAGTTTTGAGTCATTATTTTCCTAAATTTTTATGATGTGACAAAATTTATATCATTTTCTAAAGACATTAAATAGTTCTTTATGTTGACTATATGTATATATTTCATATTTACATTAAAACCAACTGAATTACCACAGTAGTAAATTTTAATTTTGCTTGTTGAAATTAGATATTGTCAAAAAGTCAGTGAAAGACTGACTGGAAACCACAATCCCAAACTAAGTGGATAAATAATACATTAGGGGGCCAGCGCTGTGGCACAGCGGGTTAACGCCCTGGCCTGAAGTGCTGGCATCCCATATGGGTGCCAGTTCGAGACTCTGCTGCTCCACTTCCAATCCAGCTCTCTGCTATGGCCTGGGAAAGCAGTAGAAGATGGCCCAAGTCCTTGGGCCTCTGCTCTTGCATGGGAGACCCAGAAGAAACTCCTGGCTCCTGGCTTCGGATCAGCACAGCTCTGGCCGTTGTGGCCAATTGAGGAGTGAACCACCGGATGGAAGATCTCTCTGTCTCTCCTCTCTGTGTAACTTTGACTTCCAGATAAATAAGTCTTTTTAAAAAATAAGACATTAGGTAGACACATACACTGGATGCAAAATACTTTTATAAAATAATAATTTACCAAATATTCTGTTCATTTAAAAACCTTTACTTTAGAAGAAAACTTTCATAATCCAATACAGAAATATTTCTTCTGGTCTATATAGGAGAGTGAAGAAATGTGAACTTTGGAGCTTGGCATATTTCTGGGTCCTTCTATTGTCTGGATAACTAATCAAGTAACAAGTCATTTAATAATAAAGCTCAAGTCCTGATAGTGAATATTAATATTTACTAAAAAGAACTTCAGAGTGATTATAATAAAATTCGACTCCCCAAAGAGATAATCGCATAGTACTCAGTTGTAGAAAACCTTTAGTGCTATTTATAACAGAAGCAGCTGGCAGTTTCCAGATGTTCTACAACTTCCCTCTAGAAGGAAAAACCAGCCATAACTCAGCGGACCATTATTAGGCAACATGATCTGAGTGTTTTGTTTCCCCTTCAATGACTATTGATTGCAACAATGCAGAAATACATTCTGCATGTTTCAATGGAATTCAGAAAGTGTATTGTGTGCAAAATATGTGCAAAACTCTGTGTTATATTGGAGGAAGCACAGAACTGAAAAAGATATCACCTTGAAATTATTTTTTATTCAAAAATTTGTGAGATTCCAAGCAGGCTGCGTATAATTACAGAGAAAGAAGAAATTGCAACTATTGCCAGTTATTTTGAAGTTTAAATAAAACCACATGTTTTGAATTGATGTGTCTCAGCAGATACAACTGTTAATTTAGTTTAGATTCCTGATATAAAATGAAATATGTGTAAATATCAAATACTCCAGGCATGTTTAGTATTTCACTTACTAATAAGTACAAATTACCTTATTAGTAGTTTTATCCTTTTATTAAACTAAGTATATTATTATTATTGTTTTCTCTTATTATTTTACACATTTAATCATATATCTTGTTACAGTGATAAAATCAATAATATATTAGTTTTAAAGTTAGTCATTAGTTGCTTTAAGTTCTGATGATTCTAAAAGTACTTTAGCTGTAATTGGATAAATTTACTATTAATGTTTTCTAAATACTTTATTTCAAGAACATTTTCCATGTTTTATCTTCGTCTGTTAATCACACACAGTGCCAATGGTATGGATGTTAGATAATAGTTACTTACACATTAGTAGAACTGAGAAGATGAAATAAATTGACAATTCTCAATATGCTTCTATGAGTTTCCAGGGAGATATTTCTTATTAAAATATACCTATGTACATTTTGGTCATAATAAATAACCAAAAGGGTTTTCATGACAATTGCCATCAGGACACCAACTCTCATCCATCTTCTACAACAAAATCTTGTAATTCCTACAAGTGGAGTATGAATTGTACACTGTGACAATTAGCCAAGAATTAATTTTTTTTTAAATACACATACACACACACACAGAGGCATACCTCTCCAACAGCATAAGCTGATATCAAGGATGAAGGAGAACTAAAAATAATCTATGTGAGTTGAAGAAGACAGGATGTCTAAAGACATTATTCTAAGGCTATTCAAACTCACTCGCATGGCAGGTGGCCCAGAATATTGACAAACTGGAAGCCATTTGCATGGGCAAATTAGAGACAAGTAAGCTTGACCTAAGGTAGAGCATTTGGTAGCTGGTTACAAAAGCTCCGGTGAAAACTTTGGGCAGGCTTCTCTGTGATGTAGCAGCTCCATCAATTGCAAGAGTGAGACACACACCTGCAACCTGATCCTCTGCTTTTCTGCGGGTGAATCAAGCTTCCAGACTGTCCTCAACAGCAGTGGAATTTCCCTTCTTTCATCAGCACTAAGCAAGCCAAGGGCCACTTAAGACAACAATTTCCTTTTTCAAGGAGGAAGGTGATGAAAACCTTGTAAAGGATGTTCTCTCTCTCTCTCTCTCTCTTTCCCCCTCTCTCTCTCTCTTTGTGTTTCTCCCAGTAATTCTTTCCTAATTTAGGTAAAACAACCTACAAGCCAGAAAGTGAATGAAGGAAAATTTGGGTTTCAAAAGGCAAATCCAAGATAGAGCTGGAAAAACTCTCAGCTTCCCCCTCAGACTCATGTACTCAGAAAATCCAGAGCCTCCCTTCTTTCCATCAATGCTGAGCTCAGCTAGACCTCACAGGGCAAAAAGGAAACAAGAGCTGGCCAATGGTCTCCACTTCTTCCTATTCTAGCTCGGGTTTGAGGTCTGAAAGTAGAAGTGTCAAATGTTTATTCTTACAGAAGAAATTCACAGTCCTTTTTTAATTCAGAAATGGTAACAAGGCATATACTAGTGTATAAAAAGATGTCTATAAATATATACTCAGAAATACACATCTTTGTACTCATGGATTTCTATACAAGCACATTTTCCGCAAGTCCTTGAGCGCTTACACCCACTCCCTGATATCTGATATTTTCAGTGCAGGTATTTTCAAGGTACACCTTTTTTGTAGCTGCATCTTCTTGCTTCCAGAAACTTAAAGGCAGCAGCATTAACAGAACTGATGTCACTGTGGGCTCAACCTATACAAACATATTTTTACTTTTAAGAGATAGAAGTATCTGGTATAATTACAAATTAATGCAGAAAAGCATTTCATAAGCTGTATTGCTTCCTCTCTCTCTCTCTCCTCTCTCCCACACTCCCTCTCTCTCTCTCTCTCTGTATATGAGTGTATGCACTTAAATTTGCTTTAAGAATCAAAGTCACTGTTGCAAAGATTTCAATAATATAAAGTATTGTTTCCTTTACAAATTATCAGCTGGTCTAGTTCCCTGTGTTTTGAAAGATTCCCGCTTTGGATATTAAAGGTCTGACCCCAGGAACTGAAGGAAACAAAGAAATAGCTTCACTGAATCTCAGATGTGCTATGAACGTAGACAAGTCTAATGCTATGTAAGCATGATTTTCGTTTGAAACCTCAAATATTTGGCCACCATTTGTAGACTCACCTTGAAAATTCATAAAGGTACTTTTGAAATGAGATAGACAATGATTGCCAGGGAGGTGGGGACATTGTGTTACATCGTGAGTACTCTTCTGACTTTCGCTCAGCAAAACCTTTCTCCAGACACTGCTGCAGACACTCAGCATGCAGTCCCCACTGAAGAGGAGCTTTTGGGGTGAGTGATTGAGGGGGCATCTGTGAGAGGACAGGTGTGTGATGCCTGGGCAGCGCTGGATAAGCTCGTGTGCTGTTCATGAAGCAGTTTCTGAGAGAGGGAGAGAGGGAGAGAGGGAGAGAGGGAGAGAGAGGGAACATAGGTTCTTTATATATGTGTCTAAGCAGAAATGAAAATCACATTTCTCTCTAAGTGGTACATGATTTATATATTAACTCAAGTAACTGTCCTCCTTTTTCTTCATTGCAAAAGTTACTCCAGCAGACGCACTCCATGCACTAACTCCCCTTTCTGCCTCTTTGTTTACTTACTTCAAACAAAGTGTTAGCAATGTGGATCCTTTAAAGGCCAGTTCTCAGGAAGCTGAGGAGAGTTTGGCTTCTCAATATATTTTCAGTACCTGAAACATCTGTTCTTCCCTTTCATTCCTGAGATTCAGACTAGACCCCAGGCCTTGTTTCTATGGATGCAGCAGTTGTTGTTAGAGTTATTTCGACTACAAACAGACTTTTCAATTCTCATGCTTTTGTGCATGCTTCATAGTTTCAAGCCTTATCTTGGGCTTTTCTTCCTCTTTTCTTTGATCTTTTGCCAGGAAAATCTTAAAAGGCAAAGCAAATTTGTGGTGTTTGCTTATTTTAACTCTGCACTTCTAAGATGGGAGTACCACCAGTATCAAAAGCCCTTTCCTGGTGTAAGTGACGGTCGCTGACTGAAGAAATATGCCTGGCATGGCAGTGTTTGGGGGAAATTTATATGAGGGCACAGCCATGATTTCATGTAAAAGTGCAATTAAAACATCAGTTTCTTTTGGTGCAGTCTGTTTTGAATCTATGCATGGTATTTGCATAAGATACCTTCTCCATGAACTTTTGGAAGACCTCTTCTATGTCCATAAGACTGTATATGTGTATTTTGGATGTCACATTCACATTACTCATGTCGAAAACCTTAAAACTAAAGATAACATGGAGGGGAGTGAGGATTATTATGTGAGTCAGAATACTTTCAAAAAACAAGAGTTGATAATTTTAGTTTGTGCTAATTATTGAAGGAGGGAGCAAGTGGGAATGATGCCTTTTTTGGTCAAAGTGTTATGTGTCTACAGAAACACACAAAATATATTTTAGTGAAAGAACTTCTTTTATATAAAGAAAAGCTTTGAATAACTTCTTTCTGGCCATTTTTTTAAAAAAAACTTCTTTTAAAAATTTTATTTGAAAGACAGAGTTACAGAGAGAGGGAGAGACAGAGAGGTCTTCCATCCAATGGTTCACTTCCCAGATGGCCACAATAGCTGGAGCTATCCTGAAGCCAGGAGCCAGGAGCTTCTTCTGGGTCTCTCACTTGAGTGCAGAGGCCCAAGGACTTGGGCCATCTTCCACTACTATCCAAGGCCATAGCAGAGAGCTGGATTGGAAGTAGAGCAGCTGGGACTAGAACCAGTGCCCATATGGGATGCTGGCGCTTCAGGCCAGGGCTTTAACCCACAGTGCTGACCCCCTTTCTGGACATTTTTCATATTATCCCTGCGGATGTCAGAAACAGTAAATGAGAATGTCTGTTGTCTATCTCACACGCAGTTTAACACAGGAGAAGTAGCTAGAAATGAGGTAAAGTGGAGGCAGCATTTTTTCTTCGTTTGCATACAGTGTATTTTTTTTCTTTTCTTTCTGACAAGTGGAAGGAATCAGATGGGTTTTGTTCACAAGAACGTTTCATAAGTTGAGATACGAGTTTAGTGCTTTCTGTCTTTTGTGCAATAGGTCAAACTTCAAACTCTGAGTTGGGAAAAAGGAAAAACAATGGGATCCTGCCAGGTACAACATCGGATTTCACAGTCTCAACCTGCCTGGTTCTGTGAGTTGTCAGCCGGGAGCCACCCATCCTAGTGAAAGTCTGGATTAATCAAGAGTCTGCTCAATGGCCTCGCACTCAACAAATCCTTGCTGAGGCTTTCATACAACTCTGCCCTCCCCCTCTCTGGAGGTTTTATTTTGAAGAGAGAAATATTTTTTAAAAATAAAGGATTAAAAAAGTGGATTCTCTTATCTTTCCTCTGCTGATTCACTCCTCCAATTAATATCGGTAACATACTATTAAAGGTTCCATCTGGGTCACCGTTATGTTACCAGTTTGCTTATTAATAAATTCACAATATTAATAAACCTTGTAGGTTCTTGTCTCATATTCAGAGAAGAATTCTGAATACTGACACAAATAAACGAGGCAGCATGATTAAGTTTTAAGCTTTTTATTTAGTGAGAGAAATACACAGGAGAGTGAGGACCCTGTCTAAAAGAGAAAGGGAAATCTGGGTTCATACTGAGCACCAGGAGCCAGCACAAGGAGGAGGAGCTTGCAGGCCAGGAAGCAAGGAATGAGTAGCCCAAAGGCCACATGTCCCGAAGGCACGGGGGCAGGAAGAGTCCGGAATGGCAAAAAGGGCAAAAGGGGCTGGGCCCACTGTGTTTCAGGCCTTTAATCCACTTCCGAAGGCGAGTGGCTAATTAGTCTGATTGGCAGGTGGGTGTACAGGTGTGGTCAGGTAGGGGCATGAGGTCACACCGGGACATGGTGAAGGCGTGGTCTTCCAGATTACAAACCTAGTCACTTGTATTTGCCTGTCTACAACACAATGACTTCAATGACTGGAGCTGGTCCTGTTGGAAGCAAAGAGCCAGGAGTCAGGAGCTTCATCCGGGTCTCCCCTGTGGGTGGCAGCAGCCCAAACACAGGCCATCTTCCACTACTTTTACAATCCAATTAGCGGGAGCTGGATAGGAAGTGAAGCAACCAGGACTCTAACCAGTACCCATATAAGATGCTGGCATTGCAGGCTGTGGCTTTACCTACTACACCACAAGGCCATTCCAGATGTTTTAGTTTTAAGAAGAGTAATTTGGATAGAGATTTGTTTGAGTTACTTCTACGGAGCTTTGTGAACTGATATTCCTAGGTCCAGGACAATTGGAATTGGTTTTAGGCTGCACTGTTGGAGCAACGAATGATAATGATCTGACAGCAAGGAGATACACAGCCAAATACAAAGCATTGGGATCACTTCCTCCAAAGAGGAGATAATGTGATATTCAATTATTTGAAAAGGTTGTTTGCTGATTCTTAAAAGTTCTTTGCACCTGTCTCTATATTACAGGTAGGGGTTAATCTCAGGCAAGTTTGTTTGCTGATTTTCTTAGAGTTAAGAACTGTTAATTATTTGCACTGTGATCCAAATGATGATCTTCAAAACCAAAAAGCTCAAACAATCATATTTCAGCGGTAATAAGGCAAAATGTTGACATGACTTTTTTTTTCCTGTCTTTCTTGTGTGTGCCTAATGCTGTTTATGCCTTTGGGATCTGCTTTTGATTGTGGTTTTTATTTTAGGTTACCTTGGAAAATCTGTGTCAGAGGCCCAGATTCCTTATATTTAGGCAAAGCAAGGGGTAAGGACATATAGTTTTTATGAGTTAATGTGGTCACAGAAATTCTCACCTTCAATCAGTGAGCACTTCTGCTCCATTTCAACTCTAATGTTCTTAACCACACAATTAGCATGGTTAGGAGGCTTGTCTGGCGGAGGAGACAGAATATATGAACATTGTGTACGTGTGATTCAACTGATACCCTTAAATCTATCTTAATTGTGTTAATTTATTTCATCGCTTCCCTTATGTTGCCTGCTGTGTGCTTTAAATTCCCTTAATAACCAAATGGTTTGAGCATTCAATTTAGTCCATGAGCTGTTTTGTTTTTTTGACTTCTGGAATAATACAGTAATTTTCTGTTGCTCTTGTAACAAATTGCTACTAACTTAGTAGTGGAAAACAGCAGATTTTTTTTAACAATCTAAAGATCAGAAGCACAAAATGGGTGGCACTGGGTTCAACTTTGGTGGCAATAGGACTGTGTTCTTTTCTGGAGAGGTGAGGAGAAATATCCTTTTTGCCTCCTTCTCAACTTGCAAAGCCCATACTCATTTCTTGGTCTGACTGCTTTCATTTCCAAAACTATCAATGGCAGGTTCTGACTTTTGTTCCTCCCTCTTCTCTATTTAAGAATCCTCATTATGAATTAGGTCTACCCAGATAATCAAGTAAAATCTCTTTAACTCAGATGACGAGCAACCTTTGTTCCTATGTGTAAACTTCATTCTTCCTGGCTATGTGGCACATAGGATAAATGGACGTGGATCTGGTAAGGACATTTGGGGAGACCATTATTCTATTTCATACAGCTTCCCTGGCATTGAACCTGGAAGCTACCATTGCATCAAAGTAATTTTTAATGTGATTATCAGTCTCATTTATTTAATGATCTTTCATTCACTTAATATTGAATTGCCATCATGTACATCCTAGAGCTGACCCTCCTAAACCTCCACATAGAATAAAAAATTCATAGCTCTACCTTGCCATTTTATCTGATAGTGCAGGCGATCACAGATCTATAGATCAAACTTTGAATCCCCTTATAAGTTGGATTCACTAACTCAGAACCTGACTGCCCAGACATCCTGATTTGCCCGTCAATGAGAGGTTTCCCAGAACCCAGATCTTCAGTGCTAAAACTGAGATAATCTTGAAGAAATCCAGGAATCAAACTTCTCTTCTGCCTTCCTGCCCATCCATTCATAGCTCCTATGAGCCCCTGATACTAGAGACAATGTTGCTATGGGAGACAGAGTCTTGGGTAAGAAATGAAATGCTGTGGCTCTATGGCTTAAATATCCATGATTCGTTAATATATCACCTAACCTTTCGGTTCCTAAATTGGCTCAATAGGAGAAAAAAGTTTGCACAGACTCTCACCAAGTTTTCTTGTAGTTCTTCTATGCTGTATTATTACTATGTACTGAGATGGGTCGCAGGAGTGTTCAGCTCAGGGCTATTGTTCTGTTACCAGGTTGCTGACTAACCATGCACAGAGCCACTGTAGAAGGGGCTCCCACTGGTTTTCTGACTATTTACATAGAAAATTCTTTGGCTCTTTATGGAGTTCTTCCCAGATCCAAGCAAATATTTGAAGTTTGGGAACTTTAAAGCTTTTAAATCGAGTGAGCAAGCATATAATTAGGCTTGAGTTTCTCTCATGGCCCAAGGCAAAGCTTATTCCAATATGTTCCAGAGTCTGTAAGTAATTATGACTATGTTTGCATGTGCATTGGTGGCAAAAGGGTTGCTTCCCTAATACTTTCCTTTCGCTGCACCACAAATGGAAATATGAATTGCTGATTCAATTAAAATACTCTAGAAAAGAAGATATCTCAAAGCTAGAACAAAAATAATGATAAAGCTGAGTTCTAACAGTTCATGGATAAATATGGGGGTAAAGTTAGGATATACAGAGTTTGGCTTGGACATGAAAAAGGGAGAATATTTAGATATTGTTGAGGGAGCCCTATTACATCATTTAGGAATGCACGTCCTCAAGGCAAGGAGCTGGAGACATGAAATTGAAGTTTATGGGTATTTGTGACTTAGGAAAAATAAGCCTTCTTTGTAGCATCTATTAGGCTCTCATCTATCAATTACATTGTAACTCCTACAGCCATCCTCGGCCACCAAGCCAGTTAAGCCAAGTAGTCTGTAGAGACATACAAGTCTTCTTTCTTTTTAGAATATCCAACTAGGATCTACCTTGAATGTGTATGGCAGGGAATAGAAGACAAGATATGTCACCAAATACCCACTCTGTTGCATACGTTAGAAGTCCCTGACCTTTATGAGCTGAGAGCCCAAAGGTTGTATGCAGTATTAGGTTTCTTCTCCCCTTTCTCATATAATAACAGTGGGAGAATAAGGGAAAGTAAAACTAGGCAGATTTAAGAAGCACTTGTGACTTTGTCTTTTAAGAAGGGACTCAATAGTCTAACTCTGTTCATTCTCTCCAGCCTTCTAAAGGACAGAGGAGATACTCAGATAGTGTAAATGTAATTTCTGCCACTTGTTTCTCTGTTGCTTGTCTATTTTTTATAGGCTGGTGGACTCTGAAGTGGCCTTCAATGTGGCATGCTTGCTTGCTTGTTTCCTTGGTTCCTTCCTTCCTTCATTGCTTTCTTTCTTTTTAAAATGTATCCTTTCCTTTTTGAGCTTCTTCTTAGAATGTGACAGCAGGTAGGAAAACATGCTATTACCATGTACGAGAAAATTACCATTTCAAAAAAAATAGATGAATAGATGCTGTCATGTTAAGACTGGGACCTTCACAATTCCAGACATAATCAGAGAGGCAGGGTCAAATACACGTTGTCTGTAGAAAGAACTTGACAATAAACACAGGTCTTTGTGGGTCTGTCATGGATGTGGTGACATCAGAATGAGCTTCTGCAACAGGTGGATGGTTTGACACCTCATGAGAATGAGAGCATTCATATGAGTGCATCTTATATATTAAATATTTCCTTGGTCCTCAGTCTTTTTATCTGTGGTTAGCACTCATGTTCTTGATTCTTTTATCTGTGTTGACTTTTGACAAAACCACATTTGATTTTTACTTATTCCATTTATTATGTATTCTATAGAATTGAAAGTTTTCAAACAATGTAATCAATTGCACATTGCATTGCAAAAAAATGTGCTGGAAGTGTACTCATATTACTCATATTTATTTTACTACAAGGTATACATACGGAACACACTTCCACTTCTTTACATATTAATGACTGTATTTAGAAGATTTTCCCATGATTATGTTAAGTATTTGTTAGGTTATATAAACCTATAGGTTATTGTTACAAAAAGGTGTAAGCAATGAATGTTTTACTCTCTATTATGGCTAAACAAACACTTGTAGTCAGTATCTCATTCATTCAACACGTATTTTTTGAGAGCCTAAAATCACCATCTAATTAAAAGGACAGAAAACAGTAAACAATGTCATTCATAGTCTTAAACTGTAACACATGTTCTAAGGGAAATGAAAAGATTGCAGTCACAAAATTCTGTGTTGACTGAGGGATGAGGAGAGACGTAGATTTTGGAAGACCTTCTAAGAAAGTAACATCTGGCCTTCCAAAAGAGTAAGTCACACAAATAGAAGGGAAAAGAACATTGCAGTTTCAAATTCAAATAGCTGAAAACACAAACATTTAAGTATGTAAAGTCTAATACCTGCTATGGCTAAATAAGATGCAGCATATTTACATCGGATGTTCTCTTATACTTTCACTAAACCCAAGCAATATTTGTGATTTTTCTAGATGGAATTCAGATTGAGTCTTGGTATTGGATGAAGCACAGCAGGTTTCCTTCTAAACTGAATAAGGACTTTCAGATCTTGAATCTGCCTATTAACTGTCTCTTGCACAAATAAATTGTGTGAGAATCTTCCACTGCTAATGTTGCCAGGGAGACAAGTCTGTGTTCCTTTTCAAGAAATGTGTTTGTTATGTTATAAGTGCTTTGTTATGGTGGTGGGAATGGGGAATGGCAGATTGAAAGAGGAAGAAGCATTAATCTCTTTTCATACAGAATCTGAGATCTATTATATATTTTATTTAGAGATTTAAAAAGAAAAGGCATAGCCAAAACCTCATGCCAAAATATGCCTGATTGTATAGCCAGTCCCAGGCAAAACTCAGGATACAAATGAAAAAGTTTAGTTCAGAAGACTTCAGTCATTAATTAATGAATGAATTTCAAATTTACTAAATAAATAGTAGTGATGTCATATTTTTCATATTCAATTGATGGAACAAGTGAAAATTGTCTTGATGAGTAAAATTCTTAATACAATGGGCATTGCATTGTAAAAATGTGAAAGAATAAATATAATTTTGCCCTTTCTTCTAATTAGTCTAACTTCTACATAAGTTTATCAAAGGGCACTATATATAGCTTGTCAGGCAAATTACTTGTGCCTCTGAGTCTAGGTTTCCAATAGACTGTGTTTGGAGGTGGTGACCAGCCTTGAACACACCAACCCCATTTTCAACAGTCCCACAGTCTCATGTTGTTTCCTTGGCAACTGGGGGTAATTAAGGCTTCTATTTTGTGGTGAAGTTTTGAAAGGAACCCCAATCTGGTGTCTACAGATTAAATTCTATTACAATGCTCTGTTAGCAAAATATGTTTCTACCAAGAGCTGCTATAGAACTGTTTCTACCACCATAGTTGGTGTGGTAGGAGAAACAAAGGATTTCATTAACTCATTGTGGAATGGAGAGGAGACATAAAGGTCAGAAAGTCATTTTTAGTAGTATGTGTCTAAAGCCCCAAGATCTCAAAATCTGACATTCTCAGTCGCAAACTGCCAAATACATATTTACTTCCTTTTGCCCTTAGGAAATCCATCATGACCCCACTGACATAATCACCTAAAGTGCCCAGATGAGAAGAAGGGAGTCTTGCATAGCTGCTGTGACGGCTGTATGCTGGGAGCCTCTAGCTTAAGGGTTTCAATTTAGAAATCACAGGGAGGAAAATCCACTGAGGCTCATGTAGCCAGTTTCTATGGAAGAGGGTATTCGGAGACCTACAGAGTGAATCCCACACAAATGCTATGTATGATTCTACCAGAAATGTACCACTGTGAAAAATGAGGCAAATGTTGGTGTCAACCCAAGTGAGAAAGCTAGGGTGACTTATCTCTGCATAGTTACCTGAAGACTGGGTCCTCTCGAAATGTGACTGTGGGATGTCATTTATGTGTAGAGAAAAGCCTAGCTCCACAATTTTGCAACAGCTCTTAGTGAAGTGATTTACTATTTGGAGTGGGGTGGGAGGGCAAGAAGAGGAACTCATGAAACTGTTACAAGGCAATTTGAAATTATCTAATAAAATACCAACTTTAATATGATTATGTCCAAATATATTCTCTAAAGATTTTAGGAGGATATCCCAAATGCTTTGTTTTTCATAGTAGTAGTTGCACTCAAAATATGTTGAAATATACATGCACTTGTTAAAAACTATTTGTAATGAAATAAAGATTTTTGTTTGTACAACAATTTGTTCTTAATCTGTTTATTAGACAGCCCCTTATATATATCAAATGATGGGATCTGAATTTCCCTTCCCTGCCTACAGTCACCCCTTCCCTGGACAAGGATAGCATTCCTCCAGAATACTTGGTAAAGAAAGGATCAGGGGCCAGTGTCCTGGCATAGTGGGTTAAGCCACCACCTACAATTCCAGCATCCCAGTAAGGTACTGGTTCATGTCCTGGTTATTCCACTTCTCATTTAGCTTCCTGCTAATGGCCTGGGAAAATCAGCAGCAGAAGATGGCCCAAGTGCTTGTGTCCCTGCCACTCAAGTGGGAGACCTATATGAAGCTTTTGGCTCCTGGCCTAGTGCTAGCCCTTGTGGCCATCTGTAGAGTAAAGCAGTGGATAGAGGTCTCTCTTTCTCTCCTGTCTCTCTGTAACTCAAAATAAATCAATCTTAGGGGCCGGCTCTGTGGCAATGCTGGCATCCCATATGGGCACTGGTTCTAGTCCCGGCTGCCTCTCTTCCAATCCAGCTCTCTGCTATGGCCTGGGAAAGCAGTGGAAGATGGCCCAGGTCCTTTAGCCCCTGCACCCGCGTGGGAGACTGAAGGAAGCATCTGACTCCTGGCTTCGGATTGGTGCAGCTCCAGCTGTTGCAGCCTTTGGGGAGTGAACCAACGGAAGGAAGACCTTTCTCTCTGTCTCTCCCTCTCACTGTCTGTAACTCTGCCTCTCAAATAATAAATAAAATCTTTTTAAAAATAAATCTTAATAAAAAAAAGAGAGGATCTGTCTCCCTTTTGCTCTGTAAGAAATGTGCTGATCTGCTTTCCCCTGATCCCAGGTCCTCCTGGTCCCTCCAACAAGTACCTTGCTCCCTTAGTGACTTGTGCTTAGAACTACACCATTATCACTATCCCTTCGCAGTACTTCTAACACTGGGTTTATTTTTATTTATTTATTTTTTGACAGGCAGTGTGGACAGTAAGAGAGAGAGACAGAGAGAAAGGTCTTCCTTTGCTGTTGGTTCACCCTCCAATGGCCGCCGCAGCCAGCGTGCTGTGGTGCACCGCGCTGATCCGAAGGCAGGAGCCAGGTGCTTCTCCTGGTCTCCCATGGGGTGCAGGGCCCAGGTACTTGGGCCATCCTCCACTGCACTCCCAGGCCACAGCAGAGAGCTGGCCTGGAAGAGGGGTAACCGGGACAGAATCCGGCGCCCCAACCGGGACTGGAACCCAGTGTGCCGGCGCCGCAGGCAGAGGATTAGCCTAGGGAGCCACGGTGCCGGCCCCTAACACTGGGTTTAAATGCACAGCATAATTAGTGGTAATTCCGAGCTTAACTATAGGAAATTACAACTTTTAGAGTGGGAATTTGACCTGGAGATCAGATGTTGAGATGGTTTTTCTAGAGTCTCTGAATAGAAGACAGTGCTCACACTATCACAGAGTTTTTCTTTTAGGAACACCCAAATTTATGGCATCATTTCTTGTATCACAAAATATGAACCTCACTAGGAAAAGCCTCACCCACTGACACACACTTTCCTAAGACATGCCACTTCCTACTTGTACAAGGACAATACTCCATAGCTGCCTAATTGCAAGAAATGAATAGGCTGGAATAATAGTATAGGTGTCTTGGCTGTAGTTTGAGGGAAAGCGAGAGGGTTGCATGAATTGCTTCACAGAGTTCCATGTTTAGAATGTGTTTCAGGGTGCTTGTCCTCTCTGCTCCTCTCCAGGTCTGCTGTTCTGACATTCTTTCTTGCTGGTGGAGAACTCTTGGAAAAAAAGATATTCATAAACATTCAGGCACATATATTCTCAAGGAAAAGACACAGACCTCAAAGATAAAACACTACAAATCACTTAATATTTAATATTGCCCTCGTTTTGGTGATTGCACAGTTTTGAAAATTATATTGTACCTAGGAATATGGGCATTGCCACCATAATGCAGAGCTGTGCTTTTCCTACTCGCCTCATTCTTACCTTCCAGGGTGTACCTATGAGGCTTCATTTCTCAGAAGGCAGAGCCTTACCCAAAAAGAAAACAAAATTTTCCTCCTTTATCTGAAATTTAATATGGGGACATTTCAAGTTATACTCCAGATGTTGATTAGGGGAAAACTGGTTATTCCAGGCAATGTAAGCTGCTGTAAGTCTATTGCATCTGAAAGATATTGGTCTTCAGTCAGGACTCCAGGTTTTAGATTTACACATCCTGCAATAACTTTAGTTGACAGCTGTTGACCTGGATCCCTCACTGAGATTATCTCAAGACTGTATGAAAAAGTACTCACTTACTTTAGAACCCCGGTTTGGATTTAAAACCAAGGAGTTCTGATTGACTTAGATTCCCTGGTGTTTTCCATATAGAATCATTTGGAGATCCATTACAAGCAAGTTTGTTTATGCCATAGGCTGCTGTCTCCTGCTCACCTCCAGCTTCCCAGGTAGAAGAGAGCTGTTGGGATCAATACAACAGGAGAGAATGTTCTATTTCACCACACAGGCTGTAGTGCTTCACAAAGACCCTCGTGGAAGCAGTTTCCTGTGAAACTCTCCCAGAATCTCACGATGTTTTATAAATATATTTCTGTCGGTATATAGATTTATCTAGTGGTTGACAGAAATAGACACATCATCAGCTCTGTCATTCTCACTTTTCTGCCTTTTAGGTCCAACACACACCTTCCCTTCTTCTAAATGTGAGAAAGAAAATATATCACACACTTTACAAGGTAATAGTTTGGTGTGTGTGTGTGTGTGTGTACACTCCCATTCCCAAGCCAAAATGGCTGCACTAGCAGAATCTGAGTGCCTTAGCTCAACCAGCTGAACTTGTCTTATTGTCTAACCATGATCCTGAGGATTTGTGAGTAGCACCACTGTATACAACAAATACTGGCTTAAGGCAAGATAAGATTTTTTGTTGACATTTTCTTCTTGGCTTGCTTTTCCTTGCTCTCTTTATATTTATTTTTTACTTTTATCTTTACCATTTCTTTCTTTGGTCTTTTTCCTAGGCTCCTGGGTTGGCAGGCATTGTTAAATACTGTCTTTCCCATTTCCATAATATGGCCTTCTTTACACTTGATGGTGTCTCTCACTATTCTCCTTTCTATTGCCCTACCCAGTGTTTTTTAGATGGCTCAGGATGGATCATTCTGTTTGATACTTGATATCTGCTCTTTTATCTTTAGTCTTCCTGAAATTTCTGAATGGGTTTGTAATCTTACTCCTAGGATTAAACTGTGATAAGACCTCTACATTGAATTTCCACTCTGGGTTTTATACTTTCAAGTTCTGGTGAGGGCATCTATTGCTAACTTTAGATCTTTGGGGAGAGGCAGAACACAGTCTCTGACTATTGAATTCTACACTGACACATGGGCACTGACTTTTAATTCTACACTGGCACACACACAAAAGAGAGACTCTGTTGCTGCATTAGGTAAGAAGATTAAGGCTTCAGTGTGTGTATTACTACAAGCTTTTGTTACCAACAAAGTAAATATAATAATTTTTGTATAAAGATAAATAAAGCAAAAATGCACTCAAGATACTATTAGAATTCACTAAGTAACATAAATTCCTGTTCATATTTTCCTTCCATAGACATCTCAAATACTATAACAGTGCATGTCTCTGCTTAAACCTAGTAGTCGGTATTTTAAGAACCTATTTCCTTGATCTTATTCTTGTCCCTGAATCGTGATATTAATCCCTTAAGTATATATATTCTAAGTCTGAAGTCAAGGGATTAAAGGATCAGGTATAATAGCTTTACATATAAATATATTATAAACCCATAAATAAAATGTACAGCTTCCAGGTATTAATAATATAAACTAAATCTACTTAACATCCAAGAAGATGGAGTAAATAAAAAGCTATGTGCAACTACTTTTTTATTAAGGTAAAAAATTCATGTATTTCATATATACAGATTTATAAACATAGTGATACTTCCCACTGTACCCTCCCTCCCTCCTATGCTCCCACCCTGCCTCTTCCTTCCTCTCTTATTCCCTCTCTTAATTTTTACAATGATTTACTTTCAGTTTATTTTATACTTAAAAGATTAACCCTACACTAATACTTTTAAAAGCCTGTGAGAAAATGGAATTAAAAGGCAATGGACATTTTCCGTGATCCTTTGCATATCCTTTGTACACAAATCTTTTATATACTTCACATGGTGCTACATAAGGTTTGTCCCAAATATTTTGTTGGAAATAAGAATGGAAAATATATAACTGGAAGAAGTAAGAATTTAAAACTTTGTTTTGAGTAAATACAAAGGAAAAAAAAAGAGGATTAAAAGCTGAAGAAGACAATGGTCAAAGTGGGACAACATGCTTGAGACAGGTAGAGAAGTGGGTACAGCAGTGGATGGAGGCAGAAGCAACAGTGACTTGGGAAGTGGGAACCAATAAATGAGTCTTGGGGTCAGAAAGGTATTTACACAGAATTAGACACAGAAAATTACTTTTGTAATTCTACCCCTAATAAAACATTTGAAATGTGTAAGTTTTAAGTAAACCATATGTAAGGAAATAATCAAACAAATGTTTCAAGATAGAAGATGTCTATTTTAAAGTTTTAATAACACTAAAAAGAGTTAAATTGCCCAACAATAAATCATGACACATTGAAATATAGGAATAACATGTAGATATTAATATGGTATTAGATTCTATTTCATTACATAGAGATGTGTTTACAATACTTATATGTGATAAAGGTAATCCACAAAACAGTGCTAAAGGAACAACTCATCTAATATGGTAAAACTATCATGCATACATCCCAAAGGAATAATTTTGGTAATGGATTTCTGGGATAGCAAGATTAAAGGTAATTACTTTTCTTCTTTCTTACGCTCTTAGGCATGTGTATTGTTAGCTATAACTTACAATGACAGTACATTGATCTTATCGTCAGAAACTATTGAACTAAGGGAGAAGGAACAATGTGCCAGTGTATAGCGCAGTAGTTGAAATGGAAGCAGGATATGTAAGTATACTGTCAGAGAATTTTAAATAAAAAATACTGCATTATGAGAAACAAATAATATGTTTATTTTCTAATAATTTTTCTTTCCTGGGGAGCACTGGTGCTGTTTTAAAATGATTTAGAGCAATATAGATCTGAGTTGTGCATGAAACAAGGGCACTTCACAAACCACCTCAAATGGAAGTAATTACAGGATTCATAGAATTTGTGTTGACGAGGACCTCAGAGGTTTGGTCCAGCTCCCACATTTTCACATAAGGATGCTGAAAACCAAAGATGGTACTTGACTTCCTAAGAATAATTAAGTAATAGAAACAGGGATAAGATCAAAACTCTGGATTTATTTACCTCATATTTACTATTTGAATTCTTTCTACCATGTGGTGATTATTAAAATAAAGAGGTTAAACAAAAATGAAATGAGTTTATTTTTTATTACTTTTTAATTTATTATTATTTTTTATTTTTTTTTTCTTTCTTTCTTTATTTTTTTTAACTTTTATTTAGTGAATATAAATTTCCAAAGTACAGCTTATGGATTACAATGGCTTCCCCCCCATAACGTCCCTCCCACCTGCAACCCTCCCCTTTCCCACTCCCTCTCCCCTTCCATTCACATCAAGATTCATTTTCCATTCTCTTTATATACAGAAGATAGTTTAGCATACATTAAGTAAAGATTTCAACAGTTTGCTCCCACACAGAAACATAAAGTGAAAAATACTGTTTGAGTACTAGTTATAGTATTAAATCTCAATGTACAGCACACTAAGGACAGAGATCCTACATGAGGAGTAAGTGCACAGTGACTCCTGTTGTTGACTTAACAAATTGACACTCTTGTTTATGGCATCAGTAATCACCCTAGGCTCTTGTCATGAGCTGCCAAGGCTATGGAAGCCTTTTGAGTTCACCGACTCTGATCATATTTAGACAAGGCCATGGTCAAAGTGGAAGTTCTCTCCTCCCTTCAGAGAAAGGTACCTCCTTTTTTGATGACCTGTTCTTTCCACTGGGATCTCACTCGCGGAGATCTTTCATTTAGGTCGTTTTTTTTTTTTTTTTTTTCCCCAGAGTGTCTTGGCTTTCCATGCCTGAAATACTCTCATGGGCTTTTCAGCTGGATCCGCATGCCTTAAGGGCTGATTCTGAGGCCAGAGTACTGTTTAAGACATCTGCCATTCTATGGGTCTGCTGTGTATCTCACTTCCCATGTTGGATCGTTCTCTCCCTTTTTTATTCTATCAGCTAGTATTTGCAGACACTAGTCTTGTTTATGTGATCCCTTTGGTTTTTAGTCCTATCATTATGATCAATTGTGAACAGAAATTGATCACTGGGACTAGTGAGGTGGCATTGGTACATGTCACCTTGATGGGATTGAATTGGAATCCCCTGGTATGTATCTAACTTTACCGTTTGAGATAAGTCAGCTTGAGCATGTCCCGAATTGCACATCTCTTCCCTCTCTTATGCCCACTCTTATAATTTAACAGCGATCACTTTTCAGTTAAGTTTCAGCACTTAAGAATAACTGTGTATTGATTACAGTATTCAACCAAAAGTATTAAGTAGAACAAACAAACAAAATACTAAGAGGGATAACATATTAATTTCACTTGAAAGGCAGAGTGACACAGAGATGGAAAAACACAGAGAGAAATATATTTTTCATCCCCTGGTTTACTCTCCAAATGGCTACAACAGCCAGGATTGGATCTGGCCAGAACCACATTCAGGTCTCCCTGGCAGGGGCCCAAGCATTTGGGCCAGCTTCTACTGCTTTATGGGCACATTATCAGGGAGCTGGATTGGAAGTGGGGTGGGTGGGACTCAAACTAGTGCTCCTATTCGGGATGCTGGTGATGTAGGCCGTAGTTCAACCTGGAGTGCCACAATGCTAGCACCTAATGTCTACTTTAAAATTATGAGGGGTTAGGGAGATGGATAGGCTTACGAAACAATAAAGCAGCTTTAGAAAATTTTATGACAGTAGAAAAATCATCACTGGAATTCATGAATGCATAAGGAAAGTCTCTCTGAGATTTAATTTGCCTGGGAATTAACAATATCAAGAAGTGTGTGTATACAAAATGCTTAGTGAAATAAATATATATATATATATTTATAGAGTCAGTACATAGTATGTACCTATACTGTGTGCATATATGTACACACATCTGTGATTGGACTTATTTGATCAACTGGATACATTCAGAGTTTAAGGTAGAGGTTTTTATGACTCATAACCTGTACTTCATAGAATGGCTGTAAAGAATAGAAGTCCTGAGGCCACACCCCTCCAGAATGTGCCGATTGATAATGAATCCAAAGGATGTCGCTTCCTTTAGAGTTACACAAGATACGTGGTGTCAACTCCAGGCTCCTTGGTGAAGGCAACTGGACTGTGTCTTCCTCCCCCAGAAATAGTCCTTACCAATTCTCCATGAACAAAGAGGACACGTGATGGGAGATGACATATTGTTAGACAATGTCACCTTTCAATATGGTATGAAAGTATAAATACTCCAAAAAATACTACCCTGTGGTCAGAAAACTATATCCAGCTCCCTTACGCCTTGTGGATGGAGAATAAGACTCATACAAATCCCACACCAAAAACTGCTCTTCCTTTGGTTCCAACACACACATTTGTGAAGCACTGCTCTTTCTATAATTAATTTGTATCAGATGCCTGTTTCATAAACTCCTTGGCATGAAATATTTAATCTCTTTTCCTTTACCACCTTCCAAAGTGATATTTATATAATCATTCCATGAATTCACCTTACCCCTGAAATAGTGGATACTTTTTCTTCTAGTTTTTCTAAAATGTAAACCAAAGAAACAATGAGTGAAAATGAGGGAAAAGGAATGTGGATAAACTGACTTGCTTACCATTTTGGGAGACAAGAGAAATGATATCTGTTATGGATTGCCTCTCAATTGCTATCACATTGGTTAAATTAAACTCATTTACTTTCTCAGAATTATTGTTATACATGAATCCCTAGGAATTGCAATGTAATTTTGCATTGATGAGGGCCTAGCTTGTGCCAAGAGAAGATATAGCCACCGAGTAACTTTTTCTGTCGTATGGTGCACGTTTCTGGTATCTGTAATTCTCCACAGATATTATTGCTGGTTACCGAGACTACTGCCTGTGCCCCAGAGACAAAGGTAGCTTTTTATCTGGCACTGAAACATCAATGAATCTCTGCAGAAATCATTTTAGGTCTTTCGGATATTATTTATAATCCAAGAAAACTTAAAGTTTGTGGCTCAACCTATTGGGCAAACGTAAGCTTTTATTTCTATTGTTTTGTGTACTGAATGATAATATCTAGTTTTATCTAGGGGGGTTACTATTGAAGCAAATCCAACAAATCCTGTGTTTTCTGGCAAGTATGATGATACCTGACTATCAAAATTTTTAAAGCATCATTAACCACTGTGTTTCCTTCTTCAGTTTATTTACATGGAATTTAAATGAAAAGCTCACATAAATTTACAGACTGTAGAATTCTCTTAGCAGAGATATGTAAGCACGCAGGGATTACATAAAAAAATACATTGGGGGCTTGCGGTGTGGCGCAGCAGGTTAACGCCCTGGCCTGAAGCTCTGGCATCCCACATGGGCGCCTTTTCTAGTCCTGGCTGCTCCTCTTCTGATCCAGCTCTCTGCTATGGCTTGGGAAAGCAGTAGAAGATGGCCCAAGTCCTTGGGGCCCTGCACCTGTGTGGGAGACCCGCAAGAAGCTCCTGGCTCCTGGCTTTGGATTGGCACAGCTCCGGCCGTTGCGGCCATCTGGGGAGTGAACCAGCAGAAAGAAGACCTCTCTCTCTGTCTCTACCTCTCTCTGTAACTCTTTCAAATAAATAAAATAAATCTTTAAAAAATACATTGAAAGTCCTTTGTTTATCATACTTTAGTTGTTATTACATTCTAAGCAATCTTTGAAAATAGGTTATATCAAGACTTTATTTTATGGTTTATTTTTAAAAGAATGGGTAGATTATTTTAAGGCTGTGGTTTAAGATAAGAGTTTATTAAAATGCATTATTTCCTATATAAAAACTTGATTATGCAAATATATGTGCATATTCTCAACAGTTGTGTAATTCTGGATAAGATCCTGAAATTACTATCTTACTTAACTCCTTCCTATTAGGAAAAGGTGTGTTCTAGAACTTACTTCTAAGAAGCAGATAGAATGACATGACTAGAAAACTGCTTTCATACAGTAAGCATCAATGAATGTTAGTTGTTAGTATTATTATATTTTCATATATATGCAGTTTAGTTTTAACCTTTGAGGAATGAATATTTTAGAAAGTAAAATGTGTGTACTATTTAACTTAGGATTGCAGGTGAGCATACGTAAAAGTTAGGGAAATACTGTCTCTCCAACTCTGATTTTGAAATAAATAACTTAATAAAAATAAGGAAATAAATAAAAATAGAAATACAGAAAAATACAAAAGTTAGAGAAAATAGTACTTCATTTATTTAACATCTGAAGAAAGAGCACACAGAATTTCATTGGCATAGAAATGCATTTAGTGCAATAGCAAACACAATGAGATATTTTTTGCCAAGTGCTAAGTTATAACTGTGTGGTTAAAATTCCCATTTTGTGCAATTGTTATGTAGTCTTGCAGTTTTGCAAAATCAGCAGAGAAATAAAGATGATAAAAAAGATGAACTTCATATGAACTCTGCTCACTGGTTGTATTCATGAAAAAGATCCATGATGAAGGCCTCTGATTCCATATTAATTTTCCTGAATTACCAGATTTTAACAAAAAAAGTTTAAACAATTGTGCTCCTTAGATAGCAATGTTGTGATGATAAGAGAGAAACACTGAATACAAAGGAAAGGAGAAAAATGTCTTTAGTTAATCATTTGTTAATTCTGTGAAATCCATATCCTAACTCCCTTTTCTGAGATGCCAGCGTAATGTTAGTTAGCAAAAGATGTGTGTGAGTAAAAGAAGAAACTGCTGAATTTGTATAAAAATTCAATTTGAAAAGCTGTCAACATATTCTCCTTGAGTTAGGTGTATTAAGGATGGAGTGAGTATTCTCATTCCTTGGAGTGAAGCTAAAGGTGAGGTAGGAGTCCCCCATTCATATGAGCGAGACTTGACACAGAGAAACTCATGGGATGAAGATGGAATAAGGAAATTTATTGCTACCTCCTGCCCTCTACAGACCCATATGGGTGTGGGAGAAATTGAGGCATCCTGAGGCAAAACCTAGACTTACTGTTTCTCACCAACCCAACCAGGAGCTCATATAATATGACGGAAAGTGGGGAACCATCTGGCCCCTAAATGAGCCTTGCTCTTCCCTGAACAGGCAAAAAAGAAGTGGAAAACAGAATCTCTAACAGAGAAGGTTCTATCCTGTGGCTCTTGGATAGATTGAGAGTTGACAACAAAGTATTTGCTTTTAGTATGTTTTCTGGATTTAGTCCTGATCTCCTTGGATGAAGGGCAGGAGGCCTGAGGGTAGGTTTCCCCCAAATCTTCTAAAAAACAGTACTAAAAGTCAATGATACAAACACAACATTTGGTTCTCAGTGAAGCTGTTGTACTATAATCAAGTTGCCTTTATTGTTTTTTTTTTAATTATATGGGTTTCAACTAATTTCCAGAACAATCCCCCAATCCTCTGGGGGTAAAGTATCCAGGGAAAACCCTTGATAAGACACTAACCTAGAGGACCAATGTACACATTGAATGAAATAAAATTTTGATGAATTACAAAATGTCATTAATTTAATATTAGTTGTTTAGTTAACATTATTTTCTCACATATTAGGAATGAATATATAAATGCATTTTAATGATTCCACAGACATTTATAAGATGCACATTTAAGCACAGCCTTTTCTATTCAGATTTTATAAAACTGCATGACTATAAAAAGTCAAGTTACTAAAGTCATTTCCATTTTTATGGACTTTTATTTCTTAAAAGTTTACTGTATATACTTTTTTAGAGAAAACTATTAATACTCCTATTTTGTTTGGGTGTAATACAGGTATGTAATACAGGTAAAGGTAAGTGTTACACTGGAAAAAGTGACTATCAGGCATTTGGATAATGAAAATACTCATCTGGATTAGAGTAATAGATGATGTCTTCAGAAAGAAGGCAGAATTTATGATGATTCTTGAAGCAGTCATTCATTTATTCAAAAAATATTTACTGAACAAATAATATAACTGTAGCATTTTAGAGACCCCCCCCCAAGTAGGTTAGATTGTAGCAGATGCAGACAGACAACTACATAACAATTAAAAGTAGTCTAATAGATTCTAGCTGTGTTGTATTTTATAATACTATATCCCTAGGACTAGGACTAAGAGATGTGAACTGAACTCTGTTCCAGTCCTTTTAGATGTAACCTACACTTACATATGGAAGGGTGACTACAAGATATACAGGTGATTTTACTCTAGATGGTTTGAGTCCAGAGAGGTGGGAATAGCAGGTATATTCTTCCCTAGACTCACTGGGTAGATTCCAGTGGCACCAAGAATTTATAACAGATTGTTATAATCATAATGTTGCAGGGTATAAGGGCATCATTACCCAAATCTCCCAGGGTGGGAGTGGATTTTTATATGCTGCTTCTGGTGTTAGCCCACCCGCCCCCGCCGCCACCAGAACCTAAGGTGAATCTCACAGGGGAAGGATCCATCAGTATCATACAGTCCTAGGGCCACGACAGTTGGTACCTGTCGCTCCCCCTCTTCGTGGAGGAACGACACTAAGCCCTGCCTAGGCTTCATATCCGAGTCACGGCACCATTATGTCGCTCCCCCTCTTCGTGGAGGAGCAACACAGGACCCTGCGCTGTTCTTTCGTCTGCTCGGCCCTCCCCGGGTTTGCTGCTGGTTCTTCCCGGGTTGGCTACTATCCCTTCCACCTCCGTGGAAGGGCAGTTCCCCCTGGCCACATTCCCCACTTCAGCAGGGGAGCGGCACACCGCCGGCCGGCTCATCTCGGGGGCTGCACAGGTGTTCCTTCAGCTAGATGTTCCCCATAGATGTTCCTGGTGCATGCCGTCTCTCTCCTCCTTTATAGTCCTCCTCTGCCAATCCTAACTCGGCTGCCCACACGCCGAGTACGCTGCTCTCCAATCAGGAGCAAGTCCTACAGTTTATTGGTTGAACTGGAGGCAGCTGTGTAAAGGCTGTTTACTTCTCTCCCAGCGCCATATTGTGGGAGAGCAGATGCATAGAATAAGTCCTAATTCCAGTAACTCAGTCTAGTCCGGATTGCTCCCCACAGGTACCAGAAGCTCTGGCATCACTCAGGCTTACCAGTAGGACAAGGTTCAGTCACTCCTGCCTCTCTCAGAACCAAGAAGAAGGCTCAGGCTATCATATTCACTAGGAAGACTGAAACTGAACTCTATGGGAATGAAAGATGCAAACTCAAGGAAACCCTTATTCATCTCAAAACCACACTTGTATCCCTATGAACTGCAGCAGACTAGACCACTAAATCACTTATAGACACAGCTAACATTGAGTAAGACAAAAGAAATCACTCAGAGACTATACACCTGGGCTCATATAAAATAAAAGCAATAAACCAAGTGATAACCTGCATTCCTGCTAAACCATAAACTCTTTTGCAATAAACCTACTCCGTAAAGATGAAGAGACTAATACACCCAATGTGTAGAAATCAATGTAGGGACACAGGAGACATGATGAAACAGGATAGCATGACACCACCAAAAGAACACAATACCCCTCCAGAATTAGATCCTGAACTGAAGGAAATCTATGAAAAGACAGACATAGAATTCAAAAAAATTATTTTAAGGAAACTCAATAAGATGCAAGAGAATACAGATAGAAAAATTAAAGAAATGAGGAAATCGAAGCGAGACATGAGGGAAAACATTACTAAGGTGATAGAACTTATTACAAAGAACCAAATAAAAGGCCGGCGCCGCGGCTCACTAGGCTAATCCTCCACCTAGCAGCGCTGGCACACTGGGTTCTAGTCCCGGTCGGGGCACTGGATTCTGTCCCGGTTGCCCCTCTTCCAGGCCAGCTCTCTGCTGTGGCCAGGAAGTGAAGTGGAAGATGGCCCAAGTGCTTGGGCCCTGCACCCCATGGGAGACCAGGAGAAGCACCTGGCTTCTGCCTTCGGATCAGCGCGGTGCACCGGCCACAGCCCGCCACCATGGTGGCCATTGGAGGGTGAACCAACAGCAAAGGAAGACCTTTCTCTCTGTCTCTCTCTCTCACCATCCACTCTGCCTGTCAAAAATAAATAAATAAATAAAGAACGAACCAATTAGAAATATTGGAGATTAAATATTCAATTAGTGAAATAAAAAATATGATTGAGAGAGTTTTAACAGCAGAATACACCAATTGGAGGAAAGAATTTCTGACTTCAAGGACATGAACTTTAAAATAACTCAATTAGACAAAAATGAAGAGAACAGAATTTAAAAGAATGAAGAAAGTCTATGTGAAATTTTGGATAACATTAAATGACCAAATATTTGTATTATATTTATTCTTTTTTTTTTTTTTTTTTTTTTTTTTTACTAAAATGGATAAAGTATTACCTTGTACATCAACAGTCGGGACAAGAGCTGATCAAGTCACTATTTCTCATAGTGTCCATTTCACTTCAACAAGTTTCCCCTTTGGTGCTCAGTTAGTTGTCACCGATCAGGGAGAACATACGATATTTGTCCCTTTGGGACTGGCTTAATTCACTCAGCATAATGTTGGTAGATTTCTGAATGTAAGCCATTCTAACCGGGGTGAGGTGAAACCTCATTGTGGTTTTGATTTGCATTTCCCTGATTGCTAGTGATCTTGAACATTTTTTCATGTGTCTGTTGGACATTTGGATTTCCTCTTTTGAAAAATGTCTATTGAGGTCCTTGGCCCATCTCTGAAGTGGGTTGTTTGTTTTGATGTTGTGGAGTTTCTTGATTCTTTGTAGATTCTGGTTATCAACCCTTTATCTGTTGCATAGTTTGCAAATATTTTTTCCCATTCTATCAGCTGCCTCTTCACTCTCCTGACTGTTTCTTTTGAAGTACAGAAACTTCCCAATTTGATGCAATCCCAAATGTTAGTTTTGGCTTTGACTGCCTGTGCTTCTGGGGTCTTTTCCAAGAAGTCTTTGCCAGTACCTGTATCTTGCAGGGTTTCTCCAATGCTCTCTAATAATTTGATGGTGTTGGGTCGTAGATTTAAGTCTTTAATCCATGTTGAGTGAATTTTTGTGTAAGGTGAAAGGTTGGGGTCTTGCTTCATGATTCTGCATGTGGAAATCCAATTTTCCCAGCACCATTTATTGAATAGACTGTCCTTACTCCAGGGATTGGTTTTGGATCCTTGATCAAATATGAGTTGGCTATAGATGTTTGGATTTATTTCTGGTGTTTCTATTCTGTTCCATTGGTCTATCCATCTGTTTCTGTAGCAGTACCATGCTGTTTTGATAACAACTGCCCTGTAGTATATCCTGAAATCTGGTATTGTGATGCCTCTGGCTTTGTTTTTGTTGTACAAGATTGCTTTAGCTATTCGAGGTCTCCTGTGTCTCCATATGAATTCAGCATCATTTTTTCTAGATCTGAAAAGAAGATCTTCGGTATCTTGATTGGTATTGCATTGAATCTATAAATTGCTTTCGGGAGAGTGGACATTTTGATGATATTGATTCTTCCAATCCATGAGCATGGAAGATTTTTCCATTTTTTGGTATCCTCTTCTATTTCTTTCTTTAAGGTTTTGTAATTTTCATTGTAGAGATCTTTAACGTCCTTGGTTAAGTTTATTCCAAGGTATTTGATCGTTTTTGTAGCTATTGTGCATGGGGTTAATCTTAGAAGTTCTTCCTCAGGCTTGAAAATAGTCATTTTTCTACTCTATTTTTATTTATAGTCGTTGTCTATATTCCCACTAACCTTGTATAGGTTTGCTTCTTACCTGTTAAACTTATTCTGTTAAGTAGTATGCTTTTTTACTATAATGTAAACTTAAAATATGTTATCTCAAAAATTAAAAAAAAAAGATAGAAATTAAGAAAGAAGGAGGATGTGAGGAAGAGTAGGGGAGGGAGCGAGGGAAGGACTATCAGTATGTATTTAGAATTGTGTGTACAAATCACATTGTATATGTTAATGACTACCAATTTAAATAAAAACTAGAAGTAGTGCAATAAAGACATCATTTTTATGCACAAATTAAAGTGTATTGAAAGAATGGGACTTTTATTAGATGTGCACAAGTATTTTTAAGAGAGACATCTTCTTAGAAGACTAAACTGAAAGATCAATATGAATTATGTAATGTGGAGCAGGAAAGGGACAATACCAGAAAGGGAGTGGGATTTGATCAAAGACCAAGATGAGGACACTCATTTTTCCTGGAAAATTACAGTTGTTTGTTGGGATTGCAAATTTGAGAAAGCACAGGATAGGCAGTATTGTAGTGACTACATAAGCTTAAAAATTTAAAATTGGCACCGGTGTAGGCATAGCAGGTAAAGCCATGACCTGCAATGCTGGCATTCCATATGGGAGCAGGTTCGAGTCCCAGTGCTCCACTTCTGACCCAGCAGTAGAAGATGGCCCAAACCCTTGCGCCCCTGCACCCGTGTGGGAAACCTGGAGGAAGCTCCTGGCTCCTGGCTTCGGATCTGTGCAGCTCTGGCCATTGCAGCCAGTTTTAGAGTGAACCAGTGGATGGAAGATCTCTCTCTCTCTCTCCCTGCCTCTCCTTCTCTCTCTGTTTAACTCTTTCAAATAAATAAATCTTTAAAAAAATTAAAATCCTTACAATTTATGTTAAGGAAAGATGCAGGGTCCACTTAACAGTTTTAAGCATGGACACAAATATATCTTTGAAAGTTTAGTTGTGCAATGGTGTGTCAAATGGATTGGGCAGTGTCTGTCCTTATCTTTCTGAACCTCTGCCTTCCATATAAATAAATAAATCTTTTAAAAGGATCAGTTTTTTGACAAATTTGCAAAGGTAACTCAAAGTTGGAAGTAAGTGCATTTTTAAACAAACTGTTAAACCAATTGGACGTCTCATGCAATAAATAGAGAAATATACCTCTTAATTTACAGTATACTTTATACAATGTTTTGGTATTTTATCATTATCAAAATTTGCTAGATGTTGTTATAATAGTATTATAATATTTTTGAAATAATAATTATTCTTCTAATAAACTAAAATTTCTATAAAATTGTGATGTACCAAATATTATGCCAGAAATTGTGGAAATATTATATTTAAACCACAAAGTTATAAAAATTAAAAACTCATAAATTAATATCCATTTATTATGTTCAAAGTAAAATGCTCAAAGATATAGGATATAGGTACAATGTTCAGTGTCTTATAGGTAGTGAGTGATAGTGAGGAGGCAGTGGTGGAGGCAAGGTGTAAATATAAGTCGCTTAAGCCCAGAACACTCTTAATCGTTATGTCTGGAAAAATTGAAAGTGACCCTCAGGGCTACTGAAAATACTAGACACCCAAGTGATTAAACATGAACTTGGAGCCCTCTTTCACACCATACTCAAAAATTAACTTGAGTTGGATTCAGAATAAAACAAAGTTTCTAGAGGAAAACATACCACATATTCATGACTTCAGCTGGGCAAGATTTCTTCAAGATGGTAAAATAGGCATTGTGTCTGGCAGAATGTTAATACTGGAGAAAAATGTTAGATTGCACATTACATTAGAATTAAAACCTCTGTTCTTCATTATTACCATTAAGATGATGAAAAGGCAAGTTACAGTAGAGGGACAGAAAATATTTGCACACATGTTTGACAAGAGGTTTTGCTTTTCAAATATACAAATAACTCTTACAAATCAAGAAAAAGACAAGTAGCTTGAATAAAAGTGGACAGAATTACAAAGAGAGGTATCTTCATTTTGCTGGTTCATTCTCAAAATGGCCAAAATGGCCGGGGTTAGAACAAAAACCAGGAGCCAGGAGCTTCATCCAGGTCTCTCATGTGGGTGCAGGGACCCATGGATGTGGGTCATTTTCCACTGTTTTCCCAGGTACATTAACAAGGAGCTGGATCAGAAGTGGAGCAACTGGGATTTGAAAAAGCATCCATATGGGATGCCAGTGTTGTAGGCGGTGGCTTAACCCATCATGCCACAATGCTGGCCCCTGAAATTATTCATTTTATACAGAAAATATGATTACTGATGATTAATTCTGCACATTATAATAAGAAAATAAGGTGAAGATATGCATAATAAAATTTAAAGTTATACTATTTGATATCAACGTTATTATATATTTAACTTACAACTTAAATTTAGAAATTGAAGCAACGAAATGTTTTAATGTTTTCAAAACTGCTACATGTAAGAAAGGATCAGATACAATAATGTCCATAAATACTGTATGAAAAGTGAGAGAACTCAGTTCAATTTATTAGCATTACAATATTACCAGTGGGTGATATTTTTCTACTTAAAGATGCAAATTAAAAGCTATTTGATGGAATAATGAAGATTAAAGGGAACACATAATTTTTAAATCAGTATGGGGGAAGAAAACAATAGACTTGCAGTATCCTCAATAGGTCTTTGTCCAGAAAAATATTCTTCTCTCACACTCTTAGTAGGAGGGTAACTTGGAACAATCATTTTGGAGAGCAATTTGGCAGGATATACAAAATAAGAATTGTATTTCACTCAGAATTTAGTCTTTTATGACTCTTATCTACAAGAATGCAGGAACATTTGCACAAAGATTTATCTACATGCATATTTGTGTCAGTTTTATGACACAAAAGTTATAAATTGGAAATTATATAAAGCCAATCAAAAAGGATATGGAAAAGTTAATATATATATATATCCATTGGAATATATTCAGGCATTGAAATAAAAAATAAAATCTATCAAGACATTGAAGTCCATATATAAACATATGGTGTGAGGTCATTTAGGTAAGCAAACATGTACATGCAGACTCACACACACACAAGCACACAGACAAGTGCAGGAAAAAGAAATAAGGAAATACACCAAACTATTAACAATGTCTTCTTCCTTAGAAAGGAAGCAAAGATTTTGGATAAAATTGAAGACTTTCAGATTTTACTTTCTGTATATCTATATCTAACTTGTTTCCACTAAAGTGACAATATTTTTATGTTTTTATGTATTTATGTTTATATATTGTTTAAAACAGAAGAAATAAATAAAGATGGGCAAAGGTACTTAGCACATAGATTATATCTTAGACAAACATAGCCTTGTACTTAAGATGGGTATGCTCACCTCAATGTCTAATAAATAAATAAAGTATTCCACTTCTATCCTTTGAATCATAAAAAAAGAAACACAAGTAGTGGATGTAAGAATATCTTAACCAGGGGAAACAAATTTTTAATGAGGTGATGTCAACTTATACTGAAATGTGGGTAAATAGATTTTTCAATTGTATCAGAGAGCTCCTGAGGAGGTAAGAAAGGTGGAATAAACAGGTCAGGAAATATGCACAAGTAATTACCAATATTTTATGTAAATTCATGGGATTTAGGAAGAGAAGATTTTGGGTTACTTTTCCAGAATTCATTTCCCGGAATTATACATGCCCCTACTATACTCAATTACCTAATTATAGAATCTAGCTGCTCTAACTGTGCTTATTACAAATAAAATAAACTTGCAGTCAGATTGTGATTTTTAAAAAGGTAACAAAATGTACAGAGTTTCAGAGCAAGTGATCAACACAGTGGATAAGACACTACGTGGGATGCCGATATCTTTTTTTTTTTTTTTTTTTTTTTGGCAGGCAGAGTTAGAGGGTGAGAGAGTGAGACAGAGAGAAAGGTCTTCCTTCCTCTGTTGGTTCCCCTCCCTAATGGCTGATCCGAAGCCAGGGTCCAGGTGCTTCTCCTGGTCTCCCATGGGGTGCAGGGCCCAAGCACTTGGGCCATCCTCCACTGCCTTCCCGGGCCACAGCAGAGAGCTGGACTGGAAGAGGGGCAACTGGGACAGAATCCGGCGTCCCGACCAGGACTAGAACCCGGGGTACTGGCGCCGCAGGTGGAGGATTAGCCTAGTGAGCCGTGGTGCCGGCCGGGATGCCCATATTTTACATCATATTTGAATGGGTTTGAGTCATGGCTTCGTTTTTGACTGCAACTTCCTGCTAATGTGTACAGTAGGAGGGAGGCAGTGATGGCCATGTACTTGGATCTCTGGCTAGTACTTGAGTTAAGAGAGAGGATGGGAATAATGATAAACACACTGAATCAAGCACACATCATTTAAGATGGGATTGGCTATGGTCACAGAGTGAATGTGGGGAGAGAAGTGCCACACTGCTCTAGGGACTACAGGCGGCACAAACGAACTATGACAAATAACCCATATCCCTGAGCAGTCTTAACATCATTCAAAACACATGAATAGGTGAAAAAAGTATGACATTGTGGCAGATTTTCTTAGGGATATTGATTTAATCTCCTTGACTATTTTATCTGATGCCTTTATATAACTTAACACCTTTGTTTTCCATCCCTTTGCAAAACTAGCATTATTTTCTTCCTTAAATGCAAAATCATAAACAATACACCAGTTTTTAGGACAGATTTTTAGAAAAGATTTATTTATTTATTCAAAAGGCAGAATGACACACAGAGAGCTGGAGAGACAGGGATTTCTCATCCTCTGATTCACTCCCTACATTGTCACAACAGCTGGGCTAGGCCAGGCTAAAGACAGGAGCCATGAATTCCGACTGGGTCTCCCACATGGGTAACAGGGATCCAAGTAGTTGGATCATCTTCTGCTGTTTTCCCAGGTGTATTGGTAGGGAGCTAAATTGGAAGAGGAATAGCCAGGACTAGAATCAGCATTTTGATATGAGATGTTTGTGTCACAATCAGGAGCTTTAGCTACTATGCCACAATATCCCACCACAAGATAGGTAATTTTATGTTAATGACATGAAAATTTATTTTGCATGATATTTTGGACAATCCCCTGAGTTTTAAAAATAATTCAAGTTAGTTGAATGAAATTGAAATTTTGAGATTTCATTATTATTTATTTATACACCTTGTCTGTACTACTGTGGAGCAATGGTTTTCCTACTTGCTATTTATTGAATTCTTTATTTAGTGAAGTGTTAAGCTTGTTATTGTAAAGTAATTGAAAGTATGTCGCTGCAAAAATTAAGAGAAAAAGAAATGAAGGAGATGAGAGAGTTTGAGTGAGAGAGGGCAGTATCATTATATTCTTAAAAACATATATAAAAAAACTGTATATATGAAATTTGTTCCCTTTATATTCATTAAAATAGATAAATAGTATGCTCCATCTAAAAATTCCTAAAGAAAGTTAATTTGAATAATTCTTTATAAAACAAACAAAACCTAAACAAGGAAATATCTTGCCTTTGAAGACAGGGTAGTGTTTTGCAAATCAAACAAACAATAGTCATAGTGGCTTAGAAGTCCAGAAGAGTTGAGATTTGTTGATGTCCAGATTAACTCAAAAACGGTCTGTAATCTCCATTCCATTTTTTAAAAATGATTTAATTATTTTATTTGAAAGTCAGAGTCACAGAGAGAGAGAGAGGAAAGACAGATAGATTTTCCCTCCACTGGTTCACTCCCCATATGGCACAACTGCCATTGCTGGACCAAGCCAAAGCCAAGAGTCATGAGCTTCACCTGCATTTCCCATGTGGCTGGCAGGGGCACAAACACTGGGCCAAATTCTGTCACCTTTCCCAGGTCATTAGCAGGAATCTGGATTAGAAGTGGAGCAGATGAGAATTGAACTGGCATCCTTATGGGACACCAGTGATGCAGACAATGGCTTAACCTGCTATGCCACAGCACTGGCCTCCTCTACTCCATTTTTTAATAAGAATTTTGTAAGAATTACCACATTTAGGTTAGAATGAGACCAATCACAAACAGGTTCTTTTTATTTTTATTAACATAAAGAGAACAGATTTCATGCATTAACTAGGTATAGTTTTAAGAAGATAACCATACTTCCCTCCTTCTTCCTAAAACTCTCCAATCATCCTCCTCCCTTCCCTTTTGTTTTCATTAGTTTTTACAAAGACATAATTTAATCCACTCTGTATTCATAAGATTATTGCACCACTAACTATAATATTCAACAAATAAACAGTAGGAAGACCACAGTTCCACAGGTTTATCAACAAGAGTTAAAAATGACAATCATATCACAAAATGTCCCTTTCATTCCTATACATTTATAAACAGTTTCTTTAGACCAAACTCCAACGTGCCCATAATCCTCAAAAGGAGTGAACAAAACTTTGCTTGAAGCATAATTCTGTAGGAAATGTAGAAGTTCGTGCAGCCACACTGGACATCAGAGTGAGAAAAACTCCCTTCCTTTAGGAGGGACTGGAGTCTACTCTCCTTTGCCTAACCTTCCAAGCATGAATCCAGCCCACAGAGCCCCTCTGCTATTCGTTTTCCCTTTTTCTCTTCCTCACAGGCATAGTAATTCAGATAGAAATTGGATGGCTAGGGAAATAATTGCTTGTAATATTAGTCAACATTGATGACCCTGGTCTAAGCAATGTACATGTATTTATCATATAAATCTTCACAACTCTATTCATGTGATAACTATTGTTACACCCACTGTACAAATGAAGTGAGACTCAAGAGATGCTAAGAAATTTCCCAGGGTCATTGACTTAGTGGGCAGTGGAATCAGAATCCCCATTTTAGTAATCTGGTCCTGGAATCCAAGTTTGCTATCAGCATGATCTACTGCCCATGAGAGGCAGAGGACAAGTGCTGGCTTTGCTCCTCTACCCTCAATCATCCACTGTCCCAAGGAATAACAGCCTCACAATAGCTCTGGCCACTTGTGGTGGTCATTGCTGTGCTTGGCTTGAAAAGGGCTCAAGTCATTGCCTTTCAGGACCCAGGAAATTTATGAGACAGCTTACAGTCTCCATGCTGGAAACTGATGAAATTCGATTAATCTCCTCTCCACTAATTTGATTTGGTGTGTCCCTTTCATGGAAGACACCAGCTCATCATAAATCTGACAGACCTCACGCTCACACTGCATCGCTTTTATTATTATTGTATTACAGGGTTTCAGTAACTCGGATTTAGGATTACAGACATAACTGCCAGAAAAATTTACAGCAGGATGCTATCCTCACATTTTTATGGCTTAGCTTGTTGCACAGTTTCTTTTAAAAATCTTAACACTTATCCTTTGACTTCAGATAAAAACACAATTTGAGCTCTCTCTGTAAGAAGTGTTTGGGTTCTGGGATAACTAAGGCAATTCTTGATTCTTTGTGTTTTTATGCCTTTAGCACAGAACTTAAAACTATTCATAATAGGAACATTTCCTAGATTAGTCAATAATAATTAGGCATTACTCTTAATTTGTTGGCATTTTCATATTGCATCTTTAAAAACGCACTTGGAGGACACACAATGTCACCTCACATAAACTTCAAGTGTAATCTGAATCCTTGTAATGTGACTCTTAATTAGTTTTGAGAAAAGACAAAGCTTATTCATTATTATGCTGAGGGGGACATCTTGTTTTTTTAAAAGGACAAAGATAATTATTAATTATGTGCTTAGAATTATATTTTAGGCAAGCAGTATGAGGTGTAAGGTAATTATCTAATTTAATTTTCAAATTATTAATTGTGGAAATTGCTAGAGTTTGTTCATACACCATTTGGAATAATAAGTGGCTTAGTTGTATCATCTCATTAAAATGTCTCAGCAATCTTATAAGAAAATTGAATATTTTGAAGCTCACACAACTCTAATATATTACTGAGATTTCCCATAATACAAATAGTTTATACTGTATCATGTATTGAATTCTTACATACCATGAAGTTTACTTTGAGTATACATATGTTTTTCCATAACCTATCTTTTCTTGTGAAACAAACTTATGCCAGAGATGCTGGGTCAAACTTGTGGTCAAACTTGGTCAAACTCAAAGAGAGCTTTTCTGCGTATTTTTCCTGGGATAACACTTTCCTTACATGTGTGAATATTTCATGTTCTGAGATTATTTAATTTAGGATGACAAAATAGACTGAGAGTATAGAATATAACTTGGAGTGTTTTTTGGTGTTTATTTCTCCTTACTAGACTTGATTAAAGCTTTGGATAAGCCTCTTTCCCTTCCCTTTTATGTGTGTGTGTGTGTGTGTGTGTTCCCATCTTGGTTTGGACCTCTGACATGATTGAAGCTCGGAGACCTTGCCCGCTAAGGGCTGAAAAATTAGGGGCATGAAATGTGATACTTAGAGCTACCTTGAGTAGAAAATAAAGGGACATTAATGAAACAAATTTTGAATGGATATTGATTTCTTGAAGATTTGAATTTTTCACTCACTTTTCTTAGTGGTATATAAAAATACACTAGTCTAAAGAATGGCAGGAGGTTGGAAGCCTATTAGACACTTGAGTGAAGATGTTTATTAGCTAGAGAGATACAGAATTCTGCAGTAAGTAACTTTCATTACACAAACAATATGTGTGTTTATTTAGGTCCTCTTTGACTTCTTTCACTAGCATTTTGTAGTTTTTAGCATATAGATTCTTTACATACTCTATTAACCGCATGTCAGGGTATCTCACTTCATTTGGAGCTGTTATAAGTGGCATTATGTTTTAATTTTGGTTTTGGCATAAGCATTGTTAGTATATGGAAAAATAATTGATTTTTGTGTCTCCTAGTATTTGACTAAAAATAAATTTGACAGAATTTTTATGGTGCTAACAATTATTTTCAATATATATTTTAGACAAGTATGCTTCTATTTTTGAGCAACATTTTACAATGAAATGATAGAGAAAAGGCTTCTAGATATGAAGTTAAGGAATAAATATCAGAATAGCCATGCTTTTGGACAAGGTGTTTGTAAGCCCCAGTCATCGGATAATAATTTCTCAGTCAATGTTATTATTGCCATTTATAGGTTCATTTACATATGTATGCGTTAGGAGTTTCAACTTTCTATGGTGTTTTTAAGCAGACATTCAATCCTGAATAAAGCATCTCTTTTGAAGAGAGATAGTTGTCTTAGAGTGTTAAGCAACTATCTGGATTGCACTTGCAAAGTAGGATTTTGGTAAAAATATATTTTGGTTTTAGTTTTCTAAATCATCTATCTGGATTAAATGCATAATACTTAAATTCCTTTTAAAATTTTCTGGGTAGACATAACCAAAACATATAAAAGAAAATATATATACCCAACAGTCATGTCAACTTGTAAGTGGTAGGATATTCTATTGCATTGCTCCACTCATTAAATTTTTTTTGGTTGTTCAAGTCAGAATCATTTTAAACTGCTTTCAAATGTGCCTAAATGCCTGTGCATCTGTTAAAAAATCAAAATTTAAATATAGATGCAAAAAAAAAAAAAAAAAAACTCGAAGAAATTTTTCAGAGGTAATGTACAAATGATTAACAAACTCCCAAAAGGAAGTGGAAAAAAGTGAGAGTAAGCCAGTACATACCAAATAAATCAATAAGTAAGTAAGTAAGTAAATAAATAAATAAAAATCATCCTTTTGGTGCCTTTACTTGTTCACTTGGGAATTGAATTTAAAATTGGCTTTCTGAGTTCTACCTTTTCCTTACTGAACTTAAAGGACGAAATAGAGAATTGGTTTTTGTACAGCAGATTTTCAAGAACATTTTTTTTTGACAGGCAGAGTTAGTGAGAGAGAGAGAGACAGAGAGAAAGGTTTTCCTTTTCCGTTGGTTCACCCCTCAAATGGCCGCCACGGCCAGCGCGATGCGCCGATCCGAAGCCAGAAGCCAGGTGCTTCCTCCTAGTCTCCCATGTGAGTGCAGGGCCCACACACTTGGGCCATCCTCCATTGCCTTCCCGGGCCATGGCAGAGAACTGGACTGGAAGAGGAGCAACTGGTACAGAATCCTGCGCCCCAACTGCGACTAGAACTTGGGGTGCCGCTGCCGCAGGTGGAGGGTTAGCCAAGTGAGCTGCGGAGCTGGCCTCAAGAACATTTTTGAAATCAAGTGAAGGATAAGATTTTCTAGACAGTGGGGGAATTTCTAGACAGTGGAGAATAGTCATAGGACAAGAACTTGTAAAATTTGCTCACATTGCCTTAATTGTGCAGCTTTTTCCTGCATTTGAATTTGGCACAGATGAGGCATGACTAAACAAGTGTTTGAGATGTATATGTCTATGTATAATGTAGAAATTAGAATTGGGTTCCAAACACAGAGAATGTAGAGCCTCTAGATCACTATGACATGTTGAATTTCACTAGAGATGTGCATGTATTATTAATTAGAACTTCCATTCCCTTTTCTATTCCAGACTGGCCTCTTTCATACACACATTACTAACTTCCTTCCAAGACGGGTGGGGAAGGTCCAGTTTGCGGGCCATATTAGGCTGGCAGAAACATGTGGTGCTGCCCTGCCAAGGCAAGTGAAGGCAAGATTCAAAATTCAATTGCTCAATAGCAGATTGATTTTTAAATAGATAATTTTGTATGGCCTTCAAATGATGGTATAACTATCCAAATAGCCCTTGGCAGAAAAGAGGTTCCTCACCCCTGCTCCCTGCTGCAAGGGTTCATACATTCTTTTTTTTTTTTTTTTTTTTTTTTTTTGACAGGAGAGTGGACAGTGAGAGAGCGAGACAGAGAGAAAAGTCTTCTTTTGCCGCCGGTTCACCCTCCAATAGCCGCCGCGGCTGGCGTGCTGCGGCTGGCGCACCGCGCTGATACGATGGCAGGAGCCAGGTGCTTCTCCTGCTCTCCTATGGGGTGCAGGGCCCAAGCACTTGGGCCATCCTCCACTGCACTCCCTGGCCACAGCAGAGAGCTGGCCTGGAAGAGGGGCAACCGGGACAGAATCCGGCTCCCCGGCCGGGACTAGAACGCGGTGTGCCGGCGCCACAAGGCGGAGGATTAGCCTAGTGAGTCGCGGCGCCGGCCCATTCATTCTTGGTTTTAGAGAACAGATTGGCATTGTAAATTGCAGCTATACCTGGAACTGACTATGTAATCATTATACATATGCCATAATCATGACATTGCAAGACTTCTTAACTATCTCATTTTATTGAAATAAATCAGTTTGCCAGGATCTCCTGCTCAGTGGTCTGAAAGCAGGTTTATTCTTTCTTACTTGTAATTATATTTCATCGATATTTGCATTGGCCTACTGGTCTTCTTAATACTTAAATTTTCTTTGATTTTTACATAATGAAAAAAAAGGTTAACAAAAGCAGCATAATATTCAGGCGTCCAGTCAGGGACAAAGAAGAGGCAGACTTCTGCAAAATCATGCTGTGCTTCAGTCCACATCATCAAATACGTGGACACAGTTAGGGGTTAAATATATTTTCCTACTCATTTTTAAGAACTACTGCACAATTTACTAACCTTTTCTTGTATATTGTGTCAACAATTCTGGTGGCAGGGCTTAGTTTTCCACATTGCCCTAGGCTGTGCTGCTAGATTGCAAGGATTATCAGAATTACCCAGCTATTTTCTGGTTATTGGTTGTAATTCTGACTTGTTTTGAAAAACAGAACAAATTCACTTTTTCTTATCTATTAAAGGAATTTGCTGTTGTAAATGTAATTTGTAATTTTATGTCTACTTTGAAAATCTCCATTCAAATCTTCATGTGGCATGGTTTCTATATCTTTGATGATAACAGCTATCACATTATGACTGTGGCATAGTTTCTTTTCATTTTGCTAGGAATACATCCTTTTTATTCTGATATCATCCTTTTATCTGGTACCTACCATATGTCAGATACTGGATTAGAGTTTTGCACACTTGTTTTTAATAAATATTTGCATATTATTTTCTATATACTAGAATTTATCCAAGGTGATTTATAAATATTAATATATTTAATACTCTTACCAAATCTAAGATTCGTGTACTATTACTTTGCCCATTTTATATATGAAAAATAAGCTACAAGCTGGTTAATTAATCTGTCATATGGTTACATTATTAGGAAGTGGAAAAACCAGATTTTTTAAAAAGATTCATTTATCTATTTGAAAATCAGAGTTACAGAAAGAGAAAGAGAGAGAGAGAGAGAGAGAGAGAAATAATTATCTCCCTCTGTTGGTTTATTTTTCTAATGACCACAATGGCCAGGGCTGGGCCAGGAGCTGAATCCATGTCTCCCACAAGGGTGGCAGGGGCCCAAATACTGGGGCCATCCTCTGCTGCTTTTCCTATGTGCTTTAGTAGGGAGCTAGATAGGAAGTGGAGCAGCTGGGGCACAAACCAGTGCCCATATGGGATGCTAGTATCATGGGGTCTACTTTACACACCTTTCCACAATGCCAGCCCCAGGGACAGGGTATGTAATGTAGAGTGTTTATATCTAGAGCCTACCAAGGTAGGCTCTTTTGATGCACTGTACTTCTTCTTATACAAAGGTCCTTCATGATAAGCATGGTTGCCAAGGATTCAATAGGCTGAAGCCAAGCCAAGTAGAAACAAAATAAAGAAGGAAAAATTGTGGATCTTTGGAGACCTTTGTGATCCCCTAAATTGAATTTCAATTGATCAAATTGCTCTATATAAACCAGCATTCTGTTACTTGCAGCTAAGAGCAAACACACAAATAAAATAAAACTTCATGGGTGAAGATTTTGTACATATTGTTCTGTTTAGAAGGGAGCTTAAGAGAAGTTTTGTGGACAGAATACTGTATCCTTTAATGCTACTTAAGATTTCATTGATATTTTATCATGTATAGTGATGTTAATTTTAGAAATTATTGAAGTGCTCAAATATTTTTCATCATTATGGGTTGCCAAATCAGATTTTTCTTTTTCTGTGCCCAAGCAACTGGTCTTTTAAAAAAATACATGCAAAATTATGCTTGTTAAGTTATATTTATATTGATCTTCACTAGTGCAAATAAAGATTTATTAGATTAATTTTGCACTAACAAAATTGTACTTACGTGAAGTGCAATATATGAATATATTATATACCGAATAGCCATTACTATAAAGTTTCTGTCTACATAAACATATACACATAGTTATTAAAATTAAGAGAAGAATCTTGACAAAATACATTTTCATCTATTTTTACTGCTTGAAAACATTCTGAATTATAATAACAAAACCTGCCAGCATCATAAAATTGGGGTCACTTACATTCAGCAATAATTTTATATGTTTGAGGAACTAAAATAGTTATTGAAATCACTGTTCTTTTTCTGTAATGATGCACAATCATTTGGCTTTTATAAATCAATTTTAAAGTTTTTTTAAATGCCTGTTTATTTTTTATTTATTTGAAAGGGACAAAAGGAGAGCTAGAGTGATGGAAAGATCTTTGGTCCAGTAGTCCAGTAGTTCATTCCCAAAAGTCCCACAATATCCAGGTCTGGGTCAGCCTGAGCCAGAAGGCAGGAAATCCATCCAGGTTTCCCACATGGGTATCAAAAAACTCAAGAACTTGAGCCATAATCAGCTTCCTCCCAGGTGCATCAGCAGAAAGGTAGCTCAGAAGCACAGGAAAGACTTGAACCTAAACTCTTGATAAGGTAAATGGGTGTTCCAAGTGACAGTTTAACCCACTGTGGAAGAAGTTGGCAGAATATTTTAGAGAAGGCTAACCAGTGAGAACAATCAGAAAAAAAAAAATACTGATTCAGTAGTAGAAAAAGGAAATAGAAGTCGCTATTGACTAAGCAGGAGAGACTCCTCACTTCAGCTTCATGTACAAGTTAGTCCTGGAAATTGAAATTACCATTCAAATGTTTCCCATTGTGATATTTAGGATGGCTGCTTCCTATATGTGAGTGTCTGAGTTTGCATGCCAGGTTTGTCCAAGCTCTACTGATTCTAGCTTCCTACTAGCTTAAGGAAATTGTGGAAACAGAATTCAAAAAATTAACCATAGGGTTACTCAAAAGCGATCAGCAGCAAATCCATGAACTAAAGAAAACCATATATGACATGAATGAAAATTTTCCCTTGTACTTGAGATTTTAAAGAAAAATCAAAAAATAAATATTAGAAATGAAGAATTCAATAGATCAAATAAAATGAGTGATGGAAAGCCATAACAGCAGACCTGGTAAGGCAGAAGAAAGAATATCCCAACTAGAAGACAAACCTTGGAAATTTTACAGTCAGATAAGAAAAAAGAAGAAAATAAAAAATTTAAAAGTGCTGTTGGAAGGGCCAGTGATGTGGTGCAGTGGGTTAACGCCCTGGCCAGAAGCACCAGCATCCCATATGGGTGCCAGTTTGAGATCTGCTTGCTCCACTTCCTATCCAGCTCTCTGCTATAGCCTGGGAAAGCAATAGAAGATGGCCCAAGTCCTTGGGTCCCTTCAACCTTGTGGGAGACCCAAAGGAAGCTCCTGGCATCTGGCTTTGGATCGGCACAGCTCTGGCCGTTGTGGCCAATTGGGGAGTGAACCATCAGATGGAAGACCTCTCTCTCTCTCTCTCTGTTTCTCCTTCTTTCTCTGCGTAACTTTCAAATAAATAAATAAATAAATTTCTAAAAAAAAAAAACCATAAAACAGTGTTGGAGATTTATGGGATACTATCAAAGGACAAAACATATGGGTCTTAGGAGTTCCTGAAAGTGTGGAAAAGAAAAAAATGGACTAGAAGTCCTATTTAGTGAAATAATTACAGAAAGCTTCCCCTATTTTAAGAAAGAAAGGGATGTCCAAATATAAAATGCACATAGAACTCCCAACAAAAATGACCGGAAAAGATCTTCATCATGACACATTGTAGTGAAACTTTCCACAATAAAACATAAAGATTATAATATATGCACAAATGCCAGATTTTTTTCAGAGGATCTCCAATTAGGCTCATAGCTGATTTCTCATCAGAAACCCTACAGGCTAGAAGGGAATGGCGAGATATAGCACAAGTCTTACTGTCAACCCAGAATACTGTACACTGCAAAGCTCTCATTTATGAATGAAGGTGAAATAAAGACCTTCCATAACAAACAGAAATTGAAAGAATTTGTTGCCACTCATTCAGCCTTACAAAAGATGCTTAAGCATGTGCTCCACACAGAAACACAGAAGATAGCTTTCATTATGAAAGAGTGTGAAGGCAGAAAAATCCACCAGTAAAAGTTCAAAAGAAATTCAAGTAAATAATAGGAATATTTATGGAAAAATGTCAGGGCCAAGTTGTTACTTATCAATAGTCACCTTGAATGTAAATGGCCTCAACTCTCCAGTTAAAAGATACAGATTGGCTGAATGGATTAAACAAACAAACAAAAAAAGACCCACGAGAAACATACCTCACTAACAAAGATACATGCAGACTGAAAGTGAAAGTATAAAAAACGATATCCCATCTTGCCAGCACTGCGGCTCACTAAGCTAATCCTCTGCCTTGCAGCACCGGTACACCAGGTTCTAGTTCCGGTCAGGGTGCCGGATTCTGTCCCGGTTGCCCCTCTTCCAGGCCAGCTCTCTGCTGTGGCCAGCGAGTGCAGTGGAGGATGGCCCAAGTGCTTGGGCCCTGCACCCCATGGGAGACCAGGATAAGTACCTGGCTTCTGCCATCGGATCAGCGTGGTGCGCCAGCCGCAGTGCACTGGCCGTGGCAGCCATTGGAGGGTGAACCAATGGCAAAGGAAGACCTTTCTCTCTGTCTCTCTCTCTCACTGTCCACTCTTCCTGTCAAAAAAAAAAATTAAAAAGATATCCCATGCCAACAGAACCAAAAAAAGAGCTGGCGTTGCCATTCTAATATCAATTAAAATAGACTTTAACATAAAAACCGTTAAAAGAGGTGAAGAAGAGCAATATGTAATGATTATGGAATCATTTCACCAGGAAGATATGACTATAAGAAATGTACATATACTCAATTACAGGACACCTAGCAATTCAAAAAATGTTAATGGATATAAAGAGAGACATAGACTCCAATATAATAGTAATGGGGGACTTCAGTACCCCACTTTAAGCAATGGAGAGATCAACCAGACAGAAAATCAGCAAGGAAACACAGATTTAACTGACACTATAGACCAAATGGACCTACCAGATATCTATAGAACTCTTCACCCCACAGTGGTAGAATACACATTCTTCTCACCAGTGCACATAACTTTCTCTAAGATAGACCATATGCTAGACCATAAAGCAAGGATGTCAAATATCTCTATGATGAAAATGTTAAAACAGTAAAGAAAGAAATAGGTTTCACCTCACTCTGGTTATAATGACTCTCATACAGAAATCAGCAAATGAAAAATGCTGGCAAGGATGTGGGGAGAAAGGTACCCTTGTCCACTGTTTGTGGGAATGTAAACTGGTGCAGCCACTATGGAAAACAATATGGGGATCCCTCAGAAATCTGAATATAGGCCTACCATATGAACCAGCTGTCCCACTCCTGGGAATTTACCCAAACCAAAAGAAACCAGCATATGAAAGAGTTAACTGGACCTCCATGTTCACTGCAGCACAATTCACAATAGCTAAGATGTGCAATCAACCCAGGTGTCCATCAACTGTTGACTAGATAAACAAATTATAGTATATATACACTTGTCTTTGTAACAAGCCAGTCCCAAAAAGACAGATATCATATGTTTTCCTTGATCTGAAGTAACTAGTAGAGTACCTGAAATGTAATGTATTGAAGTGATATAGATACTTTTGAGATTCAATGATTTTTTATAGTCCTTGTCTCTTCTGTTGAAGAAGAATGTTTTCTTTTTCCCTCTTCATACTATTTGTTGAACTCTTTTACTTAGAGTAGGGTTAACAACACAGTCATTAAGTGCACTGAAAATAGATCTTTGTAAAATTAAGAGTTGGAATGTGAAGGGGAGGAAGGGTGCTTGGGAAGGTGGGAGTGGAGTGTCACTATGCTCCTAAATCTGTATATAAGGAATATATTAAACTTGTATAACAAATAAAATTTAAAAGAGTTGGGGACCTCACATAAATAATCCCAGTATCTGCAACTATTATATTTCCAAATATGGTCACACTCTAGGCACTACGGGTTAAGACTTTGCATGTTTTTTGCTGTTGTTGTTGAGGGGTGTGCGATTCAACCCACGATCCTCATTTATTGGCAAAAGAGACATTCCAAACCAGTTCTGTGTGGCTCCAAATTCCATGCTTTTCCCCTCTTACAGTATAAAGATCAGAGGCGAAAGCTACAAACTGAAAGGAAAATAGGAGTATATTCACCTCCTTTTTCCTCTTTTGTTTTAGAACAAAGGAATAAAAGAGAGCACTTTCAGATGTCCTTGCTAGTACATTTGCAGAGTGTTTTATTGAGTAACATTAGGGAGATTAATTACTAGGCTTTAAATTGAATAGTAAGGACCTTATTTCTAAATTTGAGGAGGAAGCATATCAGAGTGGAAGAAATGGGTGGCACCTAGTCTGAACAGACAGTTTGTTAATGTGAAATATTATGTAAACACTCTTTCACTGATTTGGTTTGCTTGAGGCTTGAATGCATATGAAGAAAAGAATAAATCAAAAAGGAATTGCTAGAGGTAAGAAATGTGGTGTTAGAGACGTAATTTGGAAAAAAAAAGAGAAGCAACTGGAAAAATGATTGTTCCTCAAGAAACAGAAATATAACTCTCATAAGTTTAAACTCATTCTGTTTCTGTAAATAAGTGGAAAAAAAAACATAAGGAAATAATTAGTGCCTACGTGAAGAAACATGCAGTATTTAGAGTACAACTTAATGCAATTTAGGAGTAGAGACATTGCCTTTTGAAAAAAAAAAAAAAAAACTGGATTGGGGATTAAATCGCAAGAGAGAAACTCCTAAAAGCAAAGGATATACAAAATTCCCACAATCTGAAAAATAATTGTTGAATCAATGAATGAAGGAATATCCACTATTTTTTTTCCCTCTAACTTACTAAGCAAATGTTGTTTTTCTAAGAAGACATACAAAATGCATTCTCTCTCTAAATAAATGCTTTATATGTAGTGAAAAGAATTATGAGCCCAAGTACCTACTAAAAAGCCTTAAACAAAGTCAAAGTACCTATAATGTCTAAAAGTACCTACTTCAAACCTCAAAAAGATTAAATTCATTGAATTCAATCTTGCTTTTAATTTCAGGAATTTAAGGAGGTATATTTTGGGGGTAGGCAGCTGGCACAGTGGATTGCCTATGTACCATACTGGAGTATGGTTTGTGTCCTGACTTTTCTTCTGACCCAGCTTCCTGCTAATGTGCATTCTGGGAGACAGCAGAGGCCCAGATCTTAATTGTGGCCTGCTCCAACCCTAGCTGTGTGGCAATTGAGGAGTGAACCATAAAATGAAAATCTCTTTTTGTCTCTACTTTTCAAATACAATGAATATACACAAATAAACTCTCTTAAAGGTATATGCTGGAGTACAAGGGTACTTCAAATAGTGCACAGAAAATTTTTCATAATATGCATTTCCATAAATTTTTGAAAACTCTTTGTATTATAACAAAATTTTTTTGGTTTCCCTCAAACAATAAAATGTATTATTGTGATACATTAATTTTGTTTCAATATTGTGCCTTAGGTGAACCAAATTGATTACAGATCGGGACTATTGAACTTTTATCAGAGAAGTGGTTGTATTGGCTCATATATGTTCTACAGTGTATCCTCATTCAATCTTTCTTAATAACTAAAATTATACTGATAAGGTATAACACTTTGACATTTTAATTTTTCATTTGTATCCCATATTGAAATCACGACTTCTTGTCCTTTTAAAATGGATTTGGGTATACTGACACCAAAAGCAAATATGTTATATAATCTGCCCACAAAAAAGAGTGAGAAATCTCCATTAAAAAAAAAATTCTTTCTGGCCGGCACCGCGGCTCACTAGGCTAATCCTCCGCCTAGCGGCGCCGGCACACCGGGTTCTAGTCCCGGTCGGGGCGCCGGATTCTGTCCCGGTTGCCCCTCTTCCAGGCCAGCCCTCTGCTGTGGCCAGGGAGTGCAGTGGAGGATGGCCCAGGTGCTTGGGCCCTGCACCCCATGGGAGACCAGGAAAAGCACCTGGCTCCTGGCTCCTGCCATCGGATCAGCGCGGTGCGCCGGCCGCAGCGCGCCGGCCGCGGCGGCCATTGGAGGGTGAACCAACGGCAAAGGAAGACCTTTCTCTCTGTCTCTCTCTCTCACTGTCCACTCTGCCTGTCAAAAAAAAAAAAAAAAATTCTTTCAAGTGCGATTGTAGATGGAAGTACAAGATACTTATAGCTCAAGTGCAACAGGTCATAGCACAAGAGTATCACCAATATCCAGCTTGATATTTAGACACTAATTCCGTTAAAATTAAAATATTACTTAAGGGCAGGCTCTTTTTAAATATTTATTTTATTTATTTGAGAGGCAGAGTTATAGACGAAGTGAGACAGACAGAAAGAGAGATAGAGAGATAGACATAGAAAGATATTTCATCCAATGTTTCACTTTCCAAATGGCTCCAATGGCTGGGGCTGGGCCAGACCAAAGCCAAGAGCCAGGCACTTCCTAACATCTCCTATGTGGGTTCAGCGGCTCAAAGATTTGGGTCATCCTCTGCTGCTTTCCCAGGTGTATTAATAGGGAGCTGGATCAGAAGTGGAGTAGCCAGGAGTCACACCTCTGCCCATATGTGATGCCAGCATTGCAGGTGGCTTCACACACTACACAACACCCAGCCCCAGGACAGACTTCACAGACTCTCGGTGTTATCACAGAATAACTTCTAACACCTTTAAATATCCATTTGCCTCTGGACTCCACAACATATTTCATCTGAAATGGGGAGAAGAAGTTCAAAGTTTAAAATATTTGTGACAGAGAAATTCAAACAAATTTAATATAGGCATAAAAGAAAGCCCTTCTGAGTGGAAGAAAAGAAGGCTTTATTATGCAAGTCTACACTAGTATCTAAAACATAATAGAAATTTAAAAATAAGCATTTCCCATCCTCAATGTATCAGTCATGAATCAGCAATGGATAATGAAATCATAGGGTGAAAGTTTTGTATAGAACAGAATATTCACGGAGTAGCAAGCATAACCTACAAAATTGCTTAATTAAATATGTCTCTGAACTTACACTGAAAAGGAAATGCAGTGGAGAAAATAGACACTTATAACTATAATTACCTGAAGCACAGGACCAACTTATGACTAGTACTGGGCCAACTTGACATGATAGTATGAGATCAGGTGCTATATATTATTTCCAATGATTTGTCATATCAGTCTAGTCAAAATTTTAGATTTTATTTCCTATTTATAGAATTCAAGAGATAAGAAAATTTAAATGATGTCATGGTGAAAATTAAATAAATCTAGAATGTGGGACTTCTTCAAGAGTACTGACTTGACTTTTTGAAAGGGACAGAAAGAGAAGGAGAGGGTAAGAGGGAGGAAAAGAAAGGCAGAGAAAGAGGAGGAGGGAAGGAATGGGAGGAAGAATGGGAGGCAAAGAACAAGAATGGAGATGGAGAGGGGGAGGGAGAGGGAGAGAGGAAGAAATGTAAAAGAATTTGGGGACACTTAGGAAATTTTGAATATGGACACTTTATTAGATAATATTATACAATCATCCATAAATTCCTTAGGTATATTCTTAGTACAGAAGGTCCTAACTTTTAAAAGGCATATGCTCAAAGAGCATCATTGTGCCTGAAACTTACTTTTAAAAGATTCAGAGCTTTGACGAGGAGGTATGAATAAATGTGTGTGTGTCTGTGTGTGATTAGACCTACAGAAATCATGTCAAATGTAAACAACTGCTGAGTCAAGATACTGAAACAGAAACTTAGTGGACCATTCCTTCTGTAGATTTGATGATGTTCAAAATAAAAATTGAGGGCAAAAACCTCATTTTCTAACTCTAGTTAACTTAACTCTAGAGTTTAATCCTTGATTCCTTTCAGGTAAAATAGCCAAAATACTTGTGATCCTTCATGAATTAAAAGACTCTTAATTGGTGGCTACCATACTTCAGTAAATTTGTCATAAACTACATGACATGTGGCAGGAAGGTGTAAACATTTTCATCATCTAGAAGATTTTGTTGGATTTTTTTTTTTTTTGACAGGCAGAGTGGACAGTGAGAGAGAGAGACAGAGAGAAAGGTCCTCCTTTGCCGTTGGTTCACCCTCCAATGGCCGCTACCGCTGGCGCGCTGCGGCCAGCGCACCATGCTGATCTGATGGCAGGAGGCAGGTGCTTCTCCTGGTCTCCCATGGGGTGCAGGGCCCAAGCACTTGGACCATCCTCCACTGCACTCCAGGGCACAGCAGAGAGCTGGCCTGGAAGAGCGGCAACCGGGACAGAATCCCGTGCCTCGACTGGGACTAGAACCCGGTGTGCCAGCGCCACAAGGCGGAAGATTAGCCTAGTGAGCCACAGCGCCGGCCAATTTTGTTGGATTTTTAAGGAAGGTGCTTCTCATAATGAAGAATTAATACATTGCTTTACACTACATAGTTCTTCTATTTGTTTCTACTCTGGAAGTTTTGCGTTGCTAAATTTCAGTACCTTGAATTACTGCTTCAACTTGCAACATATAAAAGTATGTTCATGAATTTTACTCTACAAACTAAATTCCTGTAGTCTGGGAGAACCTAAATATTCTATCTGTGACTTTTAGCTTTTCTTCTTGGAGCAGGCCCACTGAAATTCCACAGATTCCAAGAAAAATGTGGACACTTTGAAGACAGATGGCTTGTATTATATAGCTATGTTTGCCCTAGTTTGAAATTCTGGTCATGTTGGCCGGGGCCGTGGCTCACTTGGCTAATCCTCTGCCTGCGGCGCCGGCACTCCAGGTTCTAGTCCCATTTGGGGCGCTGGTTCTGTCCCGGTTGCTCCTCTTCCAGTCCAGCTCTCTGCTGTGCCCCAGGGAAGGCAGTGGAGGATGGCCCAAGTGCTTGGGCCCTGCACCTGCATGGGAGACCAGGAGGAAGCACCTGGCTCCTGGCTTCGGATGGGTGGAGCGTGCCAGATATAGCAGCCATTGGGGGGGAGAACCAATGGAATGAAGACCTTTCTCTCTGTCTCTCTCTCTCTCTCTCACTGTCTAACTCTGCCTGTCCAAAAAAAAAAAAAAAAAAAATTCTGGTCATGCATTTATGGTAGTGTGTCCTAATGTAAATTTTCCCAAGTTTTAAATTTTTAGGTATAAGAAGTACAGCATTATGTTTCAATTTCCTTTTTTAAAAAATTTTTAAAAAATTATTTTATTTATTTGAAAGACAGTTAAAGAGAGAGGTAGAGACAGAGAGGTCTTCCATCTGCTGGTTCAGTCCTCAGATGGCCGTGATGGCTGGAGCTACGTCCATCCAAAGCCAGGAGCCAGGAGCCTCTTCTGGGTCTCCCACATGGGTGCAGGGGCCCAAGTCTTGGGCCATCTTCTACTGCTTTCCCATGCCATAGCAGAGAGCTGGATGGCAAGTGGAGCAGCCAGGACTAGAACCGGTACCCATATGGGATGCTGATGCCTCAGGCCAGGGCTTTAACCTGGTGTGCCACAGTGCTGGCCCTTTAATTTCCTTTGTTTATTGTATGTTCTTAGTGGTAGCTCATGTAGTTTGTACTGTTTTATATTTGATTTTTGTGATTTTTGCACTAAATGAAAATTATTATTAACTCTTAAAAAGCGTGAGAAAAAAGCATTACACTATCCATGAGAAATAAAAAGTAATTGCATTTAACCAGACTTCACAGTAATGAGAAATAACATTTGAACTTGGATAAATTTAAAAGTTAACGTGTCTCCCATCCAAGTACTAACCAGGTCTGACCCTGCTTAGCTTCCAAGATCAGACAAGATTGGACACATTCAGGGTGGTATGGCCGTGACTATGTGTACATTTATTACACAATAGAGAAAAAGATTAAAATTATTTTCATGTTACTAAGAATCATGGTGATTCAATCACAATTGTAATCAAATATCACCATGTCAAGGAATCACTTTTGTTTGGAAATTAATGATGGCTGGGGATAATAATTTTTATTTATTTATTTTTTATTTGAGAGGCAGAGACAGAGAGGAAGACAGAGACAGCTCCCACCCACTAATTCATTCCCTGAATGCTTGCAACCACTAAGAGATTGGAATGCAAATCAGATTTCCCACCTGTGTGTTATTTTTAAACAAATTAATGTAAAATATTAATATCAGTGGAAATGACTTCTATAAATCATCCCATCCATGCCCATAAATTGATATCAAAGATAGAACAGAAGTCTTAGTCAAGCAGAGCTTATGCACATACAGCATGAAGAGTACTCCAGTTTTGTAGAATGAAGAATGCTGGGAAGCAGGTGAGAAACCCATACTTTGTTACCCAGTGTTGCCATGTGGAAAACCTGCCATTATTTTTATGGGAAATAGATATTTTTCCCCACGCATTTCCATAATTTCTAAAATCATATACTTTTTAGCCAGTATTAAAATGACATATTTAAATTTACTAGTGAAAAAACTGACATTCTCATGAAAATGTTCCACTTAATAGAGTTTAGTAAACACTGTCCCCTGTTTTCTTTGTTTTCTGTCATTTGTTTACTCTTACTTTAGGCCGTAACCTTTGCTTACATTCACTTCCATCTTCCTCTCTTCTGGAGGCACTGCCTTCACCTTTGCTCTGCCATACTTTTTCCTTCATCCTTTGAACAATTCTAATCAAATCTTACTTTGGTACAAATTTTATAATTGCACAACATTACCCCAGTTGAAAATTATCTTTCTGAATACTCATGCCATTTAAAATATTCTGTCATTTACAGTGAAATTACCATCTGGATTAATGACCCATATGATCACTCTTACTGGAACCTTAGCTTGCTGAAGATAAGGACAACTAAATGACAAGCCCAGTCCTACTCAGTCCTTGCTCAATATTGATTTTTAGATTAATGAATAAATATGATAACTAGATTATCACAAATTATTAGATTAAGATTAATTATGAGATTAACCAATAAGTATGCTAATTTGGTAATTTCCTTGATTGCTAGTGCTGAATTACCTTATTGAAAGCTTCACCTTCAGGTCCCAGTCCCTAATATTGAAGAAAGAACAAGAAATATTTCCTGAATTATAGAATTTATTATGCTAGGAGTATTAACATAGAAGAAAAAGTTTGCTGCTAGCTAATAATTTATTTTCCATATATAAGGGAAGAATGCATTTTTGAAATAAAATGCTCTGTTATTTTATTTCTTTTTTTTTCTTTTCTTTTTTTTAACTTTTATTTAATGAATATAAATTTCCAAAGTACGATTTATGGATTACAATGGCTTCCCCCCCATACCGTCCCTCCCACCCACAACCCTCCCCTTACCCATTCCCTCTCCCCTTCCATTCACATCAAGAATCATTTGAAATTATCTTATTATACAGAAGATCAGCTTAGTATACATTAAGTAAGGATTTCAACAGTTTGCTCCCACACAGAAACATAAAGTGAAAAATAATAGATGATTTTTTTTAAATGATGATGAAATCAGATCAGACCTATTGTCATGTTTAATCCCAGTGAGAGTCAAGTTGGGAGTTGATAATTTCTTTTTTTTTTTTTTTTTTTTTTTTTTTTTGCAGAGGATCAGTTTAGTATGCATTAAGTAAAGATTTCAACAGTTTGCACCCCCATAGAAACACAAAGTGAAATATATTGTTTGAGTACTCGTTATAGCATTAAATCTCAATGCACAGCACATTAAGGACAGAGATCCTACATGAGGTACCTTTCTCTGAAGGGAGGAGAGAACCTCCACTTTGACTATGACCTTGTCTAAACAAGATAAGAATCGGAGAACTCAGAGGGCTTCCATAGCCTTGGAAACTCATGACTGGAGCATAGGGAGATTACTGACGCTATAGACAGGAGTGTCAATTGGTAAAGTCAACAACAGGAGTCACTGTGCACTTACTCCTCATGTAGGATCTCTGTCCTTAATGTGCTATGCATTGAGATTTAATGCTATAACGAGTACTCAAACAATATATTTCTTAGAGTAACTTTATTGCAATTATTTAATTTTTTTTTATTTTATTTTTCATGTGACTGTAAGCTCCTTGAGCATAGCATTGGTTGGCTTTGTCTTTCCGATGTTTGGTTTGTCAGTGCCTGTCATAGTTCCTGGAATATAGTAGGACATTTTTGTTTTTAAGATTTATTTATTTATTTGAAAGGCAGAGTTATAGAAAGGGAGAGGCAGAAGTAGAGAGAGAGAGAGAGAGAGAGAGAGAGATCTTCCATATACCAGTTCATTCCCAAAATGTCTGCAATGGCAAGAGCTGGGTCAGGCTGAAGCTAGCAGCCAAGAGCTTCTTCTGGGTCTCCCATATGGGTGCAGGGTACCAAGTGCTCGGGCCTTTTTCTGCTGCTTTCCCAGGTGCATTAGTAGGGAGCTGGATCAGAAGTGGAGCAGCTGGGACTCGAACTGCCACTCATAAGGGATGTTGGCCCTGTGGGTGGCAGGTTTACCTGCTACGCTTTTGCACTAGCCCCAAGCAAATTTTAAACTACATCAAGACTTGACTGAACAAATGAATAGAAAACCCTCTATGATACATTCATGAAAATATAGGGTAATTTAAACACATGATAATAAAAAATTCAAATGATATTACAAAATTGAGTTAATTTTTATTTTTTTACATTAAAATATTTTATTGGAAGTGATAGAATCGATATTGAAGAATGTGAATTCTAATTTTAGAACACCTATGTGCAAATGCTAACTATATGATTTCCTAACTTGATACATTAGTAGTATTTTTGCTTCAATTTCCATATTAATAAAGGACAAAATAGTATCTTCTTTCTCAAGGTTTATTATGATAAAGTAGATAAACTCTACTGGTGATTTCTTGAAAAACACATTTTTTTTTCTGCAGTGTGCAGAATACTGTCTATAGTTTCCAATAATTCAGCTTGTTCTTGCTACGTAGTACAATATAGTAGTAGTATTCACTATTTGATTAACAGTAATTTCAAAGAAACAGCTATGTAAATACAATTTCTATAAGATTTTTAAGTACAGAAGGAGGGAAGATAATTTTTTCTAGTATTAGCTTTTAGAATAATTTATATGACATATGAAATTTCCCCCAAGAGGATAAAAATCGCCTCTTTGATAAATTGTGTTAAAATGTATCGTAAGTCATTGGATCTGCTTTAAACCTTGGGCTTAATGCCTATACTTTTATTTAATATGCACATGCTTAAAATCAGGATAATCCTATTTCTCACTACTCTATTAAGAATTATTTGAATTCTCCTCTTCTTTCTTTCTTTTTTTCTTATTTTCCTTTTATTTACTTTTAAAAACACTCTTGCTATGTTCCAGGCACTGTGATAATTCTGCAGTAAGCATGGCGAAAACACAAGCACCATCTCTTCATTGTTGGCTCCAACAGTTGAGGGAGGTAAGAAGGTAAATAAAAAATTTCAATTACCTAAAATATGTTTGATATGGTGAAAAATTAAAGATTGAAAAGGTTCTAAAGCTAGGAACAAAGATATACTCAGGCATTATATAATACTGCGCAATCTGAAAATAGCTGCTCTTACTAGACAATGTGCGATTTAACCTCTGCAAATGGCACTGCTGGACAAGACAATGTATTTTCTCAATGAGAAATTCCTTTGTCTGCAGTGACTGGAGTTTGTGTCATCTGTCCAATTCTATTAGGCCTCTCATACTCCAGCAATAGTGAGGCATGGTTTTCATTGTGTTCCAGTGGCTGATCTTTCAGGTGTTGCTGTGTGATTGCCTTTTTATGTGAAATATTTCTCACACAAAATAGCATATAACTATACAACTACATTTTTGTACACATCCATTAACAAACTTATTAAGTCTCCCCATATTAGCATTTTTTCAGATTTTTAAAACAATCTGTACAAAACAGATGTAGATGAAACCCTGTGAACAAATTTTCAATTTATTTTCCTATTGTCCTTCCTTGGTGAATGTTAAATTTGGTGATTATTATTTCTAACTAAACACATGTGATATTATTATAGTATTTATATACAATACACATAGTATTTTGCTTACATTTATATTATCAAGACATTGCTTTATTTTGTTTTATGACATATAAATACATAGAATTTAAATGTGACATATCCAAGTGCTACGTGTGTATATATAAATACATACTTCATTTTAATGGTCATGCTGTATTCTATTGCGGGATAATACCAAAATAATTTATCTATTTTCATTTAAAAATTACAATTTCTAATTTTCAGTATCAGTTATATCTCACAGCCATTACTGTACAGATTATCTTTTCTATAAATTATTGTGTCTTTACAGTATAGAGAAAGCAGTCTTAGAACTGCCAGATCAATAGGAATGTGTATCTTTATTGATTCTTCAAAATATATGCAGAACTTAGTACATATTATTTTTCAGTCTCAATGCATGAGATTTCTAATTCTTCCTCCTTACCAATAATAGGGATCCCAAGATTTTCGATTAATTTCAAACTGATGAATATCAATATATATCTCATGGATAACTATATTTTGTTTTGTTTTTCCTTTTCCAGATTTCCACAGAGATTGTTCATGTTTCTTACTCTGTTAGGTTTCTACTTTATTTTCATTTTTAAAAATATTCATTTTATTTAT